>NC_053146.1:34124969-34724969 GCF_016808335.1 Panicum virgatum | reverse complement strand
TAGTGGATACGATACCCTGGAATACTCTTGGGTGAAAGCTACAGCGGTATCCGTGCGCTTGCGGATTTTATTCGTGACATTACAAAATACCAACACCGAGATGAGTACTTATCTTATGATCCAGCAGGTAAAGAAACCGAGTGGAAAAGTTTCTGGTTTCATGTCGGGAACTTTGAATCTCCACTTCCAGAAAGAATTGCTGGCGCCCCCAAAGTCCAACCAAGCTGGTTGAGTACAGGACCTGGTGGCAAACAAGTCGAATGTATTCTTGGCGCCATTGCCAAATTCAAAGACAAAGGAGTTACTGGTGATCATGTAGTCTTTTCCTTTATTAGTCACCGAATTCAACCTCTTCAGCATCGGAAACATCCTGCTTCAGATATGAAGGCACACAAGATCCCACCATACTCTCTCCAGAAGCAATGGCTCGTTCTGAAGTAGTCAGAAGATGTTGTAAAGTACTCGATAATTTCGACAAGTCTTTGGTACTACCAGCACTCTTCTCGGCAGTTAATCCTCCAGAAAAGACCTGGGTAAGTGTTGAGAAACATTGTCGAGTACTTGTAGATAAGTAGTTTTTGATCTTCTGATGAATCCTTGCTTTCTTTATAGAAGAATTATAAGACATGGTACTGTATGCCTCCGTCTTTGGAAGATGCTACCCCTTATGATGATAGCAAGAAGTGGAAGGCAGCTTCTGGAGCTTTGTTACAGAGGAAAATACCCCGTCTCATTAGTGGCCATTAAGAATATGATCTTCTTATATTAGATCTAATTAGCCTCAGCTTTCTTATTTTGAATCTCGCTTGGCTAGGATCCAATATCTTCCAGCACATGAGAAGGATCAGATTCAGGACTTCCGTAACTGGATGCAGAGTGATCCTGAACCAACTACTCAATCAGCCCCCGAGTCACCAGTAATTGGGTTGATCGAGAACTCAACTGCTATATGTCAGAATGCAGACACACCTGAGACATCAAACGAGCCAAATCCTGAAGTACCCAAGCTTAATCCTTCTGTAGCTACTGAAGGTACCCCAAGTGCTGCTGAAATTGGCAGTGGTGGAGCTGAAGGATCAAGGAATCCTGCTGTTTGAGTAGTACCCTTTCAGTCTCTGCCACAGTCTACCCAGGAGGAATTGGGAAAGGAGTTCTTTGATGATCCACTGTTAACTATAGACAATGTAAAGAAGCTCGCAGATTATATACAATGGAGCTTTAAATATACCAAGGTAAACCTTCTTCTACTGCTGTTGCTTATATCGAGTAGTTGATGACATCGGACCCATCTTGCGTTGCACTTATAGGAAGTTGCCAATCGATCTTTCTTGAAGTCACAGGCTTTGTATAAGACTGTTGACAATCAGAAAACCTTGGCCCAGCAAAATGCACTGATTGCCAAACGCCTTGATGAATCCCTTGCTGCACGGAACAAGCTATATGAAGCGAACCGAGAGCATACTCAAGAACTTTATAAGATGAGACAGCAGATCAAGAGCCTTGAGGAGGAGAAAGCCAAACTCTAGGAACAACTACAAACTGCCCAAGCCTGTAAGTATTTGATCATTATCTTGACAGTGCTTCGCCAATGATTGAATAATCACCGAGATGTTCTTTTATCAGGTTCTTCAAGTGACCATACTCGACTTGTAGCAGTAGCTCAAGTCATTGTAGTTATGGTAGATTTTGAAGAGGGGTCATCGAGTAGTAAATCTTTGGTAGAGCATTCAGAAGAGGCTCCCAAGAAATTCTTTAACGTCATGACCGCCACCTCCAAGAATTATCTGACCCATATGATTGGAGTTGTTAAGTATTACTGGTCTCAGCATAACTTAGCTCCCATAGCCAAAGGAATAGACGCTGATTGCTCTGATGAGAAATTCCAGAGCTATTGTAAAGAGTCAGAAGTAAGTGCTGAGGAGATTTTGAAGAACTTGGCAGAATAATCTGCTTGTAACAGCTCTTGTCATCTTCTGTAAGAACTTGTCTTTTTATGTATTGCTTTTATCCTGTTGGTGTGTCTTCAGAAGCATGATCTGATACCGTAGGATAAGTACAAACTACTCGAGTGGTCAAGTAGAATGCTCACATGGAGCAATCTCCATAGTTGATCAGTTAGGATGAATCCCGTCGGACTATCCAGATAGAAAAACTTTGTAGAGATATCCATACCCTACTCGAGCAAGTGAGTAAGGTGTCCTGGCCAAGGACTGGAGTAATTTCTAAGATAGATCTATTAGGATGAACCCCGTCGGGTTATCCAAGGCGAAACCATCTTTAAAATATCTAACACCTACTCGAGCCAGCGAGTAGGGTGTCTATCATGTAGACTGGAGTAACTATTAAGATTGACTAGTTAGGGTGAACCCCGTCGAGTTACCCCAGTAGGACTAATTTTAGCAGTATCCAAAACATACTCGAGCAAGCGAGTAGTTTTGCTTTTAGCACAAGGCTGGAGTTCCTTATAGTTGACCTGTTAGGATGAACTCCGTCGAGTTACCCATGTTGGACAAACTAGTAAAGGTATCCATATACCTTCTCGAGCCAGCGAGTAGGTTGTGTCCTTATATTGAGGACAAGGATGTGGCTTGTAGAGTTATCCCCATGGAAAACTGTGTAAGCTATCCTGATCAGGTTATCCAGGTCAGTATGAATCTGTGAAGATTACCCTGGTTGGAAAAACCTATTAGAGAATAGTCCAATATGATGCTGCCAGGTTGAAAACTACCTCTAATGTAGTCGAACGGTTAATGGAAATCCTTGATTATTAGAGAGATCAACTGACATCACCATGTTACTTGGATCAAGGATAAAATCTATGCAAGTGCTCGATGTTCTAGGAATTGGGTACCTCATTACCATCTGCATCAGTAATTCTGTATGATCCGAGTCTTGTAACCTTGGATACGATGAAAGGTCCCTCCCATCTGGAATTTAACTTGTGCAGTCCGGTTTCATCTTGAATCCTACATAGAACTAGATCTCCTATATTGAAAGATCTGTGCTAGACATTGCGATCATGGTAGCGTCTGACTCCTTGAAGATATCTAGCCGATTGGGTCAAAGTATTGATCCTGGCTTCTTCGACTGAATCCAATTAAAGTTGTCGAGCTTCATCTGCTTCTCCTTCTTGATAGGCTTCTACTCTTGGAGATTTCCACATGATATCTGCGGGTAGTATAGCCTCTGAGCCATAGGTAAGGAAGAAGAGAGATTGTCTAGTTGCTTTACAAGGCTGCGTTCGCAGCCCCATACCACATGGGGTAGTTCCTGAATCCACTTGCCACCTTTCTTGGAATTGGCGTCGTAGAGTCTCTTTTCAGGCTGTCGATTACTAAGCCATTGATACGTTCCACTTGACCATTTTCTTGAGGATGAGCTACTGAAGCGTATTTGACATCTATGCAAGAATTGTCGCAGAAATCCCAAAAAGATTGCGATGTAAAGTTAGAACCCAGATCTGTAATGATAGTGTGCGGAAATCCAAACCGGTGTATAATGTCGGAGATGAAATCCACTGCTCTATCTGATTAGATCTTCACAATAGGCTTTTACTTGATCCACTTGGTAAACTTGTCGACTGCCACCAACACATGATTGAATTCTCCTGGAGCTACGGTCAGTGGTCCGATCATGTCCAAACTCTAGCAGGCGAATGGCCATGATGGAGGGATTGTTATCAAGTTGTGAGCTGGTACATGAGTTTTCTTGCCGAAGAATTAGTAGCCAGGACATCATCTTACGAGATCTTCAGCATCTGATACATCCATTGGCCAGAAAAATCCTAACCTGTAGGCCTTGCCAACTAGTGTCCTTGATGCGGCATGATTGCCGCAAACTCCTTTGTGTATCTCACTAGGGATGTCTTTGCCTTCTTCAAGGGTAACACATTTCATGAGGATGCCAGAGGCAGAGCGCTTGTATAGGTTGTCACCGACGAGAACGAAACCCTTGCTGCGCTGTTGGTATTTCTTAACTCTTACAGAGAGCGCCCGGAAATACCGTTGTGGCACTTCACCCGGGAGTATTCAGGATATCGTATTTTCCACGAGGAACGGGTGTGTAACTGTCTTCTAACTAGATTACCTCGAAGAAGATAAGAGATAAAGAGACCTTAGGGTAGTGTGATTCTGATCTATGGATAGGTTCAAGTGAAGATACACTAATGTTTCCACTCGCTCACTTCAGGCACCGGTTTGACCCTGGTCTGCCAAGGAATATCCGGTATCGCTTTATGTCGTACCCAGGCGGGGGGGGGGGGGGGAGTGCACTAACCACGCAGACTGTCTCCATAGCGGACGGACAAGGCTGTCACCACCTGCCGTCTACCCCACAATACCAGCTGAGTACGAGACAAACAAAGGTAATCTAAGGCCCAGACACCACGCCTATGCCTTCGACTACTACTCTAGAGTTATGCAGGGTTATCCCATCTTTATCAGGGGCCCTTTTCTAGAGTATCCGCTACGAGAAGGGACGATGAACCCGCGAACGAATGAGAACAAAAGAATAACTTTACTAGAACTCACCAAATAGAAGAACCCGGATATGTACTCCAAATGTACCGTATCAGTAGAGGTACAGGGCCGAAGAGACGCCGACAAGTCCAGCTCTTCTCCGAACTCCTTCCTCACACACTCCCGAGGCTAAGGATACAAAGATGAAGCCCCTCTACTCTACTCCTCCTCAAGTGTGATGGATGGATGAATGGTGAATGGATGATGTGTGTAATGAGAGGGGGGAAGGAGGCCCCCTTTATATAGTGGTGGAGGAGGAGTAGGGGCTACTCCACGTATCCCTATAGAAGGAAACCTTATCTCCTCGGGACAAGGATGAGTAGGGGCTACTCCACGTCAAGCTGCACCTGGACTGGAATCAATCTAGGTTCGGCCGAACCCAGGGGTCGGCCGACCCCAGGTGGCCCTCCCTCGGGTGTATCTTCCTCGTGGACACTAACATGTGGGCCCTAAGCCTTATCCTCAGGTGCATCTTGTGTGGCGCACCCATTTCCTCTTATTTGTGGGCCCTCCTTGTAAGTGGCATGTCTGGGTAGCAGTATTTTGTGCATTTCATCGTGTGTTCTCCAGTGTTTTCCCCGCTTTGCAGATGTGGGTGCCTGCAAATGACAATTCACCAAAACTCGTGGAATTCATTAGTTACAAGCCCTATATCTAAGTTTGGTGATTATTTATCTTGAAAAGCTGCAGGATTTGATGGTTGATTTTAGCACTTAAGGACCGTCAACAACACCCCCACACTTAGCCCTTTGCTCGTCCTCGAGTAAAGTTTGAAGGACTAAGGTGGTTGCCACTCCTTGAACATAACCTGCATACAAGTTATTCCAAGTTTCTTCCAATCCTTGTGAAACTTTTGAGTAGCTACCATGCTTCCTTGGGTAATTGAAGAATGGAATGGAATAGACTTCAGGTTACTGGCTCTTCCTGCTTAGAAACTTGGGTTTTTATTTTGAAAACAAAAGCATAGTCTTGCTCCTCAAATTATTCTCTCGAATCACTCTTTTTATTTCAGATCCTCACCAAGGCAGAGTTGTTGCCTACTTTTCTCCTACCATCTATTCAGGCTTATGTGGAGCTCAGGGTAGCGGTAAAGAGGCACGTTTGCTTTGCTTATGTTGTTGAGTCAAAAACAAGATCCAAGCAGAAATGAGTCATACAACCTGATCAAGAGGTACAAGTGTGTGGAATATTTTCGGTGGATGAAAGAATGGACTCCTTTGCATGATCTATCTCTCTCCTTGTATATATTTTTTTTTCTTGGACATGGGCTATATATTTTTTTTCTCTTTCTTTTTTTTGACATGTCTTGTGGACATGTGGCATACCTTCTTTGGGTATGCATCTTTTCTCTTTTTTTTGTCATGCCTTTTGGGCATGTGGCATACCTTCTTTGGGTATGCATCTTTTATTTCTTTTTTTTTTGTATAGCCCATATCCTTGATGGTAACCTTGGAGGGAGAGACATGATAGAACTTGGATTTTTATTTTATGAGTGGATGGAAATGATTGCTATCTTCCAGTGGTAGAAGTATAGCATGTGAGTGGACGTGTACGTGATCTTGATCATGAGAGTATGACAAGTCTCTAAAAAGGGTCAAAGAATTTGACAGAACTCAAAGCAAAGTCAAACTGCATATGAGAGTTTGATCATGAAAATCTAACTTTGGCCTTGGTAGGAATTTGTAATTTGAGCAGACAAGCCATTGCAATTTTTTATATATATTTTTGAAAAGAAATCCCAAGTACTTTGCAAGGAAGAGCATGGTTCCATTCATCCAATCATATCACATTCGTCAATTACTTAGATAGCATAGGTTCCCTATGATAATGATTGTTCACAAGAACTAGAGAGAATGCAAGGAATAAAGAGTATGCAAATTTATTCATGAAAGCGCATGGAGTGCAAGGCCCTTCTTTGCATTTTGATTTGTAGTTAAAGTTTTAGATCTGAATTCATTTGAATAGGGGGTGTGAGTTTAGGATGCAAACCAGCATGATGGATGAAGAAGGGCTGTACGGCCCCTTAGGAGTTCGGCAGGCCTTGGGGGCCCGGCCGCCCCTTTAGTTGGCCTGCTAGGTCCTGTCTTGGGCATGTTGCTTGGAGCTGGTCTGTCGGTGTTGTGCGGCATTTTGGGGGAGAGATCTCAAGTGAGTTTTCTCCTTGTGCTTTTGAGAGATCTCCCCCACACTTATTCTTGTACCTATTTTTATTCAACAAAAGAACAAAAGGTGGAAACAAGCAAGGACTCTGCCGGTTGTAAACACCGGGGAGTCTAAACTTTTATTGAACAAGTATTTGAAAAGGCCTAAATTTCTTTTATTTTACTTTTTTTTGTTGTTGTTTTTTTTGTTTTTGTTTTTTTTATTATGGCAAACTAGGCATGATGGGTAACTTAGCAGGGTGGAAGCTTGACATGAGGATGCATGAGTTATGGGATTACTTACCTGAGAACTCGCCAAGTGTGAACGCTAATGCAATAGCTAAGCTTGGTGAAGCAAAGTTTTGCATTTTGTTCTGCTTAGTTCCTCGTGCATCTGTCCTCCATGGAACCAAGGAGCATTGCATGAGTGTTGGGTTGTTGCACGTTGCTCGAAGGTTGTTTTTTTTATTCCCTGCAAAAGGTTAGTGGACAACAAATACTCGAGGCATGTTTAAAGAATTTTGAAGGGATTTCATCTTTGCCTTGAGATTAGTTGTTCACATCCATGCTCTAAGGAAAAACAGATTTGAAGGTTCAAAAGCCATGGATCCCAGGTTGCTTGCCATTATTTTATTTCATCATTTTTTTAAAAGAGAGGTATACTTTTTTTCAAAGGGTTTTTATTACTGTTCACCAAATTTTTATCTTTTCAGAAAACTCAAACAAGGCCAGGATAAAACTGCATGAACGCAAAGGGGTATTTTGGCAAAATACTCATAGTGCTCCTTGAAAGCTGATTTGTGCCTCCTTTGTATGTTGTGCATCATTTTTTTTCTTTTGAAGTGCATCTCAAGCCTTGATTCACCTCCAGTATGTGGTAGAACCACCTGAATTATCCCGGCTCAAGTGCGCAGGCCATCACCATAAAGGCAACACCGGCTCAAACGCACTTCAAACGGAACAATTCTTGGTCTGTCGGGTAACGTCCCGATACAACCACCGGTTCTCGGATCGAACAAGCATACCCCGCACAAAGGCGAGTCCAGAGATATTACAACTACAAGTTTACAACATAGGCAAAGTAGAGATTACAAACCAGTTCAAACCATTATTACAAAACCAAATTTAGTAAAGCAGTTATACAAGCCTTAAGTGTAAAACTTTAGAGTTTTAACAGCGGAAGATAAAACACGACGGCTACAACTCGTCGCAAAAGTATACCAGGCTAGCCCAAGCATGGTATCACTCGTCATGGTCATTGCCGGCCGAAGACGTATCCCACTCTACGGACCAGCCAGGAGGCAAAGAGTAGGGATAGGTCAAACTAGCGATCTGCTCTTCGAAACTCATACCTGAAAAAGTTTTCAACAGCAAGGCTGAGTATTCTAATACTCAGCAAGACTTAACTGTCAACGGGTATACTAAACCCACTTTAGCTAGACTATGCAGGGTTTGTGAGGCTCTGGTTTTCTTTTGCTAAAAGGAAATAAAGTGTAGGTCCTTACTTTCAAATTTTAGCTTTCCAGATTCTAGTTGATTAACCATTCTAGGTGAGCAACTACTATTCAACCATGGTAGATCTTTAAGCAAACATCAAAATTGAATATCATAATGTTGCTCTTATTACTCTGTGTGGCACAGAGATCAAGCAGTCCCAAACTGTGGGAAGCAGACGATTTGAATCGAGTTTGTTAATCTGGCCAGGCAGACCTAACACACACGTTTGGAACACCGTCGGGTCATTCCCAAACAACCGTTTGCCTTTCTTTCCGGCTTGTGGATAGGAACACTCTCCCCGACTATAGGGCTCTCCCTCGTCCCACAGGGCACTTTCTCTCGTCCCATAGGGCACTCTATACCTCGTCCCTCATAGTCATAAAGTAACACTATGAGTTTCCATATCCTTTATCATGTTATTCATCTTATCCCTAAAAGAGAGTGTCATGTATATCCACTCCCCGGTCCAATCGGTTACTAGGCTTACCACGTACCATATTTACGGCATGTGGCTAGTACGTTCAAAAACTTAACCAGCACTACCACACACCGCGACCTTAGCAAGTTCATCAACACAGACGGGGTCTCACCAAAGGTCATGATATCGAACACGACCCCGTCCGTCGTCCTTATATTGATAACAGAAAGTAAACAAACAATTCCTATAAAGCTCGCAAGTGACAGGCAATCACTCGACTTTTACCGATCCTATAAGCTTAGCAAGTAGTCGAACTCAGGTCTAGTGTTCAGTACATAGGTTCCTAGGATCATGCATCTAGGGTTTCAATTCAAATCCAAAGAACTGTAAATGCACAAGTAATAACAGTAAATCATAATAATTTGAAATATAGGTTATGTCCGGGGCTTGCCTTCTCGGTAGTCGCTAACTATTTTAGCTCTATGCTCTTCCGAACTTTTGTCCGGGGCTTCAGTTAGTACGGCGGTGTTCGCTTGAGCTTCGAGATCACCTCCTTCGGAATCCGGGATCAGCTCGTACGTCCCGTCTGATAAAGCAGACGTATCTATATGTAATGCAAGAACAGAATTATAAACACACTCACGATGTGGTGAAGCTAAGCAAACAAAATTAATACACACATGGGCAATCGTTTATAGAGTAGTTAAATAACAATTCTAACTACACAAGGCATCCTGATCAACAGCACAAGAAAGCTATATTAACATCATAAACAAGTGGGAGTGGTTTCCTATAGCAAGCAAACTATGGTTTGCTAACAAATTAGTCACTCAGTGCACATTCAGTAATAAAATCGGCAAAAATTACTTTAAACAGAAGGTAAACAGAACAAGCTATCCTGCAAATTTCATGCTAAAACTTGTAGCTAATTATTCATAACAAATTAATCACTCAGACCACACCTAGAACAAGTTTGAATTACACAGATTAAAATAGAGAAAAAACAGAAGCTCAAAATTTAACAGCAGACCTACACAGGGATGAATTAGCTACTGTGAATTTTTCATGATTTTATCTACAAAGAAATAAATATGAGAAAATAGACAAAACAGACATCAGATTAATAAGATTCATTTTTAACTCCTGTTCTTGTCATGAACTGGGGCTCATACTTTATTTACAAGCTAAACTATTAAAAAAGATCACTCAAAATATTTTCATGATTTAACATCAGCATAAACTATTTATCATAATTAAAGTCTACTAAACAAGGATTAAATCAAAGAAATAGCTACACATGAGAACTGACCATGAAATTTTTATAGCAATACAAGTGTCAGATGATTAAATCACCACAAAAATTTCACTACAAGACATGGCTTAAATCATCAGTTAAGAAAAATATAAAACATCTAGTCTTTATGTACCTAGTGACACAAAACAACTTGTACAGCAAAAACTGGCAACAAGCATACTCCATATTTTGATTCTACTGCAAAGAGCTACTCTCAAGGATTCCAAAACATCAAAGCTTATATTTTCTTGAATTTCCTATGAATTTCTATGGAATTTCAAAGTTCATTGCAAAAATTACAAAGGAGTCCTTGGTGGCACTATTCACATGAGTCACGGTCTATTCAAAGAACACCCTGGATTTTTGTTTCTTCTCACCCGAGGTCCCTGGCCGAGGTCAGAGCTGGGGCACGGCGTTGACCGGCCAAAACCAGTGAGAGGGGTCACCGGCGGCGAGGGTGGAGGGGTGTGGGAGGTTCACCGCACCCGTGCGCACCTGTATATGCCCGGTATCGAGGTCGGGGTGGGCTGTAGCGGCGGCGCGACGCGAGCAGGCGGTCGGCGGCGGAGGGAACTCGTCGGCGAGGGTGCTCCGGCGGTGGTCTGAGGGCGGGCTTAGGCCTGAGAGCTGCGCGAGGTCGAAGCAAAGCTAATGGTGGGGTCGATTGAGGACGGGGAAGGGCGGAGGAGGGGGTTCGACAGCGAGCAGCGGCGGCGGAGCTCAGGCTACGGTAGCGGGGTGGCTCTAGGGGAGATTGGGCGAGGAGAAGGGGTTGGTGAGCTACGCGAGGCCAAGGCGGAACTCGCTAGGGTGTCAGCACGGGCGGAGGAGCTGCAGATAGGCGGTTCGACAGCGGCGTCAAGCTCGCCGGCGTTCGGCGGATGGCGGCGGTGGTGTTCCTGGTTCTGGGGTTGAGGAATCGGAAAACAAACGAAGGGAACGGGTTGCGGGGCTATTTGTAGTGCTCAGGCGCGCGCGAGAACGAGGGCTGGGGCTCTGCGGCGAGCTCGCCACTGCGGCGGCGAAGTGGTGGCCGGCGGGTGCTCTGCTGCTGCGTGGCAAGGCGAGGAGGGGTACAGCGCGCAGCAACGGGCGGTGGAGGAGGTTCCGCGCGACGCGTGGGGTGCTTGGCAAGTAGGAGGGGGCGCGGGGAGGTGGCCCAGAGTGGTGGGCGGCGCTGCGACGCGCCGGCGGTGCTGAAACAGAGAAACAGAGAGGGAAGCATGAGGTGGAAGAAAAGTGGACCTATCTGTAATTTCCAAAAACTCCAGGGACCAGTCTGTAAACCATCTATAACTTTTAAAATATGGCTAAAATGAAAAAGTGCCCAACATGAAAGTTGTTTAATTTTTCAAGATCTACAACTATGATGTTGTGTAAAAATTTATTTGATCAAAGATTCAAGAGCTAATTTTGAAAACATAAGAGGGATTTTGAATTCTAGGAATTTTGTCTTTTTCAATGCAATTTCACTTCAAATTTAGGCTGAATTGAAAAGATTCCTGCCATGTAATGATTACACTATATTTTGCAAAAACACCCTCCACAAAAGCTATAATTGCACACCCTATTCAAATTAAACTATAGAAAGGACCTTGCATAAAATCATAATTACACATATAACCTTTTATATTTACAAAAAGATCCTTTTTCAAGCAATCAAGCACATGATGCATAAAATAGATACACAACTACTGTGTAGACACCTAGGGTGTCACACAGTATGAACTTAGCTTTAGGACTTCCCTATCTATTTGAAGCCTTCCCTGCAGGGGTTAGTCCACAATATATATACATCCAATGCCTATGAAAGTATTAACTCTGATGGATCATTAATCAAATTTGACATGAAGTCTCAGTTGATTAAAGATTCCAAGCACTAGGCTAAAACCAGAGCATACCAAAAAAAAATAGGCAAAGGTTGTATGCATTTTGTAAAATCAAGCTATGTTCAAAAGGAGATAAATATGAGTGAAGGATTGATGAACATTGTCTTACCTTAGCACATACCTGAGCGTACTTACCAGCAGCATATATGGATGGATGTCTTGGAGTTGCTGCAGTGGTGGCATGGTCGCATATGGTTGTTGACGATTCCTCCTTTTGATGCGAGCCGAAATGGAGGAGGGCACCATGCCAACTCAAGTGAATAATCAAGGTCAGGTCGTACACACAGCTAGTGTGTAGAAACCATGGACCTAGGTGGCATGATCCGTTGGCACAATGCTTTAGGATCGGAGGTGTAAAGTACGTCTCCTTTCTTTGCATATGAGCATGTGCCAAACAAGGTGGAGTAGCAAAGCCCCTGATCGTAAGAGGAGCATTCCTCTTCTTTGTGTGCATTGGGGCCGCTAGTGATGCTATGCAAAGCTGGCAGCGGATGAGAGTTATGGCAAGGCTTTGCAAGCGCGTGAGAGCAAGATTGGGTGGAGCCAAGTGGCGAAATATTTTTCTGCTAAAGTGTATTGCCACAGCTTGAAGGCATGAACAAGATAGCCTTTGACGTGTGTAGAGCTAGCTAGCTCACTCTCACTCCCTTCCTTTCTCACTCTCCTTTTTTTTATATACACCCTCTCTTTTTCTCTCTCTTTCTTTTTTTTCTTTCTCCTTTTTTTCACTCCCTTTTTTCCCCTTCTTTTTTCATCTCTCTCTCTCTCTCTCTTTTTTACTCATACCAACCTTGGTATGGATAGATTTTATTGTGCGGCGATTACCAACCTCCCCCACACTTGGACTTTCATGTCATATGACACTAAATCAAGTGTGCGGTGTTGGTGCCTCCTTCAGAGTGTGCTCCATCGCAGATGTACCAAAGTGTTGATGCAATCCCCATGTTTCCAGCCATCATATGTCCCTGTTCTTCTTAATCTTTGCCTGCAATGGTTAGGACCAAGAATACCCGAAGGTGCATACTAAACCGAAAACATGTTCATGACTATTATTATAAAGAAGGAATTTTTTGTATATTATATATATTCTCTTTTTTTATTTTTGATAGTCCGGGTTGTCTCCCGGCAGTGCTTCGTTTAAGGTCCCGAGCTTGACCAAGGGGCTTCTTCCTGCAGCTATCAACTGGTGGTGTAGCCCCCGCCTTCACCACCGTCCGTCGATTGTGCTTAAGCTGCAAGGTTAGTGCGATAGTGCAACCACAAAATTTACAATGCTTAAGATAAACAAACGCGTCTACAACCATCCTTCTAAATGTTTTGCTCGAGTGAGTTTTAAGGAGGTTGCAGCTCGCGAAAGCATTCATGGTGCAACGAGCGGCTGACTCTGGAGGGGTGCTAAAAGAGCATGGTGGTGGTGTTTCAAGGATGAAGCTACCATGCTCGTCTATGAAATCTTTTTCTTCGCACTCCAGAGATAGTGCCTCACTAGATTCCCTAGCCCAACGGTTTTCTATCGCGAGAGGTTCATCATGGAAGATCATGGTTGTTTCTCGATCTTGATCAAGAACGATCCAACGTGGCCTAGTGGGACGGGGCTCGAACTCGATCAAGGATGATGAGGCTTGCACCATCATCTTGAGTGGGTTCAGGTTGGGAAAGGGCTTTGCTGAAGGATTTTCTAAGCATGGAGTGGCAGAAGTCATTTTCCCAAGTTTCTCGAATAGGCTCCCTAGAGGTGTATGATGAAGGTTGTCCGGAGGATAGCCTATGAGAAGATCAAAATCAAGGACATCAAAGATGTGAAAGTCAAGGTTGACCTCGATTTTGTCTATAGTAACTGGCACAACACTTGCGACCCCTCGGCACTCAAGAATGTTTCCAAAGGGACAACTTTCTAAGAGTTTGCCGGATGGATTTAGTGAAACATTACCTAAGAAAGGGTGTGCCAAGTGCCATGGCATGATATTACCCTCCATGTTGGGGATAAGCTGGGCTTCTACGGTGATTCCCCGTATGGAACATGGAATGATCGTGGAGGGTGACTCAATCCAAACTGCTTCGGGAAAGTCTACTATTCTATTTGACAGCTCCTCCCTATCTTCTTTGAGAAGTGCGTCATTGAGAGGATCAGGAGGAGAAGCAATGTTTGGAGAGATGAATGGTAACATAAGCATCGTCTCTACGAATGGGTCGTGATCATCATGATGCTCCGCCATTGGATTTTCCGGGCAGGAGATAGGAGTGGTGAAAGTAGTTTCCCCGGAATCATGCCCGAGGCTCCCTTGCGATGATTTTTCTCGGAGAAAGTTTTCAAAAGGGGAGCCTATAAGAACATCAAAATCGATGATCGGGTAGGCATGGAAGTCCAAGTGAACCTCAATTTTGTCTATCTTGACTGGCACTGCTCGTGTGATCCCTGACATTCAAAGAATAGTCCTGAAGGAATTTGAAAGAGTCTGTCGGTCGGGTCTAAAGGCATGCTTCCTACAAAGGTTTCTGCGAGAAATTCGGACATGATGCAGGCCTCGGCAGTGGTGTCATGAAGGGCTTCTACGATAGTTCTTCTTATTGAACAAGAAATGGTTGTGGAGGATGAGCTAATTCGAAATGCTTCAGAAGAACGTTTCATTCCCTCCAACCATTCCTCATTCATGGATTTTCTGGGAGAAGAAAGGGATGCCGTAGGTCTCCTATCACAAAGGTAATTCGAGGTGTATGTAAGCATTTCATAAAGATAATCCTCGAATTTGGAAGAGAACTTCGAAGGTTGAATTTCTTCTTCCTTTGATGTTCGTGATTCGGGAGAGGTCTCAACAGACGAATCTGGGGATGTGGTAGGTATAGGTTTGGATTCGGCTTATGAGGGGCTCTCATGGTGTGGCTGGGACTCGTGCTGGGGTTCGCAAGGATTGGAAGGAGGAGAAGACTTTCTTAAGATGCGATGTAGGATTTCTCTTCCTTCTGTTGGAGATCTATGAGTAAACGAACCTCCAGCGGCGATGTCGAGATCGTCGGCTGAGTCCATGTTTAAACCCGTGTAAAAGATGTGCAAGGCTACATCATCGGGTATAGACCAGTCTGGGCATGAAGCTAAAAGGTGAGAGAATCTTGCACATGCTGCACCTAAGGACTCCTTCTCTAATTGTTCAAATGCAAGGATTTCACTTCGAAGGGAGGCTTCATGGGATGAAGAAGAGAACGAGAGGCAGAAGTCATCTCGAAGCTCTTCCCAATCTTGGATCATACCCCTCACATTGTGAGTGTACCATTGTTCCGCCTTTCCCATGAGAGAGAAAGGGAACAATTTCCACTTCAAGGTTTCCTGTGACATGCCTGATATTACCAAGCACGAACACAGTTCCTCGAACACTTGCAAATGAAGGTCGGGATCTTCGCTTTCAAAACCAGAGAAGGTTTGTTCCCGAACCAAGGCAATGATGCGAGGATGGAGTTCATAGCCAGAAGTCGTGGAAGGCCTTGAAGAGGTTGATGGCTCTGAGAACTCATCCTCGGAGGTAGAGAGTTGGTGGACAGAAGAGGATGACATGGTATAAGGTTAAAATAAAAGAAAGGATAAAAGAAAAAGAAAAGGTAAAAGAAAAGACACACGGATAAACTAGGTTTGAAGACAACTACAGCAACTGTTCCTCAGCAACGGCGCCAGAAATGCTTGTTGGTATTTCTTAACTCTTGCAAAGAAATCCGCAAGCACACGGAAATACCGTTCTAGCACTTCACCCGGGAGTATTCAGGGTATCATATTTTCAACGAGGAACGGGTGTGTAACTGTCTTCTAACTAGATTACCCCGAAGAAGATAAGAGATAAAGAGACCTTAGGGTAGTGTGATTCTGATCTATGGATAGGTTCAAGCGAAGATACACTAATGTTTTCACTCGCTCACTTCAGGCACCGGTTTGACCCTGGTCTACCAAGGAATATCCGGTATCACTCTATGTCGTACCCAGGCGGGGGGAGTGCACTAACCATATAGACTGTCTCCGTAGCGGATGGACAGGGCTGTCACCACCTACCGTTTACCCCACAATACTAGCTGAGTACGAGACAAACAAAGGTAATCTAAGGCCCAGACACCACGCCTATGCCTTCGACTACTACTCTAGAGTTGCGCAGGGTTATCCTGTCTTTATTAGGGGCCCTCTTCTAGAGTATCCACTACGAGAACGGATGTTGAACCCGCGAACGAATGAGAACAAAAGAATAACTTTACTAGAACTCACCAAATAGAAGAACCCGGATATGTACTCCAAATGTACCGTATCCGTAGAGGTACAGGGCCGAAGAGACGCCGACAAGTCCGGCTCTTCTCCGAACTCCTTCCACAAACACTCCCTAGGCTAAGGATACAAAGATGAAGCCCCTCCACTCTACTCCTCCTCAAGTGTGATGGATGGATGAATGGTGAATGGATGATGTGTGTAATGAGAGGGGGGAAGGAGGCCCCCTTTATATAGTGGTGGAGGAGCAGTAGGGGCTTCTCCACGTATCCCTATAGAAGGAAACCTTATCTCCCCGGGATAAGGATGATTAGGGGCTACTCTACGTCAAGCTGCACCTGGACTGGAATCAATCCAGGTTCGGCCGAACCCAGGGGTCGGCCGACCCCTGGTGGCCCTCCCCTGGGTGTATCTTCCTCGTGGACGCTGACATGTGGGCCCTGAGCCTTATCCTCAGGTGCATCTTGCGTGGCGCGCCCATTTCCTCTGATTTGTGGGCCCTCCTTGTAAGTGGCATGTCTGGGTAGATGTGGTTTCCTCTGATTTTGTGCATTTCATCGTGTGTTCTCCAGTGTTTTACCTGCTTTGCAGATGTGGGTGCCTGCAAATGACAATTCACCAAAACTCGTGGAATTCATTAGTTACAAGCCCTATATCTAAGTTTGGTGATTATTTATCTTGAAAAGCTGCAGGATTTGACGGTTGATTTTAGCACTTAAGGACCGTCAACATGCGCCTTATAATGCGAGCAGCTTCGGCGGTCTTGGCATCAATGTGTGGTGGAAGCTTGAACTCCTTGATGAAGCCGATGAACTAAATCCGCCAGTCTTCTTCGATCATATGCACTTATCTGACTGTGGCCGGGGCCTCCTTGTCAATAGCTTGTTGACTTTGTACCTTGACTGATGGATGGTGTAGTTCATGAACAAAAACTCCAGGTGGAACAGCTGCTCGAGTAGATCCAAGTTTGGACAGGGCATCGGCTCCCATGTTGTTCTCACAGTCTACATGGTGGATTTCCAATCTTGAGAACTTGTTCTCAAGCTTTTTGATTTCTTCAACGTATGCGTCCATTGTGTCTTTGTTGATGTCCCGTGCGTCCACTATGGAATCGGCTACTTCCTCCCTGTTGTGGCCGCAGTTGTTGCTACGATTCGGTTGAGGCCCAGGAGCTTGGTTGGTGGTTGGCCACCCCTGGGAAGACGGATGCTTGTGACTTCCTGATCCTCTTGGTTTCTTTGATTTTGTTGCTCCAGCTATTGTTGACGGTGATGGCCTCCGGGGGGACGACTTGTTTGAGGTATGACTGTTGCGGTGGCCCTCGACCGGGTGCCATGAAGCGATTGTCTCTCGAGTTTTTCAACAGCATTTTTGGCGAGGTGTATGACACATTCCATCTCCGGGTTTTGAGGCATCTGCATGAGTCGCAGGGTTACTTTTGTCATCGCAGCGATTGGAGTAGTGAAGACTGGATCCGCAACGTTGTTGAATTCATTGTTGAGGTTGCACTGGGGAAGGCGAGCACGCTCAGCAGCTCGAGCCCTGCGTTCTCCTTTACGTTGATTTCTTGCCCTGCGAGCTGCGCGAGTAGCTTCATCCTCATCTTGTGGAGTGTCTTGGGTCAAATTGTCTTCTGAAATCTACTCCAAGGCCTCGTTAGGGTCGTGATGACTAGGAGCGCCTCCACCTTGTTGGTTGATCACTGAAACCAGACGTTCGGGGGAGAAGCTTTCTAGATCTGATTCGTAATCAGCTAGCACAGTTTCCTCAGACCTAGTTTCCGTCTTAGTTGCTAGGGGAGTACCGTATTGGAACGGGAGATCATCAATGTTGGCAACCTCTCGGAGGTTGTCGAGTAGTTCTGCGAGTGTATGATCCTGGCAAGATTTGAGTTGAATTTTTGCCAATGCATTGGTGATGAAATCCAGGCTGTCGCGAGATGACTCGACTGGATCCGGGTATACGTCGAAGATGGGTGCCTCCCGGCTAGCGGTGACTGAGTGGTTTTCGACATAGGGAAGATGATCCAAGCTATTTTCATAGATGGATCCGATCATCTGTTTGTAAGTAGATGATGCGCTGCACAACCCAAAGATGGGTTGAGCAAGAGGAATCTCAATCTGAGTAGAATTCGGTTTGAGATTGATCTGGGTCCGAGTGGAACTCGAGATGTCTTCGAGTTTCATCTCGATCTCCTTGGCGAGGTCGGGAAGCAGCATGACGCCATGATTGTCTGATCTGGCGAACTTGTTGGAACTTTCCGACGTGGTTGCCTCAGCATGGGGGGATTGGTTAGGTGGCTGTCAAAACCGATCGAACCATTGGTGACGCAGACCCATGAGCCAAAGACGAAGGTGGCGCCTTGAGGAGGCACCATGGTGCTGAAAGTGAAAGTGGCCATCGAACTCGCCGACGAACTCGCCGAGTCCCCAACCTGGCGTGCCAGCTGTCGGTGTTTACCGCCGAGCCTGCTCAGGGATACCCTTAGCAGTAAGGTTTGTAGGTAGGGATCGGCTGCTCTGGAACTCGATGGTGCAAGGAACACAAAGATTTAGACAGGTTCGGGCCGTGAGTTGCGTAATACCCTATGTCATGTGTGGTTGTTTGGATTGCCTTAGGTGTTGATGATCTTTCGAGGGGGTCCCTGCCCGCCCTTATATATCCGGGGGGGACAGGGTTACATGGAAAATCCTAGCTGAGTACAGTTGGAGTTCTACTACAACATGATCGGGTAGTTTCCTTCATACTGTAGCTAGTTCTACGCCTATTCGGGTAGTTACAAGAGAGGTAAGGTATATCCATAAGCTATCCCTTACTCTAGAACATTCTATGCCCATAAGCAGTCCCGCTGTTGACGGTGCTTAAGTGCCATTTTCACGCATCAACTATACTCCATAATAAAGGAAAACTACATGCCTTACTCACATATTTGTATCACTAACCTCGCTCCACAGTTGTTTTCGAGTTTTGTACATTTCAGATGAGCAAGAGCGGAATAAGATGAAAACACGCAGCTGACGCCACATAACTACGCAGAATATCGCATCCGGCGTCACACCCTTACGCAGAATCTACATGTTAGAGAATGTCACCTCCTTGGTTTTAGCGCGCGCTTGCCAGTTTCCCTTGCAAAAGCTTGCCGCGGTTTTGATCGACATGAGTTTTGGGGTTTGATTTCGGGTCAAGTTGTTCATGGCAAGTTTGCACCTCGGTGCAATGACATTCAAAACCTGACTCTTCGTTTGATGCACAAGTGGGTGGCTATCACTCTCTTTCCAAGAGATGATCTACGACCAGTGCACAACGATGAGTTGATGATATTATGCGCCATGGTCAACAAGATCCGAATCTCCCCCGCACAAGCAATGGTTAAGCAATGGCTCACAAATTTTCGGATGACGGGTCCTATTGAATGCACTTCTTTGGTTACCCGCATCTCATCAAACATGGGAATCTAAGACAGGAACCCCATTTCTTTCATTGAAGAGCCCCGTGTTATGATCGATGAGGCGTACTAGGTTCAAGACCACACGCTCAAGAAAGGCCCGGATGACTCCTTGATTTTCTTTTCGCTTGGTTATGCAAATCAAATCCCATTGCCAAATGCAGGATATCATTTGTATAACTGCCATTTGCTAACCATCCCTCTTGTTCCACAAGAGGAGAGCCGCCGGCATAGTGTTTCTGGTCTTCCTGGCAGGGTTACAAGAAGCAGGGCCCGAAGAGCGGAGTTCATGCAGCAGCAACCTCAGCCTCAACCACAACAATGTGAGGCTGGAGGTTTGTCATGGCAGAGTGCCAGCTCCACCGATTGGGCACGGCAGGCCTCAGGGCACCGGTCCACCAGTTCCAGCTCCAGTGGTCCCCCACGACGTACAGCTTCGTCCAGAGGCTTCGCCACTCTGACTCGACAGATGGACGAGCTGAACGTGCGCACAACCAACATCGATGAGTCGCTGGGCCAGCACATCGAGTCAACACAGAACTGGCAGCGATACACAGGCGAGAGGATCCACAACCTGGAGCAGCAACAGCAGCAATCCCAGGAGGAGTGGAGGGCCTACTATCGTTGGGCTGGGTTTAACCCCAACCAGCAGTAGTGAGCCTGAAGCTAGCTTGGGGGAGGACCCCCATGAGAGGTACCTTGTATCAAACTCTACCTTTACCGCTTTCCAAAACCTTGCATGAAACCAAACAAAAATTTGCAAAATTCTGAAAATCCATAAAATTTGCATAACTAAAATCAAATAAAAATTGACAAAACCTTTAAAAACCCAAAAATATTTACTTGCTTTCCAGTATGTGTAGTAAGCATGTGTAGTTTTTCCTAGTTGAGATGATGAATAGTTGCTCTATTAGTTCCTTTCATATGCCTAGTTACAACCTTGTGCTATCCCTAAGTTCTGAGTTTGGTGGCTAGATGTTCAAACCTTAAGCTTGAAACTTGTGGGTAGCGAAAAGCAGAATTCGAATCTAGGTTGTTGTGGGTTATGATATGGCTGAAAAGAATTGCTATGATCTTCTCCTACGTGATGCTTGATATCTGAAGTATTTCTTTTCAAAAATACAAAAATAGAATAAAGTTCCTCGGTGATATGCAATTCCTATCCAGAGCCATATGAGTTACAAGTTTGAAAGGCCTTTTCTACATATGCAACTTGTCTTCTCATTGAGCTTTGTCAAATTGTTGTGACCCTTTGTGAGAATCACTTCATACGCCCATGATCAAGATCACGTACACGTCCACTCACATGCTATACTTCTACACCTGGAAGATAGCAAGTACATCCCCCATTCATCCACAAATAAAACTCCATGTTGTACCATGTTTATCTCTCTCCAAAGTTATCATCATGATGTATGGGCTATACAAAAAGAAATAAAAGATGCATACCCAAATAAGGTATGCCACATGCCCACAAGGCATGTCAAAAAAAAGAAAGAGTGAAAAGATGCATAGCCAAAGAAGGTGTGCCACAGACCCACAAGGTGTGTCAAAAAAAAGGAGAAAAAGAAAATATAGCCCATACCAAAAATATTACAAGGGAGAGAGAAATCATATAAAGGAGTTTCATCCACCATCCACCAAAAAAAAATATCCACACACTCGCACATCTTGATCAAGGCTTATGACATGTTTCTCCTTTGGATCCGGTCTTTGACTTAGCGAAATATGAGAAGCAAGTTTGCCATTATATCATCCATACCTACAGATCCACCAAAAAGAGCCATTAGAAGTAGGATGGGAAAACAAAGGCACATAAAAAGGCCTTGGTTAGGAAAGAAACACATTTGAGCGATCCGAGAGATCACCCGAGGAACTACAATATTTCTTTTCAAAAACTTTATAAAAACCTCTGGATTGACGGTTGAACAAAGGAGTGGTAAGTGGTACTCTACAAGCCGTTCTGACCCTCAACCGCCAAAGATGAGGATGATGCTATAAGCCCCACAGGAGTAAGGTAAAAGGTGCGAACAAGGCCAACTTATTCAGAATAAAGGTAAGAACACTCGGTTGTGCCTTGGGTATAAATCAGGAATGCAATATTGTAGCAACTCCTGATCAACAACCTAAGTCTAAAACTTTGCTCGGGACGAGCAAAGGGCTAGCTTGGGGGAGTTGTTGACGGTGCTTAAGTCCCATTTTCACCCGTCAACTATACTCAATAATAAAGGAAAACTACATGCCTTACTCACATATTTATATCACTAACCATGCTCCACAGTTGTTTTCGAGTTTTGTACATTTCAGATGAGCAAGAGCGGAGTAAGATGAAAACACACAGCAGACGCCACATAACTACGCAGAATATCGCATCCGGTGGCACACCCTTACAAAAAGGGCCCACATGTTAGAGGAAACGGGGCCTCCACGCAAGATGACTAGAGGATAAGGATAAGATCCAACGAATCAACCACCCAGCAAAGGATCAGCATGAACGGCTGACAGGTGGGGTTGGCCGACCCCTAGGGTCGGCCGAACCTGGCCTGCAACGCGTCCAGGTGCATCTCGAGGAGGAGTCACGGCCAAGGCACCTGATCACCTTCCATATATGCTTTGGTGGGAAACCGACCTCCAAGTAGTATAAATAGGGCCTCTCTCCCCCCTCTCAACACACACACACACACACACTTCATTCCATTCTCTCCAAGAAGGCTCTCCTCTCTCTTGCTCTCTTAGCTAGGTAGTGGAGCTAGGCTAGTTCTCTTTAGCGAGCAAGTCGTCATCGGAGTCGTTGAGCAATCCTCGGCTCCTGGTATGGCTTTGTATCCAACTTGTCAGACTTCTATTCATAATATAGAGTTCTGCCATGGTTGCTTTACTATATTGATAGTTTATCAATCCATGCTTAGATCGTTCATAAGTTATTCTACGGTCTTGGTTAGGCCAGATGATCCGGGTACGGATAGAGGTTTGTTGTGCTTTCGGGCTTGCTCTAGTGTTTTACTCGTCCATCCGAAGGGTGGGAGACCTGGGGGCACTAGAGTAGTGACTTCATACACAAGCGTGGTGCTCGGGTATGCGGGATCCTTCGGATATGACCGTGCTCCACGGTGTGACTGGGGTAGATGGCAGGTGGTGATAGCCCTATCCGTCCGGTGTAACAGCGGTGTTGCGTTTAGCGTACTCCCCGACATTTGGGTTCGGTGTAGGAGTTCATGCAAAGACGTAACGGGACTGGATGTACTCCGATACGGGACCTTCTCCCCGCTATCCCATTTTCCTAGCACCTGCAGTCCTAACCATGATCTAACATGACCCCAGCTTTGGATAGAAGCACTAGGACACCTAACCTAGCCTAAGCTCCAGCTGACTTGACGTAGGATAGAGTGGTTCCTTGTTTTATAGTTTCTCTCCTTTATTCCTTCCTCTTGGAGTGTGGATGTGTGATGTGTCGCATTACCCTTACTTATTCTTTATTTGTACTTACCCCTGTTAGAGCATTGCCTATTACTTGAGGCACAATGTCATGGTTAATGTTGAGTACAATACCTTTGCCGCTGCCGTCCTTTGGGACACAAATAAATGACGATACCCTTACTCTCCGGGTGAAATGCTACAACGGTATATCTTTGTGCTTGTGGATCCATCTGTAATCATATTGATTATACCACGAGAGTGGCACCCCTTGGGTGTAGTTGCTAGGATGGGTTCGGCGCCCTCATTTCTAGTGATTGCACTAAGGACCGCCAACAGGCATTTATGGTGCCGTTGCTGGGAATTAACCATTCCTAGTGATTGTGCTAAGAAATGTCAACACCTGCTGCCCCGGGTCTGACATTGTTCCTGCATGTTAGTGACTTGCATACGTGACAAATGATCAGCAACAGTATTCTCTACTTCCTTTTTATCTTTTATTTCATGATCAAATTCTTGGCGCAAGAGAATCCACCGAATCAGGCGAGATTTAGCATCTTTCTTTGTGAGCAAATATTTTAAAGCTGCAAAGTCAGTATAAACAATAACTTTTGCTCCTACCAAGCAAGATCTAAACTTATCAATAGCGAAAACAACTACCAAGAGCTCTTTTTCAGTTGTTGCATAATTCAGCTGAGCTCCTGTCAGTGTTTTGGTAGCATACGCAATTACATGATGCTTCTTATCCTTGGTTTGGCCTAGGACCGCACCAACAGCATCGTAACTAGCATCACACATTATTTCAAATGGCAAACTCCAATCAGGGGGTTGAATGATTGGATATGAGATGAGTGTTTTCTTAAGGATTTCGAAAGCTTTAAAGAACTCATCGGTGAACTCCAAGGGCACATCCTTAGCTAAAAGATTTGTGAGGGGTCTAGCGATTTGAGAAATGTCCTTAATGAATCGGTGATAGAACCCCGCATGGTCTACGAAGCTACGGATGCCCTTAACATTTACGGGTAGTGGAAGTTTTTCTATGACATTGATTTTGGCCTTGTCGACTTCAACCCCCCTCTCAGACACTAGGTGTCCAAGGACGATGCCTTCTCGGACCATAAAATGGCACTTTTCCCAATTCAGTATCATGTCCTTCTCTTGGCATCGTTGCAAGACCTTGTCCAAATTTTTAAGACAATGATCGAAAGTTTTTTCCATAGATGGAGAAATTGTCCATCAGAATCTCCATGATCTCCTCAATCATGTTTGAAAATATAGACATCATGCTTCTTTGAAATGATGCAGGCGCGTTACAAAGCCCGAAAGACATTCTACAACAAGCATAGGTTCCATATGGGCAAGTAAATGTGGTCTTTCTTTGATCATCTGGGTGGATGGGGATTTGGTTATAACTGGAATACCCATCAACGAAACATAAGAAAGAATGCTTTGCAAATCACTCTAACATTTCATCAATGAAAGGCAGTGGAAAGTGATCTTTCTTTGTGGCCGAATTAAGTTTCCGATAGTCTATGCACATCCTCCACCCGGTGATGGCTTGTTGAGGGATAAGCTCGTTTTATTATTCTCAATGACCGCCATGCCTCCCTTCTTTGGCACGACTTGGACCGAGCTAACCAACTCAGTGTGTGGCACGGGATAGATAATCCCGATGTGCTAGAGTTTCAGGACCTCTTTCTTCACTACCTCCCTCATCGCATTATTTAGCCTACGCTGAGGCTCCCTAGAAGGTGTACTAGCTGGATCCATAGGGATGCAGTGAGTGCAGAGGGTAGGACTGATTCCTTTCAAGTCCTCGAGTGAGGATCCGAAAATGGGTCCATGGATTTCTAGAATGGCTAAAAGTTTAGCCATCTCCTCATCAGAAAGTTTGCTACTAATGATGATGGGAGATTCTGAACCACCATTCAGGAAGGCATAGCGAAGGCCAGCTGGAAGGGGTTTTAGCTCTAAAGGAGGGCGTGTTGGCTATTTGTGCATGGGCAGATCAAGTGTTTCCTCCAGGTCGTCCTCCTCTTGGATGAAAAGTTCGGCGTCTTCTTCTAAGGAGGTTTTAGAGATTTCAAAGGATGAAACAACCAACACTTCCTCGATCTGATCTTCTTATGGATGAGATTCTGCTATCGAGTTTGTGGAACAAGTGATTGGAATAGCAAGAGAATCCCTCTCAAATCTAATGTTAAGCTCTCCTACTGTGGAAATGTTTAGGCAGAGCTTTTCGAGAGGATGCCCTATCAAAATGTCGAAGTCATAGACATCGAACACATAAAAGTCAAGGGCAACCTCGAAACCTTCGTGCCCTAAAGACACGTTGCATGCAATCCCTTCACTCTTTAGGATGGAACAGGCAACATTCCTGAAGGTTTTGGTGGTTAGAGCTAGAGGTTCGTCCTTAAAGGATGTGGAGGCGAAAGACGACGATAGAATATTTGCTCCAACCATGGGATTGTAGAGCACATCCATCATTGACTCTTAAATACGACATTGAATGGTGGAAGAGGGTGCATAAATTTGACTTATTTCTAGAGAAAGCTCCGCCTCTTCCATCCATTTGGTACTTATGATGGACATTAGCTCCCTCATGGTTTCCTTAAGAAGACCATTAAATGTCGCTAGGTTCACTAGGTACATGCGGGATTGGGGGGGGCTCTTAACATGAGGGTAATTAGAGGTATTTCTGAAATCTTTGAATAAATCTTCCTCGAATTCAAAAGGGAACTCCAAAGGTTGGATTTCCTCTTCCTTCGGAGTTTTTAGTTCGGGGCGAGGATCGGCTGACAAGTCTTGGCTATTTGGCAAAAGAGTTGAAGACTCATCCAGTGGGGTTTCCTCAGGACTTCACAGTTCCTCTACAGGAAGGGGTTCTATGAAGGTGGTGTTTTCTAAGATACAGTCTAACAAGGCCTCTCCTTCAGAAGTGGATTTGAACGCAAAGGATCCTCCGGCAGAGACGTCAAGCTGTAGGGCAGAGTCCTTCTTAAGCCCTAACCAAAAGTGTTTTAGAAACACATGGTCGGGCATAGTCAAGTCTGGGCCGGTATGAGTAAGCTGTGTGAATCTGGCCCAGGCTGCACCTATGGTTTCCTTCTCATCCTGACGAAAGTCGAGGATTTCTTTTCGTAGCGAAGTGATGCGAGAAATGGGAAAGAATGCGAGACAGAACCTATTTCGGAACTCCTCCCATTCTCCGTTTACCTTTCCTACGTTATGGGTGTACCATTGTTTCACTTTATTAGCAAGGGAGAAGGGAAACAACTTCCACCGAAGTGTTTCTTGTGCCATGCCTGCAATTGACAATTGCTTGAACTCTCGTAGATGGTGGTATGGGTTTTCAAGATCGAAACCAGAGAAGGATTGTTCTCGAACCATAGCTATGAACCCAGGGCGGAGTTCAAAGCCTGAAGCTGTGATTGGCTTGGATGACTTTGGTGGCTCTACGAACTCGCCAGAGGGTGCAAGACTTGATGGATATAAAGGGTGTCCATGGAATAAAGATAAAATAAAAGAAAGGATAAAGAAAGATACACGGGCACCTAGGTTCATTAACAACTGCAGCAACCGCTCCCCGGCAACGGTGCTAGAAATGGTTGTTGATATTTCTTAACTCTTACAGAGAAGTTTGCAAGCGCACGGAAATAGCGATGTAGCACTTCACCCAGGAGTATTTAGGGTATCGTGATTTCCACGTGGAACTTCACCCGGGACTATTTAGGGTGTCGTGATTTCCACGGGGAACGGAGGTGTAATTGTCTTCTTACTAGATTCCCCTATGAAAGATAAGAGATAGAGAGGCCTTAGGGTAGTGTGGTTCTGTTCTAAAGGATAGGTTCAAGGAAAGAAGACTTGGGTTCCCAAACACCGGCACTCACTTGGTCTGCCAAGCGATTCCGGTATCAGCTCTACTAACCAAGCCCGAAAGTGTGGGAGTGCACTAATTGCGAAGCAGCTTTGCAGCGGACACACAGAGCTATCACCACCTGCCGCCTACCCTTCTACACCGTGGGACTCAGAGCAAGCAAAGGTAATCTAGGGCCTAGACACCACGTCTATGCCGTCGACTACTACCCTAGAGTTGCGCAGGGTGATCCTGTCTTTATCAGGGGCCCTCTTCTAGAGTATTCGCACAAGAATGGGCGATGATCCCATAAATGAATGAAAATGAAAGTATAACTTGAACAAGAACTCACTGATAAATGAACCCGGATATGTACTCCAAACGTACCGTATCCGTCAAGGTACAAAGCTGAAAAGATGCCAACAAGTCCGGCCCTTTGTTGGTGTCTCTTATGCTCAATCTGAATAGGTATTCTGCAAGCGCACATAATTCACCGGTGTAGCACTTCATCTTGGAGTATTCCACGGTATCGTGAAAATCCTCAGGGAAGCACTATGGTAAAGTGTATCGTAAATTGTAGTGACAACCTCTACTGATAGTATCGACCGAGTAATTCAGCAGGGGTAAACCAGATAACTGATGAGATAAATGGCCAAGCTATGACCGAGCGACACATAGGAGATTCTATACCTTAGAGAGGTAGCAGCTGGGAGGACAACGAGCAAGAAAGGACTCCTGAAACACTTCTAAACTACTGAGTTAGCCTCACTAGAACTAATCTAAGCTTCTAACTTGATGTCGGAACCAGGAGCTTACTTCGGCGGCCTAAGAGAAGGGCGCAGACAGGGGTGAGAATGGGCCCAACAAACTTTTGGCAATCCTATTGCTATGAAAACACCCGAACGTGGTGGACTACGAGGGACGGACAAGGCTGTCACCACTTGCCACCTACCACTGCGGTACCGTGGGGTGGAACACACTTTCTAGCTAGCACTGAGTCAGACACCACGTCTGCTCTCGGTAGTAGGATTTCTGTGAGGCCTTCAAGAGAAATCCCCCTCAACCTAGTGAACTAACTTGAGACCATGGACGTCAACCAGGAGGCCAAGCGGTACCAGCGAACCTCGCGCTTGCAACCATGGACGTCAACTAGGAGGCCAAGCACATCGCCAAGATGCCATTGGCGATCATCCCTGCACCTGTGTCGTAGGAGATGCTGAGAGGCGCCAAGAGGGGGCCGGCCGAACCCTTGGTTCGGCTGAGCCCTCAGGGTAGCCCCTCGGCTCCCCGTTCGACCCCACACGTTGTCAGGAAGATCTCCACCAAGAGAGGCAGGTGCTCGGGCGCTGGAGGATCTGTACTGCTGACGACGGGGCTATTGGCGCCGAATGACGTCTCCAAGAGCCTCTTCGCCGATCCACTTCCGCCGATGCCGTTAGAGGAGGGACAAGAACACGTGTACTCGCTGCACACAAAGAGTAGCAATGTAGTTAGCCACAATTATGTAACCACACCTACACGCACCACCATGACCCCTTCGCCTCCACAATGTTTTCGCGTTGTGGGCATCCGTACCCCAGGTGGTGGGTACAGCAAGGGGTTGATGCCGGGACTCTCTCCTAAGGATAAAGAAGAAGCCGAGTCCATGGCATTCTCCCCTAAGGGTGTCAAATGCGTCAAGAGGGACATCCCCCATCCTCCGATCAGGCGCCCCCGCGGGCAGTATGAGAGCGAAGATGAGCAGGTCCTCAAGGGACCCAAGGTCACTTAGCTCCTCTGCACGGTTATCAAACTGCCCGATGGACACAAGGAGCTTAGCGATCGGGTGGCAGAGCTCACTCTAGAGCTCAAGACCGTCAAGGACGACTATGATACGCTTCGCCACGTTCTAGGTGTTAAGATATAATGCCTAGAGAAACGTGTTGAGAAGGGCAACCTTTAGATTGCACATCACCCTTCACAGTTATCCTTAGGCACATTACCACATTTACCTTTCAATTTTTTATTTTTCTAGTATTTCCCTTTCAAATGTAATGTGCCCCTATTTTGATAATTCAATAAAATTCAACTCCCCAATTTCCAAACCGGAAGAGTTTTGTATTCGTTTCCATGTGTTTTTGAATAAGATTGCAGGTGCAAGTTCAATCTAGGGGAGCAGCATGTACCTAACACAACAAACAACAGTGAAATAGACCACGCACAAAAGGGTAGGGTCAGCAGGGCCACTGCTGGGCCGTCCGACCCTAGGGTTCGGCCGGGCCCAAGGAGGGCCCTCCTCGGCCCTGTATTCTCCTGGACTTCGGTTTGTGTCTCTACTTCTGATCCCCCTATGTTCCAATGAAAATCCTGCACAAAAACTTCATAAATAACAAAATAAAAAGAACTTTGCACTCCACGCTGACGGTGTACGATTACCGCTAGCAGGGATTACTGATAACCCCCGTTTAGAGATTCGGCCAAGGGTATAAACCGCGCAAGGATCTCCCCTAAGGAAGCGAGTTTGAGACGGTGGATTTAGATAGGTTCAGGCCGCTCGGAGGCGTAATACCCTACATCCTGTGAGTGTGTGGATTCGTTCTTTGGTGATCCCGAGTTGGAAAGTCCAAGCCCGAAACCAGTGAGCTCGTTAGGTCCCGAAAAGATTGGTCCCCTTACATATCCTGGGATCTTTCTATTTATAGACTACATCTATTTTCTTTGCTGCTCTCTAACTAATGTGAACACGCCCTTTACATGGTAGGCACCGTCTTTCAATCTGCTCCGCCCTTGTCAGGCGAGCAGGCGTCTTGTCGGGCCTGCTGTAGTAGCTACCTGAGGTCCCACCGGCGTCAGAGCCATCCGGGGTCACCCCGAGAGGCCCTGGGGTAGCCGTAGTCACTGGCCGGTGGGTCTTCATCCTGGGGTGCCCCGGGGTCGTCTGCTTGATTCGAGCGCTCCGGGGCGTCCTTGGGGGTCGCCCGGGGTGGCGAGAGTGTGGCCACGTGGCGACCACTGGGGTCATCCGATGGACCCTCCTGGTCCGGGGCGACCCCGATCAACCCCTGGGGTCCGCCCGGGGTGGCTCTAGCTTTTACCGCGGCGGGGGCGCGGTAAACGGAGGTGGGTCCCAGCCACCGTCCATCTTCAAGTCGATGGGACGGGCATCACAAAGATAAGCTGTCCGCCGCCTATCGTCTTATCCTCTGAGCACTCGGCATCCCTATAATCAAGATGCTCTTAAGGGGAAGTCGCGCACCCCTTGGGTTCTGCATAGAGTTCGGCGGCGAGGCATCGTAACCGCCTGAAAAAAATATTTTTACTAGGCGGGTGTCTTCGAGGGGAAGGAAATACCCCCCGGGTCTCGGGCGCCGGGCTAGGCCCGGCTCGCTCTCGGCGGGTTCCCACACACTACGTGTGGTCGTTCGTGGTGGGGGCCCACGGCCGCGCCCGGCTAACGTTGCCGGCTAACACGGTGGACGGGCCCATCCTCCTTAATCGTGCATGAGTCCGGGGTTATGGGGACCCGTTCCCATTATGCTGACACACGCACTTCATGATAAAACTCGCACACTTTTTATTTCTTGTTTTCACCTCATTCTTGTGAAGCAATACATGATAGGGACCCATGCTAATCTAGTAATTGACTTTTGAGATATGGTTAAAATGAATGGAACCTAGTTCTCCCTTGCAAAGTACTTGGAATTTCTTTTATAAAAATTGAAAACATAATAGCATGGCTTCTCTTTTTTTATATATAAAGTTCTTATCGAAGGCCATATGTTGTTCAAAATTTAAAACCTTCTACATATGCAACCTATTATCTCATTGATCTTTGTCAAATTGTTCAAAATTCCAAGTACTTTGCTAGCCCTCCTCCCTTGTTGCGGTCGCAGACATGTCCATCCCCCCCCCCCCCCCGGACAACGCGCGGCACAGCACCGCCCAGGAACATGTAGAGCACGTGACGAGATGAGGTAGAAGATAACCCGACAAGTGGTACCCGTATGGAAGTGAGAAACAGTTACAAGTTACAAGGGTGGAGTAGAGTGAAATTGGTAAAGTAAAATCCGTGGAATAGAGTGAAATACTCCCAAACAAGGTCTGCGCGAGCGGTATCTAGAGTGCACGAGCGGTTTGTAGAAACAAGCCCTCGGTAGCTGACCAGACCTATCCTTTCTCCCTCCCATAGCAAATCCCATGTCAGCAGCCAAATCAATCCAACCCATAGCCACCGGAAGATGAGAGCTCCAGCTCCTCCTCTTCCCGCACCGCTCTCCCGCTTCTGCTCCTCGGCCCCGCGCCTCCTCCTCTCTTCTTCCTCTCGCGCGCCGGCCGCCTCTCGCCCGCCTCGGGCCGTCGTCCGCTCCGTCTCCGTCTCCGTCTCCGTTGAGGCGCCGGCGGCCGCCGCGGAGCCGGCGGTCGCGGGCGGGCCCTCCGCGACGCCACGCCGCCGCCTCATCCTCCTCCGCCACGGGGAGAGCGCCGCCGGGGGCCGCTCCACCAGAGGTACGTGAGGCGCAGCAGCGCCAGATTGGCTGTGCGCTGGAGGGTTCCAAGAGTTTGTGTGCCAATTTATATGAGTGAAATCATATAGCTCGTTGACCCATGATGAAATGCTGTGTTCTTTCAGAAAGAGGATTTTTCATGTAGTCCAATTATAGAGCTGTTCGGATACGTTTGCCATTTAAGCGAGATACACTATTGTAGATATTAGTTTGAATTGGTAATTCTGTGAACAAGGGAATCCATTGCTAGAAACCGATATGTGTTTCCCTTTGTTGTTTGCTGGCCTCTTGCATTTCTTTCTGAAGAACAGTGTTTGATATGTGTCCTAATGTCAGATCATGACAGACCTCTAAGCAAGGCTGGGAGAGCTGACGCAATCAGCGTTTCTAATAAACTCCAACAGATGGGGTGGATACCCGAGCTTATCCTGTGCAGGTGTGTTCCTATTTGTGTAAGAGAGTATGCATGGATTATCTTGGCTTTACAGTACGAATATGGTGCCCATAAATTATGAAAGCTTAAAGATGCAATTTGGTTGCATGTGAAACATTGTGTCTGTTATCTAACTGAATGGGTTTTGCACCTCTTTTTTCTTTTTCATTATATTTTTGCAAGCGGGTTTCGGTTTTCTGTTTTTTCTTTCCTTAATATGCTATTTTGGTGTAGTGTGTCTTACTTGGATCACGATTGTTATAATGCAGCTTCTACTTTAGTGGTTTCATTAGTCTCTCCTTTCTTCCCCGAGGGATGGGGCAGGTCTTGCATTTTCTTACATATAGATTGGTGTTCATATGTTTGAATATGTAATGCGTCATCAAATGGATTGTTGCACCAGTTTCCTTTTGGCACCAACATGTTCAAGCAGAATGAACCTGCAAGACTTTTCTATTACTCATATCCTCTTGTTTTTCCACTCATGTGTCATTTCTTTCATGGAGCCGGGCTCGTATACTGTTGCTCGTACACTATTTCCTTTTTGTGTTAATCTGTTTTAACAGAATGAATATGTATAGACTTTTCAATTCCTCCGTTACACTGTCGTCTTGTTTTTTTCGATGAATTATTTCTCAGAGTTGAACATTATTTGCACATTCTATCCTGTTTGTTTAGTGTCTTTGGAGAATAAAGATGATCAAAATAGTCACATAATTTGATTAACTAATGAGCATAGTAATATAATATGCCATTCATGTTATTGTTGATAAATCTCTTTCTATGCAGTGATGCAATGCGCACAAAGGAAACTCTTAAGATCCTGCAAGAACATGTTCAGGGATTGTCTCAAGCAGTGGTACACTTCATCCCAAGTTTTTACTCAATTGCAGCTATGGATGGCCAAACTGCAGAGCATTTACAAAAGGCAATCTGTGAATATTCGAGCGACGAGATCTTAACTGTCATGTGAGTCACCTGCAAGATTTTGTTCATTATCATTTGTTCTTGATGTATGCTTCAAGTTTATATCACATTCACTTTAAGGCCTGTGCTTGATACCTCGTTGCTAGACATATCATGACACTTCTTTAGGATAATTACTCAGGTGCATGGGTCATAATAAAGGATGGGAGGAAGCAGCCTCTATGTTTTCTGGCGATTCAGTTGTTCTTGAGACATGTAACGCGGCGCTGCTAGAAGCTGCAGGGAAATCATGGGTTGAGGTTAGTTTAGATTTGTTGCAAAGTATTCTTCTTTTCGTCATTTTCCTACATAGGTTTTGTTTAATTCAACTGATTTACTAAATTTCTACACGACATGGTATGCAGGCTTTTTCTCTGTCTGGTCTTGGGGGATGGAAGCTTCATGGAATCGTAAAGCCATGAATTATTGTAACTAAAAGCTAGATGTAATTTTTTGTAGCTTAATTCTCAGTTTGCCCCGTGGCCTGTATGTAGCTCTTTTCTTCCATGTCCGTGAAGGTATTAGCGTGGATAGATAGATGATCACTACTGCAGAAAACGTTTCTAGGGGCGGGTAGATTGGCGTTTTCAGGGGCAGGCGCGCCACCCATCCTTGTCTCACACAGCTAGAAATCAAGTTTTCCAGGAGCAGGTAAAGGGCCCACCTTTGAAAATCAATTTTCAGGGGGTGGGCTATGGCACCAACCACCCCCTTTTCAGGGGCGGCCCACCCCGTGAGCCACCCCTGAAAATAATGTTTCCAGGGACGGCTGATATTATCACCCGCCCCTGGAAATTCTTTTACAGGGGCGGCTGAAAGCATGAGCCGCCCCTGAAATTCTTTCCTGCCAAGCCAAAATTTGAAATTCCAGATTTTTGTTTCCTGCTTTATTAAACCATTCAAATTTCTGTTTCCCGCCAATTTATTCTAATTTGTTTCCGCTGTATTTAATTATTCTAATTTTTGTTTCTCATCGATTTTCACCTGTAAATCAATTGTGCGATTCAATTCAGCTTTTCAAAATTCTAATTTCGCCAAATTTTCGCTTTATTTCAGAGGATCGATGATGAATATATTTATTAAATATAACTAATTACAAATTTAATATAAAATCATATAAAAGTATCATTACATGCATCATTAGAGTACATCCATCATAAAAGTGTGTAGAGTACAGACATCATTTATGTTGAGTAACGCTACTACTGCCGGCTCGAAGATCCTTATTTTCCCACTTACGGAGGCTTGCAAATTTTGGGTCAGTTGATAATTCATGCTCGGGGTGAATAAATTCTCCATCTATATGGACCACCTCATGTAAAATAAAGTGACATAAATCATCGACTATAAAAAGAAGTTGCTCATCGAGTGGACTTAGGTGGAGTGGCCGTTGATCCTGAAAATATGAAATTCATTCCAAAATTAAGCCAAGTGTTAGATACAAACACTTACAATATGCAGTTATGCATCTATCCTAGAAAAGAGTATATGCTTACCTGTTCGGGATCTTTTGTGTATCTCCCGAACTCCCTCATGTGCTCGCACACGTAGTATCCACAGTACACGGAACCTGAAGGTTGCTTGTGGCATAGATAGTGTGTGTGCATCACCATTTCTTTTTTTCCTATCGGGGGGTGTTCTCCTTCTTTGTGCACGTAGTGCTTGTAAGCCCTGTTTTTTATGAAAAAAAAGAAATAAGTAGTTATTTATGTGTGCAAGATTTAGCATGAAGTCGAAGTATAGGATAACGATTTTGCTAACTTGTTAAGGATGCCCACGAATTCATTATATCTCTCCCGATCGAAATCAGCGGAGTCCAATACAAGCATATATCCGCGCTTTGGGATGATCATAAATACAATCCAATGATTTCTGCAAAAATATCATACATGATTTCTTAGTCAGATATTCGAAGGAAGTGCATATTATACCAAATCATTGAGACTACACTTACTCAAAGTTATATGGTGCCCATATGACATCCTTGTCCTGCCACCATTGAAACTGAAGCGATATGTACGTACCAACTATCCCAAGGATTTTTCTGTGGGCCTTCTTCTGCGCTTCATTTATTTCCTTGCGCGATTGACAGTTTTTGAATTTATTGTGGTCGTCCTTCCACAATATTGGACCGTAATGGCGCTTCTCAGCAATAGCTAACAGGTCAAGGAACGCGACCTTTGTACCTGTCTTATCCGCTTGTCGTTGTAGCATCCTGTAGAATGAAATATCACAACTAATTAGATATTTATGCATATATAAGTATAGACCATTGCATATAAGATGTGAATTTGGATACGACACTTACATGCGCCAGAGTCTGATCATTTCTATGCCTATTTCTTGAAGGCGGAACATTTCTTGGATGTCTTCAAAATCGAACATGATATCAGTGATACCTTCAGTTAGTGACCCGAAAATATCCGGAGGGTACCGAGCCCAAATACTTGTGAGATGAAGTCTACATGCCCTTTTTGTACCAAGTGTGCATCCTTTTCATAAAACCTAGACATCCTTCCAACATAGAGTGGGGTAGAAAATCTTTACCATGCTCAAATTTTATCGGGCAATCCGGTAAATCTGCTATGTCATCGACCCCAATTTTCCTAATGAAGTCGTGGTCAGTGCGGGGCACGGAAACGCCCGGTCGTCTAGTGGCACTAGAATCCGAAACATCCTTTGACTTTTTCTTTGCCTTATCTGTTGACTTTTCCTTTGACCTCTGCTTGGTGTTTGCGGCATGCCATTTTTTTAGAATTTCTGAGTCCTCCTGCTGGTATGACCGTATCACTCGTGGTACACACACAACTCGTGGAATACCGTCAGCAAAACATGAAAATCGTGACAGTTATAGCCGCATAGCGATAGATCTTTCATCCAGACTAGTTTCTTTATGTTGGATGAAAAACGACTTGGGACTTTGACGAGACTAGTTTCTTTATGTTGGATGAAAAACGACTTGGGACTTTGACCCCCCGTAAGCTCTCGCACATTGCCTTCTTCTCATCATGTGTCAAGTTGTAGGAAGCTGGGGGAAGTTCATATCTTCCATTTCCTTTATCAATAGGGTGAAGATCCTCCCTTATCTTCATGGCTACTAGGTCTTGACGTGACTTTAAGGTATCCTTTTTCTTTGCTGATGTCTCTAGAAGGAGCCCAATTGTGTTACCAAACACATTCATCTTCAGGTGCATACCATCGATTGCATGGCGGACTTCAAGATCACCCCAATACAGCAAGTACTTGTAGAAGACGGACTGTTTCTTGAATGATACGCCTTCGATTGGTGCCTTATCTCTATTTTTCTTCTTTCCATCTTTTGTCACCTTCCCATAGCTAAGCTAGATGGTCCTCACCATTTTGAAAATATAGTGCCCGTCTCTTTTTACTGGAGCAGGATGTAATTTAGCATTGCCATAAAAAAATGTGTAGAACTTTTTACTTCGGTATCGATGTCCTTCCACCAAGAAGCGTATGTGGCCAAGGTGAACTAACTTTCTAGAACCTTCCAGGAAAGATGATATGGTCTTATCCATGCAAACCGTGCATCCCGTCCTACCTTTGACCTGTCCTGAAAGGACAAATAGAGCCTGGTAATCATGGATGGTGGTGAAGATAATAGCTTTTTGATTAAAGGTCTGTCGTGTGAAGCCGTCAAACATATCGATACCCTCCTTCTATAGAGTTTCCATCTCTTGCATCAGAGGCTAAAGGAAAACATTAATATCGATGCAGGATGCTTGGGTCCTTGTATAAAGATGGGACAACAGAAGATATTTCCTCTTCTGGCACAACCATATAGGCAGGTTGAACATCGTCAAAATCACCGGCCAAGTGCTGTGAGTGCTAGTCCTTTCACCAAACATATTCATTCCATCCATACTCAACGCAAACCTAACGTTTCTTGGGTCCTTTCCAAATTCCAGATAACACTGCTCATCGAATTTCTTCCGCTGCCGAGCATCAGCTGGATGTCGAAGCTTTCCATCGCCCTTCTTACGCTTATCTGAATCCCACCAGCGCATCAGCTCAGCATCCTTTGGGTTGGAGAAGAAACATCTTAGGCGGTCGGCAACCAGGAGGTACCACATAACCATCGCCGGAATTCACCTCTGCTTCTCAGAGATGCTGTAAGGATCACCGGGGTGTTCGACCCTAGAGGGGGAGGGGGTGAATAGGGTCGCTAATCGCTTTTTAACCTAGGGCTCAAACTACTTGCATAAGATAAACCTAACACGTCCTATACATGCTAGTTATGACTAAGGTTTATCTATGCTACTCTCTACTTACCCCTAAAGGACTTGCAACCTAGCCAATCCTAATCAAACTAACTAGGAAAGTAAAGGTACGCAAGATAGAGTAAATGCGGAAACGTAAAGCGGTAAGTAAAGAGGTAAGTGCAAGAGGGATGCAAACTCCCGAGTAGACACGGTCATGTAACGTGGTTCGGCACAAACGCCTACGTCCACGGGACACCGAGGCTCTTCCGATCACCGTCTTGCACTACGCCACCAAGGCGATGCCGGCAAGCAAAGGCAAGTGCGCACAAGACACCGAGTCTAGTGCACCGCCACCGTCTCTCTCGGTCACCCGGCCGAAATCCACTACGGAGCTTCTCCACCAAGGAGGGGTCCTCCTCTTCCCCCGCACAAAGTGTCGTTGCCACTCCACACCAAGACGGAGGGTCACACGACGGATCACAAGTTGCTTGCCGCAGCAAGACTTCTCTCAAGGGAGCTCTCACAAGAACTAATCCCTATTACAAGCACTAAGCACTCTCACAAGTGTGCTTAAGCCTATATGATGTACAATGAAGCTCTAAGGTGGTTGGAGATGTTCTTCAAGTGTAGTAGAATGTTCAGCAACTCCAGCACACTTCAAATGGATGGGGTGAGGCGTATATATAGGCCACCAAGTCTTGTAGCCGTTGCTCCAACGGTTAGCTGAAAATCTGCATACCACCGGAAGAACCGATGCCTCTTGGCGGGCTAGCGCCGGTTCATCCGGTCACTCATAACACGAAGTAGCCGTTGGACTCCTGTCGGCTGACGCAGAGACCACCGGTTGAACCGATGCTTTGCACCGATGCCTCACCGGTTCAACCGGTGCTGAAAGAATCTTCTCCTGGACGCTGACGTCATTACACTGGTGGTATGCACCGATGCCCCATCGGTTGAACCGGTGCTGAAGACACTTCTCCTGGGCACCTGACATCGTCTCTGGTACAAAGGACGGCCAATGCACCGATGCCCCTTTTTGACCCGTCGGTTCAACCGGTGCCTATAGGCTGACTTGGCTTCGATTCCCTTCTGCACCAAAGTATCAAGGCGTCGGTTCTTCCGACTACCATCGGATGCTCCGATGCCCTGGCGTCGGTTCTTCCGGTGCTCCTGAATCGAAGAGCCTTGCTACGCCTATCTTCTCTTTCTCTTTGTCATCACTTGAACCTAAAAGCCTGAGAATGATCATCTTAACAATCATATTAGTCCAAGTGTTGTGTTGTCATTCGATCACCAAAATCACTCGAAATGGCATCAATGGTGCCATGTTCGTTACAGATGCCTAAAGTAGTATCTGGTGCCTCTGCAACACTATTCGATGCACCCTTCCTCTTCCTTTTGTTCTTGTCTCCTGGACCTTGATTATCGCCGCCACAATAACCAGCATTATTTTTGTACCTATTTGCAGAACGTACAGGGCATTTGTCCAAGTCTTTGAAAGCATCCCCACGATACAAAATACAATGATTCGCGCGTGCATGAATTCTTTCCACACCCATTGTGAACGGGCTGACAAGCTTCTTTGCTCGATATGTGTTTGCATGCACTTTATTTGGCTTCGGAAGAAACCAGGCCAACATACCCAGGAGATCATTGAAACTACTGTCTGACCAGCTGTGCTTAGCCTTTAGGGTCAACAGCTCAAGTACAAAATGAAGAATGGTCCAGTGTCGAAGTATCCTTTAGACCACTCATATATATTTTCCTCTGTTGATTTCTTCACCGTCTCGAAGTTTTCTAACCCCTTTGCACTACCAACCAACAACTCCACTTTAGTGTGACGCAACAACTGGCTCAGAAAATCACCATCATCAAGTTCATCGCTATCATTATCACTGCCAAGATTGATGGGACCCCCGTCGACACCATCAAAATAACCAGCATCAACACCTTCATCATCACAGCCAGCATCATCTAAATCATCAAACAATATATGAAACTTGAGGTCTTGCATTATTTCATCGATTGAATTCTCTCTCTGAGGTTGTTCTTCTTCACCATGTTTATTCCAGATCATGTAGTTGTCTACAAAATCACTAATCAACACATGCGATCTAATTATAGTTGTGTCGCTGAATACTCTCAAATTTTTGCAGGTTTTGAATGGGCAATGTATCATCTGTGTCTTCTCAATTCTTGCATCATTTTCCACAGCTTGAATGAATTTATTAACTTCTCCACGAAAATATGCATCCGTCCTTCGTGCTTTGTACATCCAAGTTCTATCCATCTCTAACCACCAACAATAGAAAAATAATACATAATTCAAACGAATTAAAACAAGCTCTTAAATAATTTGCGAAATAAATGCTAAGTAAATCTACACCTAATCGTAAATATTGAAAAAAGTCAATTTACTATGTCATCGGATTTAATACACCTTTGAACAAGGTAAATATCAATTTGTATTAGAATAATTTTTTTATTCATTAGCATGTCAATAATTCTTCTCGTAGTTTAATCGTGTTTGATTATTCACAATAATCCTAGGGTTAAAGTTTTACTTTTTCTGAAACTATTTTTTTATTATTCCAGATTTCACATAATTTAAAAAAAGGGAGATAATAATTCGTGTGAAAACATAGGATGTAAAAAAATATCATGCATGTATATAAATATATGAGGGAAATCATATCATTTTCTCTCTCCTCTATATTTTTAGAAATTTGTTTACTTATAAATGAGGCTAAAACTTGAAGATTGGGCCCAAATAATTATCTAATCATGTGCTCCAACTAAAATAGCGTAACTTTATCCAAAAAATTGGAGCAATTCGTGGCTTAAATGATAAATCTGCCTAATTGAGATCTACATCTAGCTAGAGGGATGAGAGCACAATTTGAGCATTAAAATTAACCCATAAGCTTAGAATAAATATAGAATTTGGTGCTACTTACCTCCTAGAGCCTCCAACTTTAAGGAAATCGAGTTTAAAATCTTCCCTCCCCTATTTCTGATCCATGGAATTTTCGGACAGCACCTCCCCCCGAGAACACTGTTCTGTCGGGAGGAGGAAGATGGTGCACGCCCAGATATTTATTATGCTTTTCAGGGGCGGGTGGCATTACCAGCCGCCCCTAGAAATGGTTTTCTAGGGGTGGCTGGTGACATCAGCCGCCCCTGAAAATACGGCTCATTTCTAGGGGCGGCTGATGCCACCAGTTGCCCCTGGAAATCATATCTTTAGGGGCGGGTGACAACACCACCCGCCCCTGAAAATGAGCCCTATTTTCAGGGGCGGATGGTGCCGTCACCCGCCTCTGAAGATGCATTTCTAGGGGCGAGCGAAATGCTACAGTATCGAGCTCCTTTTGTAGGAGCGGGGTACATTTACACCCACCCCTGGAAAAAAACGAGGCGTCCCTGGAAATCGTTTCTGCAGTAGTGTGAGATTAATGCATTTTTCCGAAGTCCATGGGCTCTGTCAGTGTCACTTCTTCAAAAGATGCTCAAGAAAACATAATTAGAAACTAAATAACTGACTGTATACGAATGAAATAAAACAGCACAAAGTTCCATTTAGCAAGACAGCTACTGCTATGTCGATGGAGGTTGCTTCTACTGCTGCTGCCGGCACAAAGTGACGAATGCGACCGTTTGGAACAAGGAATACAATACACAGAAATGTGAGAACGCGGGAACAGAGTGTAAGAAATTTTAGATGTGGACGCTAATCTCATTTCGTTTGCCTAATGGTATGTTTTGCTTCTCACATCTGAACAGCTAACAGTTCCTGTTTGACTGCTTAGTCCAACTAATTGTTGGAATTTGGCCCATTAATGGCCCATTCAGGAGAATTCCAAAGCAATATGTTGCTGGTTGGTATTGTCCCATATTTCTAGTGCAAGTAAGTGGACACCAACTAAAATGCTAAAACACTCTCGATATGTTGAAAGCAATAGCCAAGAGATGGAGTGTGTAAGCCCCTTGGCGTGCACTGAGGAGGGTGAGTGGTATCTCCGATCCCTTGCATTTGTGAAGGCAAGAGGGTTATCTTCGATCTGCACATCAATGAATCGTCACCGCGGCAACTTCCTAGCGACATCAACCCAACTATCCCTTGCATTTGTGAAGGCAAGAGGGTCATCTTCGATCTGCACATCAATGAATTGTCACTGCGGCAACTTCCTGGGGACATCAACCCAACTAGCTCGCATCTTGTATTTAATTGTTTATGAAATATGCCTCAAACTAAAATCCGGTAATAGAATAATACGCATATTTCCAACACTAATAAGCATTAGAATGCACATTGGAGTTTTCAAATTGAGGCATGGCCTCACAATGCAATTGCACGGGATGAAAAGCAAATGCTTCCTTGAAGCTATGCTCTCTTTTCTTTTCTTTTCTTTTTTTGCCCTCGTTTGGCCCTTTCAACTTTGAACCGAGAAGACTCAAATGCTGGAAGAGAGTGATGATGATAACGACATCCGTTCGGCCCTTTCAATGAAGCAACCATGTCCGTCATTAGGGATGAAAATGGGAACAAGAAAATCCCGTACCGACCGACACCGTATCCCGATTTTCCCGATCGAATACCGTATTTCTAGGAAAAAAATGAAATCAGGAAAAATACGGGAAAAATCTGGCGAATACTGTACGGAATCGGTTGAGGGGTTTTCTGGATCGTATTCGCAGATCCCGTATTTCATCCGGTTAATCCCATCGGTATTCCCGGATTCAGAGGGATAGCAAACTTCAATTCACCGGTGACCAGCCCACTCGTGGCCCACGGCCCACGCGCACGAGTGCACGACCCCCAGTCCCCCACGCGGCCACCCCCCGCCCCCTCCAAACTCCCCATTCCTCAATCCAGCCACTACCCAGTGCCCACTGCGCCGCCGCCGGCTCCTGCTCGGCTGCTCCTGCAGGCTGCAGGCTCCCCGTCCCCGCGCGCGGCGCCCTCGCCCTCCAGGGCTCCAGGCCTCGAACCCGCCTGACGCCGGACGCCCCATCCCCATCCGTACGGAGCCCTCGATGGCTCGACCCTCAGGCGACTAGCCGACCAAGCCCGCAGGCCCTGTGCTCGCGCAGTCGCGCGCTCCCCGCGACAGCCGACCGCCGCAGGTTAGTCCCCAATCCCCCTTGGGCCCATCGATTCCACAGCACCACCGGCTCCTTCTCCCCATGACAGCATGCTCACAGCTCGGTTCTGAGTTCTGACGGCGGGTAGTGTTTAACTACACTTCTACAGGGCAGCAGGGGACGTGGAGGTCGGTGGGCAGCAGGTGTCAGGAGCCAGGAAGCCGCCAACTTCGGGTTCAGCTTCCGTGGCTTCCGTGGCTTCGTTCATGTACAGGAGCAGGGTACTGTATGCTTTCGTGGCTTCGTTGTTCATGAGACCATGACATGTTTTCTATTATGTTAATGGTTTAATGTTATGTTGTGTTTGTGTCACCGTGGTGCTCATCTACTTGTTTATGGACTATACTTTATTTGCTTGTGTATTGTGCATGTACGGTTGAATCTGTTGCGCTAAGTTGAACGTTTGAAGTGGTTACATGGGTTGATGTTCCCGTTTTGAAATACCGTTGCCCGACCGTTATCGACATGCTTCCGACCAAATTGTTTTGGTTTCGAATTCCTGTGTAACCGATTCCGCTTTCCCGACCTATATCTCCCGTTCCCTTTCTCGTTTCCGAATTAAAATATGAAATCAAAAGTGGTTGAGGTATTTTCCCGATCGTTCCCGACCATTTTCATCTCTGACGATCATGAAATAAAGATCAACGACTAGAGCTTGAGCTTGTGAATTTAATTAGTAGGTATGGTCTCCTTCGAATATATACTCCCTTCATTCCAAATTATTAGTCGTTTTAGTTTTTCTGGATGCATAATTTTTACTATGCACCTAGATATATATCATGTCTACATGCGTAGCAAAATTGATGTATCTAGAAAAGGTAAAACAACCAATAATTTGGGACAGAGGGAGTACCTATTTATACAATGCAAGTTATCACTACTAGCCAACACCCTATCACCAACGGGTCAAAAATGGCATCATCGTCGGTTCGAGGACCCGTTGGATTAGGGTCGACAGTGATGAAAAACAGCATCACCGCCGGTGATACCATTTTCACAAAAAAGAAACGAGCAACCCCACACCGCACCGCGTGCCCACTGCCACACCGCGCGTTCGCCCATGTGGCCTCGCGCGCTCGCTAGCGCTATGTGCAACTGCAAAGAGAAGGTGGCTGCCCTCCCACTCGTTGTTGCTGCTGCAGCACCCATCCTCGTATATTGAGGGGTAGTGGGGGAGGGGAGGAGCAGCTGGGAGGAGAGGGGAGGAACGGAGGGTAGCCAGAACATGGAGCGGAGGGGCGCCGGGGAGTGGCCGTGCCCGCAAGGCCGAGGCGCCGGGAGGGCGGATGAGTGGAGTCGGCGGTGAGAGAGAAAGAGAGAGGAGTCGGCGGTGGGAGTGGAGGGGATAAGGGAGAGGATGAGAGAGGGGGGGGGGAATGATAGTGAGGGTGGGAGTAGAAAAGAGAAATAGGGAGATATTCCATCACCGTCAGTTCGTATCACGATCCGGCGCTTATGTCTAGCCAACCGGCTGTGATAGATTTGCCGGCTCAGTTTGAACCGGCGGCGATGAGGCGTTTGGGATGACCCATTTTGGAGTAGTGTATCGTTTCCTGTCGAAAGATGGGGATACCCTAATTCACAAAATCACATCACTTCCTTTTAAGATGTTTGGTTCCATAACTGCACATTTGGTTGATGATAATTGGTGAGAGGGACACTTCAATGCTGGTGAGTTGCTCTGGGCTAATTGGGCTGTCGACTTAGATCCAGCCACTAGCCCAAACCATCCTCCTATAGCTGTTAGACACCACTAGAATGCCGCTCGAGCTTCAAGGGCAGCTATCCTACCCTGCTGTATGGGGGAGTTACGTCTCTGTCTAGAATTCTCTTATTTATTTAATGGGATGAGAGTTTAAAGGACCCATCCATCTCTTCCAAAGAAAGACATGTCCCTCACCATTTATAATACAATTTTGGGAAATTAGTGTTTCTACCCCTGTTTCGAAAGCTAATTGTGATTTAACCCTCACTTTTTGCAACTTGTGATTTTACCACTGTTTTATGAAAGCGAAGCTTCCGTTTGCCACTCTTTTGAACTCTGTTAGAGGGATGTGAAATAACCGATTTTTTTTTAAAAAAGAAAAACCATTCATAATACGGTGGAAAGACATGAATACCCCTTATCCTATGAACATACACCAGCCTGCCTTATCCTCTCCCTCTCGTGACCCTCGTGTCTATCCTCTCCATCTCGCTACAACAGAAAGTGGCGGTGGCGGGCTGCATGGGGGGCGGCGCATTTTCGCTGGCGTGAGCGTGCGGTGGCCTAGGACGCGGCAGACAAAGGCGCGTGTGCGACACGGGAACTGCCATGGCCACTGGAGAGGACCTTAGGTAAATTTTTGTCGTTCTTGTAGTCTAGGATGTTAGATTTCCTGTAAAATAAATTTGTAGGATAAATTAACTTCGGTGTGAGGATAATTTTCCTAACTTTGTATTCACTGTCGTGATCTGTAGGCCAACTCATAGAGAAATTAGTATTCTTGTTAGAGTCCGGTCATTTTTCAGTTTGCCTGATGGGGGACCAAAGTCATGGGTGCATGGCAAAATTTTGCAACTCAAATTGTTGAAATACATGGCTATGGTCTGCTGCAATTGGTTGATTTCATTGCCGGACATTGCATGTGGGGCTCAAAATAGTACATAAGTTTGTGGTGTGAGTTGGACACTGTTTCTGTTGAGATAAAATCTGATGAGGATCTGCTTGAGTGGTTTGAACTAAATCTTAACATGGGAGTAGTCCAAATCAAATGGCTAGATAAATGATTTTGTAGGACCGTTGCAAATGTCACCAACGAAACGTAGGTGTCACCCTTCTGTTAGGAATAGAGTTGATGCTGATAAGAGAGGCATTAATGATTCACAATCCAATGAGGCATCCAAAGTTTAGAGAGTGACATCCACCATCAAGAAAAAAAGAGCCACCAAGTACTCATGATGATGAAGATGTAGGAGTTGATGAGGAGGGTATGTATTCTGACAATGAATCCCTTCTGGCTCCTAGTGATAGTAGGTATGATAGTGATCTGGCTGCATCATCTGACTCGGGTGATGATTGCTCTGACCCTGAATTTGACCCTGAGGTGAAGTAGTTGATGATGATGATGATGATGAATATGATCCTCTCCCTTTTCATATGACATTGATGTAGATGTTGTGTTCCCAGATGTGGATCAGTGTAAGTCTGTGGTTACCCATCATGCTATTTTGAATGATCATGCTTTCCAAATTGTGAAAAGTATAAGATCAGATTTAGGGCCATATGCAAGAGAGCTGACAAAGGTTGCAATTGGAAGTTTTTTGTATCTACGAGCAAGAAATACGTTAGCTGCATGGTAAATTTAACATTGTTGTGTCAATTTACAACATCTATGAAGTATATTTGTGGCTGTTTTACTCACAAGAATGGTTCTTTTGTGGCTGTTTTATTGCAGGTTAAGACGAGTGGACCAAAGCATACATGTGGATCATTCAATAATTGTGGTGAAACAATGGCCTCAAATAAATGGGTTGCTGAAAGGGTGGTAGATTTGTTGCGGGAAGAGCCAGAAATGGGGCCAAGGGAGTTGTAGGATAGGCTCAAGAAGTACTCAATTAAAATAACATATGATAGAGTTGTGAGAGGCAAGATGAGAGCAATGGACACCATATATGGGAAGTGGGCTGATAGCTATAACTTGCTACCTACGTATCAAGCAGAGCGTTTGAGAATAGTGCCCGGTAGCACTGTTTAGATAGACACCGAAGAAGATGACAATGGCTTTGTGTGTTTCAGCAGGTCCTTTGTTGCTCTTAAACAATGCATTGATGGGTTTTGTAAGAACATAGGCCTTACATTGCCATGGATGCCACACACTTGATAGGGAGATCAAGGAGTCAGTTAGCAGCAGCTATTACAGTGGATGGACATAATTGGCTATTTCCAGTTGCTTATGGAGTTATTGAGACTGAGTCCAAGGAAAGTAGGACTTGGTTTGTCAATAACTTGAAGACAGCTATTGGTACTCCTATAAGCTTGGTCATTAGTACAGATGCAGGAAAAGGAATAGATGGGGCTATAGGTGATGTGTACCCTGGAGTTGAACATAGAGAGTGCATGAAGCACTTTTGGAAGAATATGAAGAAGAATGGATTTATTGGTGAGTTTTATGGTAAAAATATGCGGGCAGCTGCTAAGAGCTTCACAATTGACAAGTTCAACTACTCTATGGGGATGATAGAGGAGAAAGATCCTAGTGCACTTGCCTGGTTGGATGACAATCATCCATATGTGTGAAGTAGAAGCAAATTTTTTGAAAATTGCAAGGCAGATTACATCAAGAATAATCTATCTGAGTGCTTCTATAGCTGTGTATCAAAAACAATGGATTTTCATATTGTAGATATGCATGATAAGATACACCAGATGATCATTGAAAAATTTGTTTTGAGAGCCAAGATTGCAAGAAATATGACATGAACAATCATCCCAGCTATCATAGCATCCCTAAATGCTAAAGCTAAGACTATAAAGGACCATGAGGTACTAATATGTGGGGCCGGAACGGCTGAAGTCTGTGAACAGATTTGGGTATGCAGTTAACTTGGAGCACCATACATGTACTTGTAGGGCTTGGCAAGTGACTAGAAAGCCTTGCACCAATGCATTAGCTTTCATTGCTAAGCTTAGTAAAGTGGTACAAATGGATGACTTTGTCCATGAGTATTTCTCTGTGGATAGGCTCAAAAAGACATATGCATTCACTTTCAATCCAATAACATCTAAGGATAGGTGGTCACTGTTGACGCTTACCGACGTCACCACTGGGATCGTGTGATCCCGGGTGGCAGCACCCGCAGGTGTCAAGTCGGTGGCAGGTATTTCATGGACCATGAATAAATCTGCAAGCGCACAAAATACTGTTGTAGCATTTTACCCGAGAGTATCTGGGGTGTCATTTATATTTCCGCAGGGAAGGCGGTGATTAAGAGTGCATAGGCTTAGTTAATGAACTGATCTTAATTGAATATTCATTCGCATAAACAGGGGTAAGGTAAATGGCATGATAAGAGGTAGTGTGACACACAAGTTCTTCTCAGCTCTAAATATTTACTATGTTAGCTATATCTATTCTATCTCATGATTAGATTAACGTTAGATTAAACTATTACAACAGGGAGACCGCTACTAGCTTGACAGGAGAAGTCTGAACAAACCATACGGCTTTATGCACCTCCTACCCCCCCTCAATCCCAACGTGGAGGATTACTAGGGCTCTAATAGGGCTGTGATCACCTGCAGGCTACCCCTACAAACCGTAGGAAAGGGTGACATCTAGCAACACTTAATTAAACCAAACACCACGTCTGCATTAATAAGTGATACTCTAGTATCCCGCGCGGAGCCCCCACCCTTCGGATGGTCAGACATCATACTAGATCAAACATACGAATACTGGGGTAGTTGCAAGAGTTCTAAAGTTAATATGTGTTAGCGCCTACCAACGTCACCACTGAGCGAGCAGCGATGACGCCCGCAGATGCCAAGGGGGTGGCAGGTATTTCATGAACCACGAATAAATCCGCAAGCGCACGGAATACCGCTGCAGCATTTTCCCTGGGAGTATACCGGGGTGTCATTTATATTTCCGTAGGGAAGGCGGCGAATGGAAGTACATAGGCTAGTTAATGAACTGATCTAGATTGGATATTCAATTGCATAGATAGGGGTAAGATAGATAACATGGTAGCAGGTAGTGTGACACACACAAACTACCTTCAGAGATAAATATATAAAGGATGCTATAGGTAGGGAGAAAGGCAGAAGTTAGAGCTCGAGTCAGATGTGCTAGGCAAGCTATATCTATGCTATATTATGGTTAGATTGTCAAACATTAAACTAGTACAACAGGGAGACTGCTCCTCTAGCTGACGGGAGAAGCCTGTTCACCTAGGCGGCTTTATGTACCTCCTACCCCCAAATCCGAACATGGAGGATTACTAGGGCTCGGACAGGGCTGCCACGACCTGCCGGCTACCTCACAATTCGTGGGAAAGGGTAACATCCAGCAACACTTATCTAGTCTAGACACCATGTTTACATTAGTAAGCGATACACTAGCATCCCGCGCGGAGCCTCCACCCTCCGGATGGACAGACATCACACTAGAGCAAACATACGAATACTGGAACAGTTGACAGAGTTCTAAGGCCAATATGTTAACCATCGCAAGCACAGGGCGGTCATGCAATGCAAGCATCGAATGATAACGCAACTAGATCACGAAGCATATATCCGATAACTAAGGACATACTTCAAGTAGATATCGGTAACCATAGTCTAATGCTATTACAAATGACAGAATATTACAAGAGAGGACTAGAAATGAACCCAGACTAGAACTCCCGAGCAACTCTGGGGACTCGATGACTCCTAGACTTCTCCTAAACTCCACTAGGCCTATAGACTATGCAAGAAGGCACTTGAGGTAAGTGAGGTGAGGTGTGGTGTGTGTTCCATTCTCTACCCTCTCACTTGTATTTATAGGAGGGAGCCACGGCCGTGCAGCAGCTCTTCCTTGCAGAACCGACATGGGGAGCCAGTGAGACGCCTCCATGTGGCTAAGTTGAGGCGGTGGGGCCCACTGGGCCGTCAGCCGACCATGTGGTCGGCCGGCCATCCAGCGGCGCCAACCACCCCCAACTCTCTTCTGGTGGGCTTGTCTGGGCCTCCCCTTGTCCTGTCACCGAGGAATGGCCTGTCCAAAGTCGGTTTGGATTGATCTTTGGGCTTCACTTGGTCGAATTGACCTTGATTCTTTGCTCTGATATTTTCTGTGATTTTCTGTCGGGCTAAAGTGTGTTTGCAACCTGCATATTAGCTCAAAAATACATCTTGCATATATCTAAAGGTAAAGTGCGGTTTAGGGATTTATTTGAATAAATATGCGTGTAAGAAATGCAAACTCTTATAATTTTCTGATCAAGTTGATGCCTAGAAATGGTCGTTAGTGAGCGTCAACAAGATCCCCCAAGCTGTCCTTTACTTGTCCCGAGCAAAGTAGGACAAATCAGGTTGTTGATCAGAAAATCACTTTGACTCTTACCTACCTGCCATGTCATAGTCTATAGCAAAGATATTCGTCTATAAGCTTAAATGAGTTGGCTGTCATACCTTTGCTCTAGTACCTTACTAATCCATGGGGCTTTTAGCTATATCCTTGTCTTGGGCTGTTGAGAGTTAGAACGGCTCATAAAGCAACACTTACTTGTTCATAGATCCGCAATCCATCTGGAGGCATTTTTGAAGAAGATTTTCGAAAACATGGCTAAGTTCCCAAAATGATTCTCTTGAAGCACTCAACTTTTATTGTCCTCACCAGGGCAGTAACTGCCTTCGGTCTTCCCTACTATGGATAAGGCTTTTGTGGAGCTCAAGGTAGGGTAAGAACAGGGCATACTTGCATTCTATATATTGTAAAGTCAAAGAGAGGATCCATGGAGAAACAAGTCATGCAATCTCGATCAAAAGGTGCAAGTGTGTGGATGGGTGGATAAATGAATGGTGGTATGGCTAACTCCTTGAAGCGTTGGTTCTCTCTCTCTCTTATCATCCTTCGATATATTTTTTTCAGACATGGCTACCCCTTTCTTTTTCTCTCTTTTTTTTGGACCATGCTTCTTTGGCATGCCATCTTTTTTTTGGGCAACCATAATCTAACACTATATCTTATTTTAGGGATATTCTAAGAGAGAGTTTGCCAAAACATGGAACACTTTATTTGGTGGATGGTGATGCTAATTCCCAGTGTAGGAATGTTGCAAGTGGATAGGGATGTGTACGTGCTTATGATCGAGAAAGCATGAAGAGATTCTTACTAGGGTCACAAAATTTGACAAAACTCAACATAATGACAAGCAGCATATGTATAAGGTTTCTCATGCTGTATGACATATGGCTCTAGTAGGACTTGCTTATCATTGAGGGACTTGCCTTTTTGAACTTTTCAAAAATAAAAAAACTCCAGATTTCAAGCATCACTAGAACAAGGTCGCACGACTTTATTTACCATATCAATACTCACAACAACTTAAATTTAGATCAAGCATATGCAACCCACAAAACTTTAGGTTCATGGCAAAGCATTTACCATAGCCAACAGATTTAAACTTAAGAGAACTCCTTAGCTAAAGACTAGACACAACAGTTAAAGCAGAATAAAGCAAAACTCATTCTTTCAACTTTCAAGAGAAGTTAAAATGTTCTTACCGCGCATGATAAAAGGGAAATAAAACAATAAATTTTTATTTTGTTTTGAAAGTTTTTTATCAAATTTATTCAAAAAGCAAATAAAGGGATACAATTGACTTAGGGGAGAGAACCTCCCCCAAGCTAGCTCTTGTTTTAGGGTCCGAAAAGCAGGACCTTTCTCCATACCTGATCAGGTTGAGGTCATTTCGTCCGTACCTGGAGAAGTAGTAGCGGGCGATGACGTCTTCTTCTTTTTGAGCCACATCTTCTTGGTCTTCTTTGGTGGCGTAGACGGCGCAGGAGTAGGATCCTCGGTCTTCGCGACCTTTGAATTACCCTTCTTCTTAGACCTTTTCGATCTTGTCTGATCATCCTTTATGAACATCTTCATGAAGGTGATAAGGCTATCTTTCTGAGAAGGTGTAACTTCAACTTTTTGATCTTCTGAGGATTTGGCCCAAATTTGACCCAGATCATTAAGCACTGTTCCTTCTTAGGCTGGAAGTCAAATTTCTCCTCTTTACCATTAATATGGAGTCAGATTTCTCCGGCTCCAACATCGATGTGTGCATCTGCTGTATTGAGGAATTGCCGTCCCAGGATGAGGGTGGTTTCCTTCTGATTATCCATATCGAGTACCACAAAGTCAACAGGGACGAAACAGTCCCGCACCCTTATTAGAACATCCTCAGCAATTCCCTCTGGATGTCGTACTAAGGAGTCAGTCAACTGCAACTGCATAGGCATTGGGGTCAACACCGAGTAGTTGAGCTGATCAAAGACTGCCATAGGCATCACACTAACACTGGCACCCAGATCACATAGGGCTTTGTCGAAGCTCTGTGCCCCTATCGAACATCTGATAGTGGGTCATCCTGGATCCTTTTTCTTCTCGGGCAGTTGTTGAAGTATAGCTGCACTGCATGCCTTAGTAAACTTAATTACTTCAGTAGTTGGTAGTGGCCGCTTGTTGTTGATTATGTTCTTGAGATAGCGGGCGTAGGTTGGGACCTTCATCACATCCATCAAGGGCACATTGATGTTCACTTGCTGGATCATTTCAACAAAGCAGTTGAACTGCTCATCTATAGTTGGTTTCTTTGCCTTTATAGGAAACAACAATACTTGGGTATCATAGAATTCGTGTGGGGCCATTTTCTCTTCATGAACCTTCTCGGGTTCAACCTCCCGAGATGGTTCTTCTGCCACCGGGCTTGCCTTCTTCCTGTTGTCATGGTTAGGATAAGGAGGATCTTTAGTAGTTTTACCTCCTCTTGTCGTTATTGCCTTAACGTTTTCCATAGCAGGGGGCATGGCGGCATCCACTTGAGCGAGTTGAGACTCAATCATATTGTTGAAACTCAGCTGGTTCTTGATGGCAGTGGAGAAGCCGTCCATCTTGGCATGGATGGTCTCCATGGATTTGTCATTAGCGTCTAACTTCTTCTGAAGGGACTCATTGATCTTCGCTTGGCCGTAGACAAGATCCCTCAAGGTAGGTTGGTTAGGATTGAAAGAATTTGAATTCCCGTTACCTCCTTGATAATATGGGCGTGGTTGATTCCACCCCTGACCTTCTTGTGGACGAAACCCGTTGTTGTTGCCATTAACATACATAGCTTCTTCTTAGGTTTCCGAGCAATTATCACCCGAATGTCCAACATTCCCACAGACCTCGCATGTCATGCGAGCTTCCAAGGCTTGAAGTGTCTACATCTGAGCCTCTTCTTGGGAATAATCCTTGAACTTCTTGAGGAGGAGATCAATTTTGATAATGAGCATGTCGGTCTCCTTGACGGAGTGCATGCCTCGCTGACGTGGTTGGAGATGATCATCGCTTCAACCTTAGTTGGACACCATCTTCTCGATTAATGCTGTAGCTCCTTCAATGGTCAGTGAGAAGAAAGCTCCACCCGCAGCGGCATCCACATGATCACGGGAAGATTGAGTCAACCCGTTGTAGAAGTTTTGAAGAATGAGCCAATTGTCCATCCCATGGTGTGGACACGCAAGGATGTACTCCTAAAGTCTCTCCCAAGCTTCAGGAATTGACTCATTTGATGCCTGCTGGAAGCTCAAAATTCTTTCACGAAGAGCATTGGTCTTGCCCGTCGGGAAAAACTTCACGAGCAACGCCTTGGCACATTTGTCCTATGTGTCCACAGCGGTCTTGTTCACATAGAACCACTGCTTTGCTCTCCCCAGAAGATAGAACGGAAACAGACAGAGACTGATCACATCCTGAGATACTCCCTTGATAACAAAAGTACTGCAAAGCTCCAAGAACTGCTAGAGATGAGCACTGGCATCCTCATTGGCCTTGCCACAGAAAGGGCTGGCCTGCACCATCGTAATAAGACCCGTTCTTATCTCGAAATTCTCTCCGCCGGTGTTAACCTCGGGTCTGGTAGGAACCTGGTTAGCAGACGGAGCGGAGTAATCGCTGAGTGTCTTCTGGGCCATAGCTTGAGAAGCTGGCGGTGCTTGAATGACTGGTTCGGCTGCCGAGAGTGAGATCTGAGGAGGTATGACACGAGGACGAACTCTTCTCAAAAGTGACTCTGGATTAGGCGTGAAATTTTGCAGCAAGTCGAAACCGGTCATACACTACCCTGTTTTCATATCAACAAGAGATAGAAAATAAAGCCAAGTTAGCCTGTTTAGCAAGCGAATACCAATTTCGATTTTGTTTATAACCTTTTCCTATGTGACTTCAATCTATGCCTTCCCCGGCAACGGCGCCAAAAATGCTTATTGGCGCCTACCAACATCACCACTGAGCGAGCAGCGATGACGCCCGCAGACGCCAAGGGGGTGGCAGGTATTTCATGAACCACGAATAAATCCGCAAGCGCACGGAATACCACTGCAACATTTTACCTGAGAGTATACCGGGGTGTCATTTATATTTCCACAGGGAAGGCGATGAATGGAAGTACATAGGCTAGTTAATGAACTGATCTAGATTGGATATTCAATTGCGTAAACAGGGGTAAGATAGGTAACATGGTAGGAGGTAATGTGACACACAAACAAACTACCTTTAGAGATAAATATATAAAGGATGCTATAGGCAGGGAGAAAGGCAGAAGTTGGAGCTCGAGTCAGATGTGCTAAGCTAGCTATATCTATGCTATCATATGGTTAGATTGTCAAAGATTAAACTAGTACAACAGGGATACCGCTCCTCTAGCTGACGGGAGAAGCCCGTTCACCTAGGCAGCTTTATGTACCTCCTACCCCCCCCCAATCCAAACATGGAGGATTACTAGGGCTCGGACAGGGCTGTCACCACCTACCGGCTACCTCACAATCTGTGGGAAAGGGTGACATCTAGCAACACTTATCTAGTTTAGACACCATGTCTACATTAGTAAGCGATACTCTAGCATCCTGCACGGAGCCCCCACCCTTCGGATGGACATACATCACACTAGAGCAAACATATGAATACTGGAACAGCTGACAGAGTTCTAAGGCCAATATGTTAACCATCTCAAGCACAGGGCGATCATGCAATGCAAGCATCAAATGATAATGCGACTAGATCACGTAAGCATATATCCGATAACTCAGAACATACTTCAAGCAGATATCGGTAACTATAGTCTAATTCTATTATAAATGACCGAATATTAAAAGAGAGAACTAGAAATGAACCTATACCAAAACTCCCGAGCAACTTCGGGGACTCGATGACTCCTAGACTTCTCCTAAACTCCACTAGGCCGATAGACTAAGCAAGAAGGCACTTGAGGTAAGTGAGGTGAGGTGTGGGGTGTGTGTGTGTTCCATTCTCTACCCCCTCCCTTGTATTTATAGGTGGGAGCCACGGCCGTGCAACAGCTCTTCCTTGTAGAACCGACATGGGGAGCAAGTGAGACACCTCCACGTGGCTTAGTTGAGGCGGTGGGGCCCACTGGACCGTCGCCGACCATGTGGTCGGCCGGCCATCCAGTGGCGCCAACCGCCCCCAACTCTATTCTGGTAGGCTTGTCTGGGCCTCCCCTTGTCCTATCACCGAGGAATGGCCTATCCTAAGTCGGTTTGCATTGATCTTTGGGCTACACTTAGTCGAATTGAGCCTGATTCTTTGCTTTGACATTTTCTGCGATTTTCTATCGGGCCAAAGTGTGCTAGCAACCTGCATATTTGTTCAAAAACATGTCTTGCATATTTCTAAAGGTAAAGTGTGATTTAGGGATTTATTTGAATAAAGATGCGCATAAGAAATGCAAACTCTCATGATTTTCTGATCAAGTTGACGCCTAGAAATGGTCGTTAGCGAGCGTCAACAATATGTTAACCATCTCAAGCACAGGGCAATAATGCACACAAATCATGAAATATATGTCTGACATTTCAGAATATAAGTTATGTAGATATTGGTAACTATAGATTAAGTCGATTACAAACGATCGAGAATTACAAAGGAGAACTAGAAACGAACTCATACCGAAACTCCTGAGTAACTCTGGGGACCCAATAACTACTAACTCAGCCTAAACTCCACTAACCTATAGAGCTAAACAAGAGAATGAGCTTGAGCTTCAATTTGAGGTGTGTTCCTATTCTCACCCCCCCTCTCATATTTATAAGAGGGAGCCATGGGCAGCACAGCCCTCTTCTGCAGATAATCCTCATCGAACTGATCTTGTGAGCCAATGAGAAGCATCCATGTGGTTGGGTTAAGGCGGCGGGGCTCACGGGCTGGTCGGCCGACCACCATGGTCAGCCGATGGCCTAGTGGCGCCAACCGCCCCCAGCTTCGGGTGTTAGGCTGTCCTGGGCTGCCTTGTGTCCAAAAGAGGCGTTAATCCCTGTCCTAAATAGGTTTGCTTTGGCATTTGTACTTCTTTTGATCCAATTGAGCCTGATTCTTGCTCTAATTTGTCAAATAATTTTCCATCAAATTAAAGTGCATTTTAGCTCAAAAATACATCTTGCATATGTTCTAGGGGCATTTATTTGGATAATAATACATGCAAGAGATGAAATTCTCATGATTTTCTGATCTTGTTGACGCTATGGATTTGGTCGTCACAGAGCATCAACAAAATCCCCCCAAGCTGTCCTTTGCTCGTCCCAAGAAAGAAGGACAAACTAGGTTCGTGATCAGAAAATCACTCAGTCTTACCTTGACTGTCATATCATAGTTTATAACAAAGGTCTTCCTCTATAACTTTGAATAAGTTGGCTTTCATACCTTTGCCTTAGTCCCTTACTTTTCCATGAGGCTTTTTAGTCTCTCCTCGTTTTGGGTTGTTGAGAGTTAGAACGATTCATAGAACAATACTCAGTCATTCATAGAAGTGCAATCCATCTGGGGATGGTATTTTGAAATTATTTTAAAATCAAGGCTAAGTTCCTCAAATGGTCCTCTCGAATCAATCAACTAATGATTTTCTTACCAAAGTATCCTCGCCATTTGTTCTTCCCAAGTAAAGATAGGCTTTTGTGGAGCTCAAGGTGGGATAAGAACATGGCATACTTGCATTTCTTATATTGTGAAATCAAAGAGAGGATCCATGGAGAAACAAATCATACAATCAAGATCAAGATGTGCAAATGTGCGAGTGGATAAATGGTGGTATGATATACTCCTAATTGATTGTCTCTCTATCTTTATTTCATCCCTGTATAATTAGAGATTTTTTCAGAAATGGCTACCCCTTTCTCTCTCTCTCTCTCTCTCTCTCTCTCTCTCTCTTTTTGGGTCATGCTCTTTGCATGCCTTCTTTTCCTTGGGGCAACCATAGTCTAACATATATTTTATTTTTCAGGGACGTACCAAGAGAGTTTGTCATCAAAAGGAGCATTTATTTTGTGGATGTGGAAATGCTAATTCCCAGTGTAGGAATTTCGCAAGTGGAGATGGACGTGTACGTGATCTTGATCGAGAAAGTATGAAAAGATTCTCACTAGGGTCACTAAATTTGACAAATCTCAAAGAAATATCAAGCAGCATATGTATAAGGGTTCCCATTATGCATGACATATGGCTCTGGTAGGACTTTACTATCATAGAGGAACTTGCCTTCTTTTGAATTTTTTTTGAAAATAAAACTCCAGACTTCAGGCATTTCTTAGAATAAGATTGTAAAGTTCTAGTCTTCATATCTATCCTCACAACAACTTAAACTTGGGTTTAGACATTCGCAACCCACGGGATATTTTAGGTTCATGGAACAAGTTTAGAAAATCCAACAAACTCAAAATTAAGAGAAACTTAAGCCATAAACTAGACATATCAAGCTAAGTGAAACAGAGCGACTTTCATCCTTTCAACTTCAAAAGAAGTTTAACATTCTTACCGCACATTTTTAAGGGGAAATAAAGCAGTAAATATTTATTTTATTTTTATGAGTTTTTATTTTATTTTATTGAAAGCAATAAAGGATACAGTTGACTTAGGGGAGGGAACCTCCCCCAAGCTAGCTCTTAGTTTAGGTCCAATGAGCAGGACCTTTCTCCATGCCTGATCATGTTGAAGTTGTTTCATCCGTACCTAGAGAAGTGGTAGGCGATGTTGATGTTTTCTTCTTACGCCACACCTTCTTGGTCTTCTTTGGTGGTGTAGGTGGCGTGGGGATTGGATCCTCAGATGAAGGGCTGATGATTTCTAAATCATCCCATATGGTTTCGGTTATAAAGGCGGGGATTTTCTTGTCTTTTCCTGTTGGCTCGGTTGGGGGATCATGGATCTCCCAATCCTCCCAAGCTGGCTTGGATGGAGGGTCATGAATTTCCCAATCTTACCGACCGGGTTCAGCCCATAATACATCTCCCTCGCTATCCTCATGAATTAGGAATAGTTCCTTCTTGTTTTGGAACCTGAATTTCATGGTCTTCCCCATGATGCGGAGACTGATTTTTCCTGTTCCTACATCAATTCTGGCTTTTGCATCCCTTAAGAATGGTCGTCCGAGAATGAGTGAAATCTCAAGCTCTCCTTCCATATCAAGGACCACAAAGTCCGCAAGTATGAAGGTGTCTTTGACTTGCACCAAAAGATTTTCAACAACTCCCTTAGGGTATCTTACTATGGAGTCGGCCAACTGTACACACATCATTTTAGGGGAAAGGGCAGGATAGCTTAACTTTTCAAATGTCTCCTTGGGCATAATGTTGAGACTTGCTCCAAGGTCACACAGAGCCTGATCAAAGTTACAATCAAATATCGAATAACTGATCATTGGAGTTCCGGGATCCTCCCTTATCATTGCCGCCAATTCTCCCCGAGGTCCTCTTCTGGGCCGTGTGAGTTTTTCTGCATAACTGGTGAAAGGCGATCTTCTAGATGACTTACTCCATCTAGTAGTCACAGCATTCACGCTCTCTAGGGTTGATTCGGGTTGCCCCGGGATCTTCCCAAATTCAGCAACCAGCTGAGCGAGTTGGGTTTCAAGCATCTTATTAAAACTCAGGTGATTCTTGATAGCAGTGGAGAAACCATCCATCTTGGCATGAATAGTCTCCAAGGATTTCTCGTTGGCGGCAACCTTCTTGTGAATTGATTTATTGATCATGGCTTGTCCATAAACGAGATCCCTCAAGGTATGTCGGTTAGGATTGAAAGGATTTGAATTTCCATTACCTCCTTGATAATATGGGTGTGGTTGATTCCACCCCTGACCTCCTTGTGGACGAAACCCATTGTTGTTCCCATTGAGATACATAGCTTCTTCCTGGGTTTCTGGGTGTTCCCACAGACCTCGCATGTCATACGAGCATCTAAGGCTTGAAGTGTTTGCATTTGAGCCTTATCTTGGGGTTTATCCTCAAATTTCTTGAGAAGGAGATCAATTTTCGTAGCGAGCATATCCGTTTCCTTCACGGTGTGCATGCCACGCTGGCGTGGTTGGAGTCGATCATCGCTCCAGCCTTGGTTGGACACCATCTTCTCGATTAATGCAGTATTTTTTTCAGTAGTGAGCGAGAAGAAAGCTCTACCCGTAGCAGCACCCACATGATCACGGGCGATCTGAGTCAGCTCGTTGTAGAAGTTCTGAAGTATAAGCCAATTGTCCATCCCATGGTGCGGACATGTATGGATGTACTCCTGAAGCCTCTCCCAAGCCTCGGGAATTGACTCATTAGATGCTTGCTGAAAACTTCAAATTCTCCCACGAAGAGCATTAGTTTTGCCCGTCAGAAAGAACTTCGCGAGAAATGCCTTGGCACAATTGTTCCATGTGTCCACAAAACTCTTGTTAGCATAGAACCACTGCTTTGCTCTCCCAAGCAGAGAGAATGAAAACAGTCGGAGCTGAATCGCATCCTGAGATACTCCCTTGATAACAAAAGTGCTACAGAGCTCCAAGAATTGTTGGAGATGAGCGCTAGCATCCTCGTTGGCCTTGCCACAAAAAGGACTGGCCTGCACCATCGTAATGAGACTCGTCTTGATCTCAAAATTTTCTCCTCCCGTGTTAACATTAGGTCCGGTGGGGATCTAGGTAGCAGAGGGAGCAGAGTAATCGCGAAGCATCTTCTAGGCCATGAAGTTGGATGTGGATGGTACAATAATGACTGGTTCAACTGCCGAGAGTGAGATCTGAGGAGTGTTGACACTCGCTAACGTCTCATTTCAAGGTTCACTTGGAGCCTGAAATCATGAGAATAAAGTCTCATACCTACATATGTTATCCAGAAAGAGCCAATTTCATGTTTCCTCTTAGAAATATTGCTACATTGGAATTCAGGCAGAAATACAGGTAAAACAGGCTTCAAGCGTCAAGATACAAACCCGGCCATCAGAGCAAGCCATCAGCTCCTGCATGAGCGTATGAAAGACGAGCGTCAACACTAGTGGTAGGAGTTATTACTAACAAATTCCACAGAGTGTTGGTATACATTTATGTGCAGGTTGCTTATGCTTGGAAATGAGAGGAGAACGCAGCCCCAAAAGCAAGGTGACACGTCGTAGATCCGAAGCAACAAGTTCTCGACGAATCAGATGCGTTCACGAGGATCTATGGGCCTACCAGAGCTACCAAACAACCTCAAGACAGGCCCTTGCACATGTATATCACATGGGGGTCCACCTACCAGCCACCTGACCGAAAACTAGGCCAAACAGGCCCAGCCCACAGTCGGCCGACCAACACGGTCGCCCGACCAAGTGGTAACGGCCCACGGGCCCCACCGCCTCTCAGATGACACGTGGCGAGGTGTGGTCGGTCCCCAATGGCAGTTTGGCTCATTTCTCGGGCAAGAGGCTGGTGGCTCCCTCCTATAAATACAAGGGGAGGGGGTGAGAACACACCACATACCACACACGACACACAACACACCACACCATCTCTTCTCTTGAGTTCTCACTTGAGTGAGAGTAGTCTTAGGGAGTTTAGGAGTAGAGGTACTCAGGAGGGGTGCCGGTAATGGCACTCTTCTCCAAATTGTACCTCTACGAGAGTGAGGGAGATAGTCGGGGGATGTGCCGGGCTTGTCGGCGCTCTTCTCCGGTTGTGACTCGATGGATGCTTATTCGGTTGTAAGTGTTCGAGACTTTCTTTGCTTATTTAGAATTAGAGTCTAGATCACAAGTTATCATCTCTGTCTTATATTAGTTGATGTGTATGCTAGCGAGTAGCATTTGACCCTAGAGTTGGGCTCCGAATAGAAAAGGATAACCCTGTACGCCTCTAGAGTTAGTAGGGAAAGACGTAGACGTGGTGTCTAGGCTGGACTATACCACTCAGTTGTCTGATAGTCCCATGGTATGTAGAGGTAGCCGGCAGGTGGTGATAGCTCTATTCGAGCCTTGTAGTAATTCTCTACGTTCGTATATTGGATAGAGCACATATTGGAACTATCGGCTTGTAAAGCCGATCGATACCTTTAGCTCGAAGTATAACGGCGACGTGACCTCTTCATCTAAGCATAGATTCGAGATTTTAGAAAGTCCTCTCTTTCCTATCCTCCTACACCAGTGTGTGTGTCCTTGGATTGTTTGAACCCGTAGATAGTGCACTCACTTTCCCCAGTGGATATGATACCCTGGAATACTTTTGGTTGAAAGCTACAGCGGTATCCGTGCGCTTGCGGATTTTATTCGTGACGTTACAAAATACCAACAAGCTTTCTGGCGCCGTTGTCGGGGAACGGCAGCTACATTATCTTTGGACTCAGTCGTTCTCGTATCTTTTTCCTTTTCTTTCCTTCTACCTTTACCCCCGGTACCCTTGGAGCAGCTATCCTTTCCACAGCTCTCTACCCCAATGGGCGAGTTCTTTGAGCCATCACCATCTTCCTCATCTAACCATGAACTCGACCCTGGCTTTATAGCCATGGTTCGGAAGCGACCCTTCTCGGGAGAAATTCATGAAGATCCATATGAGCATTTGCAAGAATTCGAGGAACTGTGTTCGGGTCTAGAAATCCTAGGCATGACACAAGAAGCCTTGCGGTGGAAATTGTTCCCTTTCTCTCTTATAGAGAGGGCGGAGCAATGGTATACCTGCACGATAGGAAATATGAGTGGTGATTGGGAGGAGCTTTGAGATGACTTTTGTTACTCGTTCTCCCTCACCGAACGCATAGACTCCCTACCGATCGACATCCTCGATTTTGAGCAATTAGAGAAGGAGTCCATAGGTGCAGCATGAGCTAGATTCTCACGCCTTTTGTCATCTATCCCAGACATGTCTATACCTGATGAAGTATCATTGGAAGTTTTCTACTCAGGTTTAGACATGGAAACTGCCCTAGAGCTTGACGACGCCAGCGGAGGATGGTTTGCACACACAACTCCGGAAGATGGAAGAGACATTCGAGATAGTTTCTTAGAAAACTCTTTCTTCTCTACCGACCATAGTGAACCCCGCCGGGAGGAATTCGCGTCGAGCCATGAGAGTCTCCCAACACCCGAATCTGAGCCTTCATCTTCCACATCTCAATATTAGTTTGTTGAGCCCTCTCCCGAACCACGAACACTGAAGGAAGAAGAAATTCAACCTTCGGAGTTCTCTTCCCAGTTCGAGGATGACCCTTCAGGGAACATCAAAAACACCTCAAATCTTAGGCACGAGAAGCCTACGGAATCGTTGTGTCCTTATGAGACACTCGATAATGTTTTCCACCATACACCCGCAATTGATTGGTCAAAGGAGGCAAAGCGTGCTTCCGAAGCGATTCGAATTAGCCCAACCTCTGCAACCATCACTTGTTGTATGAAGGGAAAAATCGTAGAAGCTCTTCATGACCCTGTTGCTGAGGTTTGCATCTTACCCGAGTACCTTTTAGATACTCTTGTGGGTAACAAGCCTCTAACCCCGACCGACAAATACTTTAAGAGTCCATCCGGACTGTACTTTGAATGTCGGGGGATTGCAAGGGACGTGCCTATCACCATAGACAAACTCGAGGGGCATTTAGATTTTTATATCTACGATATCCTCGATTTTGATCTTCTCCTAGGCCTCCCGCTAGAAAAACTTCTAGCATCTCATGGGAGCCTAGATGAAAAGCTTAGGGAAACTGGTTCTGCCACTACCACCTCTTGCTCAGAAAATCTTCTGGCAAAGCCCCTTCCCAAACATAACCCGCTCAAGGAGATGATGCATATATCTCCGTTCATATCATCCGAGCCCGTTCTCTTGGGAGTTTTAGAATCCTCTGAAGAATACGACTCGGAAGATAGCCTTCACTTTTGTGAAGAAGGATGTTCATCATCACCCTTGATCGAGTTTGAGACTCTTCCCGCTGGCCTAGAATATGTTATTCTCGACCACAATCGAGAATCAACATCAAGCTTTCACAATGCATCTCTTGAGATAGAGAATCAATGGGCCAAGGAATCTTGTGAGGCGCCGACTCTAGAGTCCAACGAAAAGGATTCCTCAAATGAGCATGGGAATTTCAGTCTGGAGATGCCACAAAAACCATGCTCATTCAATGCAACTCCAGAGTTAGGCATGCTTAGTGCCCCGTGCACACACGAGGACTACAACTACCTTATGGTCCTCTTCTGCAAAATTTTCAGAAGGTTGGTTGCAGATGTATATGTTTATCGTAAACATTACAGATTTCGTGCATGCACCGTGACACTAACCTTGTAGCTAGCTTCAACAATTGGTGGTGAAACAATGACCCATCACCAATTATGGCTACAAGAGTTATTATGGTCGAGCTTATGACCAGAAACAAAGCACTATCGGGAGATAGCCCAGACTATCATTTATTTATTTACTTATTTATTTCGTTTTCAATAAAAAGCAAGAGCATGTTCTAGGATATAGTTTTCCTTTGGGTATTTTTGGTTGCTAACCTTTCTAGGGGAAGATCAAGAAGAATGACGGAAAAACAACACCTACGAACATGAGAGCTACACCAACTACAACACATTGATATGCCTTGATGAAGAAACAACTACAGAAGGAGACTTGAACTCATACACTTGCAGTTTTGCAAACTCCAAGTGTGGGGGAGGTATGTGAGTACCCTGAAGTAAGTTTTTTTCTCAATTCATATCTTGTCTTGGAATTGGTATATGTCCTCGCATCTTGCTCCATAATAAAAAAAATGAAAAAAAGAGAGGAATTGCCATGGTGACAACATTATCTCCATCAACAAACCATCATGGTAAGTACTCTCAATGTCTTGCTTTTGACATTAAACAAAGCCCTGCCGGAAGGTCGCCCGAGGATCACTAGGTTCGTACTTATGCTTGTCTCCTTTTGGATAATGCTCGATCATGCTTCATGCTTCTTTTATCTGTTCTCGCATGCTCTAGTTTGAATGTATGCTGCAGCATGCATTCATATTTAAATCAAGCATGGTGCTTGGGTTAAAATGTCTTCTTCAGTCAAACTGACATGGTGTCAAGTTTGATTGATGTTCTAGAGTTAATACTTGTATAGATGTTGGTTGCATATATGGACTAACCCCTGCAGCAAAATTAAATCCAATTGGGTGAGTCAGCGAGTTGAATTCAAATGGAAAGGTAAGACAAGGTTTTGGATTAATGTTGCACAACATACTCATGTTAATGTAATCTTAGTTCAGCCTCGCTTGAGTAAGTATCTTGGTGAGATTAAAATTTAGTTTCAAATAAATTTTAGGAGCTCCCTGGTTCTTAAAACCGGTAGAGCTATTAGTTTGTTTCCACATTTTTGTTTTTGAATAAGCACCAGGTACAAGGACAAGTGTGGGGGAGATCTTTTGGAACTTTTATGCATATACACTCAAGATCTCCCACAACACTGCACAACACCGAACGAACCAGTATGCAAAAGTCCAAGACGAATTGGTGCTAGCAAGGTTTGGCCAACTGGAACTACCACCATTCGTTCTTCATCGTGATGGTTTACGCACTCTAACCCTCACTCTCCTCAACCTATGAGTTTAAATGAAAGTCATTGCTTAATCATTAAAATTAAACTAAAAAGGTATCCTCTGGTTCTGTGCTTCTCTATGATTTGCTTGCATACCTTTTATTTTTGCTAAACCTGAGCTTGTGAATCATATCTTAAGGAACCCATAATTGTTAAGTTGTTGATTACTGAGATATGGTTTGATAGAAGAATTCTTGCTTTCTCTGCTTATATGTCTGGAAATTTCTATCAAAAAGAAAATCTCCATAGCTTTACAACTCCATGTGTTTGTCCTACCAAAGCCATATGCTGACCTTTATGATACAAATTTTACACATATGTGCCTTGTTGTTGCATTGAGTTTTTTCAAACTTTGTAACCCTAGTGAGATGTCTTTCATACTTGCTTGATCAAGATCATGTGCACTTCACCAGCTAAACTTCTACACTGGAAGTCAGCTATGCCATTCCATCCATCCACAAAATAAAACTCCATGTTTAATGATCTCTCTCTCGTATCTTTCAATTGAGGCATGGGCTATAGAAAAGAAAAGAGAGAAAAGATGGCATGCCCAAGAAGCATGACCAAAAAAAACTTTGGACACAGAAGGTCCAAGAAAAAAATAAAAAAAATAAATATAGTCATATTGCCATGTCCTCATGTTATCCAAATAAAAGGGAGAGAGATTCATAAAAAGGAGTATTCCATTTCCACCATCCACCTTCCACACATGTGCACAATCTTGATCAACATGTTTGATTGGTCATCTCCATGGATCCGTTGTTTGATTTTGCAATATATGTGACACAAGAGCATGCTTCCATTTTTCCTACCATGAGCTCCACAAAAGCCATCTTTAGAAGTAGGGTGAAAAGAAGCAAAGCCTTGGTGAGGATATATACACAGTGAGCGACATGAGAGATCCTATGGAGAAGTAAAGCTATGGTTGGTCTTTGCAAAAATATTTCCAAAACCCCAGACATATGGCAGGAAAGTGGAGGAGACTGAAGTCAACACCGTTCCACTCTTCAACATCCCAAACAATTCATCATAGACACATCAAAATTCACAGGCAGAGGTAAGGCCTAGAATAATCTGTATGCAGGTGTCATATCATATGAAGTCGGGTCCGCCTTAGTTCTTGCCTTTACTCGAGGACGAGCAAAGAATTAAGTGTGGGGGATCTTGTTGACGCTCGCTAACGTCTCATTTCAAGGTTCACTTGGAACCTGAAATCTTGAGAATAAAGTCTCATACCTACATATGTTATCCAGAAAGAGCCAATTCCACGTTTCCTCTTAGAAATATTGCTACATTGGAATTCAGGCAGAAATACAGGTAAAATAGGCTTCAAGCGTAAAGATACAAACCCAACCATCAGAGCAAGCCATCAGCTCCTGCATGAGCGTATGAAAGACGAGCGTCAACACTAGTGGTAGGAGTTATTACTAACAAATTCCACAGAGTGTTGGTATATATTTATGTGCAGGTTGCTTATGCTTGGAAATGAGAGGAGAACGCAGCCCCAAAAGCAAGGTGACACATCGTTGATCCGAAGCAACAAGTTCTCGACGAATCAGATGCGTTCACGAGGATCTACGGGCCTACCAGAGCTACCAAACCACCTCAAGACAGGCCCTTGCACATGTATATCACATGGGGGTCCACCTAGCAGCCACTTGACCGAAAACTGGGCCAAACAGGCCCAGCCCACGGTCGGCCGACCAACACGGTCGCCAGACCAAGTGGTAACGGCCCACGGGCCCCACCGTCTCTCAGATGACACGTGGCAAGGTGTAGTCAGTCCCCAATGGCGGTTTGGCTCATTTCTCGGGCAAGAGGCTGGTGGCTCCCTCCTATAAATACAAGGGGAGGGGGTGAGAACACACCACACACCACACACAACACACCACACCATCTCTTCTCTTGAGTTCTCACTTGAGTGAGAGTAGTCTTAGGGAGTTTAGGAGTAGAGGTACTCAGGAGGGGCGCCGGTAACGGCGCTCTTCTCCAAATTGTACCTCTACGAGAGTGAGGGAGATAGTCGGGGGATGTGCCGGACTTGTCGGCGCTCTTCTCCGCTTGTACCTCGACGGATGCTTATTCAGTTGTAAGTGTTCGAGACTTTCTTTGCTTATTTAGAATTAGAGTCTAGATCGCAATTTATCATCTCTGCCTTATATTAGTTGATGTGTATGCTAGCGAGTAGCGTTTGACTCTAGAGTTGGGCTCCGGATAGAAAAGGATAACCCTGTACGCCTCTAGAGTTAGTAGGGAAAGGCGTAGACGTGGTGTCTAGGCTGGACTATACCACTCAGTTGTCTAATAGTCCCACGGTTTGTAGAGGTAGCCGGCAGGTGGTGACAGCCCTGTTCGAGCCTTGTAGTAATCCTTTACGTTTGGATATTGGATAGAGCACATATTGGAACTATCGGCTTGTATAAGCCGGTCGATACCTTTAGCTCGAAGTATAACAGCGACGTGATCTCTTCTTCTAAGCATAGATTCTAGATCTTAGAAAGTCCTCTCTTTTCTATCTCCTACACCAGTGTGTGTGTCCATGGACTGCCTGAACCCGTAGATAGTGCACTCATGTTCCCCAGTGGATACGATACCCTGGAATAGTTTTGGGAGAAAGCTATAGCGGTATCCGTGCGCTTGCAGATTTTATTTGTGACGTTACAAAATACCAACATGGAGGCACGACTCGAGGCCGAACTCTTCTCAAAAGTGACTCTGGATTCAGAGTGAAGTTTTGCGGCAGATCAAAACCGGTCATACACTACCCTGTTTTCACATTATTAGAGAAAACAAAGCCAAATTAGCCTGTTTAGTAAGCGAATGCCAATTTCGATCTTGTTCATAACTTTGCCTATTTACTTTTAATCTATGCCTCCCCCGACAACGGCGCTAAAAATGCTTGTTGATGCTTGCCGATGTCACCACTGGGATCGTGTGATCCCGGGCGGCAATGTCCGAAGGCATCAAGTGGGTGGCAGGTATTTCATGCACCACGAATAAATCCGCAAGTGCACGGAATACCGCTGTAGCATTTTACCCGAGAGTATTCGGGGTGTCATTTATATTTCCGCAGGGAAGCCGGCGATTAAGAGTGTATAGGCTTAGTTAATGAACAGGGGGTAAGATAAATGGCATGATTAGAGGTAGTGTGACACACAAGTTCTCAGCTCTAAGGGCACCCGCAATAGTGTCGATAAGCTCTCTACAAACCTTCCACATAGGAAAGAGAAACAAGGAAATAGAACAAGTTGCCGCCAGGGCTGGCGAGAGCCGCTAGCATGCGTCCCCGTGGTAAGCAGGCCCCATATTGATTGCAGATTAATTACTGAGGCCCGAGGCGGACCAAAAGGGCTGAGTGCGACGACTGGCCGGGGAGAGGAGGAGCTCGCCAGGCTTGCCATGGAGTGAAGGTCGGTCGCGATCGCTGCGGGGATCCGGCAAGACACGGACCGCGCGGCGCGGTGAGCGTGGTGGTGGAGCAGGCAAGCGAGCTATGGATGGCACGCACGGGCAAGCAGGGTTGCAGGGCGAGGGTGAATTCGTGTGTGAGGCATGCTATCTACGGGTGGGCGAGAGGAGCTTGTACTCGTCGCAGCCGCCGGCTGCCCAGACCTGCCTAGCCTTGCGCGGAGAAGTCGGCTGAAATCGTTCTCCTCGATGGCCTCATGGATGGCCAGACACGCAAGTCGTGCGTGGCGCCATGACAGTCCTAAATGGCTTGGCAGCCTGCACCTCCCCTTCCCCACGGCCCTAGCTGTGTCAAAGCCGTCTCCGGCGGCTGCCTGTTTGTCGCCAGTGGAGGAAGCTGAGTTCGTCGCCATACCCACGCTCGACGCGAAGAAGCGCGTGTTTGCTAATGCACGGACGAAGGAAGAAGGCAGAGGATGTGCATCGTTCGGATTGTGATGAACAGGGGAGGAGAGAGAACTAATTTTTCAAACACATGGACCCCACGAGACCAAGTAAATTGTGCCAAAAGTAAGACTGTTGGAAGAATCATCTATTTTTGCTATCTATATGTGATGTGTCATCTCTTATAGAGAGCAGCTTACTATAACCATTGCGGGTGCCCTAAATATTCTATTCTAAAGGTAGGGAGGAAGGAAGAAGTTAGCAGTTCAGGTTATATTTACTATGTTAGCTATATCTATACTATCTCATAATTAGATTAACATTAGATTAAACTATTACAACAGGGAGACCTCTACTAACTTGACAGGAGAAGCATGAACAAACCATACGGCTTTATGCACCTCCTACCCCGCAATCCGAATGTGAAGGATTACTAGGGCTCTAACAGGGCTGTCACCACCTGCAAGCTACCTCTACAAACCGTGGGAACGGGCAACATCCAGCAACCCTTAATTATAGCAAACACCACATCTGAATTAACAAGTGATACTCTAGTATCCCGTGCGGAGCCCCCACCCTATGGATGGTCAGACATCATACTAGAGCAAACATACGAATACTGGAGCAGTTGCAAGAGTTCTAAACTTAATATGTTAACCATCTCAAGCACAGGGTAATAATGCACACAAATCATGAAATATATGTCTGACATTTCAGAATATAAGTCATACAGATATCGGTAACTATAGATTAAGTCTATTACAAACGACCGAGAATTACAAAGAAGAACTAGAGACGAACTCATACCAAAACTCCTGAGTAACTCCGGGGACCCGATGACTACTAATTCAGCCTAAACTCCACTAACCTATAGAGCTAAACAAGAGAATGAGCTTGAGCTTCAACTTGAGTTGTGTTCCTATTCTCACCCCACTCTCATATTTATAGGAGGGAGCCACGGGCAGCGCAGCCCTCTTCTGCAGCTAATCCTCGTCGAACCGACCTTATGAGCCAATGAGACGCGTTCACGTGGCTGGGTTAAGGCGGTGGGCCCCACTGCCTGGTTGGCCGACAACCATGGTCGGCCGACGGCCCAGTGGCGCCAACCACCCCCAGCTTCGGGTGTTGGGCTGTCCTGAGCTGCCTTGTGTCCAAAAGAGGTGTTAAGCCCTGTCCTAAATAGGTTTGATTTGGTATTTGGGATTCTTTTGATCCAATGGAGCCTGAATTTTGCTCTGATATGTTGAATAATTTTCCATCAAATCAAAGTGCATTTTAGCTCGAAAATACATCTTGCATATGTTCTAGGGGTAAAGTGGGTTTAGGCATTTATTTGGATAATAATACGTTCAAGAAATGCAATTCTCATGATTTTCTGATCAGGTTGATGCTATGGATTTGGTCGTCACATAGCGTCAACAGTCGCATGTTGACTTAGACTACAAAATCCATAAGCCTAAACAGATTAGGAAACCAGGGAGGCCAATAAACTCTAGGATCAAATACTATGATGAGGCAAGCACTAGTAAAAAAAGAGACCTTAATCTGAACGTAATGAACTAGGCCATACAACCAAGCATTACTAATGAGGCTCCATGGCTAGTCAAAAGATAAAGTCTTATCTTCACAAACATCAATGTGAGTCATGTATTTCCTTACTTATTTGGTCATACTTATTTACTCAACTTGTTAACTGAACCATTTTTCTTCCTTTCATGTAAAGTGCGAGTGCAAAAGGAAGGGGAAGTACAAGTGCAAGTGCAGCAGGAATAGGAGGTGCTGCATCAGGAAGAGGAAGGGAAAGGGCGAGTGCAAGTGCAAGTGCAAGTGCAAATGCAACAGGAACAGGAGATGCAGAAAGGGGAAGAGGAAGAGGTGGAAGAAGAGGAAGAGGGAGATCAGGAAGCTTGACTGCATTGTTAAGAATAGATGCATAAATTTATTCTCAATGGACAGGCATGTGGATCAGGTGTTGAACTGTTGCTTTTTACTGCACCTATGATAGATCTTATCTAGCTATGCATGTGTTATAGACTTTGTACATGTAAGTTATGTCATCAAGATATTGCTCAGTTTTAATCTTGTTGATTTTAGTTGATAAAATTATTCTCATATTTGATAAAATATTGTCCATGTGTTTAATGTTAAAATGGGGGTAAAATCACAAAGTATTTACAGCCATGTGTTTAATGTCAAAATGAGGGTAAAATCACAAAGTGCTTACAAAAACAGGGGAAAAATGTAAGGGTAAACTTGTCTTTTACCAGCCAATTTCACACCGTCAAGTCCTGTTAACGGAGTAGGGGTAAACTCTCTTTATTTTCATAAAATATGGGTAAAATCACAAAGATTCGAAAAACGAGGGCAAATCACAATTCATGATCAAAATAGGGGGTAAAAACGCAATAGCCCATACAATTTTCACTTCTAAACCCCACACGAATCCAAGGATATGAATCCATTCTAAAACTTCACTGAATTCTCTTCAAAAGCCAAACAAGAAAACGAGACTAATAATACTCCCAAGTAAATTTCTTCCGGCAACTCCCACCACCGATTCCATAACCCTTCTCATGTGTTGCCAACGGCCAGAACATTTGAAGCACATGCACAATGCCAACACATGATTAGTGTTGCTGCTTAACGTCCCAGAAATGCATGTATGGGCTCTAGCTAAACCAATCTTTTTTTGAAATTACACAGTACAACTCATACACTCACAATGCACGCACACTCACCCCTATAAACACACATATGCAAACCCTACCCCTATGAGCATTTTCGAAGACTGAGCTGGCAAATTCTTGAGATTAACGAAGTCACCATAGGAGCCTCGCTATCGACGGGAACGTCCCTACCACTGAAAGCACAATGCCGTTAAATTCTAGAAAATTCGCTCCCATAGAGAGTCGAATCCAGGACTTGAGGTGCTACCGAGGCTCTTGTAACCAATAGGTTACAAGCCCTTTCGCCCAGCTAAACCAATCTGACCCTACGGAACTATATGGCCCCGTTCTCTGACCCTACAGAACTATATGGCCCCGTTCGGGTGAACTGAATTGGCTGGGCTGATCACCCCAGCCGCAGCCCAGCCGTTCGGCAGCACTGGCCCAGCCGAACGGCTGGTGAACCAGCTGGTGGCCTTGAATCGTGCCCCTACCACACGTCCACACTCATACCGCATGGCCGCCGCACTCCCATCCGCACGGGCGCCGCTAGGGTTGGGGCAGCTGTGTCACCCGCTGTCGGGGCCACCCCGAGCCGCCGCCACTTGCCTCGCCAGCCCCTCCCCCACTGCATCCGTCTCTGGACCGCGCCCACTCGCGCTCGCCGTCGACCTCGCCCAGTCCCTATCGTGCTCGCCCTCGCCCACTCGGCCCCGCCGTCTTTGCCGCCGTCTGCGTCGGCCTCCCTACGCCCTCGCTCCCACTGCAGCAGCTTGTGCTGGCAGCGGCCGGAGGGACCGCCGCACCCGTAGCCGGCAGGACCTACCGCCCTCTGCTTATTTGCCAGCCGAGGTGCGACGGCGGCGGCCACGTCGTCTCCCTCCTTCGCTCCATCCCTCCACCCACTGTAGGTAAGTCCCTACGCTGGAGCTCTCCCCTTGCTATGATTGGAGCTTCGATCCATGGGTAGAAATTAAGATGTAGAAAAAAATCGGTGTCAATGAGGGTATAATCACGTGTTCTTAGGCTAGATGTGCAATAGATGGCATTGGAAGAGCAAGATTGTGGTTCAACACATAAGCACTGATTGGTGTTGCTGAACACCACTAGTTATGAGCTTGCAAATATGTGACTGAATCAGAGTATACTAGGTATATGGTGCGCTCCGCCGCACTCATTTGGTTTTTCATTTTTTTTATTTTTTTCCATTTATTTTTCCTTTCCTTTTTTCCTTCCTTTTCTATTTTTCCTTTTCTCTTTTCTTTTTTCCCTTCTCCCTTATCCTCTCCACGACTCCGTCTCCCACCGTCCCCACAGCTCCAAGAACCTCCACCACGAACTGCTCCCTTTCCTACCCCGACGGTGGCGGCAGCGGCGCCCCTCCCCTACCCCGACTCCGGCGCGGCGCGGGGCGAGGAGCAAGGGCCCAGCAAAGCTCGGCGTCGGGGAGCTCGGAGGCGAAGGCGGCAGACCCTCTCCGCCGCGGACCCGCTCCTCCCTCGGGCGGACACGGCGCCGGTTGCCTCCACGCGCCCAGCCTCCTCCCTTCCCTCCTCCGGAACCTGCGGCGGCGGCGGCGGCGCGGCTCGGAGCGGCAGCTGCTCTCGCCCCTCTCTCCCCCCCACAGCGGTGGCGCCCGGATCCAGCGAGGAGGATCCCAGAACCGGCGAGGAGGGCCCTGGATCCGGCGAAGCACCGGCGGCGGAGCGGGGGCGCAGTGGCAGAGCGGGGCACGGCGGCGACGGCCGATGGGCTTGGCGGAGAGCGCCGGAAAGGAGGCGAGGTGGGAACAGGCAGCCTCCGTGGAGACGGAGCGAGTGGACCCCGGCGGGACCCACATGCATGCGAGGCGGTACGGGAGAGGCGGTACGGCAGCCCGCCGCAGCCCCCACCCGCAGCGAGAACGCCGCGGTGAAACGTCCGAGCCGGCAGCCCAGGGCCCGCGTCGGGCGTCTCCTTCTGCCGCGTGTCGCTTGGAGAGCGTCGGAGCGCTCTCAGCTCTCCCCCTCCAGGCCGCATAGTATATACAGTATGATGGCTTGAGAAATCCATATATGCAAATTTCCTGCTTTGTTATTGTGTGTTTAGTTTCCCGTTGTTAAAAGCTAATGGTAAAAATGGATAAATAGTTGCACCAATAAAGTGGTGTATAAGCACTGATTGGTGTTGCTGAACACCACTAGTTATGAGCTTGCAAATATGTGACTGAATCAGAGTATATGATGGCTTGAGAAATCCATATATGCAAATTTCCTGCTTTGTTTCTGTGTGTTTAGTTTCCCGTTGTTAAAAGCTAAAGGTAAAAATGGATAAATAGTTGCACCAATAAAGTGGTGTATAAATATGCAATGATTTGAACTACATATGCATGTGTTTCTGAAAGTGGAATCATGGTCTCATGGTTGTGAACAATGTGACCGTAGCAGGCCTTCGCTTTTACCCTGAAGCTATTAAAAATTATACTACAGCTTAGATAAATATAATGATTAGATAAATATACTCCTTTTGATACTTCAATTTTGATGTGGTCTGTGTACCTGTCTGTGCATGCTTGGTGTTCATGGTGACCTCTGTGAGTGTTGTGACTTGGCAGTGTACTCTAGGTTGCCGTGTTATACGTGTCAATGCAGTTTATGTGATTTTTGGTAGTGATACTGACATGGATAGTACTCTGCATCCTTGATCCAATGACATATTGTTTTTGTTTGAGATGCATGCTTATTGCTTTTCTGATCATTGATAAGATAGTGGATTGCTTTTCTTCAGGATACTGGCAACGGTGAGCATACTGGCAGCGTCATCTACTTCCTCGTGCTCTACCCCTCCAGCCAGCCATTACAACCTCTGTTCAAGACGCGCGAAGCCAACTAGGCAAGCAAGTGTCACGGTCATTAATATGTCGTCTGGTTACGTTCATTTGCATTCGATCCATTTACATAATACGTACGAGTGACAAACCATGATACGGACGTCCCGTGATCGTGCTAACTGGGATGACCGGACCACATCCATGTAGCTTGACCTAGTGGCTAAACAGAAAGAACTATGCCACTAGTCCGACAAAGGCCCTACCACTATCGGCTGGACTAATATCTATCGTTCCTTCAACAAATCCACTAAACTGAGGTGCCGCAAGAAACAGATTCAGAACAAGTTTGCCGACCTCAAAAGGGCGTACATCAATTGGCGCGACAGTTTGAAACAAAGTGGGCTTGGCCATGACCCGGAGACCGGTAAGGTGGCAGTTGACCCTGTTTGGTAAGCCGCCCACCATGGGGTACTAACTTCGACCTTTTCCTTCAATCCACTTTACTATGGAGATTCCCATCCACTAATTAGTAACATGTCGAACCATGTTGCACGTGCAGGAAACTAGCGAACCAGCTGGGGAGAAGTACAAATGCCCGCCATTCTGTGAGCAATTGTTCTCGCTTTTCGGACGCACCCCTCATGATAGGGGTGAGTTGGTATCTGCCGGGGGACATGGTCCTGAGCAAACCTCCAGTGGTGACAGCCCTCAGACTCCTCAGGACTTGTCGGATGAGCCTGTAAGATCCTGGAGTGTTGGTCAGTCCTCCAAACGATCTAGCAGGGAGCATTCCGTTTGCAGCCCAATTAAAAAGAAGAGTACCAAGACTCCCTCCCTTGATGAGTCCCTTGATACCCTCGATGGCATCCTTAAGGACGTGAGCGAGCTCAAGTCCCATTGTATGACTGAAGTTGAGGAGATGGCCCAAGTCAATCATATTTTGAATGAGGATGGGTACAGCGAGAGTGATCAATTTTTTGCGCAAGCCTTGAATCTTTGCACACACAAGCTCCATCGGTTTCCTGGATTTGAATACCAAAGAAGGCCGGTACAACTACATCAAGGTGTCTTGGGACGTATTGACTCTGAAGTCCAAGTGATGCAAGCAAACGATACTGCTTTGTGTCTTTCATGTGTATCTGTTTCCATTAATGCCCATGTTGCGTACTTTGAGTCCCATCTGTTGTTCTAAAGACTGTTTTGTGAACTTGGTTGATGCTCAATGTTTGTGTGGTGAATAAACGATGAGTGCTGCACTCAAGGTGCCTAGGTCGTGTTGTATGGTATCGTTTCAATCTGAACATTGTTAAGTATTATTTGCAGCAAATATGCGAGGCCATCTGCATTATTTATTGACATCTCATTAATTGAAATGAATCAGTTTTGTTATGTGATTATTTTCTTAGTTGTTGGAGGTTTTGATAACTTGCTGTTCCATTTGATTGATGTTCACACAGGGGTGTGGGCAGCTATGCACGGCTGATGGAATGCATTGGTAATTAGTCACAACTAAGGATCTGAGTGGGTGCGGGATCTTGACCAGGTTTGTCCTCACCCCCTATTATGTTGCATATTTTAACGGAAATTATCTTATTTGGTGAGGTTGTCCTTCACTGATGCACTTTCATTTGATTTTGTTATAGCCCTGTTACACAAACAAAATTGCATGTCCACAATTTGCCTGTAGCACTGCTGGACACGATTGAGGGTAATTCTAGAATGAGTTCATTATCAAGCAAACATAATATATATTCTCTATGTGCAACATTTTGTCTCCCTAAGTTCATCTGACCATTAAGTGTAATTTGATTTGTTGATGATGTTAGCATTGTACTAAAGTTCAGCTGCCAGATATCCTTCAGTTCAAAATATGTTGTAGTTTTTCTTACCAGAGCTAGGCATTTTGTTTTCCTGGGTCTTCTGGGGTTGTGCAACAATCTAAACAGAGGTAGATATTAGTAGCCAAGATTCCCCTGTTGCCTTCCTGATTCTTTGAGAGCCACTTTGTGAGTAAAGCCGGTTGCTGTTTTGGAAACATATTGTATGTTAAGTCTCAAGTCTGTGAGCTTACTAAACTGTGGAACAGAATTAATGTGTCTCACTTCATAACCTGTTTCATGGATTTGCCTATTTGAGTTGCAGATGAACAACAGCGAGGAATCGTGGACCAGCGAGTCTTCTAGTGACAGTCAGGACTTGAAGAACTTGGCCGAGGCAGCTGTCCTGCTCAGAAGGATTAAAGCAATTCTGTTCATGCAGCCACCTGTGGTAAATCCTACTTGTCCCATAACCAAGCTGACTGGGGCTCAATGGATGAAACTGACTCTTAGTGACCCTACTAAATGCATAGATAATTTACGTATGTCTCCTGATGCTTTCCTGAATTTGCATGACCGCTTACTCCCCTACGGGTTGAAAAGTACAAAAGAGTGTGGGTCCATGGAAGCTTTAGGTTTATATATCTGGACCTGTGCGCACGGATCTGGTGTTAGAGAATGTAAAGATAGATTCGAACGGTCTTTGGATACAATAAGTTGGAAGACATCTAAGATGGCAGAGATTATGTTTAGGTGGGCACAGACGATACTAGTTCCAGCGGATAGGCATTACACACAAGTGAGCAGCGAACTTGATGAACATGCACCATGGTTTGATGGATGCATAGGTGCTATAGATGGCACTCACATACTGGTTGAGATGAATCAAGAAGCCAGAGTGGATTTCATTAATAGGGTCGGAGAAGTTTCGATTAATGTTTGCGCCATAGTGGACATGCAAACTACTCCATGGGGAGGTGGCACTCCGTCGCTCCTACGGGTGCACTGCACGATGGGTCTACTGATCTACTCGACAACTACTAATTCTCTGGTGCTACAGTTTGCCAAGGTGGTAGGATCCGGACAACAACAACGGGCTTTTGGGGGAAAAGTGCAATGGCCACGAACACGGGGTCCTCGGTGATCTTGCATGATGGCTTCTTCATCTGATCTCCATCTCCACCATGGACTCCTCTATCCTCGATTTCTCTCCGGAGATTGCTTTCTCCAATAAGGTACGATCGCTCCTTGGCGCTCCAGTGATCTCGCCTTTTCCTGATGATGAGCATAGTTTCTGGCTTATTGTTTCTGTCACTCGATCCAAGTTAAAAATCGATGAGAAAAATGTGGCCCTTAACCTCCAATCCATTTTGGGTGGAGTAGCTTCGGAATTTGCGGTGGTTGAAATTCAAGATTGGATGTTCAAGTTCACGGTTTTCTCTCGGGATGTCGGTCTCCTGGTTTACAAATTGGGTGTCATCTCCAATCCTACTTTTAAGCTGGCTTTCAATCTATGGAATGAACGTGGTATGCATCTTGCAAACTCTTTCATTACTGAGGCTACTTGCACCCATCACCCTTGGGTTCAGGTCCTCTCCAAGAAAGAAAAGTGTTCTTACGCTGATGTCGCTAGAACCTACCCACCCTTGTTGGGCTCAAATGCAATTCCTCTTGGTCGTTCACACCATCAAAAGCATCCATCTGCATTTAGTCGTCTAAACTCCATGGATCTTCTGAGGAATATGTCAACTGGCAAATCCCATCCAAAGGTCTGGAGACCAATTCATCCATCAAGTCATGCACAGAACACTGTGCCAGCGAAGAACCCGGGCTCAGCGTTGAACACGAAATCTAGAGCAAAATTCCCGGGTGGTTTAAATTTGAATTTGTCACTCAACTTGGGCTCTCAAATTGACTCATCTCAGACCCATCCATCATTGGCGAAATCTCTGCAACTTGCTCTCAATAGCCATAATTTGGGCCGGCATCGCTTGCTACGGCTGATTTTCCCTCCTCTCCTGGCTAGTTCACTTCACTGAGTAGTGGGCCTCCTCTGGCTCCCTCACCGATTTTTTCCTCATTCTTCCAGCTCTCCCAAGCTCTTCTTGGAAACTCCTCCACCGACCCTCCGACTTCCATAGCCTGGTCGAGGCACGCTGCAGCACCGCCACATTCTGTCCCCAATCCTTCACCTGAGGGTGGCTCAGCTCACCCTTCCGCTTCGTCGGCGTTGCATCTCTCCTTCCCCCAGGATCATGCGACTCGCCTGGGTACACAAGAAGTAAGAAAACCCTCATCAAGTGACGGTGCTACAGTAATCTGCCCCAATCTCGCAGTACCTGCTCAATCGGGTGAGATCATGGCTTATCATTTTGTCGATCCTCGTCCATTTATGCCTAGAGGTTGCACCATATTCTGGGTAGAAAGGTCATGTCTCGGGCAGTGATTGGGGGTTTGCATGGGCGTCATAGTGATGTCGCGATTGCTTCGATTGAGCCTCTACCAGCAGAGCAAGTTTCATTGACTTCCATTAGAGACCTTCTTGATGATTTTCTGAGGAATCATAGGAGGATTGGTTACCGGTCTCTGCAACCCTGTCCCTATGGCCAGGCCTTTGTCAAATTTGATCTGTTCCATGATCGAGATTTTCTCATTCAAAATAATCCCCATAACTATGGCAATTATCACATTACGTTCAAGGCTCATAATAAAGGTTGGAACAACAGGCACTCTACCATGAATCATGAAGTATGGCTCATGCTTCTAGGATTTAACTTGGATTTTTCGGAGCAGCGTGACATTGAGAAGGCTATTGCAGACTTTGGTAAGCTACTTGCTTGGCAGAAAGACCCAAACCATTTGGCCAGAATTATTATCAAAGCCAGAGTGGTTAACCTTGAGGAGATCCCTTGGTTCATTGTCTGTTCAGTGGGTGAGAATTTTGAGGGAGAATCTTGGACCTGTCAATGTGAAATACTCCAGGCTAGTCCTCTAGGTGATGCTCCAGCTGATGAATCACCTCCACCCAATGGACCTGATGATGCCCATCCGAATTTCTTTGAGTTTTTTGGCTTTAGACAGCCAATTCGGCCTCATGGTGTTCATGCAGACATTTGAAAATATGAAGCCCATTAATATAATGCACCCCAAGCCCAGGATCAGGCCTAGGAAAATTAGGCCCAAGATAACCAAGCAATGGCCCAAGATTGGGAACTTTGGTCGGAGCAGCAGCCCAATAATCAGGCCATTGCTAATGAGGCTGTTAATCCAGAAGTTAACAATGTGGTGGATGTTCCTGTTATCTTAGCCATGCCTGCTGCACCTCAGCCTGGAGAAGCTTTCATTGAAATTAATGACTTGCTACAAAATCCTGATTTGGAGATTGATCTGAATATGGCAGTTGAGGAGGACCTTGGAGACATTGATAATCTTGCACAGGGGGTCCCACATGTTGATGAACCAGAACAGGAGCTGCCAAATTTAGATCATGTTGAAGTTCATGATGAAGGTCAATTTATGGAAGATGAGCAAGACCAGATTCAGTTCATTCCTGTACCTGAGGTGCAAGTGGAAGTTTTCATACCCAATTTGCAGATAATGCCAGATGAAATTCATGAAGATGAACTCATGGATAATCGGCAAGATGAAGATGCACAGATGGAAGAAGATCCACCTGAGGATAATTTTATCCAGTTAGGCTTTGTGGAGATTCTTGAGCCGAGTGCAGATCCTGTTTTTGTAGAAAGAATGAATTTCAAGAATAGTGCAGAAGCAATTAGGCTTTGGTCACAGTTCTTTTCACCTAGCTCTTCTGCACCCTCTATCTTCATCCACAAGGTTTGGGCAGATTTCTTCACAACTATGCTGACAAACCCTACTAGCTTCAATTGGGCAAAGCAATTCCTCTCATCCTCAGCATGGAACTCTTTTGCTGATAATGGGTCATACTTAATTCCATTTGTTCTGCCAGATAAGTGCCCTGCAGTCTCTTCTGCATGTCTGAAAGACCTGACCTCACCTGATAATCTTATTCAGATTAAGGAAATTGAATCTGAGCAAGACACTTCACCAGTGCCTCCCTTGGACAAAAAAGGAAAAACAGTTGTTTCTTCCTAGGAATCCTCTCCTAGCACTCCTATGGAAAGCCTTGCCACCAAAGCTGGAGCTACACCTAGTCCTTGGTCCAAGGCACTTTTGGATAAAGTGCAGAAAGAAGGAGTGACGGAAGGAGTGACCGATCTGAGGGAGGACAGTTCCCTGAGAAAAAGTAAGAGAATGGAGAAGCAGAGAAATGGCTTCAAACACAGCCAGTGCACTAAAGGTTGTCTTGGTTGTACAATCACTCCACCCACCCTCTCTACATCTGTGATCAGGAACCTGGGAGCGTCCTTCTGCAATTTGGATGAAGAGAGTCTTACTGCACCTATTATGAACAAGAAAAAGATGCCTGCAACCCCTGGTGGGAAGAAGCAGACAAAGAAAAAACCCTCTGACAAAGATAATGCTAATGACAAGTCTTAGAAGAAAAAGTCCAAGAAGTGAAGCTGTTGGCATCTCTCCTTTTGCCAAATTTATCTCAACCTATCTATCTATTTGTGTTAGATGTCTTTGGGTCTGTAATAACTCTTTCAGAATGTGTGTGCAAACATGTTGCTACTTTATTTTGCTGGATGATCTTTATTAGGACATCTGTATCTCTTCTTCTCATCAGTCTTTTTTATGGATAGTAACTTAATCTCTAAATCTTGGAAGATTCTCTGTTGGAATGTGCGTGGTATAAATTCAGACAAGAAATGGGTTTCTATTCGGGACAAAATCATAAAAAGCAATTGTGACATTGTTTGTCTTCAGGAAACAAAAAAAAGAAAATTTTGATTTACAGTTCATCAAAAAATTTTGTCCTAGATAATTTGATAGTTTTGAGTTCTTACCATCAGTGGGAGCTTCTAGAGGCATCATCACTATTTGGACATTCTATCTTTTTTATGGTCACTTGGCATTTAGTAATGATTTTAGTATCTCTGTGGAACTCAGCTCTAAGCATGATGACTCCACCTGGCTGCTGACAAATATATATGCTCCTTGTACATCCTTGGGCAAACACCTCTTCTTGCATTGGCTCAAAGATATTCAGATGTCCCCAGAGGTTAATTGGCTTCTTGCAGGAGATTTCAATCTCATTAGAAAGCCAACAGATAGGAACAAGCCAGGAGGAGATTTAGCTGAAATGTTGCATTTTAATGAGGCCCTTAGTGCCTTAGGAGTTGTGGAGCTACCTTTACATGGTCAAAGGTTCACCTGGACCAATAAACAACTCTCACCTCTCCTTGAGAGGTTGGACTGGTTTTTTACTTCTCAATCTTGGACAAATTCTTTCCCAATCACTTGTGTTACCACTCTCATAATGGAAACCTCTGATCACTCTCCCTGCCTTATCTCTATTAACACAATCATCCCAAAAGGCAAAGTTTTCAGGTTTGAAAATTACTTGATGGTGCATGAGCACTTTCTAAACATAGTCCAACATGGGTGGGCTCTGCCAACCTTTCAGTCTGATCCAGCCAAAGTGATCACAGCCAAGTTTAAAAATCTTAGAAGAGTTATCAGGGTGTGGCAAGCTCAGCTCTCCAGTCTAAAAGCTAATATTGCTAATGTGAAATTGGTGCTTAGCTTCTTGGGTTTGCTTGAGGAGTTTAGAGATTTGTCATTGCAAGAATGGAATTTCAGACACATCTTAGAACAAAGACTTGTTTCTCTTCTAAAGCAGCAAAAGATCTATTGGAAACAAAGAGGTACAATCAGATAGGTTACTAAACGTGATGCTGGGACAAAAAATTTTCATGCTAATGCCACTATCAGACAAACAAAAATCTTGATTACCTTTTTGGAAGATTCACTAGGTAATTTGCAATCTGCTCATCAAACAAAAGCAAATATTCTCTGGGAGGCATATAAAGATAGATTAGGGCAATTTGAATTTGCTTCAATGCTCTTAGATTTGGACTCATTGCCGAGGACACATCATGATCTTTCCACACTGGATGAGCCCTTCACACATGAAGAAATTGATTCTGTGGTGGCATCTCTTCCCTCTGATAAATCTCCTGGGCCAGATGGTTTTAACACCGACTTCATCAAAAAATGCTGGCCTATTATTAAGCATGACTTCTACAATCTATGTCAGGAATTTTACATTGGAAATGTTTGCTTACAAAGCATCAATGGGTCCTACATTACTCTTATACCCAAAATAGATGGCCCTTCCAGAGTTAATGATTTTTGGCCAATTTCACTCCTTAATATTTCCATGAAGATTATAACTAAGCTTCTGGCAAACAGACTGCAGAGGTTAATTCAAGAAATCATCCATAAAAACCAGTATGGTTTTATCCAAACCAGAACAATTCAGGACTGTCTAGCTTAGGCTCTTGAATATCTTCATATGTGTCACTCTTCCAGGAAGGAGATTATCATCCTCAAGTTAGATTTTGAGAAAGCTTTTGATAAGGTGGAGCATCATGCTATGCTGAACATTATGCAGCACAAAGGGTTTGGATCAAAAAGGATTTCATGGATGAAACATATTTTCTCTTCAGACACTTCTTCTGTGCTGCTTAATGGTGTTCCTGGAAAGGTCTTTCACTGCAAAAGGGGTGTTAGGCAAGGAGACCCCCTCTCTCCTTTACTCTATGTGTTAGCCTCAGATCTTCTTCATAGTATAGTAAACAAAGCTCGGTCTGATAATATTTTACAGCTACCCATTCCTCTCCAGCACAGCGAAGACTTCCCAATTTTGTAGTATGCTGATGATACTCTGGTAATTATGGAGGCTTGTCAAGATCAACTCCTTGCCCTCAAGAATATACTGCATGAGTTTTCAACTTCCACAGGTCTCAAGGTTAATTTCTCAAAATCCATGATGGTTCCAATTAATGTGGAAGATAACAGGGCTGTTCAGCTTGCTCAACTCATGGGCTATGAGCTGGGATCTTTACCATTCACATACCTGGGCTTACCACTTGGTCTCACTAAACCGAAAGTGGTGGACTTTTTACCTCTGGTGACAAAATGTGAAAGAAGGTTAGCATATACATCTGCTTTTCTATCACAGGCTGGCAGATTGGAAGTGACAAATTCTATCTTCACCTCTTTTCCTATGTTCTGTATAAGTACTTTCAAGCTACATAAAATAGTGATCAAACAAGTGGACATTTACAGAAAGCATAGTCTTTGGAGAGGGGCAGATTTGAATGACAGATCACCTTCTAAAGCTACTTGGAACTGGTTTGTTTAACCAAGTCAGAAGGAGGGCTTGGAGTTCTCAACCTTCAGACACAAAATGAGGCTCTACTTCTGAAAAACCTACCCAAGTTCTACAACAGGCTTGACATCCCTTGGGTAAATCTAATTTGGGAAAGACACTATAGTACTAGGGCTTTACCAAAATCTACTAACAGAGTGGGATCATTCTGGTGGAGGGATATCCTAGCACTGTTAGACTCTTTCAAAGGGCATGCTGTGGTAAATGTGGTAGACGGCAAATCATGCCTTTTCTGAGAAGATCTGTGGTTAAACAAAGTCCCTCGATTACACTATCCACAATTGTTCTCTTTTGCAAAAAAAATGTTGGTATTTTACTTCACCTGGTGATGAATACAGAGGAGCTTGAAGATTTCTTGCATTTGCCCCTCTCATCTTTGGCAGCAACACAACTGTTACAAGTGGCTGAAGATATCGTGACTTTGCCAGCCACTGTGGAGAAAGACTCTTGGAACTACATTTGGGGTTCTCCCATCTTTTCTACCTCTAGAGCTTATAAACACTTAACTGGGTCTATGCCAACACACTCGTTCTTCAGAAAACTTTGGAAGTCCTCCTGTCAGAACAAACACAAATTCTTCTTTTGGCTCCTTCTCAGGAATAGAATGAGCACTCGGGAATTGCTTCGACGAAGAAACATGCATCTGCCCTCTTATGCATGTGTTTGCTGTAATTTGGATACAGAGGAATCACTCATCCACCTTTTCTTCAGATGTTCATTTGCTCAATCATGCTGGATCAACTTGAACATTATTCTGGTGGAATCAGATACAATTATGATTTTGGAGGAAATCAGAGATCAACTTAATCTCCCCTTCTTTATGGAGATCACGATAACTTTTTGCTGGAGTCTGTGGATGCAAAGAAATGATTATATCTTCAGAGGTGTGCAGCCCTCTTCAGGAAACTGCCTGGGGTTTTTCAAGAAAGAATTTGCTCTAGTTATCTTGAGAGCAAAACCACGTTACAAGGAGTCTATGTCTCGATGGTTAGAAGGCCTTGTGTAATAGCTCTGATTTTCTTTTTGTCCTTTTTTGTATCTTGAACTTTTGGCTACACCTTGATTGTTTCTTTTTCATTTTAATATATAATCAGTAGGGGGCACACCCCTCCTGTTTCATCAAAAAAATAGTGGACATGCATGGCCGATTCACCTATGTGGGAGCCGGGAAGGCAGGTGCATGTCATGACATGGAGGTTTTACAAGATTGTCAGGCGGATCAGAGGTTCCCGCATCCACCCCCAGGTTTGTGCTTATTGGTCAAGCTTTTGATGCATCAATTATGCACCAAGTTTGTTGCAACATTTGTTTTGGTACTAAGACTGAAATTGTTCAATTATTATAGGACGGTACTACCTGGCGGACTCGGGATACATGGAGCAGCAAGGATACATGACTCCTTTCCGGGATACTAGGTATCATAAGGAACATTTCAGGGGCGTTGATGTTCGCACATTAGATCATCAGGAGAAATTTAACTACATTCACTCGAAGCTGGGCAATGTCATTGGATGGAGGTTTGGGCATCTGAAAGAGCGGTGGCATATCTTGGAAGGGGTTCCATTCTTTAGGAGGGAAAAGCAAGCATGGATTATCATATCCTGCTTTGCAATTGACAATTATTTGTGACTGCGTAAGTATGGAGATGGTTCGAAGTACGATCCGTCAGATTGGATGGCGGTGAATACTACAGCTAATACCTTAGTTCTCAGGGAGTTGGTATCTATTGCTGTGTGGCCTGCAGAATGAGTCTTAATTCGTTATTGTGTGCAAGTTTGAAACCATGGGTAATGTAATGAAGTGCTATTTGATTAAGTGCTAGGCATAACTGTTGCGTTTAATGGACAGATAATGTAATGTAATTCGATATGCAGTAGTGGCACCATTTTGTTTATTTAATGTGTTGCATTGGCAACAAAATTTGAATTTGAATGGGGCTTTCCCGCTAGGAATGGGCACCTGGTGCCTCCGCCGGCCGGGACGCCACCCTATCCAGCAGTAACAGTGCCATCCAGCCATCCTATCCAGCAGGAACAGTGAATTTCAGCTGCTACAGTTCGAACCAGCCACCAGCCCAGCCAGCAAATTTCAGTTCAGTTGAACGGGGCCTGAGTCGGCAACACCACGTCTAGATTGTTCTCCTTCATAGCTGATAGGAAATTTGGTGACAAGCTTCTTTGTTTCTCAGGCCCATCCAACTTTAGAGGCTCTTGGCCAGTGAGAACCTCCAACAGGATAACTCCAAAGCTATAGACGTCACTCTTTTTTGTCAGTTGGCATGTTTGCATGTATTCTAGGTCAAGATAGCCACATGTACCTTGAACCATGCTCACATACTGCTCTTTGTCGAATGGGGCTAGTATTGAGGCTCCAAAGTCTGACACTTTTGCCATGTAGTTATGGTCAAGAAGGATGTTAGCACTTTTCATGTCACCATGGATGATTGGAGGAGATGCATACGAGTGTAGGAAATGGAGTCCTTCCGCAGCTTCATGAGCAATCCTTAGGAGGGTGTTGAAAGAAATTTGTAATGCTCGATTCTTGCCATGGATAAGGTCAAACAATGTGCCATTTGGGATGAACTCATAGACTAGCATTGGAACTTCCACTTCTAGGCAACAACCCACAAGTTTGACAATGTTTTTGTGATTGATCTGGGAAAGTATTAGCATTTCTTGACCAAATTCCTTCTTTTGCCTTTCGTCGATTAGCGCACATCGCTTAATAGCAATAGACATGTTGTCCTTAACTATTCCTTTGTAGACTGTTCCATGGCCCCCACTTCCAATTATTCTGCTCTTGTCGTAGTTGTTTGTGGCTTGCATAAGCTCAGCTTCGGTAAATACCGTGAAGGAGAGACCTCTTTCTGATTTCATCTTCTCAAACAAAAGCAGGCCTCCACGCTGTCGAAAATGTTCTCGCTTAACTTTGTTCAGTTTTCTCTTTTGAATGATAACGAATCCAAAGGAGGAGGAAATCAGGAGAACAACGAAGCCGACAGGAACTCCTGCGTAACAGCATCAAATTAGAGCACTGGTAGAAATCTTTCCATCATTTTTGTTGTAGAGATCATAAACCATTTAATTTATATCTTAGTCTAACTCTTGTAGAGAAATGTGTTAGCTAGCGTATTTGCTGTCAGTTGACACATATGCATATGAGATGAGAAGTTACTTGTCTCTGGCTAGCTGAGGGCGTTATTACCTATTATTAGGCCTGTATCAGGGTTACATGTTTTGTTTTGGTCTGAAAACTTCCTTCCAGCTGGACACGAACACCGGTATCCTCCTTCTGTGTTGTGGTAGATGCTGCCCGAGGGGCATGAGGAGCTGTCTTTACATTCGTTGTAATCTGCAATAAGTTGAGAAGAACTAAGCACTATAATACAAAGTTTAGAGGCCGGAGGACTATGCTATCTGATTACAGAAATACACCAGTAATTAAAGTACATAATATCTAAGAACTAAAGTCAAATTAGTACCTTGGCATCCATCTGGAACATAAGGGTTGCCTTGGTATCCTTTGGAGCAAGTGCACACATACCCTGCTCCGTTGGTGGAGTCCACACACTCGGTATTGCCACTAAGGCATGCGTAACTTCATGTCTTGTTTCGTTTGGCCACCTCACATGAAGTCTCGTTTCTTATAGCCCAGTTAAACACCATGGGTGCTCGCCCAGCATACGTGTCATTGAACTTGGTCGTGTTGACGTACAGGGTGCTGAAGTTGAACGCTGCCGCCTCCATCAACACGGCGTAGCTGCATCGGCTGAAACTTGAGATTTGGCTTGTGTTAAAGCTGATGTCAAAGGCAGCGCTGTAATAGTCCATCCCTCTGGGGATCACCGTCTGACAGTAGCCCGTGCCGGAGAAGGAGCCGTTGGCCGCTGACAGCTTACCGCATGTTGAAACGCACCTGCTCTGTAAGATAGTGTCATTATCGCTGTCGAAGATGTAGGCAAGGGTGTTGCACCCAATGACTGTGAACTTGCTGTGGACGTCCGAGAAGCGATACGGGGTATCTCATACGTCAAATTTGCTATATTTGCCGCCGACCTCCATATCATTGGAGGTAGCGTTGTAGCAGTATGTGACGATGTAGTTGAGCACCCGCATCGTGCTATCAGACAAGAAAATATTGAGCACCTCAAAATTGCCCTTGAATGGTTTGGATGCCCTCTTATGCATTTAAAATAGCAGCACAAAGACCAAAGGTCATCGGCGACGTCGTCGGCCGTAGTCGAAAAGAGGAAGTCTTCTCCATGGATGGTCTTCTGGTGATTTTCCGGTGATCTTCCTATGGCCTCCCCTCCGCCTTCTTCCTCTCCTGGTCTCCTATTTGCTTCCAAGGTACAAGCCAAATTTGGAGTCCCTGTGGTTTCTTCTCTTCCGGATGATGCCGCTAGTTTCTGGCTTCTAGCCTCTTTTAGTCGTGCTGATTTCCGGTTGACATCTGAATCGGTAGCCTTAGCGCTCCAGCATGTTTTGGGAGGAAATGCCTCTCTCTTTGCAGTTGTTTAAGTTGGAGAGAGAATTTTTAAGTTCACTGTCTTCTCGAAATCTGTTGGCTTAGAAGTTTACGCTCTTAATTCTTTTGCCAACAATTCTTTCAAAGTCTTCTTCCATCTCTGAAACAAAAAGGGCTTTGACCTAGCTAAATCCTCCTCCATTAAGGACAATCGCCCATCTTTTGAATGGGTAGAAGTCAAAAAGAAGAAAGCCCACCATTCTTATGCGGATGCTGTGAAATCTTCGTTTCCTGCCATGAAAAAGTCTGATCCTAAGCCGGTCCCGATTGGCAAGGTCTTCTCACATCTTACCAATGATCTTGATCGACGTTCAGTGTTTACAAGGTTGAATTTTCGTAATCTTTCTCATGATTTTGCGAAGAACACGGGCAATCATGTTCTCCCCACTAATGGCGTTAATTTGGACCTTAATTTGAGCCTTTCAAATTTGAATAAGGAGGTGTTAATGGGTGCCAACCAAGTTCCTTTGGGATCTCGCTCTCAGCCCAAGCTGTTCTCCAGGCCTTTGCCAGTGGGCCGCCGGAATTGCTCTCGGTGCCTTTCTTTCTCTCATCTCCAGCCCAATTGTGTGAACAGGGTCCGTTGCTCCTAGTGTTTCCGGCTGGGACATATTGCCATCTCTTGTAGGTTCCCGCCTCGATTTCCGGGTCTTTCCATGGAGCATCCGCTCGGCTTCTCCTCCGATGCTGAAGCATGGAGCAACTATAATCCCTCACATTGGTTTCGCACCTCTCTCTGTATGACTGGTGGACCTGTTCCCTCTGAGCCAATCTCGCTCATGTCATTTGGGCAGCTGTCGCAGGTCTTTTTTTATATGGCGCCCCCTCCCACAGTTACAATCCCTTGGAAAGAAATCTCTCTGGTCGCCAGCATTCATGGCCTCTTTCCTTCCTCGGCGCCCTCGACGGATTCGCTTAACTCACCTCGCCCTTTCCCTGCTGCTTTACCCACGGAGCCATCACTTCCAACTCTGAACCTTGCCTGCATCGCCCCCACAGTCTTTGATCGTCCTCCCCAAAAAAACCCCAATTCCTACTACAGTGTCCACCCCTGCTTGCGACGGCAACTCGGAGATGGCCTTCCGCTTTGTTGATCCTAGTCCGTTCATGCCTCAGGGCTTCCAACATGTGCAGATTGAAGGAAGAAAACTGATGTCTCGTGTGGTAATGGGTCCACCCCATGTGAGGAATAGTGATCTTGCCATCGCCACAATCGAGCCATTGCCAGAGCAACAGGTATCCTTTGCTGCAATTCGGAATGTTCTTGAGGATTTCCTTCGTGATGAAATGGGGGTTACTTTCTGCTCTATTCAACCGTGTCCTTTTGGGCAAGCATATGTCAGGTTCAATAACTTTCATGATAGAGACCGTCTTATTCTTGCCAGCCCTATCAATTTTGGTAATGTGCGGATTTCTTTTGTGGCTCACAACAATGGTTGGAATCATTGAGCATTCACCTTTACTCATGAAGTTTGGCTTATGTTATTGGGTTTAGATATTGATTATTGGCCACAGAAACACATTGAAAAAGCACTGTCTGACTTTGGTAAGCTTATTGCTTGGGAAGAAGATCCAAATCATCTTGCAAGAGTCCTAGTCAAGGCCAGAGTTGTTTCTCTTGATGAAATTGCTTGGTTCATGGTGTGTTCAGATGGAGATGGTTTTGAGGGAGAATCCTGGTCAGTTCAGTGTGAGGTCATCCAAACTAGGATGCTAGGGAACCCACGCCAAGATGAGGACCTCCCTCCTAAGAATCCAGATGATTTCAACCTAGGCTTCTTTGATTTCTTTGGATATGGTCAGCCATGTCAAGAATCCCTCCTCCAGATGCTCCTGAAAATGATCATGATGCTACTGATTGGGGCCTTTGGCCTGATAATGTTCATGGTGGTAATAGGTCAAATGCTAATGTTGCCCAAGATGGCCCACTCCCAGTTGTAGAGATACAGAAGATTGGCAAACACCACACACCCAATTAGGGGGGTGACCTTTCATATATATAGCCGGGACGGCTTGGTGTACAAGTAAGAGTTGGAGTACAATACAAGTCAGTTATACATATATCTAATACCCGCCCGCAGTCTGAGCGGGAGAATCTCGGACGCAAAGACTAGACCTAAAATCAGTGAACAACTGTACATGCAAGCCTTTCGTCATGATGTCCGCAAACTAATGAGAAGAGGGAACATGGAGCACCCGAACCTGACCCAAGGACACCTTGTCATGGACAAAGTGAATATCAATCTCGATATGCTTCGTGCGACGATGATGAACAGGATTAGCCGTTATATACACAGCACTGACGTTGTCGTAGTAGACGATCATCGCCGAAGACAGGGGCGCATGGAGCTCCTGAAGGAACTGACGAAGCCAGCAAGACTCAGCCACAGCATGTGCAACAGCACGATACTCAGCCTCAGCACTAGAGCGGGACACCGTGGTATGGCGTTTTGATGACCAAGACACTAGGTTGCCGCCAAGGAAGATACAGTAGCCTTACGTAGACCGTCGGGAATTAGGGCAACCAGCCCAATCCGCATCAGAGTAGGCTGTGAGACTATCGACTGATCCAGTGCCGATGTGAAGACCAGTAGATAGTGTACCCTTCACGTAGCGCAAGATCCGCTTGATCATTGCAAGATGAGGCTCGCGGGGATCATGGATGAAGAGGCACACCTGCTGAACGGCGTAGGCAATGTCGGGCCGAGTCACTGTGAGGTACTGAAGAGCGCCGGTGAGACTCCGGTACTGAGAAGCATCTTCAACAGGATCGCCATCTGTAGCAGACAGCTTGGCACGAGTGTCAACAGGTGTCGCTGTAGAGTGACACTTAGCCATGCCAGCACGCTGAAGAAGATCCACTGCATACTATCGCTGAGACAAAAAGAGGTCATCAGTAGATCGAGAGACAGAGATCCCGAGGAAGTGATGAAGGTCCCCCAAATCTGTCATGGCGAACTCCGAGTGTAGGCGATCGGTGATGCGGTGAAGCAGATCAGTCGAAGAAGCCGTGAGGACGATGTAGGCGACCTGACCGCCCTCTTTGTAAACAAAGAGAGAGGTGTCCGTGACCGAAGCAATGAAGCCGAGGGTGCGGATGTAGTTGGCGAAGCGCTGGTACCATGCCCGAGGTGCCTACTTAAGTCCGAACAAGGACTTCTGTAGCAAGCAGATGTGATTCGGAGAAGTAGGATCGACGAAACCAGGCGGATGCTGGCAGTAGACCATCTCCTCTAGATGGCCATGAAGAAAGGCATTCTTCACATCGAGCTGGTGGATCGGCCAGGAGCAGGAGACGGCCAGGCTGAGGACGACCCGTATGGTGGCCGGTTTGACAACCAGATTGAAGGTCTCGTCGTAGTCGATGTCGTGCTGCTGCGAGAACCCGCTGGGCGTCCTTCTACGACCCTTGGGCGGGCGCCATTCAGATGTGGCCCACCCAGCGCTCGCCTGCCGCCCCATCACCTCAACCTGCTGCTGCCCCGACCCAGCAACAGGCGCAGCAGCAGGCCCCGGTTGCCCACCAACAAGCCGTACAGGCCCAGCAGCTGGCACTACAGGCGCAGGTGCAGCCCGCTCAGCTGCCCTACTATGGCTTCATGGCACCGCCCGTCTATGGCACTGTTCCGGCACCTGTTCAGCAGGCGCCCCTGGCTTCTCCAACCCCATGAACGGCGCTTCCTGGGACCAGCAGTCGCTTGCTTCGACCTTCAGCACCATGTCTCTCCAGCAGCCTCAACAGTCTGGTTGGTACTTCGACTCAAGTGCTACCTCCCACATGACCTCACACCCCTCCACCCTTTCACATGTTTTACCTCCGCGGTACCCTTTTCCATCATCAATTGTCGTCGGCGACGGGTCTTTACTTCCTGTCACTGGTACTGGCGCTACGGTTCTTCCTGGTAGTTTATCTCTTAATAATGTCCTTGTCTCTCCTAGACTTATTAAGAATCTTATTTCCGTTCGCCAGTTTACCTCCGATAACAATTGCTCCGTTGAATTTGACCCCGCTGGTTGTACTGTGAAGGATCTGGTGTCTCAGAGGGTGCTCATCAGGTGCAATAGCTCCGGTCCGCTGTATCCTCTACAGTTTCCTCCGGCGCTTGCTTTTGCTGCCACTTCTTCTCCTGCGCTGTGGCATCGCCCCCTTGGTCACCCCTGTCATGAGGTCTTAGCAAAGGTCGCTTCAGTAGTCCCGTTCTGTAATAAAGAACCTAGCTCTATTTGTCATGCCTGTCAGCTAGGTCGCCATATTCGTTTGCCATTTCAGTCATCAAACTCTCGTGCTACTAGTAATTTCGATCTTATTCACTGTGATTTGTGGACATCACCAATTCCCAGTGTCTTTGGATTTAAATATTATTTACTCATTCTTGATGACTGCTCTCATTATTTGTGCACCTTTCCTCTACGTGTTAAATCTGACACTTTTTCCACATTGGCAATTTTTTTCTCACATGTTCGCACACAGTTTGGTGCTATGGTGAAAGCTGTCCAGTGCGACAATGGGCGTGAGTTTGACAACTCTAGCACACGCACCTTCTTCCTCGCTCACGGAGTTCATTTGCGCATGTCCTGCCCTTACACCTCACCTCAAAACGGTAAAGCTGAGCGCATGATTCGCACCATTAATAATGCTGCTTGCTCCCTACTGTTTCAGGCTAGCATGCCTCCATGCTACTGGGTTGAGGCGCTTCACACAGCCACTCATGTGCAGAACATTCTCCCCACCAAAACCTTGAAATCCGCCACACCTCACTCCGCTTTGTTCGGAGTCGCACCCACATATGGTCATCTTCGGGTTTTTGGTTGTTTATGCTATCCTAACCTTTCAGCCACAGCAGCTCACAAGCTTGCTCCTCGATCAGCATCATGTGTTTTCCCAGGCATAGTTCCTCGGATCTCATCTACTCCGCTGCCCTAGCCCCGTGCGCCGCCACCCCCGGCCCGCACGTCCACCACTCCCGGCTACGCCGCCCGTCCAGGCTGCACCGCCCGTCCAGGCCGCGCCGCCCTCCCAGCCGCACCGCCTCCCCATCATGATCTGCTGCGATCATGGCCACCACCGGAAGCTCTTCGTCGGCGACATCGGCGGCCTCTGACACCCCGTCTTCTGCTGCGTTGACGGACGCCAACGCTGCACCGATCTTCGTCAACCCGTACGCCTCCGTCTCGGTTCGTCAGCACGTGCCATTCAACCTCAGCTTGGAGCGCCCGAACTACTCCAAGTGGAACGCGTTCTTCGCCGCCATGTGCGCCAAGTTCAGTCTACTCGGCCACATCAACGGCACCGTCGCCGCGTGCCCCAACAACCTCACCTAGTCGCAGCCGGACGCCTGCATCCGCGGATGGATCTACGGATGCATCGACGACACCGTCCTCGACCTCGCCATGGAGCCGGACCAGACGGCTCGTCCCCTCTTTGTTGAGATTGATAATCTGTTTCAAGCCAACAAAGAATCCCGTGCTGTCATCCTTGAACGGGAATTCCACAACCTGCTGCAAGGAGATCTCTCCATCGACGCCTACGCCCAGCACATGAAGCAGACAGCCGACGCCCTTCGGGAGGTCGGTCATGCGTCTCCGGCCCTCAGCTCGTGCTGAACCTGCTTCGCGGCCTCAACCCCCGCTTCGCCAACACCGCCGACATCATCGCCAACTCGACCGTCCTTCCGGACTTCAAGTCGGCGACCAACATGCTGCGGCTGAAGGAGATCCACCTCGGCAACGAGGGCAAGACCTCCTCCGACACCGCCCTCGCCGCCTCGACCACTTCGACCTGCACCTCCCCCTCCTGCCAGTCCTCCTCGTCGACCTCAAACTGCGGAGGGGGCGGTGGCAAGGGCAAGAGCACCAAGGGTGCCAAGAGCGGCAATGGCGGCCGCACCGGCGGCGGCGGTGGCAACGGCAGCGGCGGTAGCCGCAACCAGCAGTGGGCCGCGGCTCCTCAGGCCTCTGCGGGCCCTTCCCAGGCTGCACTGCCCACTGGGCCATGGGTTTGCTTTAACCCATGGACCCCTAATCCGGGATGGGCCAACCAGCAGGCCTAGCGTCCGCCCATGATGCCTCTACAGCAGGCCCACACGGCCTTTGCGCCCACTCAGGTTTCTCAACCTGTGGTCGGGCCCTCGACGTACGGCGCCCTGGGCGGCTAGGACCAGGCGGGTCTCATCGCCGCGCTCAATCAGATGGCTCTGCAGGGCGCCCACGGCGCTAACCCCTGGGTCCTCGACACTGGAGCGACATCACATATGTCCTCCAACGACGGTATACTTCTTTCCCGTCTTCCCCATTTGCCATCATCCATCACAGTTGGCAATGGTACTTCTATTCCAATTTCCTATCGTGGCACTTCCACCATACCTATAGCTTTGATACCATGTAGAGATACAGAAGATTGGGAAACACCACACACCCAATTGGGGGTGACCTTTCATATATATAGCCGGGACGGCTTGGTGTACAAGTAAGAGTTGGAGTACAATACAAGTCAGTTATACATATATCTAATACCAATTAATGATGAGGTTAATCTGGTTCAAGTCCCTGTACAAGGAGAGCCTTTCCTGGAATTAAATGATCTCATCCAGCAGGCTCAGGAAAATATAGAACTTGACCTTAACCAACCCTTGGCAGATGACTTAGGTGGTATTGAGGATTTCATTCATGCAGCAGCTGAACTGGATGCTGAGAATTTATAGGATGACCACATTGCTCATGAGGAGCAGGTAATTGAAGTAGATGCTCTTTCAGATGATTATGATGGAATAATGAAAAACCAACTTTTGCCAGATTTGAATCATAATCAGGAAGTTGATGTTTTCATTCCTTTGGATGGGGATGTTCCTCTTCAGCTAATACCTGATGAGATTCAGGAAGAGGATCTTTTAGGGTCACCTGTACACATCCCTGTTAGTGTTGATATTGCTGAACCTGATCAAGATGTCATGCAGTTAGGCTTTGTGGAAGTTTTTCAACCTGCAGCTGACCCTGGCTTTGTGTCACATCAGAATTCTCACCTAGCCCACTCCTCATAAGTCATACGCCAATGGGCCAAACACTTTGCCACTGGACCTGGCTCTCCCATTGTGCAAGTCCCTCTTCACTGGAGCCCCCTTTTCACTGCAATGCTTTTAAATCCAGGAAACTTCTATTGGGCCAAGGCTTTTTTGGAATCCTCTGCATTGGACATCTTCTCCAAGTCTTTAGGTCCTTCCAGGCCTTTTGCACTGCCTCCAAATTGTCCTTCAGTTAGCAAAAGCAGTTGCATGTTGGATTCAATTGATCTTGATCGCTTTGAGGATCAATTGCCAAAACAAACCAATTCTTCTACAGTGTTTCAAACTCCTGAGGCTCAGTCATCTCAGCCAAGTACACCAGCTTCAGCTCAAGTCACTAAGAAGCTTAGTAATGTGGGTCCCTGGTCCAAAGCAGTTTTAGCTAAGGCTGGCATACTGAAATTAAATGCAGATGATCCAGAACTTAGGAGGAGCCTCCGCAGGAAGAACCTTAACAAGGGATATAAAGATCCTTGTTGTTCTGATAAAAGTTGCATTGCTTGCTTTGTCAACCAACCGACCATCTCTCCTTCAGTTATAACAAATTTATGTGTCACTTTCTGCAAAATCGATGCACAGAAGTTGACTGATGAAGCCCTCTGTAAGAAGAAAAAGGCTACTGCCCCTAGGGGAAAGAAGCCCAGAAAATCACAAGGAAAAGGTGATGATGCAGCCAAGCCAGATAAGAAGAAGGCTAAGAAGTGATGGAGAGGTTGCTCCATGCTGGAAGTTGGTTAGAAGGTGGCTGGCTATGCTTTTGTTTCTTTTTGCTATAATAATCACTTTAGTAATGATGGTGGATGACTCAAGTTTGCTTTATAGTACTCATGTTAAGCATGAGTTACTTTTGTCCGTTTCATTGTTCCGTTAAATGGCTCACATTAGACATGTAAAAAACTGGGAAGTTCTTTGTTGGAACGTTAGAGGTCTAAATTCTGTGAACAAATGGGATTCAATCAGAGACAAAATTGTGGAAAGTGGATGTGACATTGTGTGTCTGCAAGAAACTAAAAGGGAGACATTCGATGCATAGTACATTAAAAATTTCTGCCCACCTGCATTTGATGCCTTTGAGTTTTTGCCCTCAGTAGGTGCTTCAGGAGGGATCATAACGATCTGGAAATCTTCTTTTTTTGAAGGTCACATTGCTTTCAGCAATAATTTCTCTTTCAGTGGATTTCAGATCCTTACACAATAATGCTAAATGGCTGCTTACCAATATTTATGGGCCTTGTTCTAATGAGGGTAAATGTAACTTTGTGGATTGGCTCAAACAAATTTCTATGCCAGATGATGTTGATTGGCTCCTGGTGGGAGACTTTAATTTGATGAGAAGCCCTGATAATCGTAATAAGCCATGTGGTGATATTTCTGAAATGTTCATGTTTAACGAAGCTATCAGTGCGCTTGGTTTGGGGGAATTGCCGCTTCTAGGCCGTCAAATTACTTGGTCAAATAAAAAATTTGACCCTTTGCTTGAGAGATTGGATTGGTTCTTCACTTCCAATAGATGGACTCTTTCCTATACTCATACGTCAGTTTCCTCAATGATCGTGGAAGTCTCTGACCATAATCCTTGTATTATCAGCATTGCTACTAATATTCCAAAAGGGAGAATCTTCAGATTTGAAAATTATTGGATGGAACATGATGCTTTTATGGATGTGGTCAGACATGGTTGGAATTTACCAATCTTTCATACAGATAAAGTCAAAATCATATCTGCTAAATTCAAAAATCTGAGAAGGGTGTTGAGGGCATGGCAAGCACAGCTCTCTAGTCTGAAAAGTAATATTGAAAATGCAAAATTGATCCTCTGGCTCATAAGTTTGATGGAATGTCATAGAGATTTGACTCTTGCAGAGTGGAACTTCAAACTTATTCTTGAAAAAAAATTAAGCAATCTGCTTCGACAACAAAGAATTTATTGGAAGCAGAGGGGAACTATTAAATGGGTCAAATTTGGTGAGGGTACTAAATTCTTTCATGCAAATGCAACAATCAGGAGTAGAAAGAATCTTATCACATCTTTGCAAGATAATTCTCGGAATTTGAAATCACTACACAGTGACAAAGCATCTATCCTCTGGGAGGCATTTAAAGAACGGCTTAGTACATCTGAGATTCATGGTATGCATCTGAATTTAGATGAACTGCTGATCTCTTCTGATCAATTAGCTTTCTTGGATGAGCCTTTTACCACTGTGGAAATCGATCAAGTTGTTCAAAGTCTTCCTTCTGATAAGTCTCCATGGCCAGATGGTTTCAATACTGACTTCATCAAAAAAGCATGGCCCATAATCAAGTTTGACTTTTTATGACCTCTGCATGGCCTTTCTTTAAGGTAACATCTGCCTGCAAAGCATCAATGATTCATATATCACTCTCATTCATAAGGTAGATGGGGCCTCCAGAGCAACTGATTTCAGGCCTATCTCTCTCCTGAACACATCAATGAAGTTGATTACCAAGCTGCTAGCCAACAGATTACAGTCTTTTATTCAAAGCCTGATTCATAAAATCAGTATGGTTTCATTCAATCATGAACAATTCAAGACTGCTTGGCTTGGGCTTTTGAATACTTGCATCTCTGTCATCATTGTTATATTGTGATCCAAATTCTGGTGGGAGATTGTTGGAATTTGGGCTTGGCCCATTAAGTATTTCAGTTATTCCAAATAAATCCCAAAGGCCCATGTGGTGCAAACTTTTAATCCCACATTGCTAGTAGAAGTTGAGGAGACCATATGACTCTCCTATATATCTAACTCATAGGCTTCACCGGAGAACATCAATTCGATTATTCCTCTTGTAAGCCGCCATTAGGCGTTATAAACACACACCCGATATAGTGAAGTTCTTGCTGGCTGGCGCCTGTGGTTTTTACCCTTTCGCATTGGAGGGGTTTTCCACGTTAAATCCTTCTGTCTCTTGAAGTTTGATCTTTGCTGTTTTCATCGTTTTGTTCGCCGTCGCTTCGAACAAGTGGTACCAGAGCCGTGGTTTTAAGTTAGGGTTTCGTGATAGCGTCGATGAAGTATGATCTACCGATGTTGGACTACAAGACGAGGTTCTCGCTGTGGCAAGTCAAGATGAGAGCTATTCTGACGCAAACCAATGATCTTGATGAGGCACTGGAAAAATTCGGGAAGAAGAAGGATGAGTGGACCGATGAGGAGAAGCGCAAGGACCGTAAGGCTCTTTCTCTTATTCAGCTTTATCTATCTAATGATATTCTGCAAGAAGTGCTGCAGGAAAAGACTGCTGCAGAATTGTGGCTGAAACTGGAATCGATCTGCATGTCGAAGGATCTTACCAGTAAATTGCATATGAAGTTGAAGCTGTATACACTTAAGATGCAGGAGGGTGATTCGGTGATGGGTCACCTATCTGTCTTCAAGGAGATCGTTGCTGACCTAGGGTCGATGGAGGTTAAGTATAAAGATGAGGACTTAGGTCTTCTCTTATTATGCTCTTTGCCAAGTTCTTATGCAAGTTTTCGTGACTCCATACTATTAAGCCATGATGAACTAACCCTTGCGGAAGTTTGTGAGGCACTCCAGTCTAAGGAGAAGATGAAAGGCATGGTGCAGACAGATGGATCGTCCTCAAGGGGCGACGCCTTGCATGTTAGAGGCAGATCAGAGCAAAGATCATCCAGCGACAACAACGATCGTAGCAAGAGCAATAACAGTAGAGGCCACTCCCAGTCCAAAGGTCCCAAGAAAAAATTATTTTGTAAGTACTGCAAGAAGAAATCTCATATGATTGAGGATTGCTGGAAATTGCAGAATAAGGAGAAGAGGAAAAATAAATCTGATGGTAAGGCTAGTGTTGCTTCCGCTGGTGAAAACTCTGAGTCAGATTGTTTGGTTGTCTTTGCTGGTTGTGTTGCTGGTCACGATGAGTGGATTCTTGATTCTGCATGTTCTTTTCATATCTGCACTAACAGAGATTGGTTCAGTTCCTATGAGTCTTTGCAGAACGGTGATTTTGTGCGCATGGGAGATGATAACCCGTGTGAGATTGTTGGCATTGGCTCTGTTAAGATCAAGACCCATGATGGCATGATTTGCACACTGAAAAATGTGAGGCACATACCAGGGATGAAAAGAAATCTGATCTCGTTGAGCACACTTGATAAAGAAGGACTCAAATACACCGGTTCAGGTGGAGTTGTGAAGGTATCTAAAGGTTATCTTGTATGTTTGCTGGGTGATCTAAATCCTTCAAATTTATATGTTCTCAGATGTTGTACTTTGCATGGTTCTGTTTCTGCTGCTAATGTTGCTAATGCTGAACCTAGTAAGACTGACCTTTGACATATGCGTCTTGGACATATAAGTGAACTTGGTATGGCAGAATTGATGAAGAGAAACCTGCTGGATGGCTGCATTCTGAGTGGCAAGAAGTTCTGTGAGCATTGTATATTTGGTAAGCACAAGAGGGTCAAATTCAATACATCTGTTCATACCATAAAAGGTACATTTGATTATGTTCATGCTGATTTGTGGGGTCCTTCCCGTAAGCCTTCATATGGTGGTGCTCGTTATATGCTTACCATTATTGATGATTACTCTAGAAGAGTGTGGCCTTATTTTTTGAAAAACAAAGATGATACTTTTGCAGCTTTTACAGAGTGGAAAGTTGTGATAAAAAGGCAAACTGAGAAGAAGGTCAAGGTGCTTCGCACTGATAATGGTGGAGAATTTTGTTCGGATGTTTTTGATGATTATTGCAAAAAAAGAAGGCATTGTTAGGCATCACACCATCCCATACACTCCGCAGCAGAATGGTGTGGACGAGCGCATGAACAGGACCATTATCTCGAAGGCTCATTGCATGCTGTCCAACGTCTGCATGAACAAGCATTTTTGGGCTGAGGCTGCTAATACTGCATGCTATTTGATCAATAGGTCGCCTTCTATTCCACTCAACAAGAAGACTCCTATTGAGGTATGGTCTGGTACACCTGCAGATTATTCACACTTGAGAGTTTTTGGCTGCACTGCTTATGCTCATGTTGATAATGGAAAATTAGAGCCTAGAGCTATTAAATGTCTGTTTCTTGGTTATAGTTCGGGAGTCAAAGGATATAAATTGTGGAATCCTGAAACTGAAATGACTTTCATGAGCAGAAGAGTTGTTTTCAATGAGTCTGTGATGTTTATTGACAGTCTGTCCACAGATGATACTTTAGTTGAAAAATTGCAGCCACAAGTTAGTGTGCAGGTGGAGCTTATGGATGACCAGGAAAATGAAGTTGTTGGTAATGATATTTCAGATAGTGTTCCTGATACTGTTCAGCATTCACTTCTAGTTTCACAGTCTGATTTGCAGCATGAGAAGGATGTAGATTTACCTATTGCTATTCGCAGATCAAAGAGGAGTTGTGGACCTCCAAACCGTTTAATTGAGGAGTGTAATCTGACTTATTTTGCTTTGAGTTGTGCTGAACAGGTGGAGGATGCTTGTGAGCCAGCAACATATTCTGAAGCCGTTGATTCTGTTGATAAGGAGAAGTGGATCTTAGCTATGCAGGGGGAGATGCAGTCTATTGAGAAAAATGGCACATGAGAGATTGTGAGCTTAACTGAGAAAAAGAAGTTTGTTTGCTGCAAATGGATCTTCAAGAGAAAGGAGGCTTTGTCACCTAGTGAGCCTTCAAAATTTAAGGCAAGGTTAGTTGCAAAGGGCTTCAGTCAGATTCCTAGTGTTGATTATAATGATGTGTTCTCTCCAGTTGTCAAGCATAGCTCAATTCGGACTTTCTTTAGTATTGTTGATATGCATGATCTTGAGCTTGAGCAGTTAGATGTGAAGACTGCATTTTTGCATGGAGAGCTTGAGGAGGAAATTTACATGGATCAGCCAGAAGGATTCATAGTGCCAAGCAAGGAGATAGCTGTGTTTACATTAACATTGTTGATGGATCACCTATATACTTGCTGTTATATGTTGATGACATGCTTATTGCTGCCAAGAGCAGAAAAGAAATCATTACAATAAAGAAATTGTTGAGTAGTGAATTTGATATGAAGGATTTTGGTGTTGCTAAGAAAATTCTAGGTATGGAGATTACTAGAGACAGAAAATCTGGTTTATTATTTCTTAGTCAGCATAATTACATTAACAAGGTTCTTCAGCGTTTCAATATGCATGATTCAAAGCCAGTTAGCACTCCTATTGCACCTCACTTTAAATTGTCAGCCACTCAGTGTCATAGTTCTGATGAGGATGTTGAATATATGTCAAAAGTCTCATATTCTAGTGCTGTTGGTTCTTTAATGTATGCCATGGTTTGCTCTCGCCCAGATTTATCATATGCTATGAGTTTGGTTAGCAGATACATGCCTAATCCTGGTAAAGAACACTGGAAGGCAGTTCAGTGGATTTTCAGGCACCTCAGAGGAACAGCAGATTCTTGTTTGAAGTTTGGGAGAACTGATCAGGAACTCATTGGTTATGTGGATTCAGATTATGCTACTGATTTGGATAGGCGCAGGTCACTCACAGGTTATGTGTTCACTGTTGGCGGTTGTGCTGTGAGTTGGAAGGCTACTTTGCAGCCTGTTGTTGCTATGTCTATCACAGAAGCAGAATATATGGCTTTTGCTGAAGCATGCAAGGAGTCAGTTTGGCTGAAAGGTTTGTTTTCTGAGCTGTGTGGAGTTGATTCTTGCATTGATCTATTCTGTGACAGTCAAAGTGCTATTTGCCTCACCAAAGATTAGATGTTTCATGAAAGGACAGAGCATATTGATGTCAAGTGCCATTATGTTCGTGATGTTATTTCACAAGGTAAATTGAAGGTATGCAAAATCAGTACTCATGATAATCCAGCTGATATGATGACTAAACCAGTTCCTATAGCTAAGTTTGAGCTTTGCTCAAGCTTAGTTGGTTTGACAGCTTAGCCCAAAAGGCTATTTGGCGCCAGAACTTATATTCTTTGTTGTGTTCAGGTGATGATTTTGATATGCAACAAGAAGGAATTTGTCTCAAGGTGGAGTATGTTATATTGTGATCCAAATTCTAGTGGGAGATTGTTGGAATTTGGGCTTGGCCCATTAAGTATTTCAGTTATTCCAAATAAATCCCAAAGACTCATGTGGTGCAAACTTTTAATCCCACATTGCTAATAGAAGTTGAGGAGGCCATATGACTCTCCTATATATCTAACTCATAGGCTTCACCGGAGAACATCAATTCGATTATTCCTCTTGTAAGCCGCCGTTAGGCGTTGTAAACACACACCCGATATAGTTAAGTTCTTGCTGGCTGGCGCCCGTGGTTTTTACCCTTCGCATTGGAGGGGTTTTCCATGTTAAATCCTTGTGTCTCTTGAAGTTTGATCTTTGCTGTTTTCATCGTTTTGTTTGCCGTCGCTTCTAACAATCATTCCAAAAAAGAAATAATCATCTTGAAACTGGATTTTGAAAAGGCTTTTGATAAAGTGGAGCATCAGGCTATGATAAATATTATTGAACACAAAGGTTTTGGCCATAAATGGTTGCGGTGGATAAAATCAATCTTTTCTTCAGGCACATCTGTGCTGTTGAATGGAGTACCTGGTAAAACATTGCACTGTAGAAGAGATGTAAGACAAGAAGACCCTCTTTCACCTCTCCTGTTTGTTTTAACTGCAGACCTTCTTTAGTCAGCATTGAATCAAGCAAAAAACCATGGTTTACTTACCCTGCCTATACCTTTAACTCACTCCCAAGATTTTCCAGTCTTGCAATATGCCAATGACACATTGATCATTATGGAAGGTAAACTAAATCAGCTAGCTGCACCCAAGGACATTTTGAATCAATTCTCCCTCTCCACTGGTCTCAAAGTCAATTTCTCCAAGTCCATGTTGGTTCCTATTAACATGGAGCCTGAAAATTCTCAAATCTTGGCACAATCATTTGGCTGCTCTCATGGCTTACTTCCTTTCACTTATCTGGGGCTCCCATTGAGTCTGAGTAAGCCCAGAGTGGAAGATTTCTAGCCTTTAGTTTCCAGATGTGAGAGGAGATTGGCTAGTACATCTATTTTTCTCTCTCAAGCTGGAAGGTTACAACTTACAAATTCAGTTTTCTCAGCCTTGCCAACTTTCCACATGTGCACCTTCAAGCTACACAAAACAGTGATTAAGCAAATTGACAAGTTCAGGAAACATTGTCTTTGGAGAGGTGCTGATATCAATGCAAAATCTCCACCAAAAGCTGCTTGGCACATGGTTTGTCTGCCAAAATCAGAAGGTGGGCTAGGTGTGATAAACCTGAATACCCAAAATGAGGCTCTTCTTCTGAAAAATCTGCATAAATTCTTCAATAGATTGGACATTCCATGGGTTAATCTGATTTGGGAGAAGCTTTATCAGAATGGAAAGTTACCAAGTGCTATCAAAAAAGGATCCTTCTGGTGGAGGGACAATCTCAAACTTTTGGACAAGTACAAAGGTTTAGCATCTGTTCATCTCTTAGATGGCAGAACCTGCTTTCTTTGGTGGGATATATGGGAAGGTCAAGTCTGTGCGCAAGCCTACCCTGAACTCTTCTCTTTTGCAAAACTCCAGCATATAACTGTTCAGAAAACTTTGTCCACGTTATCCATTGAGCATTTATTTCACTTGCCTCTTTCATCAGAGGCATATTCACAGCTCTTGCTTCTCTGTGATAGACTTGATGGCCTCAACCTTAATTCTGAGCATGACACTTGGACTTACATATGGGGTTCACCAATATTCTCATGCTCCAAGGCTTACAAGCAACTAACTGGACATGCACTTGTACCACCTCCGTTTAGATGGCTCTGGAAGAATTGTTGCCAAAAAAAACATAAGGTCTTCTTTTGGCTACTGCTCAAAGACAGATTAAATACATGGGATTTGCTGAGAAGAAAAGGAATGGAGCTTCAATCTCATAACTGTGTTCTTTGTCTCCAACACTCTGATGAAACACTTGAGCATATCTTTCTGCTGTGTCCCATGGCTGTTCAGTTCTGGAGCTCACTTGGTCTTTTTATTCCAGCATTCAACAATCATGCAGATGTGATCAGTTCTTTCAGAAGACAACTGGATCTTCCTTTCTTCATGGAAATAATAATCCTAGGATGTTGGGGCATTTGGATGGCCCGCAATGATTTCATTTTCAGGAATATACAACCATCTCTGCAAGCTTGTCAGTTCGCATTCAAGAAAGAGTTTGTCCTTGCTTTGCATAGGGCAAAAAGTTCGCATTTTGATTTAATGAAACAATGGATAGACAACCTTATGTAATTTCTCTTATTTTCTTTGTTTCTTTTTTTTTTGTTTCTTGAGTCTTGTTGTAAGAACTCTCCCTTTTACTTTTAATATATAATCAGTAGGGGATTTCTCCCCTCCTGTTTCCTCAAAAAAGATGCCCTCTTGGACTTGGCAGCTGATGTTGAAGTCTACTGACAGTGAGCAGTTGACGCCGATGCCGAATGGATACAGTATCTCGACGTTGCCACACTGCTTTTGGCACTGAGGGCTAGGAATAGCAATAGCGGGGGCATAATTTGCCGCAAGAAGTAGAAGACCGAGGACAAGCTGCAGGAGCATTTCCATATTACTTGCCTAGAGAATTAAGGAGCAAGTTATTGTGACAATCAGCTTAATCATTTTCATATTACTTCCTATATGTATGTACTTCCAACTACATATAGGAAGCTAATACTGCATCTCAAACCCAAAAAAGAAGACAAAAACAAATCTTCGTGGGGGTAGATGAGTACTACTCCCTCCATTCTTTTTTATTTGTCGCCGTTGACTTTAGACACGATGTTTGACCATTCGTCTTATTTAAAAAAAATTGTAATTATAATTGTTCTTACCATCATTGGTTTCATCATTAAAAATACTTTAAGCATAATTCATGTTCTTTCATAGTAGCATGATTTCTTTGAAGAAGACGAATGGTCAAACATTGAGTCAAAAGTCAACAGCGACAAATAAAAAAGAACGGAGGGAGTAACTATCTTCTCGTGTTTCTAGCATCCCTGAAATGATGTGTATGCAGATAAATGAACCGCTGTATCACAAAACTGAAGAATTGAAATGAGTACCGTTGAATTAATTGAAAATATTGAGGAAGTTCAATTTTCGTTTAACAGAAGGGAGACCTCAGGGGATTTAGTTCTGCCCACCAGAGATATATCTTCCCTGAGATATGAAGAGCACTGAACATCTGCTATGAAGATTGCTTGAGATGATGTTATTCTAAGAACATATTACACTATGTGCCGCAAGCACAATACAATTCCTCCAAACTAGCGGTATCGTAGGCTATTTCGTGCATATATTTCGGCATGATTCAAACTGGAGAATGGTTCCTGTTGCATTAGAAACTTGATGGCGGGGATGCTTAGCAAAGCCTAGCTAGGTCCCTGAATTACACTTCAAAGCACTGGTTTTTGTGGAGACTGGCATGGCAAGACAGCTACAACATCTAAGACACACAAATTGTGTAACGCTGTATATATTAGTGCTCGCCTCATTTGTCTAGCATCTAAATGTTGCATCATCAATCCTCAAGCATGGAGATACATGAACTGAAATGGAAAAAGGGATCAAAACCAAACCACGCGTGGAGGATATATAAAACATCAATCAAACTGATCACTAGAACTTGAGTTTTTCAGTGAAATAGAACATGTACCTTTAGGTATGTAGTTGAGAGATCGATCTGCCCTCCAGGACGCCGCGAGCACCGAAGCTTTAAAGGATTGCTTATTGTAGCGAGAAGCAAATAAACAGCATATATATATGGAGAGTGGTTAAGAACACTGGCGGAGCTACGTTGTGGCCAAAGGGGGCCATGGCCCCCCTAGCTATGCAAATTTTCCACTAGGTGAACAGTAATTTTGGCACTGTTCATCGGATTAGCAGCTTAATTACCACGTCTGGCCCTCCCTGATTCAGTGTTCAAGCTCTGCCACTGACTTAAGAAGGCTACATCAAGCGTCAATGTACGGGTCGTCGTCGGAACGAGTCAAGACAGAGAAAGATTTCTGTATTATCAAGAAGTCTATAGAAGCGCTGTTGTCTAGTAGAAAGTAGAAACAAGGCCAGCAATATTCCCTGAACAAGTACTCTGCGGGAACAAATCAACAGAGAAAACGATATAGTTGACTCAGTCCAATTAATCCTGTTACTAAAGAAAATTGGGGTCGGATGACTCTGTCGAATTAATCTTGTGACAAAAGTGAGGTCAGATTGAAAACAATGCAACAATTTAATCCTGCAGTAGAATAAGACAACGTTTCTGCCCTTCCATATAACTACCGCCGCATGTTGATCATGACCAAGCTCATGGAAACATGATTCATGGAATATTTTTGCATAAATAAAGCAGGAGTATAGTATTTGCAGGAGTTGCTTAGAGAAACTCAAGCTCCAAAGGGTGTTTGAATGGCTTTTTATACTTTTTTTGGACTATCGGTGCACACATGTTCATGCTTCTCCCGTCATAGAATAGACCATCAATCAAGAAAAAAGGAGCATAAAGCAGATTCTGACCTTCTTTTCCTAGCATGTGTAATTAATTATATTGAGTAACCCACTTTTGCTGCGGTAGGTTGTGAGATAATTAATGAGAATGGTTCATGTCACATCCTCGCCAGTTTTGAATTCTTTGCCGGAAATTAACCATCCCGCCGCATTTGCCAAGGCGATTGCCGCAATGCGCCGTTGTTTCCAAAGAGGATTAACAAGACTGCTTCCACTAACGTGATCTGCAATCCGCTTCTGACAACAACAGATTCACGACGCCAGACAGAGACTAGGCCCAATTTTGCCCGCGCGCGTCACTCGATCGGGCCTCGGTTGCAGGTGAGGTGACCTCCGATCCTGTACCTCGCGTGGCCATCACCGTCAGACGATCGGTAGTACTACCTCCGTCCCAGATTAACTGTTTTTGAGAGTTTCATAGAGGGTCATGACATTAAATATCATCATTTTTATTGACATGACAAAGAGAGAATGGTGGAATTTCATGGGATGTAAGGAGAGTTTCATGGGATGTAAGAAGAGTTTCATCACCATAAAACTCATCTGACACAGTTATCTAGTTCTCAGTCTAGGTAGCTGTGTCCATGAAACCCCCACTGTGACTGGTCTTAGCATTTAAATTTTTTTCTAATGAAGTGTCCTTTTAGCAAGTCTATCTCTATCTCTCTCCTCTTCCACCTCTCCTCGTTTCTTGTGCACTCTCTATCTCTCTCCTCTTCCTTAATTCCGTGCAAAATCCTAAAAGGACACTTAATTTGGGACAGAGGTAGTACCATGTAGCTTCCCGGCGGCCCCCCGTGGGCTTCGAGGTGATTGAGCAACCTTTCAGCGGGTCCCCACGGTCCACGGACAAGAGCGGTTCAGTCCCTGAAACGAGAGCATTCATGTGCCAGTAACTGTCAAAAGCGCTACGTGCATGTAAAGCTTTGTCGCAGCTACTGCACTGCGTTTTTCCTGTTTCGTCTTAACCACAAATTCAGTCCTGACTAGCCCAGTAGTGCTGATAGGAAGATCGAGTAGTGATCACTGATATGGTCATATGAATCGGAGTGTGTGTTACTCGTGGTAAATCGATGAAGCCCACTCCTGCCTCGCTCACTCTTTCGCTTGCTTGATCTCTGCATCAGTACCAGTAATCCTGTAACACCAAATGGCAGAGAAGGTGGCTGTGCCAGGGCGAGCCCATGAAATCAGAAATGAGAATGTATATCTATGGAGAGTCTATAAGGATAACAGTATATGTAACAGGAATGTTGTAGTAATCATGTGTGGACCTATGTTCAGTTTTTTTTTTTTTTGAACGAACCGGCACGAGATTGTGCCTATTTCATTGATATAGTAGAAAGTATAGTCTGGCTAGCCGGTGAAAAGGGAAAAAATTACTCTCGTGACAAAAGAGTCGCTAAATCTTTAGCCCCAGCAGCTACCCAGTCTAGAGCCTCTTATTTTATAAGCGATACGAGGGCTGGCGCCGAAGTCTTGTGGTGTCTGAAAACTCGGTGATTCCGCTTCTTCCATATTTCCCATGACACCAGCATGGTCATGGTGGCCATAGCCTTGCGTGGAACCGACGGCGTCGTTGCAGAATTTTGCCACCATTGAGCCACGCTGTCACTAGACTGCCATTCTTGAGTCCGCATTGTCGGCTGCGCCGTCCACTCTGCTATGATGTTCCAAACTCTTCTTGTATATCTACATTCCGCCAAAAGGTGAAGCGCTGATTCAGGGGCCGAGCGACAGAGGGGGCCGGACGGAGAGTGCGTCCATCCCCTTTTTTGTAGGCGATTCGAAGTCCAAACACGATTTTGCGTGACAAGCCAAATGAAGAACTTGCATTTAGGGGGTGCCCATGAATTCCAGAGGTAGGAAGACCTTTTGATTTTGGTGCATCCAATGAATTGCGCTTTGTAGGCCGAAGCCGCGGAGTACTGCCCACTGGTAGTGAGTTTCCATGAAATCTGATCCTGTTGGTTTGGTTGTAGCTGGATGTTCTGCGTTCTAGTCTAGAGCGCGGCTAGCTCAGAGAGGTGTGTTGTTGTAAGGCCAGGTTGTAGGGGAATATCATGGATCCAGGAGTTGGCTGTGAGTGTCGTTTGCACCGAAATCTTTTTCCTCTTGGCAATTTTGTAAAGATTCGGTGCAAGGTCTTTTGGTCGGCAGCCTTGCAGCCAACCATCACTCCAGAACTTCGTTTTGCTTCCATTGCCAAGGGTTATGGTGGTACAAGCTGCGAATAGAAGGCGGTCAGTGTTGTCGCATGGGGTTTCAGTACCAACCCAAGCCTTATCTGGTGCCACCCACTCCTGCCATAGCCAACGCAGTCATAGGGCCCTAGCGAAGCGCTCAAGATTGAGCATCCCTAGGCCGCCATTCACTTTTGGGAGGCAGGTTCTGATCCTGTTGACCTTGCATTTGCCTCCCGTCAAGGCCTCATCCCCAGCCCAAAGGAAGCGCTTGCACAATTTGTCCAGGTCTTCGAGGGTGTACTTAGGCAGCTTTATTGTTGTGAGCAGATAAACCAGTTGCGAAGTCAGGACCAATTTGGTGAGACAGACCCACCCCGCTTGAGTTAAGTGCCATCCATGCCAGCCAGAGATTTTTGCCATGGCCTTGTCAAGTAGAGGCCGAAACTCGGTTTTCCGTAATCGGCGTATAGTTAGTGGGAGTCCGAGGTATTTGATTGGGAAATTTGCACGGGCCATTGGCAGTGCCTGGAGCAAGTGATCAAGATCAATGCTGGCGCAACTTATAGGGGTGACTGTTGTTTTGTTGATGTTTGTGTGCAGGCCTGTTGTATTTCCTAATTCAATGAGAATTTATGCCAAGTTATCTATGTCTTTCTTGGTTGGCTTAATAAAGACCGCTGCATCATCAGCGTACATTGACACTCGGAAGCGTAGTAGTCGCCCACCCACTTTGCTAAGTAAGCCGAGGTCGGTTGCTTTGGAGAAAAGACGATGTAGCGGGTCCATTGCGAGGATGAAAAGGAGAGGGGAGAGCGGGTCTCCTTGCCGTAGACCCCGGCCATGCAGAATGAGTTCCGATGGAATACCGTTCAGCAGTATCCTAGAGGTAGACGAGGCTAGGGTGGCCGCAATCCAGTCCCACCATCTTGTTGGGAAGCCTCTTTTCTGAAGTAAATCGAGAAGAAAATCCCAGCGCACCGAATCGAAGGCCTTAGAAATGTCAAGCTTCATTAGCAGTGCTGGCATTTTGTTTTGGTGGAATCGGCGAGCTATATTGCGCACGTAAAGGAAATTATCATGGATGCTACGTCTCTTGATGAAAGCGCTCTGACAAGGCGCAATTAGCTCATCCATACGGGGTGCTAGTCTGATGGTCAGGATCTTGCTGATGATTTTCGCGAAAGCGTGTATGAGGCTGATCGGTCGGAAATCCTGCACTGTCTCAGCACCATCTTTCTTGGGAACGAGCACGACACTTGCTGAATTAAGCAGGTTAAGGTCTTCGCATCTGAGGATGTGGAAACTATTCAGGGCTGCCATGATGTCCCAGCAGGTTTTAAAGAAAAGGCCCGTGAATCCGTCTGGACCTGGCGCCTTGTCGCTTGGGAGTTGAGAGATGGCCGCTAGGACTTCCTGCTCAGTGAAAGGCGCATCAAGCGAGGATAGGTCGACCGTTGGCAAATGTAGGTGCTCCCAGATGAAATCTGAGGTTCTTGGCAGTGGGGAATCCATGATCGCTGAGAAATGGTTATTGATGATCCTCTTTTTGTCTTCATGAGTAACCGCCCAGCCACGTTCAGTTTTCAACCTTAGTATGAAGTTTTTTCTTCTTCTGGCATTTGCCTTGAGGTGGAAGTATTTAGTGTTTGCATCCCCTTCCCTAAGGTTGGAAATCCTGGAGCACTGTTTTCGCCTCGCTTTCTCGATGACCGCCCAGCCGAGGATTCGCCTTTTGAGTTTAGTACGCAGCTGGAACTCCTCATTAGAGAGTTCGCGGTGCTCCTGGGCTATGTCGAGGCGTAGTATGACTTCTTGGGCCATGTGGAGCTTCATTCTGGCATCCGATATGATAGATCGACTCCACGCCTTTAGTGCTTTCCCGGTTGTGAAAAGTTTGTGCCCCAACCTATGGTAAGGTTCTGTGTGACTGGTTGGTTGGGCCCATGCTTGTTGTACCACCTCATGTAGCGCATGTTCATCAAAGGTCATGTCACACCCCTGGTTACAAAAGAAGCGGTCTAAGCGCACCAGCGTTGGCGAACGTCTTTCATTGCTCCATGTAAATCTTTTATTCTGGAGGTGGATTTCTTTCAGCTCACAGAAATTTAGAGTCCTTCGAAAACTTGGCATGAGGCTTAAGTTTAAGTTGCGGTTATTTTTGTCCCTCGCCCTGTAAATGAGGTTGAAATCACCTAGTAGAAGCCATCTTGTGTCGTTCGTTGGTTTCATTTGCCGTAGATGGCGCAGGAAGCTTTCCTTTCGTACCCGTCGTGAAGGCCCATAAACGCTTGTCAAAATAAAGGATGCGGCTGTATCGCGTACGGTGACAATCGATGTAATGGAATATCGGCCAATCTCCGGATTTTGCATGTCCACTACTCTGTCGTCCCAAAGGAGTAAAATTCCCCCTCGGGTCCCTTGCGCCGGCTTGTAGACAAACTGGTTGAGCTTGTAGGCCCCTAGGAAACGAGCAAGGCTATCGTCGATGGCTTCTAATTTTGTCTCCTGAAGGCATGCAATGTGGCACGTAGATGCCGCGATTGTCTCGTGTACAGCCAAGCATCTAGCCGCTGAATTTAGCCCCCTCACGTTCCGACAAAGTATTTGGAACACTAAGTGTTCCGGTGGATTAGTTGGGGCATAAGCATATTTACTTTAGGACTAACCGGTACGGTGGTGAGGAAGGCGGTGCTTAAAAGAGAGATTAGGTGAGTTTAGGGAGTGATTACCCTAAATTAACACAATCCAAAAGAGAGAGTGGATGAAGGGCGGCATCCTAGCCATGTACTTCATGGTGGATCTGAAGATTAATGCAATCCGTGTTTAGTTTGCCCCAAATCTTGACTCCCTCACTGTTTTTCTTTTTCTGGAATTTCATATGATTTTTGGTGAATTTTTAGATCTCGCGATTTGGATCTAAGTAGTACGATGTGTGGGAATGTCTCTTGACCATCCTTGGTCACGAGCACGCCGGATTCGAGGATTTGGTGGTTTTGCCCCTTTTTGGTGTTCTTCGGGAGATCCGCAAAATTGGCCTCAATCCTTCATCTTTTTTTTGGTGGATCTTGCTTGTACAGATTCGCTATCACCTCAGCAAGGTTAAGCCCAAGTTAGAGTTTCTGCCCAAAGTTGAGTTATTCCATCCCTTTTCTCAAATCCAAGAAACCGGAGGTGAATCTCTGGCCCCTTGGGGGAAATTCTTGTTGTAATAGATTCACCAAGTTGTAGTGGAGCTAAGATCCAAGTTTCGTTGGATTTGGAGGTCGTTTGATCGAGTTTCACCTCTTTTTCACTTCTTTTCGGCTGCTGTTTTCTGGCTGATGCGGAAGTTCCGCAGGCTGAGAGGAAGTTCATAGGGTGCGAATATTCCGTAGTTTGAGAGTAAGTTCCATAGGTAGCCTCCGTCTTTTTACGTGTTGTGGCTACATGGAACTGGTATTTGCCATGTTTGAGGTGCGTTGGGTGTATTTGGGATATAGGCCCGTCGATTTGCAAAATGCAAGTTGGGTTCTGATTCACCCTCGATCATATTTGTTTCAGAGTCTTATCCTGCTTTCAGAGTTTCAGTCTTTTGTTTCTTATCAAGATTTTGGCAGTTAGAAGTTCAAGGATCGTGTGGAGATCATGCCTGAGTCCTAGGCTATTTTCCAGGGCCACTTAAGCCACTTCGTTGCTGTAATCATGGTTGTAAATAAAGAAGAGAAACCCCCGAAAAGCTCTTCATCGCAGCGCAAACTTACTGTCTCTCAACAGTATGTGTTCTGTACTTCTGTACCTTGTCGAGTTCATCAAGCAATCCAACAAGGAACATTCAGAAACAGACCAGATACGCCTAGAATATACAATATATTGCAAAATAGTATGTCACAATTATTCTGCTCAGAAACTCGCAGTACATACTAGAATGGCGTAAACAGATACAGATACATAGAGCCACAAAACATTATGTGTGCATCTGGCAGACATATTAATTGGCATACCAGCTAGCTCGCAAATGCCCCAGGAATTAAATTTTTTGATACACATCACTTATTTCTAAAGTGTAAAAGGACTTTTACAATGGAGTTTTACCTCCCATAATAGGAACTCATCGGATTCGTGGGCAGGTTCTCCCCATCCTGCGAAGGATATGGAGAAGTAGTAGTAACTTCTATCTCAATACTAGAAGTTGATGGTCCACCAAGAAAGCTCTCAGTCTCAGTCTCTGCATCCAGTTGTGCCCAAGGATGCAGCGACAGCTTCAGTAACCTGCCCAGTTCATTAGCGATCTCCTTCATGGATGGCCTATTGTTGCCGCACATGTCCAAGCATTGCTTGGCTAGCGCTGCGAGGCCCGTGACCAACTCAGTGCTCTCTTGCCTCTTTATATGTCTGGCCACCACTGCGTCAAGTTTATTCTCCTTCATGGCGGTCAGGAAATTTGATGTCAAGCTCCTTTGCTCCTCAGGACCATTCAGTTTCAGCGGAACCTGGCCTGTGAGCACCTCTAGAAGGATGACGCCGAACCATTCAGTTTACTTAGATGCAAAGTCTGAATGTTTCCCTTGCTTTAATTTACTGCAAAAAAAAAAAGATAACAGCAGCCGGGACTTGGAAGTTGGATTGGGAACCAGTCAGGAAGGCAGTGCCGTGTCTTCCGTCCGTTGGCGATCGGGAGCACGGTTGTTGGTTGGGGGCAACGACCTGCTTTTGTTCACCCGGCAAGAGAGCAGGTGAGCTACTGTGAATTGGGTTAACCTGGATTGCCTTCGTACTAGCTAGCTGCCTAGCTCTACGGTTACGATCGAGTTATATCCCATCCTTGGCTTCCTTGAGTTTGTTGTGATCGGCAGTTTCATCATTTTACCACAAACACAAGATACTAAAAAAAAAACTAGTACTCTCTCCATGATTTTTTTTTACCATTTCGGACAAAGTATTGTATAGAAAAACAACTATGTTGTGATGTCGGGGTGTCAAAAAAAAAGAGGTAGTACTAGGTACATGCGTAAATACCAAGAAAACCAGGGATCGCACATCAAGCAGAGAGAGTACCGATGGGTGATGACAGGTGAGTGATGCGGACGGCGGGCTCACGGCAGTGTGTTGGAGCAAATGGCCACGAAGTTTTAGTGTGTTGTGGCAAAAATCGTATTTTTCAGTGTTGGGGCAAAGACCACGTTTGAAGAGTGTCCCACACCCAATTTTTCCATATATATATATCATCTCTAAGATTTCTCTCATTTCCTCCCCACTCCTCCTTCCCAGCAGCCGTCCCCCACCCCCTCCGCAGCGCCCGGCGGCGCCCCAGGCCTCAGCGCCACGGCCCTCGGATCCCTCGCGTCGGCGTGCCCAGGACCCAGCGGCCAGCGCCCCCGCCCCTCCCTCCTCCGGTCCTCCTCGCAGCTTGGTCCAAGGCCACGCGCCCAGGCTAGCACAGGTGCCCAGCGCGGCCCCCGACGCCCTCGCTCCTTGCCCAGAGGCGACGCGCGCAGGCGGCCTCTCGGCCAGGCCGCCAGGCGCCTAGGCCCCTGATTGGCCGATTCCCTCCCAGCAGGCAACGCTCCCCTATTACTTGTGTTAATCTGCATGCAACAATGATTCTTGTTTGTGTGCAACAATGACTCTTCATTAATTGCAGATTGTGTTTGCTATATATATTAATTTTTGCTTGCTGTTAAATTAAATTTTATGTTTGATTTTTTTAAATTTGCAGGTACACAGGCGTGCCGTGGGTATCTGCGGACAGCAGGTACGGGTTTGGGTTTCTACCCGTCGCGGATTGCGTGCGTAGATGCGGGCACGAGTTTTAGCTTGCGGGTCCGGGTCTTTGAAATTAGTATCCACGCGAATTTTACTCGTTGCCATCTAGAGCCTGGCCCCTCCAAGACCTGCGCAAGAACAGACAAAAGGCAATCTAAAAATCCAAAGCAAAATCCAAGACAAAGGGACAGAGAATTAAATCAACCGAAACACAGGAGGGATGGGCCTCCATTCCCATCAAATTTCAGTGCTAAGATTCAAGGATTCATCCTCAATTTCTAAACCTAGAGAGAAGAGGAGGGGGAAGTAGAAAACAACCAAAAAAACAGGGAGAAGGGGGCGACGGGGGAGAAGGAAAAGAGCTATCGACCGTGACAGCCACTCCCCTTCTTATCCACCCATCTCTAATCCAAAATGACTAAAGTACCCCTACAATAATAACTATATTTATTACACGCCCAGGGGTATTTTGGTCCAACTTTTTTCGGAGCATCGGACGGACCCGATGACTTCACGATTTTGCTTCGCCTCGACGCAAGCTTCGCGATCCCGCCACCTGTCCTCCGACCTCCTCGGGCACTCCGCCCCGATTCCTGCCGGAGTCCTACCCCGGGTTTTGAGGCCCAAACCCGAAAACCGTCCATCGATCTTCCAATCCTCGACGCCTGCCACCATCGTCCTCGAACGCTCGGGCGCCAAGTCTTCTCGAGCCTCTGCTCGACTTGCACGACCGCCGTCTTGACTTGGTCAACACGGTCACCCCGTGTACTCTTGCGCTCGTCGATGTCCCCAGACGTCAGTCACCGCAGCTAGTCGTCCGGCCACCTGGTCCCTCGGTCCAAGCCTAGCATCCGTCCTTCACCGTTCCCGGTCCATCGATACGAACCCGCATGACCTTCGCCGCCGACTTCCACACCTGTGCACCACAAGCCAAAAAAACACGTTGCACGACACAACCCACGGCACGGTTAGTCCGCAAACTCAACCCGAAACGCCAGTCCGTTAATAATCACTCATCATCAGGCTCGAACCACAAGGGCACATATCAACTTTGTGTACGCACCTATTGCTGCCGCACATATCCAGGCATTGTTTGGCTAGCGCTGCGAGCCCCGTGACTAACTCGTTGCTCTTTTGCCCCCTTTATATGTCTTGCCAACACTGCATCAAGTTTATTCTCCTTCATGGCGGTCAGTAAATTTGATGTCAAGCTCCTTTGCTCCTCAGGACCATTCAGTTTCAGCGGAACCCGCCCGGTGAGCACCTCTAGAAGGATGGCGCCGAAGCTGTAGACATCACTCTTATCGGTAAGTTGGCATGTCTGCATGTATTCAGGGTCAAGGTAACCACAGGTACCTTGAACCACAGTCACGTACTGCTCGTTGTCAGATGGGACTAGAATGGAGGCTCCAAAGTCCGACACTTTGGCCATGTAGCTGTCATTGAGCAGAATGTTGGTGGTCTTCACATCACCATGTAGAATCGGGGGAAGATGCGTATGAATGTAGGAAGCGAAGTCCCTCAGCTGCTTCCATGTGCAAGCTGACGTTGAAGTACCTGGACTGTGAGCACTGCGAGCCGATGCCGAACGGGTAGAGCATCTCGACGTCGCCGCAGTGTCTCCGGCACTAAGCCAGGAACAACCGCGATTTCGGGGGCATGTTGCGATGCGACGCAAGAAGCAGTAGAGCAAGGGAGAGCTTCAGGATCACTTCCATACTCGTCGGTTGGAGAATTGAAACCATGACATTATTGTAGCTTAGCATTCAGCTTAATCGATTGGCACCACAAAGATTATCGGTCTAGGGGAGGAGCTGATCTGATCATGAAAAGATGAACATAAAGCAAACGATATAACACAAGTTTGGCAAATTTCAGCTCAAAGAATTATGGAAGTTCAGTTTCGGTGAGCAGAAGTGCCAGAGGAGATAGTTGATCTTCCCTCTGATGCCAAGAACGCTGAATCTTTGGAGATTTTGTAACACCCTAATTTAAATTTCAGTATTTAATAATAAATTTAATTGGTTTTATTTAATTTTCTAAAGTTTATTTTGCTTAGCCTTGCATTTAATTTAATTTTCTTTCACAAGTAATTAAATTTTTTCTAGGTTTAAACTTGTTTGTGCATTCATGCTGGTGCATAAGTTTTATTGGGTTGAGTGCATAGGAGTTTGAATTCAAATAGATTTGAGTGAAGTTTGGAAAAGAAATAGAAAAGGAGAAGAAATCAAACCCAACCCAGCAGCCCAGCCGGCCCAGTCCCACTCCTTCTTCCCTCCTGCGCCGGCCCGCTTCCTCCCGCAGGCCCAGCTTGCCACCCACTCAAGCCGCTCCAGCGCACGGCCCGCGCGCGCCCTCTTCACTGACAGGGCGGGCCCACATGTCGGCGCCCTTTCCCAGCAGACTGCGCGTTGCCGCTGCCTCCTCTCTCTCACCGACACTCCGGGCCCAGCTGTCGGTGCTTCCTTCTTCCTCCAATCCTTTCTCTGTGCCGCACCCGAGCTCCAGCTCAGCTCCGCTCCGCCCGCTCTCTCGCATGCCCGTGGACCACCCCGACCCTGCAGGGCCACCGGCCAGCCTCAGCGCACCCCGCCCCGCCTTCTAGAAGCTACGCGCCGAGCCCCGGGATCACGCCGTGCGGTCAGCGCGATCCGCTTCTTGCGTGATCTGCTCCGCCGCGATCACCGCAGCCGCTTCCAGCGCGCACGCATGCCCAGAATCACCGCAGGCCTTTAATTGGCCCCTGCGCACCCACCAGAGCCCTATCTTGCCACCCCAACGCCGCCCCGAGCCTCTGCGCCATCGCCCCTGCCTAGCTCCGCCGTGCAAAAGCTCCCCGCCGTCGTGGCCACGCCGCCCTGCCGCGCCACCGCTCCTGCCGACCCCTGCCAGATCTCCGCCCCGAGCCCAGGTTTCACCCTGAGCCCGCTTGCCCCGGTCCGAGCCGCGCACTCGCCGGAATTTGACCGAGATCCGCCGCAGGTGAGTTTCCTCTGCCGCCGCAGTTCCACGCCGCCGGCGATGTTCAGGCCACCCTGACCCCCGCAACATTTCCACAGGATCAATCCCGCATCGAGCCCCGGAGCCAGGACCCCGGAGCACCCCTGCAGCGACCTCCTCCCCGAGCTCCATCGAGCGCCGCCACTAGACCTCGACGCCGGCCGTCCTGCGCTGCAGCCTTCTCCACTCCAGGCCCTCGGTGAGCTTCCACCTGCCCTATCCTTCCTTTTGCGCAAGATGTAGTGGCCCGTAGGCCGGTCCCAACGCCGGAACGCCGCTACCAGCGCTCCGCCGCTGCTGCTCCGCCGCGGCCTTACCCCTTCAGCCCTGTACAGCATCGCACCGACCCCGTTTCGCGTTGCTTTGGCCTTGCGCACGCACAAACACCCGTTCGCAGCCGTTCCCATGCCCAGAGCTGCTCGCGCACGCGCTCACCGGCGTGTTCCGCCGCGCAGACCCGCCGCCACCACCGCGCTCGCTGTTGCAGGCCTCCCCGAGCCCAGCCAAGGCCGCCAGTAGATTACGCGTACCGCGTAGATCATCCCAGACCCAAGCCCGGGATGATTTGACCCCCGGACTACCGAATTCTGTTTACTCCGGCGAGATCCAGCCGCGCGCCGCCTTGCGGACCCTGTTCTGGTGCCCCTGCGCCACCGTCCCGCACGTCAACGCTTTCCAGCCGTCCGATCTGAAGCCGACGCTCATGATTAGATCCTGAACCGTTATGATCCGAGCCGTTCGATCGCGATCCGACGATCCGGACCCCTTGGTACCGGTTCGCCCTGGAAACTTTGTTAAAGGGTCCCTGGCTTTTCCTTGAATCAACCCGCAGTCCTGTCTAGTTCAAAAATAATTCCAGATCAGCCCTGTTTTTAGCGTTTAGGCCAATGAGCTTTCCAGTTTTCGAACACGCCGTCCAGTTCCTGTCTTTTTGCACGTTAGACCCTAGATCTAACCTTTAATTACGTTTAGGTCTCAGGTTTTTACGCAGAACCCCCTGTAGTTCCAGTTTTCTCGCAGTTTAGTCCTTAAACCTTGTTTTAGCCCTAGATTTCGCCTTCTAGCTCCGTTTTAGCCGTTCTTTATGTCCACGTGATCGTTGTAACGCGTAGAATAGTTCTAGCTCAGTTTTGTTTGCTGTTTTTATGTATTATTGTATTGTTTCTTAGTTTTTGCCTTATTTGCATGTATGTGTATGTGCTGAACTTTGTTTTGGCGTTGTGATCGTGAGTAGATGTTGAGCAGTCGGAGGAGTACCAGGAGGCACCTTCCGCGGGACACGTCGAGCAGCAGGAGCAGTTTGAGGAAAGCAAAGCAAGTATAACATGAACCGCCTATCACTTTTAAATATATTTTCATACTGCATTTTAATATTGTATGCCTATAAGGACTTTGCTAGCCACTTTATATCCTTTATATATATCCCTTGGGTTGCATTTTGGTTAGTTGTGCTAGGTGTCGCGCTATAACACACTTGGTCCTTTTTAGGTCCTTTTTAATTAATTTGATTAATGGTATATGCAACTTAATTCTGAGAGTGGCCCTCTATGTTCTGTGCTTGAGTGGCTCACGTCTCGTTAAAATTGGTTTTTTTTCTAGAAACATGGTTTAGGGGGCCAGCACGGTGCTTAGTGCTTGGTTGGCCACTCTCCCTAAGGACCGGTTCATAGAGCGACAACTTGGGACAACAACGCTACAACAAGACTGGAATGGGACGGTCTTGGCTTACTAATTAGGTCTTTTTGGTTTGGAGTAACTTACCTGCGGGGCAAGGGTGGTAAGCTTCTATGGCCCTCGTACTGAGTGGCCTCGTCTGTGCTTTGTGACTTGACGCCCACTAGACCTGCTCCATCGTCGTCGATCCAACCCTCGCGGTTACTCCTTACCAAAGATTTTTTGTAACGGCCTCGTAGTGAGTTTGCTAGTCATCTCACCTACGGAAGTGTGATGAACAACTAGCGTAGATCACGACTTATGGGTAAATATGTGCAATCTCTGCAGAGTGTAAAACTGGTATAATAGCCGTGCTCACGGTTATGAGCGGCCCAGATCCTCCTTTTGATTAGTGGGGTTATCTCCTTTTGATTAAGGTGGTTCCCCGGGTGGTTTGGTTTGGTTTGGTTCTCAGTAGTTCATAATTAATTTTGATTAATTTCTATGTAATTGGGTTTATGGTAATTCATCCACTTGTAGTAATTAGCTTTAATAAAATTTTGCCAAGATTAAAAGCTAATGCAGTTGAGTCAGCCAACCTTAGAGCCTCATAGTTTGTGTTATACTTGTTGAGTATAAGTTGTGTACTCACTCTTGTCTACTCTACTCTTTTTCTCTTGTTCTATTTGGGGACACCCTACTGCTGCTCAGTTCCCGGTGACGCGGAGGAGTTCACTCAGAACCTCCAGGAGTACGAGGACTTCTAGGCGGTCGTCTCCCAGTCGACGTCTCTGTGGTGCCCAGCTTCAGAGAGAGTTTTGTACTTGTACTACGCTTCCGCATATTTGTATCAGACATTTTGTCATTAATGTAATAAATAACATTCGTACTCGTTTTATTATATCTTTTTATGTGATATGTGCTGTGATATACTGTTCATTCTGTTGTATATACGTGACTTGATCCTGGCACGTATATGACTGCTCGATTTATGTCCTTTTGTAAACCGGGTGTTACAGATTTCTTCAGCTATTGTTTGTTCTTAGAACAGAAAGCACATGCTGTTGTCAAAGCGGTATCACGAATGAATCAAAATACAACAAAGAGTCAAAAAAAAATTTGGTCAATGATTGATTGCCAAAAAAATATCTGTAATGTACATGCTAATCTTCTCTAAGTCATCAGCTGGTGCAACAGATCAACAAACAGTGACAATTATAGATCTTAATCTTTTTGTTAAACAAATACCATTAGATCCAACTACAAAGGTTTATTATAAGGCAGATAATCCTCTACCTTTAGCCGGTCTGGAAAGGGAATCAAAATGCTGCAAGCTCTTTAGAGTTGTAGCAAATCAGCAACGGCTAAAAAGATTCAGCAAAGAAACAAGTGGTACCAAATGCTTGTTCCTACGTCAGAGCGAGCTATAGGGCGTGCAACTTTGGGTGATCTGCACGTCCCTGCTCCCTGGACTAGCTGCTGGACACCTGCTTTTTATTCTTCGCTTCATAGGTTTTCAGAATAAGAAAAATCATGGCATATACTTTTTCTCGTCTTCTCCGACCACAGTAAACAGATTTAGAAAAAACAAAACGGCTAGTGCTATGAAATCTAAAGGTTCTTTTTCCCAATTTCGTTTAGCTTGATAGCCCAATTCGCCGTGGTTAGCTGAGGAAAGTTGTCCCTGTCACAATTCAATGGTAGATACAAGGTCTGAATGTTTCCCTTGCTTTAATTTACTGCAAATAAGATAACAGCAGCCGGGACTTGGAAGTTGGGGATTGGAACCAGTCGGCAAGGCCGTGCCGTGCAATCGCTCGTTCTTCCGTCCGTTGGCGAGCGATCGGGAGCAGGGTTGGTTGGGGGCAACGACCTGCTAACCTGCTTTCACATGGCAAGAGAGCAGGTGAGCCACTGTGAATTGGGTTAACCTGGATTGCCTTCCTAGCTAGCTCTACGGTTCCGCTCGAGTTATATCTCATCCGTGGCTTGCTTGAGTTTGTTGTGATCGGCAGTTTCATCATTTTACCACAAACACAAGATACTTCATTTTTTTTAAAAAAAAGACTAGTACTATACCAATGTAAATACCAGGAGAACCAGGGATCGCACAACACTTTGTAGTTGAATTCGCTAACATTAAGGCAGGTGCTGGGGCTCGCTCCACTGACTGCGATCCGCGTAGTCGCCAAAGAACCCGTGCAGTAGCCAAAAAGCCCCAACCACCCCCTCCTATTAATGCGACCACAAACTCCCCCACCATCGACCCACAGCCCACCGTACCGCCCCACCGCCACCGGTGCCTCGGCCACCTGCCTCGCTCCCGGCGGCAACCTCGTCGCCGCGCCGTGCCATCCCGCCTTACGTAAACCGAGCCAATCGCAATGCCTCTGTCCGGACCTGGCCCACCGCCCACACCCACCATCGACGACAGCGCTCCCCCGCCTCGCTGCCCCGCTCGCGCTCGGGCCGGTCTCGCCGCTGATCTTCGAGGTCCGTGGGGATAGGGCTCTCAGAACCCAAACCCCCAAACCTAACCCTGGCAGCCTTTATCCGTTGATGGCGCAGCGGCTCTCCGACACCAACGAAGGGTGGCAGGCGACGACGGCAATGGTGAGCCCACCTGGCAGCGGCATGGGGCACGCGCGACACCGCAACTCGCAGACACGCGTGACCTGACCTCTGGTGTTGCCGCTAATAGGCACAACGCAGTATGCAGGCAAGGAGGAGGAGAAGACGGCGGGCAGAGCCCGGAAGGGAGGAGAAAGAATGTTCGCAACCGTGAAATAGACAAGGCCATACAAATCTATACTTTAAAAAATGAAAGAATTGAATATAATTTTTATCCACTCTACCTCACCTAACTTTCTCACAAAATATCTCTTTTAGATCGTCAAAGAAAATATTTCTGCCATAAATCCATTTTTTCTCACCATGTCGTCGCGCTTACCCGCTTCTTGTGTACCCGCCCGACCCCACCTCCCATCTATCCGCAAAATCAGCCAATCAAACCCAGATGAAAGGCGCATCAAGCGAGGATAGGTCGACCGCTGGCAAATGTAGGTGCTCCCAGATGAAATCTGAGGTTCTTGGCGGCGGGGAATCCATGATCGCTGAGAAATGGTTATTGATGATCCTCTTTTTGTCTTCATGAGTAACCGCCCAGCCACGTTCAGTTTTCAACCTTAGTATGAAGTTTTTTCTTCTTCTGGCATTTGCCTTGAGGTGGAAGTATTTAGTGTTTGCATCCCCTTCCCTAAGGTTGGCAATCCTGGAGCACAGTTTTCGCCTCGCTTTCTCGATGACCGCCCAGCCGAGGATTCGCCTTTTGAGTTTAGTACACAGCTGGAACTCCTCATTAGAGAGTTCGCGGTGCTCCTGGGCTATGTCGAGGCGTAGTATGACTTCTTGGGCCATGTGGAGCTTCATTCTGGCATCCGATATGATAGATCGACTCCACGCCTTTAGTGCTTTCCCGGTTGTGAAAAGTTTGTGCCCCAACCTATGGTAAGGTTCTGTGTGACTGGTTGGTTGGGCCCATGCTTGTTATACCACCTCATGAAAGCGCGGAAGTTTGGTCCAGAAGTTTTCGAATTTGAAAGGAGCCGGTAGCCGTAGAGCCGACATGTGAGCTAGCAGAAGTGGGCAATGCTCGGAGTGCGAGGTAGAGAGCGCATGTAGCGCATGTTCATGAAAGGTCATGTCACACCCCTGGTTACAAAAGAAGCGATCTAAGCGCACCAGCGTTGGCGAACGTCTTTCATTGCTCCATGTAAATCTTCTATTCTGGAGGTGGATTTCTTTCAGCTCACAGAAATTTAGAGTCCTTCGAAAACTTCGCATGAGGCTTAAGTTTAAGTTGCGGTTATTTTTGTCCCTCGCCCTGTAAATGAGGTTGAAATCACCTAGTAGAAGCCAACTTGTGTCGTTCGTTGGTTTCATTTGCCGTAGATGGCGCAGGAAGCTTTCCTTTTGTACCCGTCGTGAAGGCCCATAAACGCCTGTCAAAACAAAGGATGCGGCTGTATCGCGTACGGTGACAATCGATGTAATGGAATATCGGCCAATCTCCGGATTTTCATGTCCACTGCTCTGTCGTCCCAAAGGAGTAAAATTCCCCCTCGGGTCCCTTGCGCCGGCTTGTAGACGAACTGGTTGAGCTTGTAGGCCCCTAGGAAACGAGCAAGGCTATCGTCGATTGCTTCTAATTTTGTCTCCTGAAGGCATGCAATGTGGCACGTAGTTGCCGCAATTGTCTCGTGTACAGCCAAGCATCTAGCCGCTGAATTTAGCCCCCTCACGTTCCAACAAAGTATTTGGAACACTAAGTGTTCCGGTGGCTTAGTTGGTGCATAAGCATAAGCATATTTACTTTAGGACTAACCGGTACGGTGGTGAGGAAGGCGGTGCTTAAAAGAGAGATTAGGTGAGTTTAGGGAGTGATTACCCTAAATTAACACAATCCAAAAGAGAGAGTGGATGAAGGGCGGCATCCTAGCCATGTACTTCATGGTGGATCTGAAGATTAATGCAATCCGTGTTTAGTTTGCCCCAAATCTTGCCTCCCTCACTGTTTTTCTTTTTCTGGAATTTCATATTATTTTTGGTGAATTTTTCGATCTCGCGATTTGGATCTAAGTAGTACGATGTGTGGGAATGTCTCTTGACCATCCTAGGTCACGCGCACGCCGGATTCGAGGATTTGGTGGTTTTGCCCCTTTTTGGTGTTCTTCGGGAGATCCGCAAAATTGGCCTCAATCCTTGATCTTTTTTTTTGGTGGATCTTGCTTGTACAGATTCGCTATCACCTCAGCATGGTTAAGCCCAAGTTAGAGTTTCTGCCCAAAGTTGAGTTATTCCATCCCTTTTCTCAAATCCAAGAAACTGGAGGTGAATCTCTGGCCCCTTGGGGGAAATTCTTGTTGTAATAGATTCACCAAGTTGTAGTGGAGCTAAGATCCAAGTTTCGTTGGATTTGGAGGTCGTTTGATCGAGTTTCACCTCTTTTTCACTTCTTTTCGGCTGCTGTTTTCTGGCTGATGCGGAAGTTCCGCAGGCTGAGAGGAAGTTCATAGGGTGCGAATATTCCGTAGTTTGAGAGTAAGTTCCATAGGTAGCCTCCGTCTTTTTACGTGTTGTGGCTACGTGGAACTGGTATTTGCCATGTTTGAGGTGCGTTGGGTGTAATTGGGATATAGGCCCGTCGATTTGCAAAATGCGAGTTGGGTTCTGATTCACCCTCGATCATATTTGTTTCAGAGTCTTATCCTGCTTTCAGAGTTTCAGTGTTTTGTTTCTTATCAAGATTTTGGCAGTTAGAAGTTCAAGGATCGTGTGGAGATCATGCCTGAGTCCTAGGCTATTTACCAGGGCCACTTAAGCCACTTCGTTGTTGTAATCATGGTTGTAAATAAAGAAGAGAAACCCCCGAAAAGCTCTTCATCGCAGCGCAAACTTACTGTCTCTCAACAGTATGTGTTCTGTACTTCTGTACCTTGTCGTCGTTGTCGAGTTCATCAAGCAATCCAACAAGGAACATTCAGAAACAGACCAGATACGCCTAGAATATACAATATATTGCATAATAGTATGTCACAATTATTCTGCTCAGAAACTCGCAGTACATACTAGAATGGCGTAAACAGATACAGATACATAGAGCCACAAAGCATTATGTGTGCATCTGGCAGACATATTAATTGGCATACCAGCTAGCTCGCAAATGCCCCAGGAATTAAATTTTTTGATACACATCACTTATTTCTACAATGGAGTTTTACCTCCCATAATAGGAACTCATCGGATTCATGGGCAGGTTCTCCCCATCCTGCGAAGGATATGGAGAAGTAGTAGTAACTTCTATCTCAATACTAGAAGTTGATGGTCCACAAAGAAAGCTCTCAGTCTCAGTCTCTGCATCCAGTTGTGCCCAAGGATGCAGCGACAGCTTCAGTAACCTGCCCAGTTCATTAGCGATCTCCTTCATGGATGGCCTATTGTTGCCGCACATGTCCAAGCATTGCTTGGCTAGCGCTGCGAGCCCCGTGACCAACTCAGTGCTCTCTTGCCCCTTTATATGTCTGGCCACCAGTGCGTCAAGTTTATTCTCCTTCATGGCGGTCAGGAAATTTGATGTCAAGCTCCTTTGCTCCTCAGGACCATTCAGTTTCAGCGGAACCTGGCCTGTGAGCACCTCTAGAAGGATGACGCCGAAGCTGTAGACATCACTCTTGTCTGTCAATTTGCATGTCTGCATGTATTCAGGGTCGAGGTAACCACAGGTACCTTGAACCACAGTCACATACTGCTCATTATCAGATGGGGCTAGAATGGAGGCTCCAAAGTCCGAAACTTTTGCCATGTAATTGTCATCGAGGAGAATGTTGGCGGTCTTCACATCACCGTGTAGAATAGGGGGAGATGCATAAGAATGTAGGAAGCTAAGTCCCTCAGCTGCTTCATGTGCAATCCTTAACAAGGAGCTGAAAGAGACTTGCAATGCTCGGTTCCTGCCATGGATAAGCTCATACAGGGTGCCGTTTGGGATGAACTCGTAGACTAACATCGGAACTTCCACCTCTAGGCAACAACCCACCAGTTTGACAATGTTCTTGTGATTGATCTGAGATAGTATTAGCATTTCTTGACCAAATTCCTTCTGTTGCCTTTCATCGATAAATGCACATCTCTTAATTGCAATAGGTGTGTTGTCTTCAAGAATACCTTTGTAGACCGTTCCATGGCCTCCTCTTCCAATTATCCGGGTCTTATCATAGTTGTTTGTGGCTTGTATAAGTTCAGCTTCTGTAAATACCTTGAAAGCAAGACCATTTTCAGATCTGATCCTCTCGAACAGAAGAACACCTCCGTGTTGTCGAAAATGCTCTTGCTTAATTTTGTTCAGTTTCCTTCTTTGAAAGATGAAGTAATTCAAGAAGGAGAAAATCACAAGAGCAAGAAAGCCAACTGTAACTCCTGCATGACAACATTAGATAAGAGCGTTGTTACGAAATTTTGATTCCATTGCTCTGAATAATTGAACGACCTTTTCGAAAAGGAACAACAACATTTCTCAAACTCTGCTTGGAGTTTCGATCGGAATTGGTAGTAAATTTGATTTGTGAGAGTACTGTTGTCGAATGTTGTTTGATGATTCACATAAATGAACGTTCATTATCTTGGTAGCTAATATCCTTACCTATTATTAGACCGGTATCAGGGTCACATGTTTTGTTTTGCTGAGAAAACTTCCTTCCTGCTCGACACGAACACCTGTATCCTCCTATTGTGTTGTGGCAGGTGCTGCCTGAAGGGCATGATGACCTGTCTATACATTCATTGTAATCTGCAGTAAGATGAGCAAAAAATAGTTACAAATACAAACTCTAGAAGTTAGGCACATGTGGAAGATACATAATTTCAACTTATAAGTCGAATCAGTACCTTGGCATCCATCAAAAAGATAGGGGTTGCCTTGGTACCCGTTGGAGCAATTGCATCGATATCCTGGTCCGTTGGTGGAGTCCATGCACTCGCTATTTCTGCTGAGGCATGCGTAAGTACCTGTCTTGTTTAGCCTAGCGACCTCACACGACATACTGTTTTCTCTTATTGCCCAGTCCATTATCACCGGTGTTCGTCCATTGTTCGTGGAATTGAACTGGTTGATGTAACTAGGGCTGAAACTGAACGTCTCCGCCTCCATCAGCACGGCATAGCCGCACGGACCAAAGCTCGAAATCCGGCTTGTGTCGAAACCACTGTCGAAGCTTACATTGTAGAAGTCCATACCCCTGGGTATGGCTGTCTGGCAGCAGCCCATGCCAGAGCAGGAGCCGGCTACTAAGTCTGACAAATTTCGGCATGTTGAGACGCATCCACTCTGGTAGCCCGTGCCAGTGTCGTCAGAGATGTAGGCGAGCGTATTGCACCCAACGACAGTGAATTTGTTGTGGATGTCTGAGAACCGGAAGGGGCTGTTCCTTGCGCTGAACGACCAAGGTTTAGTGTCCATGGAACGAGAGGAGGTGTTGTAGCAGTACGTCGAGATGTTATTCGTTTTCCGGAGCGTGCCATGGATCAAGGAAATGTTGAGCAGCTCAAATTTACCACCACCCAGGAATGGCTTGGAGACGCCATCTCGGACCAGGCAGCTAACGCTAAAGCCTGCTAACGAGCAGTTGGCGCCGATGCCGAATGGGAACGGGATTTCGACGCCGCCGCACTGCGTTTGGCACTGAGGGCTCGGAACCGCAACAGCGGTGGCGCGCTGTGATGCCAGTAACAACAGAAGTAGAAGACCAAAGCCGAGTTGCCGAAAGAGCACTTCCATACTCACTCCGTGGCTGGAGAACTAAAAAGTAGTGGAAAACATTATACTCCTACGTTAACTTGTGCATTCTTTGCGTAGTTGTACACTTAGAAAAAAAAACCATACATGCACGCCAATGAAATCATTTGAAAAAAACGATCCATCCAAACATGCAAGCAACGCGTCAGTTTGGGGTGATGAGGTAAATCTCCTGTTACTCTAATCACCTTTTTTTTTGCGAAGACTCTAATCACCGTTTTACAGTTCCTGCTGCAAAAGGGATGATGCTACGACATCCAATTATATTAAGGCTGTCTTGGAAATATACGAACATCACAACGAGAAGCATCAACACCTTTCACGCACGCTGATAATGAACTAAGGAAGAAAAGGTACTAACTGATAAAACCAAAACTCAGGGTGGATAAGCTTGCTGAGACAGAAAGGGAGCTCAGCTTCCGATGATATACCTTCATACGTGCAGAGCTTCGCCCAGAGGTCTCTGAGGCCATCTTCCCCCCGATCGCCGCGCCGAGACCCTGAGAACCGTACCTTTCGCGAGATTGCTTCAGTAATTTACTCTCACAGAAGCAAAACATCCTTTTGTGTGTGTTGGAGTATATGTAATAAGAAGCGCACATCTCGCGTCAGTGTGCTTTCGAACAATAGTCTTACCAGAAGTTGAATCGGGAACGAGTCAACATCTACAGTAGTAGCAGAGACCGAGCCTTACCAAAAAAATCTAGAGATTGCTAGACAATCAAAAAGAGCTAGGACCTGCAAATGTGTACCCATGCCCTCCGGCCAGTACCCCTTTTTGCTGGACTTTTTTATTTTATTTTAACCATTTTTTGCTGGACTCTTGGTGCGCACTTCTTCATACATATCACGACGCGGTCAACTTGACCGTGTATAAGAAACGTATTACACCATACGTATCATGCGGTGAGCTAGAATTTTGAATGTACGTACACTCTCTTTTTTCAGTGTTATCGTACTAGGAGGATGTCCTGCGTGACTTAGCTTGTGTCAAAGACTTGTTGGGGAAAGTTGTCCCTACCACAAGTTAATGGTAGATGCAAAGTCTGAATGTTTCCCTTGCTTTAATTTACTGCAAAAAAAAAAGATAACAGCAGCCGGGACTTGGAAGTTGGATTGGGAACCAGCCAGCAAGGCAGTGCCGTGTCTTCCGTCCGTTGGCGATCGGGAGCACGGTTGTTGGTTGGGGGCAACGACCTGCTTTTGTTCACACGGCAAGAGAGCAGGTGAGCTACTGTGAATTGGGTTAACCTGGATTGCCTTCGTACTAGCTAGCTGCCTAGCTCTACGGTTAGGATCGAGTTATGTCACACCTTGAAATTTTTTGAATTTCAGGATGTGATTAAAATTAAAAAAATAAAACAACAATTTTCTCAAAATTTTAAAATTTTCTCAACATTTATTTTTCTTCATAGAAAATTTAGTGTAAAAGAAAATAAATATTGGTTGTCTTTCAAATTAAATAATGTTGTTCTTCTGGTGATGCATTCATGTCACATGCATAGTGTTGTTGAGTGTGAAAACCTTTCAAAACGTGTTCTATCATCAAAAGTTCTTCCCGGGAATTTTCCGGATTCTTCTGGATTCTTTTCCCATTTTCCCTAGAGCAAACTCTAATTTTTAGAGGCTCTTCCAAATCTTCTCATGAACTCAAAATATTTTATTTGAGTTCGTTAGGTCCCAATATATTTCTAGGATTTTTGCTAGAATTTTCGGGCCATTTGGAATATTTTTTGGACTTTAAATATGAATTCTAGATTTTTCTAGAATTATTTTAATTTCGAAAATAATTAATTCCGAATTTTAAATGGGCTAAGTCTATCAAAAGTACATAAATCTCTAATGGACCTCAAGGGCCCATTCGCGTGTTCCCTAATGGGCTAAAGACACGTAAAACCCATTAGCATGGGAGGGAGGTTTAGTACCACATTGTTAGTTGATGTGGGATGGTGAGATTTTTCTCCCTATATGTTAAACCAACCTTTCTTGGCAACTCCACACAAAAATATAGACTACACATAGGGAGGCTCCTTGTTTGGGAATTCCTAAAATAATCTTTTCCCCCAGAATCCCACCATCCTCCGCATCCGTGCATCTCCGGTGAAATCCGACACCACCCTAGTGCTCAGCTCGTCGTCCTCTTCGTCGTGGTGTCTTCCTTCTCGCGAGTCGTCGCCATTTCGCCGTCGACCCCGTGCCTTCTCCTCGACAAGTTCACCGCCCCAGAGTTTCGCAAGGTAGCAAGGGAGCTCTCCGACCCTTTTTTCCCCTCCCCTTCTCGCTCCTGCGCGCACGCCCGCGCCCGCCGACTCTACTCCGCCGCCACTCGCCTCAGAGCTGCCTCCTACCACGTGCAAAACCCTATCCTCCGCCGCTTGCGCCGCCGTTCACCGATCGAGCGCCGCCACCGCACTAGCCCTCCGTCGCCTCTGCGTCCCGCGCAGGCCCTGCCAACGAGTTCGCCGCGTCGCGAGCTTGCTCCTCGACCCAGCCCCGAGCCGAACCGAGCCCCGGACGGCCGATTCCGACCTGCGCCGGCGACCCCGCCGCCGCCTAGCTCGCCGCCGGTAGCTCTGCGCCGCCGCCAGCCCACCCCAATCCACTCCCGCCGTCCGATTTAGATCCAGCGGCCCAGATCTAATATGACCCGAGTCAACTAAACCAAATACCGGTCAACCGTGGTCATTTTTGCAAATAAACCCCTCCGTTTTTCCAAAATCAACCCTCCGTCCATCGCAGTTCAAAACTATTTCTGTTTTAGTCCAAATCTTTACAGAAACACCCTGAGCTTTTCCAAAATAGAACTCGCCATCCTTAGTGCGTAGTTTTGCAAGCTAGCCCCTGTAGTTTAGGTTTAATCTCATTTTAGTCCTTGGTTTCTTTATAGCTAGCCCCTTTTCTTTCAAATCTATCGCAGATAAGCCTCTAGAACCTTGTTTTAGCCATATCTTCTTCATTTCAACTCTGTTTTCATCGATTCTCGCGCTCACGTGATCCTTGCAATGTGTGCGATAGCTTTATGACCTTGTTATCCTCTGTGAGCACAGTTTTATGTGTCTTGCAAATCTTTTCTGTTAGTCCTTAACCCTTTGGTTAATCGTGACTAATAAATTTCTGACTCATCGTTTATCCCATAGAATCGCCGTTTTAGTTCCATTTTCCGCGTTTCTTGCGCTCTCGTAACCGTAGCAGTGAGCCCTATCCTTTAGTACGTTCTTTTAAATTCTTTATTTATTTTGGTGTATTGTTCTTAGTTGTATCTTTTGTTTGTTGCTTTGTATGTTTGCTCGTTAATTGCCCCGAGTAGAAGGATCGTCGTTTGAAGATTGAAGATCAAGTTCTCCGAGTGAGCAAAAGCTGAAGAGCAGTAAGAGTAGCTTTTCATTGGTGAAAGGCAAGTGATCCTAACCATATTTCTGTCTATGCTTATTTACAAGAGTATTATGATGATTTAATTGGAATATGGAGAACCACCCAAGAAAACCGTACAACCACAATACTACATAGCTCTGGTCTTGGCTGATTAATTAGAGACTCTAGTTTGTGACAGTCTTACCGAAAGGGCAAGAGGGGATGCATCGACGGGATATAGCTCGGTCCTCTTAGGGCAATTGGTATTGTTTAATGGTCCTTTGGCAAGGTACCACCTCATTAGGACAGTGTTATGACCACTTTGGCTTGAAACCTTAGCGGATTGTCATGGGTTAGGGAATCTTTGTAAAGGCCTCGTAGCGTCCCTATGCAATCACACCTCGGAAGTGTGGTATTGTGCCTAGCTAGCACATTGCGTGGTTGGGTTCAAAGTTCTTCGGAACTTTTACGCGAATTGTGGTGAAAGTGTACAACCTCTGCAGAGTTAAAACTAACCAGTTAGCCGTGCTCACGGTCAAGAGCGGCTTGGACCCTCACATGATTAATAAACTTAAAGATGGATATAAATCACATTCTGGTTATTTTTTTGTGGCCTTGCTGAGTACCAACCATAAGTGTACTCGCCCTTACTTACTGCTGCTCAGAAGGAGAAAGTTGTGGTGAAGTCTTTTGAAGATGTTGCTGAGTTCTAGGCGTACGCAACCCCCAGTCGATTGCCTGTGAAGTTTGGAGTCTGCATTTCCAGAATAAGCTGTATAACTCTGATAGTCTTTTATTTGTTGTAATTCTCTTTTACGTGACACTGTTACTGATTATTCACTTATAATGTCTCTATATGTATGAAACTTGATCCTGGCATACATATAGCTATGCATTCAGTTTTGTCCTTAAAACCGGGTGTGACAGAAGTGGTATCAGAGCTGTATCGACTGTAGGACGTAAGCTTAGATAGCAACGGTCGTGCTCTAAGGATTCTTTTGATATCAAATCTATTCCTGCTCATTCTTTGACCCCCTCCATTGAATATTCTCTCTCCTTAACTATTTTCTTTCCTCAGTCAGCATTGATAACTCATCTTCCTCACCTGATTCTCTTTTCATCTGCACTTCATTATTTTGCAAATGTTAGATCCTCAATCCTTGTCTATATATTTATTTTCCTTGATCACTCCTTAATTTTGATCATACCGACCACTTGATGTATGATTTTCCAAATTTCATCCAGCTCACCTTCTTTTGATATGCTGGTGAAATTGCTCCCTGAATTTCTTTTTAACTTACCTTTTTGGACCTATCTCCCCTTTGCTTTATTCACAATGTGCTCAGTGTCTCTCCTTTCCAAGTAAATGCCGATTTGGATTCATCCCTTGACTTGAATTCCAATGTATCTCTTCTGTCCAAGCCATCTGAAGAATGGAGCTACTAGTTGATCATGTGGAGTCAAGTCGAAGCAATTGGAAATTGTACCACTTACCCACATTCTTACTCAAGTTGGATGAAGGATTCAGAGCTCCACCAAAGAATCAAGCCTGAGCGAGATTATGACACTCTCACTGCAATCAGGACAGTGGAGTCAACACCGGACAAGCTGAAGGATACATGTGTCGTCAACAACGAGAAGCTAGAAGATATAACCATGCTTAGGATGACCCCTTCTAACTCTATTAACGTTTAGCATCGTTCTTTGACCATGTTGACTGGTGGAATTTGGTGTTTGCATGATGATGCTTGTCTTTATGACCCTGTTTGATTCGTTTCTTTGTAATGACTGTTGGTGTATTGTGGGTCTTCTACCTACAATGACATCAGTTGTCTAGCTGGGTTCTTTTGTATCTCCCCCTCCTTGTTATCCTCCGTCTTTCTACCTAATCCTTTCGAGGAGGTCAAGAAGGAAGTTTATGGTGACGCTAACAGCAATAGTAGCAACCTCCAAGCATTTGCAATGGTCAACAAATGAAAGTTGTTGAAGCATGGAACAATGAAAAGCGTAAGAGAAACTATGAAGCACAGAAGCCAGTGATAGAGGAGCAACATGAGATTAGTAAGACTCCGGGAACGTGCCAATGTTGCGAGCATTATGGTCGTCTATGTCTCCAAGAAGATAGTTTAAGGATAGCGGAAGCAAGACGACGTTACCCTTCAGATATCAACTGGAGGATTAGCACCCCCAGATCCAGTCCTAGAAGGAGTCGCCTAAGATGAAGACAGTACTCAGACTATAGACCTTGAGGATTGGACTAACTCTTTCAAAAATCTTCATTCTAAAAGAAGCAAACGGCCTAAGGAACAAATTGGTAAAGCAAGCCAAGAAAAGGACCAACGAAGCCGATGAAAGAATGGATGGTTAAAGTAGGAGTTAGACTGAGTATCTATAAAGTGTTTGATGTGAGTTGCGGAGAATAAAGAAGCATATCTACAGAGGTATTGTTAGAGGAAAAGACCAAGAAGAAATTTAATATGTGTTGGATGCTATCCACCGAAACCTTTGTCTCTTGCTAGCCTTGTGAATCTCGGGACGAGATTCCTTTTAAGGGGGTAGTTCTGTCACACCCTGAAATTTTTGAATTTCAAGATGTGATTAAAATTAAAAAAATAAAACAACAATTTTCTCACAATTTTAAAATTTTCTCAACATTTATTTTTCTTCACAGAGAATTTAGTGTAAAAGAAAATAAATATTGGTTGTTTTTCAAATTAAATAATGTTGTTCTTCTGGTGATGCATTCATGTCACATGCATAGTGTTGTTGAGTGTGAAAACCTTTCAAAACGTGTTCTATCATCAAAAGTTCTTCCCGGGAATTTTCCGGATTCTTCTGGATTCTTTTCCCATTTTCCCTAGAGCAAACTCTAATTTTTAGAGGCTCTTCCAAATCTTCTCATGAGCTCAAAATATTTTATTTGAGTTCGTTAGGTCCCAATATATTTCTAGGATTTTTCCTAGAATTTTCGGGTCATTTGGAATATTTTTCGGACTTTAAATATGAATTCTAGATTTTTCTAGAATTATTTTAATTTCGAAAATAATTAATTCTGAATTTTAAATGGGCTAAGTCTATCAAAAGTACATAAATCTCTAATGGACCTCAAGGGCCCATTCGCGTGTTCCCTAATGGGCTAAAGGCACGTAAAGCCCATTAGCATGGGAGGGAGGTTTAGTACCACATTGTTAGTTGATGTGGGATGGTGAAACTTTCCTCCCTATATGTTGAACCAACCTCTCTTGGCAACTCCACACAAAAATATAGACTACTCATAGGGAGGCTCCTTGTTTGGGAATCTCTAAAATAATCTTGTCCCCCAGAATCCCACCATCCTCCGCATCCGTGCATCTCCGGTGAAATCCGACACCACCCTAGTGCTCAGCTCATCGTCCTCTTCGTCGTGGTGTCCTCCTTCTCGCGAGTCGTCGCCATTTCGCCGTCGACCCCGTGCCTTCTCCTCGACAAGTTCACCGCCCCAGAGTTTCGCAAGGTAGCAAGGGAGCTCTCCGACCCTTTTTTCCCCCTCCCCTTCTCCCTCCTGCGCGCGCGCCCGCGCCCGCCGGCTCTACTCCGCCGCCACTCGTCTCAGAGCTGCCTCCTACCACGTGCAAAACCCTATCCTCTGCCGCTTGCGCCGCCGTTCACCGATCGAGCGCCGCCGCCGCACTAGCCCTCCGTCGCGCAAATCTTTTCTGTTAGTCCTTAACCCTTTGGTTAATCATGACTAATAAATTTCTGACTCATCGTTTATCCCATAGAATCGCCGTTTTAGTTCCATTTTCCGTATTTCTTGCGCTCTCGTAACCGTAGCAGTGAGCCCTATCCTTTAGTACGTTCTTTTAAAGTCTTTCTTTATTTTGGTGTATTGTTCTTAGTTGTATCTTTTGTTTGTTGCTTTGTATGTTTGCTCGTTAATTGCCCCGAGTAGAAGGATCGTCGTTTGAAGATCAAGTTCTCCGAGTGAGCAAAAGCTGAAGAGCAGTAAGAGTAGCTTTTCATTGTTGAAAGGCAAGTGACCCTAACCATCTTTCTGTCTATGCTTATTTACAAGAGTATTATGATGATTTAATTGGAACATGGAGAACCACCCAAGAAAACCGTACAACCACAATACTACATGGCTCTGGTCTTGGCTGATTAATTAGAGACTCTAGTTTGTGACAGTCTTGCCGAAAGGGCAAGAGGGGATGCATCGACGGGATATAGCTCGGTCCTCTTGGGGCAATTGGTATTGTTTAATGGTCATTTGGCAAGGTACCACCTCATTAGGACAGTATTATGACCGCTTTGGCTTGAAACCTTAGCGGATTGTCATGGGTTAGGGAATCTTTGTAAAGGCCTCGTAGCGTCCCTATGCAATCACACCTCGGAAGTGTGGTATTGTGCCTAGCTAGCACATTACGTGGTTGGGTTCAAAGTTCTTCGGAACTTTTACGCGAATTGTGGTGAAAGTGTACAACCTCTGCAGAGTTAAAACTAACCGGTTAGCCGTGCTCACGGTCAAGAGCGGATTGTACCCTCACATGATTAATAAACTTAAAGATGGATATAAATCACATTCTGGTTATTTTTTTGTAGCCTTACTGAGTATCAACCATAAGTGTACTCACCCTTGCTTACTGCTGCTCAGAAGGAGAAAATTGTGGTGAAGTCTTTTGAAGATGTTGCTGAGTTCTAGGCGTACGCAACCCCGATTGCCTGTGAAGTTTGGAGTCTGCATTTCCAGAATAAGCTGTATAACTCTGATAGTCTTTTATTTGTTGTAATTCTCTTTTACGTGATACTGTTACTGATTATTCACTTATAATGTCTCTATATGTATGAAACTTGATCCTGGCATACATATAGCTATGCATTCGGTTTTGTCCTTAAAACCGGGTGTGACAAGTTATATCCCATCCGTGGCTTCCTTGAGTTTGTTGTGATCGGCAGTTTCATCATTTTACCACAAACACAAGATACTAAAAAAAACTAGTACTCTCCATGATTTTTTTTTGCCATTTTGGACAAAGTATTGTATAGAAAAACAACTATGTTGTGATGTCGGGGTGTCAAAAAAAAAAAGAGGTAGTACTACGTACATGCGTAAATACCAGGAAAACCAGGGATCGCACAACAGTTTCTATTTGAATTCGCCAATAGGCACACAACGTATTATGTAGGGTCGCTGACGCTGACGCATGGACCCTAACTCTATGCGCCTGTGATGCGGCAGTATGTCAGAGAGACCTGTCCGAGCAAAACACACATACTGGAGCATAAGAAGCACAATCAGGCAGAAAAAACAGTTTCATCTATACACATTTCATATTAGACCAGCTAGCACAGGCCCCAGCATAAAGAGTTTCCAAAGACGTAGAGCATATGTTTTGATCACCTCCCAAAATATGAACTCATTGGGTTCATGGGCAGGTCTTCCCCTCCCCACCCTGCGTAGGATACCCAGAAGTAGTAGCTTCTTCTATTTCTATACTAGCAGTTGATGGTCCGCCAAGAAGGCTCTCTGTCTCGGTCTCTGCATCCAGTTGAGCCCAAGGATGCAGCGAGAGCTTCCTTAATCTGCCCAATTCATCGGCAATCTCCTTCATGGACGGCCTATTGAAGGACCGAACAGGCGATCAGAGGGGGTGAATGGGAGCCTCAAATCCGATTCGAAAAACCGGAGAGAAAAAGTCCCTATTACACCCAACGCACCTCAAACAGTGAGTATCAGTACCGCATAGCTCAGAACGGCTATCGGCATTAGGAATACCCACGCACAGAAGCCGAAACACACACGTGGAAGCAAAACAGTGAAAAGCTCACACAAACACACACGCGCAAACACATGAAAGCAACTAGGAGCAAAACCACTGGAAAGATAGCATCTCAAAAACTCGAGCAAAAAGGGTTAGTACACAGGTAAATCAAAAGCTAGAAGGATTGGAATTAAAACAAACTAGCAAAAACACTAATTAACTAATTTTTGTTTTGCCTTTTCTTTTTAACTTAGTCCTAACAAAAACTAGTTGATACAAAGCACTAAACAAGCACAACTGCCATGACCACAAGTTCCAGCTAATAAAAAAAAAACTAGTAAGCTAACAAATAAATAACCAACTGAGCAGTCTCTGCTTGGCGCTGTCGCTGCTCACCTAGTGCGGCATTTCACCAAGCATGTTGTAGGCGTGGCCGAACTTTCCAATCACCGAGCTAACAGCTGCCTCCTTGATTAATGACCTGTCAAATCAGATCACACACAAATGCAAACACAAAGCTGCAGCTACTGAAGTTCGCTGGCCACCTGCAGATCATCAATCATGCAAGCACACAAGATCCAAAGCAAAAACACGCTGCATCAGTGTCACTGGTGACCTGCACCTGGGCGGCCTCCTCACCTGAGGGCGATGCGCTCCAGCACTCCCTGCTCCGCCTGCTGCCGCGCCGGTTGCTGCTCAGGTCGCACGCCACGCACCAGGGATGCGCTGGTGTCCGCGCCGCACTGGGGTCTGTCGACCGAGCTACTCTGCAGCCGGTGCCCTGCGCGCCGCGAGCTGATCCTGCCTGCGTGCCAAGCAGCTGCGCAGCCGACCGCCTCGCCGAGCGCCTGCCTGCGCGCTGCTGCCGCGCGCGCAGCACGCGCCGTCTGGACTAAAGATGGCAACGGGTACCAAATATCCGCAAATCCACAGATATCCGACCCGCTGGGCGCAGATTCGGGTCCGAGTTTGTACCGCGGGCGTGGATGCGGTTACGATTTTAAAACCAATAGGTATTTTATAAAAGATTTGAAAATTTTAAAATCTAAACTCACAAACCCGCTGACATGTAAACCCTAACACCCCAATATATATATATCATCTCTAAGGTTTCTCTCATTTCCTCCTCACTCCCAGCAGCCGTCCCCCACCCCCTCCGCAGCGCCCGGCGGCGCCCCTGGCCTCAGCGCCGCGGCCCTCGGATCCCTCGCGTCGGCGTGCCCAGGACCCAGCAGCCAGCGCCCCCGCCCCTGTTAGATATCTAGGCAATTTTCGGTATATTTTAATTCCAAATATTAATATCAATTTCATGATATAGATGAGTGATAATGTGTGTACAAGATATGTGCATGTGTTCATGTTATTCTCACTAATAAGCATGAACAAAGAATTAAACCAGAGTAGGTTTAGTAAGTACCCCAAGGCGGGACCAGTGCCGGAGGCACCGGTTGCGCCGTTACCAGCTGGAATAGACATGCTATTCGACTGGTCTTGCTCGAAGTAGCCGAACTATGTCGATGCAGGAAGATGTTCGCAGTACAGTCCCATGAACGGTTACGGCGGGAAGTAGACGAAGTAGTCGTTCGCACGAGCGGTTACGCCGGGAAGTAGACGAAGGAGTCGTTCAGGGAGCGAGCAGTCGCGTCAAGACGCTCCCCAAAAACCTAATTGCCCGCGTCCCGTGCAGGACCTTCAGCGAGCAGAGGTTCCGGAGGCCCTGCTCTCGCTAGACCTGTGCGCGCAGTGCTAGCAGTGGGGAAGGCAGAAAGCAGCTGAGGGAGAAGGGAGAGGTCTCCTAAAGAGGAGTACCTGGATGAGTGCTTGAGATGAGTGAGGATGAGAGGAGATGGTGCTGGTTTATATAGGCACGATATGCCTCAGGTTCAACGAACCTGGACGTCATGAATGGCTTTGATGAGCGGCAGTCAATGTGCCTCAGGTTCAACGAACCTGGACGTCGTAAAGAGCCTTCAATGTCCGGTCATTAGTGACGACATTAACCCTCTGTTTTAATACTCTTTACTGCAAAACATCCTTCTCATCTCAGCACATCACGTCGCACCGCACCGCACCGCACCGCACCGCACCGGCACCTGCACGTCACGTCCGGCCGCGCACGCGCACGCGCACCGCACCGCCTGTCCGGCCGGCCGGCCGGCCGCGCCGCGCCGCGCCTCGTCTCGGCCACGGCCACGGCCCGGCCCGGCCCGGCCCGGCTCGGCGAGGCGAGCGAGCGCGCGCGCGCGTGTGGTTCACCGTCCTCCTCTTACCGGCTTCACAAGTGGTGTACACGAAGTCCACCTTTTAAGTCGGTTGAGATCCTCCTCAATTCCCGGTACGGAATTAAGCATTGATTCCCTAGCATTAATAGTGGGCTTTAAATTCTTTTAATGCTTTAGAAGTAATGGGCCAAGCCCATTACTCCAACAATCCCCACCAAGAAATTCAAGCCACACTAGAAATACCCTCATTCCCTCATTGATATACCAGTATTCGACAGAGACTGTTAAGTTGAACTTCCATCTAGGACAAAGGCTACACTTATTCACAACTGTGCAATGGACTATGCCTTGAATTGCCAGTTTTGTGCAAACAAGTTTGACCAGAGCCCTACACTAGTACTAGGCTGCAAAAGCATCCCCGCGGTTTGGAGCTTATAAGTCATACTCCAGGCCCTTCATGAATTTCTAGAGAATACCCAATTCTCATAGACCATGACCAGTGGTCAAACTCATATAGGTGTGTTCCTTTTAGATGTTCTGTAGGACAACATCTTTGTTTCAAAAAAACAACTCATTTGTTTAAAAAAACCACCTGGCACACATTAAAGTATAGACCAACCTGCCATACAGATTAGAAGAGAAATGCACCTTATACACAGAATGAGCCCTTTTCACAAAGGTTCTCTTCTCACAGTCAGACTTTAGTTTGTTTCACCATCCTAATTCACGGGATCTCCGATCACATAGGACAGGTTTCTACTATAGAATGACTCACGTGGGTCTCAAGCCCAATTCCATAGATGCATTGTCTATCACATTTCGTGAAAGACCCTTTGTAAACTGATCTGCCAGATTTTTAGCCGTCTGAACATAGTCCAGGGCTATAACTCCGGAGTTTCTCAATTTTCTGACAGATTTCAACTGCCTTTTCACATGTCTAGATGACTTCATGTTATCCTTTGAACTATTCACCTTGACAATTACCGTTTGATTGTCACAGTTCATTAGGATTGCCGGTAACGGTTTTTCAACTATCGGCAAGTCCATAAGGAGCTCACGAAGCCACTCAGCCTCAACAGTGGCGGTATCTAATGCTGTGAGTTCTGCTTCCATAGTTGACCTCGTTAAGATGGTCTGCTTGCAAGACTTCCAGGAAACTGCTCCACCACCAAGTGTAAACACATATCCACTTGTGGCCTTTATCTCATCAGCATCAGAAATCCAATTTGAATCACTATACCCTTCTAGTACCCTTGGGTACCCGGTGTAGTGAATTCCATAGTTCATTGTCCCCTTCAGATAGCGCATTACTCTTTCAAGAGCCTTCCAATGATCATCTCCCGGGTTTGAAACAAACCGGCTCAGTTTGCTTACAGCAAACGAGATGTCAGGTCTTGTAGCGCTCGCTAAATACATTAATGAACCAATGATCTGAGAATATCTCAGCTGATCTCGCATTATCCTTTTGTTCTTTCTAAGAATTAAACTGGCATCATATGGTGTTGAGACAGGTTTATAGTCGCTATAACCAAAGCGACTTAACACCTTCTCCACATAGTGAGACTGTGTAAGAATCACCCCACCATTGATCTCTTTTACCAGTTTTATATTAAGGATAACATCAGCTTCTCCCAGATCCTTCATCTCAAAATTTTGAGATAAAAACTCTTTGACTTCCTTAATCACATTAAGGCTACCAAAGATCAGTATGTCATCCACATACAAGCACAAAATCACTCTTTCAGCCCCACCATAGCGATAGTACACACATCTGTCAGCTTCGTTCACAACAAAGCCGGCAGAGGTCAAAGATCTATCAAATTTTTCATGCCACTGCTTAGGCGCTTGCTTGAGACCATATAAAGATTTTGACAACTTACAAATCATTCCTTCTTGACCCTTTGATACAAACCCATCCGGCTGATCCATATAGATCTCCTCTTCTAACTCTCCATTGAGGAAAGCCGTCTTAACGTCCATCTGATGAACGAGAAGACCATAAGAGGCTGCCAGGGAAAGTAACACTCGAATTGTGGTCAATTGGGCAACTGGTGAATAAGTGTCGAAGAAATCTTCTCCTTCTTTTTGGGTATAACCCTTGGCCACAAGCCTAGCCTTGTACTTTTCAATAGTACCATCTGGCCTAAGCTTTTTCTTGAACACCCACTTGCATCCAACCGGTTTACATCCATAAGGACGTTCAACGACCTCCCAGGTTCCATTAGACATAATAGAATCCATCTCACTCCTTACTACTTCCTTCCAATAGTCAGCATCAGGAGATGAATATGCCTCTTCTATGGTTCTGGATGTATCATCTATGAGGTATACAATGAAATCATCACCAAAAGACTTTACAGTCCTTTGTCTCTTGCTCTTTCTTGGAGCATCATTGTTATCCTCCTCAGGATTTTCTACAAGTGTATGTTCATTGTGTTCTATCGGCTCAGCAGAGCCATCATCCTCGATGAACTCTTGCCTAGATGAACTTGTTTCATCTCTCATGGGAAAAATGTTTTCAAAAAATGTAGCATCTCTGGACTCCATTATAGTACCAACATGCATGTCAGGTACTCCAGATTTCACTATTAAAAATCTATATCCAACGCTGTGAATAGCATAACCTAGAAAGATACAATCCACAGTTTTAGGTCCAAGCTTACGTTTCTTGGTTATTGGCACACTCACTTTTGCCAAACAACCCCATGTACGTAAGTATGACAGTGTTGGCCTTTTCTTCTCCCATTCCTCGAATGGAGTTATCTCTTTATTCTTTGTAGCAACACGGTTTAGGACATGACATGCAGTCAATATAGCCTCACCCCACCATTCCTTGGAAAGTCCCGCTGTATCTAACATGGCGTTAACCAAATCCGTTAGAGTGCGGTTTTTTCTTTCGGCAACCCCATTTGACTGAGGTGAATAGGGAGGCGTCCTTTCATGAATAATATCATGTTCCTCGCAGAATAAAGTAAATAAATTTGAAAAATACTCGCCACCACGATCTGACCTAACTCTTTTGATCTTTCTCTCAAGTTGGTTTTCTACTTCAGCTTTATAGATTTTAAAGTAGTGTAAAGCTTCATCTTTTGACTTCAACAAATAGATGTAACAAAATCTAGTACTATCATCAATCAAAGTCATGAAATATGTTTTACCACCTTTTGTCAACACTCCATTCATTTCGCACAAATCGGAATGAATTAATTCTAAGGGTGCCAAGCTCCTTGCCTCCGTGGTCTTATGAGGCTTACGAGTTTGTTTTGATTCAACACATACATGACACTTAGAATTTTTGACAAAAGTGAACTTTGGAATTAAGCTCAAATTAGCTAAGCGCATCATACAACCAAAATTAACGTGACAAAGCCTCGAATGCCAAATATTTGTTTCATCAACGTTAATAACATTGTATGCAATTTTATTACAAACATCTGACAAAGAAAGACGGAACAAGCCTCCGCTTTCATAACCTTTTCCAACAAAAGTACCAAACTTAGACAAGATACATTTATTGGACTCAAAGACTAATTTGAAACCATCTCTACACAGTAGAGAGCTGCTGACTAAATTCTTCTTGATGGTGGGGACATGCTGCACGTTATTCAGCTGCACGGTCTTCCCCGAAGTAAACTTCAGATTTACCGTACCAACACCAAGAACACGCGCATGTGATCCGTTCCCCATCAGCAAGGAGGAAGTCCCGCCGGTCTGGTAAGAAGAGAACAAAGAAGCATCAGCACAAACATGAATATTAGCACCAGTGTCAACCCACCACTCGGGTGAACCAAAGACTGAAAGAACAGTAGGTAATAAATTACCGTACCCCGAAGTTCCTCCAGGCTCGCTAATAACCATGTTGGCGGAGTCGTTGCCTTTGCGGTTCGGACACTTTGCAGCAAAGTGATCCGTACTAGCGCACACATAGCAAGCTCCCGTCTTCTTCTTCTTCTTAAAAGTGGTTGTCTTCTTAGTCTTTGGTTGGTTCTGCGGTGGCTTTTTCTTGTTCTTGTGGGAGTTGTTCTTCTGAACAAGATTGGCACTTGAAGCACCAACAACTCCTTTCCCACGTATGTCCTTTGCTCTCGCCTTCTCCTCAACATCAAGAGTCCCTATGAGTCCATCTATTGTGAACTCCTGTCTCTTGTGTTTTAGAGAAGTAGCAAAGTCCATCCAAAAAGGTGGCAGCTTAGAGATTATACCTCCGGCCACAAACTTATTGGGTAACACACATGGGGACTCTTTGCTGCAATTTTTGAGATCTTTTGCTAGAGTATGTATTTCATGAGCTTGTTCCACTACAGAACGGTCTTCGACCATCCTGTACTCAAGGAACTGCTCCATGATATACAACTCACTCCCGGCGTCAGATACTCCATATTGAGCCTCAAGAGCATCCCACAATGCTTTGCCAGTTGGCAGCCGGATATAAGAATCCACCAGGTTATCACCGAGAACACTAATGATCAAGCCTCGAAAGAGGATATCAGCCTCATCGAACGCACTCCCTTCCTCTGGAGAGAATTGTTCAGGCTTACCCTCTTTCACATGGATCACTCTCGATAGTGTTAACCACAGTATAAGCCGCTCCTGCCAACGTTTGTAATTTGAACCATCAAAAGGTGGTGGTTTGATTGATGCAGCAAAGCTAGATACCGAAAGACTATTAACACAATTAGGTTTTTGGATTGTTAGATATCTAGGCAATTTTCGGTATATTTTAATTCCAAATATTAATATCAATTTCATGATATAGATGAGTGATAATGTGTGTACAAGATATGTGCATGTGTTCATGTTATTCTCACTAATAAGCATGAACAAAGAATTAAACCAGAGTAGGTTTAGTAAGTACCCCAAGGCGGGACCAGTGCCGGAGGCACCGGTTGCGCCGTTACCAGCTGGAATAGACATGCTATTCGACTGGTCTTGCTCGAAGTAGCCGAACTATGTCGATGCAGGAAGATGTTCGCAGTGCAGTCCCACGAACGGTTACGCTGGGAAGTAAACGAAGTAGTCGTTCGCACGAGCGGTTACGCCGGGAAGTAGACGAAGGAGTCGTTCAGGGAGCGAGCAGTCGCGTCAAGACGCTCCCCAAAAACCTAATTGCCCGCGTCCCGTGCAGGACCTTCAGCGAGCAGAGGTTCCGGAGGCCCTGCTCTCGCTAGACCTGTGCGCGCAGTGCTAGCGGTGGGGAAGGCAGAAAGCAGCTGAGGGAGAAGGGAGAGGTCTCCTGAAGAGGAGTACCTGGATGAGTGCTTGAGATGAGTGAGGATGAGAGGAGAGGGTGCTGGTTTATATAGGCACGATATGCCTCAGGTTCAACGAACCTGGACGTCATGAATGGCTTTGATGAGCGGCAGTTAATGTGCCTCAGGTTCAACGAACCTGGACGTCGTAAAGAGCCTTCAATGTCCGGTCATTAGTGACGACATTAACCCTCTGTTTTAATACTCTTTACTGCAAAACATCCTTCTCATCTCAGCACATCGCACCGCACCGCACCTGCACGTCACGTCCGGCCTCGTCTCGTCTCGGCCACGGCCCAGCCCGGCCCGGCGAGGCGAGCGAGCGCGCGCGCGTGTGGTTCACCGTCCTCCTCTTACCGGCTTCACAAGTGGTGTACACGAAGTCCACCTTTTAAGTCGGTTGAGATCCTCCTCAATTTCCGGTACGGAATTAAGCATTGATTCCCTAGCATTAATAGTGGGCTTTAAATTTTTTTAATGCTTTAGAAGTAATGGGCCAAGCCCATTACTCCAACTATGGATGGCAGCGGATCGGGTTCGGGGCGGGTATCCGCGGTTTTCGGGTTTTCGGGTTTTGGGTTCGGGTTTCGATCTTCGCCCGCGGATTTGCGGGTTCGGATATCCGAAATATTTCGGGTTTGGTGCGGGTTTTAAAATGTACCCGCGGAGCTCCATTGGGCCTCCGAAAACAACCAGCCCAATAGAAGCCCAACTAATATCCATAACTATATAAGCCTAGAAACCCTATTCCCACCCTCACCCACACCTCACCCCGTCAGCTCCCTAGCCGCCGCCGCCTGCCTCCCCAATCCTGCCCGATGCCGCGACGGGGCGCCTGCATCCCGCCCGGCGCTCGCATGACCGCGGCTTGACCGGCGACGCGATGGGCGGAGCTCGGCCCCGGCCCCTGGCAGTGTGCGAAGCTCGGCCGCAGCCGCGGCCCCCGGCGGCCCAAAGGGCGGAGCGACGGCCATGGCGCGACGGACCTACTCCCCTCCTCCGGGGCCACCGGCGCTCGGCGCTCCCAAGGGCCCCGGTCGGGGCGGCGGTGGTTCGTGACCAAGCCGCGCGGATCTGGGGGCGTGGCAAGGCTCCTGGAGGGGCCGCCAGCGCTCGCGCGGCCCGGCCCTGCTACTCCACCGAGGCAGGGGGTAGCGTGGATGGGGCGAGGAGGGGGGCAGCGGATGGCCGGCACGGAGAGGATGGGTGGCGAGGCAGCGACCTCCGCGGATCTTGGGCGGTTTCTTGGAGCGTCGCGGTGAGGACCGGGCTGCGCGGCGCGGCGACGACCGGGCGGCGTGGCGAGGGTCGAGCGGCCGGCGAGGCGGCGAGGGAAGAGTGGCGCGCAGGGAGGGGATCAGAGGGTGGCACGCAGGGCCGGCGAGGCGGCGCTCGCCAGGGAGCTCGGGGTCGGATGGGGAAATCGGCCGCAACTGGATCCAGGAGGGGAAAAAATATTCGGGTTTCGGATTATCCGTCGGTTTTCGGGTACCCGCGGGTTTCGGTTTCGGGGATAGATTTCGACCCGAATTGAAGTTCGGGGCGGGTTTGGGTTTCAAATTCGGGTTTCGGGTTTGGGTGCCCAGACACTCCACCCGAACCGAACCCGACCCGTTGCCATCCTTAACTCCAACAGCCCCTCCGGCCTCCGGCCTCCGCCCCTCCCTCCTCCGGTCCTCCTCGCAGCTCGGTCCCAGGCCACGTGCCCAGGCTAGCGCAGGTGCTCAGGCTAGCGCAGGTGCCCAGGCGGCCCCCGACGCCCTCGCTCCTTGCCCAGAGGCGACGCGCGCAGGCGGCCGCTCGGCCAGGCAGCCAGGCGCCTAGGCCCCTGATTGGCCGATTCCCTCCCAGCAGGCAACGCTCCCCTATTATTTGTGTTAATCTGCATGCAACAATGATTCTTGTTTGTGTGCAACAATGACTCTTCTTTAATTGCAGATTGTGTTTGCTATATATATTAATTTTTGCTTGCTGTTAAATTAAATTTTATGCTTGATTTTTTAAAGTTTGCGGGTACATAGGTGTGCCCGCGGGTATCCGCGGACAGCGGGTACGAGTTTGGGTTTCTACCCGTCGTGGGTTGCGGGCATAGATGCGGGCACGAGTTTTGGCTTGCGGGTGTGGGTCTCTGAAATTAGTATCCACGTAGATTTTACCCGTTGTCATCTTGAGCCTGGCCCCTACAAGACCTGCGCAAGAACAGACAAAAGGCGATTTAAAAATCCAAAGCGAAATCCAAGACAAAGGGACAGAGAATTAAATCAACGGAAACACAGGAGGGATGGGCCTCCATTCCCATCAAATTTCAGTGCTAAGATTCAAGGATTCATCCTCAATTTCTAAACCTAGAGAGAAGAGGAATGGGGAAGTAGAAAACAACCAAAAAAAACAGGGAGAAGGGGCGACGGGGGAGAAGGAAAAGGCTATCGACAGTGACAGTCACTCCCCTTCTTATCCACCCATCTCTAATCCAAAATGACTAAAGTACCCCTACAATAATAACTATATTTATTACACGCCCAGGGGCATTTTGGTCCAATTTTTTCGGAGCATCGGACGGACACGGTGACTTCACGATTTTGCTTCGTCTCGACGCAAGCTTCGCGATCCTGCCACCTGTCCTCCGACCTCCTCGGGCACTCCGCCCCGATTACTGCCAGAGTCCTACCGCGGATTTTGAGGCCCAAACCCGAAAACCGTCTATCGATCTTCCAATCCTCGACGCGTGCCACCATCGTCCTCGAACGCTCGGGAGCCAAGTCTTCTCGAGCCTCCGCTCGACTTGCACGACCGCCGTCTTGACTTGGTCAACACAGTCACCCCGTGTACTCTTGCGCTCGTTGATGTCCCCAGACATCAGTCACCGCAGCTAGTCGCCCGGCCTCCTGGTCCCTCGGTCCAAGCCTAGCATCCGTCCTTCACCGCTCCCGGTCCATCGATACGAACCCGCATGACCTTCGCCGCCGACCACCGCCGCTGACTTCCACGCCTGTGCACCACAAGCCAAAAAACACGTTGCACGACACAACTCACGGCACGGTTAGTCCGCAAACTCAACCCGAAACGCTAGTCCGCTAATAATCACTCATCATCAGGCTCGAACCACAAGGGCACATATCAACTTTGTGTTCGCACCTATTGCTACCGCGCATATCCAGGCATTGTTTGGCTAGCGCTGCGAGCCCCGTGACTAACTCGTTGCTCTTTTGCCCCCTTTATATGTCTTGCCAACACTGCATCAAGTTTATTCTCCTTCATGGCGGTCAGAAAATTTGATGTCAAGCTCCTTTGCTCCTCAGGACCATTCAGTTTCAGCGGAACCTGCCCGGTGAGCACCTCTAGAAGGATGGTGCCGAAGCTGTAGACATCACTCTTATCGGTAAGTTGGCATGTCTGCATGTATTCAGGGTCAAGGTAACCACAGGTACCTTGAACCACAGTCACGTACTGCTCGTTGTCAGATGGGACTAGAATGGAGGCTCCAAAGTCCGACACTTTGGCCATGTAGTTGTCATTGAGCAGAATGTTGGTGGTCTTCACATCACCATGTAGAATCGGGGGAGATGCGTATGAATGTAGGAAGCTAAGTCCCTGATCAGCTGCTTCGATGTGCAAGCTGACGTTGAAGTACCTGGACTGCGAGCACTGCGAGGTGCGAGCCGATGCCGAACGGGTAGAGCATCTCGACGTCGCCGCAGTGTCTCCGGCACTAAGCCAGGAACAACCGCGGTTGCCGGGGCATGCTGCGACGCAAGAAGCAGTAGAGCAAGGGAGAGCTTCAGGATCACTTCCATACTCGTCGGCTGGAGAATTGAAACCATGACATTATTGTAGCTTAGCATTCAGCTTAATCGATTGGCACCACAAAGATTATCGGTCTTGGGGAGGAGCTGATCTGATCATGAAAAGATGAACATAAAGCAAACGATATAACACAAGTTTGGCAAATTTCAGCTCAAAGAATTATGGAAGTTCAGTTTCGGCAAGCAGAAGTGCCAGAGGAGATAGTTGATCTTCCCTCTGATGCCAAGAACGCTGAATCTTTGGAGATTTTGTAACACCCTAATTTAAATTTCAGTATTTAATAATAAATTTAATTGGCTTTATTTAATTTTCTAAGGTTTATTATGCTTAGCCTTATATTTAATTTAATTTTCTTTCACAAGTAATTAAAATTTTTCTAGGTTTAAACTTGTTTGTGCATTCATGCTGGTGCATACGTTTTATTTGGTTGAGTGCATAGGTGTTTGAATTCAAATTTCTTTTGAATTCAAATAGATTTGAGTGAAGTTTGGAAAAAAAATAGAAAAGGAGAAGAAACCAAACCCAACCCAGCATCCCAGCCGGCCAGTCGCACTCATTCTTCCCTCCTGCGCCAGCCCGCTTCCTCCCGCGGGCCCAGCTTGCCACCCGCTCAAGCCGCTCCAGCGCACGGCACGCGCACGCCCTCTTCACTGACAGGGCGGGCCCACATGCCGGCGCCCTTTCCCAGCAGACTGTGCGTTGCCGCTGCCTCCTCTCTCTCACCGACACTCCGGGCCCAGCTGTCGGCGCTTCCTTCTTCCTCCATTGCTTTCTCCGTGCCGCGCCCGAGCTCCAGCTCAGCTCCGCTCCGCCTGCTCTCTCGCCTGCCCGTGGACCACCCCGACCCTGCAGGGCCACCGGCCAGCCTCAGCGCACCCCGCCCCGCCTTCTGGAAGCTACGCGCCGAGGCCCCGGGATCAAGCCGTGCGGTTAGCGCGATGCGCTTCTTGCGTGATCTGCTCCGCCACGATCACCGCAGCCGCTTCCAGTGTGCACGCATGCCCAGAATCACCGCAGGCCTTTAATTGGCCCCTGCGCACCCACCAGAGCCCTATCTTGCCACCCCAGTGCCGCCCCGCGCCTCTGCGCCACCGCCCCTGCCAAGCTCCGCCATGCAGAAGCTCCACGCCGCCGCGGCCGCGCCGCCGCGACCACGCTGCCCTGCCGCGCCACCGCTCGTGCCGACCCCCGCCAGATCTCCGCCCCGAGCCCAGGTTTCACCCTGAGCCCGCTTGCCCCGGTCCGAGCCGCGCCCTCGCCGGAATTTGACCGAGATCCGCCGCAGGTGAGTTTCCTCTGCCGCCGCAGTTCCACACCGCCAGCGATGTTCAGGCCACCCTAGCCCCCGCAACACTTCCACAGGATCACCCCCGCATCGAGCCCTGGAGCCAGGACCCCGGAGCACCCCTGCAGCGACCTCCTCCCCGAGCTCCGTCGAGCGCCGCCGCTAGACCTCAACGTCGGCCGTCCTGCGCTGCAGCCTTCTCCACTCCAGGCCCTCGGTGAGCTTCCACCTACCCTATCCTTCCTTTTGCGCTAGATGTAGTGGCCCGTAGGCCGGTCCCAAGGCCGGAACGCCGTTGCCAGCGCTCCGCCGCTGCTGCTCCGCCGCGGCCTTGCCCCTTCAGCCCTGTACAGCATCGCACCGACCCCGTTTTCGCGTTGTTTTGGCCTTGCGCATGCACACACACCCGTTGTAGCGAAAATGGCCTCTCATGCCATATTTTAATATAATGTTTTGGTGATTGATATAGACAACACAACACTTGGACTAATATAATTATTAAGATGACCATTCTCAGGCTTTTAGGTTCAAGTGATGACAAAGAGATGATAGGAGTAGCTAGGCCCGAAGGGCCACCCCTACGGGGGTTCCAAGGGACAAGAATTGAAGAGACCGTGAAGAAATTCAAGTCAAAACGAACAAGACAGAGACAATTTGCTATCACCGGTTAAACTGACGTTAGGCACCGGTTAAACCGACGTTAGGCAAATTGTACTCATCGGTGCAATGGACCCAGAAAGCTGACTAGGGTTTTGTGCCGGTTGAACCGACGATGCCTGAAGACAACTCGTCGGTGCAATGACTTGAAGTGAAGACTGACCCAGAGGCACCGGTTAAACCGACGATAAAGAAAAAGTGAGTGTCGGTGCAGTTGTCCAGAGACTCCATTTTTCGGGGGGTTTCTAAGCTTGCACTCACCGGTTAAACCGACGTTAATTTTGAGAGCGTCGGACGATTGATCAAATAGCCGTTGGAAGATTGTAACGGCTAGTTGCTGGGAAAATACACTCACCGGTTAAACCGGTGATGACAAAAACTGGAGCATCGGTTTAACCGGCGTTAAGGGATTTCGTCAGCCTTTTTCCCAACGGCTAGTTTGGAGGGTTGGGCTATATATATGCCACCCCACGACTCATTTGAGGTTGCTGGAGACTAAGGAAGTATACAAGAGCCAAAGATCATCTCCAACCACCGTAGAGCTTCATTGTACATCATATAGGCTTAAGCACACTTGTGAGAGTGCTTAGTGCTTGTAATAGGGATTAGTTCTTGCAAGAGCTCCCTTGAGAGAGTCTTGATGCGGCAAGCAATCCTTGTAATCCGTCGTGTGACCCTCCGACTTGGTGTGGAGTGGCAACGACACTTTGTGCGGGGGAAGAGGAGACCCCCTCCTTGGTGGAGAAGCTCCGTAGTGGATTTCGGCTGGGTGACCGAGAGAGACGGTGGTGGTGCACGAGACTCGGTGTATTGTGGGCACTTGCCTTTGCTTGCCGGCATCGCCTTGGTGGCGTAGTGCAAGACGGTGATCGGAAGAGCCTCGGTGTCCCGTGGACGTAGGCGTTTGTGACGAACCACGTTACATGACCGTGTCTAGTCGGGAGTTTGCATCCCTCTTGCACTTACCTCTTTACTTACCATATTACGTTTCCGCATTTACTCTACCTTGCGTGCCTCTACTTTCCTAGTTAGTTTGATTAGGATTGGTTATAGGTTGCAAGTATTTTGGGGTAAGTAGAGAATAGCAAAGATAAACCTTAGTCATAACGAGTATGTATAGGACATGTTAGGTTTATCTTATGCAAGTAGTTTGAGCCCTAGGTTAAAAAGCGATTAGCGACCCTATTCACCCCCTCCCCCTCTTGGGTCGGACACCCCGGTGATCCTTACACCCGTTCGCAGCCGTTCCCATGCCCAGAGCTGCTCGCGCACGCGCTCACCGGCGTGTTCCACCGCGCAGACCTGCCGCCACCGCCGCGCTCGCTGTTGCAGGCCTCCCCGAGCCCAGCCAAGGCCGCCAGTAGATTATGCGTACCGCGTAGATCATCCCAGACCCAAGCTCGGGATGATTTGACCCCCGGACGATCAAATTCGGTTTACTCCGGCGAGATCCAGACGCGCGCCGCCTCGGGGACCCTGTTCCGGTGCCCCTGTGCCACCATCCCGCGCGTCAACGTTTTCCAGCCGTCCGATCTGAAGCCGAAGCTCACGATTAGATCCTGAACCGTTATGATCCGAGTCGTTCGATCGCGATCCGACGATCCGGACCCCTTGGTAACGGTTCGGCCTGGAAACTTTGCTAAAGAGTCCCTGGCTTTTTCTTGAATCAATCCGCGTCCTGTCTAGTTCAAAAATAATTCCAGATCAGCCCTGTTTTTAGCGTTTAGGCCAATGAGCTTTCCAGTTTTCAAACCCGCCGTCCAGTTCCTGTCTTTTTGCATGTCAGACCCTAGATCTAACCTTTAATTATGTTTAGGTCTCTGGTTTTTGCGCAGAACCCCTGTAGTTCCAGTTTTCTCGTAGTTTAGTCCTTAAACCTTGTTTTAGCCCTAGATTTCGCGTTCTAGCTCCGTTTCAGGCGTTCTTTATGTCCACGCGATCGTTGTAACGCGTAGAATAGTTCTAGCTCAGTTTTGTTTGCTGTTTTTATGTATTGTTGTACTGTTTCTTAGTTTTTGCCTTGTTTGCATGTATGTGTATGTGCTGGACTTTGTTTTGGCGTTGCGATCGTGAGTAGACGTTGAGTAGTCGGAGGAGTACCAGGAGCCACCTTCCGCGGGACACTTCGAGCAGCAGGAGCAGTTTGAGGAAGGCAAGTATAACATGAACCGCCTATTACTTTTAAATACATTTTCATACTGCATTTTAATATTGTATGCCTATAAGGACTTTTCTAGTCACTTTATATCCTTTATATATATCCCTTGGGTTGCATTTTGGTTAGTTGTGCTAGGTGCCGCACTATAACACACTTGGTCCTTTTTAATTAATTTGATTAATGGTATATGCAACTTAATTCTGAGAGTGGTCATCTGTATTCTATGCTTGAGTGGCTCACGTCTCGTTAAAATTGGTTTTTTTTAGAAATATGGTTTAGGGGGCCAGCATGGTGCTTAGTGCTTGGTTGGACACTCTCCCTAAGGACCGGTTCATAGAGCGACAACCTGGGACAACAGCGCTACCACAAGACTGGAATGGGACGGTCTTGGCTTACTAATTAGGTCTTTTTGGTTTGGAGTAACTTTCCTGCGGGGCAAGGGTGGTAAGCTTCTATGGCCCTCGTACTGAGTGGCCTCATCTGTGCTTTGTGACTTGACGCCCACTAGACCTGCTCCATCGTCGCCGATCCAACCCTCGCGGTTACTCCTTACCAACGAGATTCTTTGTAACGGCCTCGTAGTGAGTTTGCTAGTCATCTCACCTACAGAAGTGTGATGAACAACTAGCGTAGCTCACGACTTGTGGGTAAAGATGTGCAACCTCTGCAGATGTAAAACTGGTATACTAGCCGTGCTCACGGTTATGAGCGGCCCAGATCCTCCTTTTGATTAGTGGGTTATCTCTTTTTCATTAAGGTGGTTCCCCGGGTGGTTTGGTTTGGTTCTCAGTAGGTCATAATTAATTTTGATTAATTTCTATGTAACTGGGTTTATGATAATTCATCCACTTGTAGTAATTAGCTTTAATAAAATTTTGCCAAGATTTAAAGCTAATGCAGTTGAGTCAGCCAACCTTAGAGCCTCATAGTTTGTGTTACACTTGTTGAGTACAAGTTGTGTACTCACTCTTGCTTACTCTACTCTTTTTCTCTTGTTCTCTTTGGGGACACCCTACTGCTGCTAAGCTCCCGGCGACGCGGAGGAGTTCACTCAGAACCTCCAGGAGTACGAGGACTTCTAGGCGGTCATCTCCCAGTCGACGTCTCTGTGGTGCCCAGTTTCAGAGAGAGTTTCGTACTTGTTCTGCGCTTCCGCATATTTGTATCAGACATTTTGTCATTAATGTAATAAATAACATTCATACTCGTTTTATTATATTTTTTACGTGATATGTGATGTGATATACTGTTCATTCTGTTGTATATACGTGTGACTTGATCCTGGCACGTATATGACTGCTCGGTTTATGCCCTTTTGTAAATCGGGTGTTACAGATTTCTTCAGCTATTGTTTGTTCTTAGAACAGAAAGCACATGCTGTTATCAAAGCGGTATCACGAATGAATCAAAATACAACAAAGAGTCAAAAAAATTTTGGTCAATGATTGATTGCCGAAAAATATCTGTAATGTACATGCTAATCTTCTCTAAGTCATCAGCTGGTGCAACAGATCAACAAACAGTGACAATTATAGATCTTAATCTTTTTGTTAAACAAATACCATTAGATCCAACTACAAAGGTTTATTATAAGGCAGATAATCCTCTACCTTTAGCCGGTCTGGAAAGGGAATCAAAATGCTGCAAGCTCTTTAGAGTTGTAGCAAATCAGCAACGGCTAAAAAGATTCAGCAAAGAAACAAGTGGTACCAAATGCTTGTTCCTACGTCAGAGCGAGCTATAGGGCGTGCAACTTTGGGTGATCTGCACGTCCCTGCTCCCTGGACTAGCTGCTGGACACCTGCTTTTTATTCTTCATTTCATAGGTTTTCAGAATAAGAAAAATCATGGCATATACTTTTTCTCGTCTTCTCCGACCACAGTAAACAGATTTAGAAAAAAACAAAACGGCTAGTGCTATGAAATCTAAAGGTTCTTTTTCCCAATTTCGTTTAGCTTGATAGCCCAGTTCGCCGTGGTTAGCTGAGGAAAGTTGTCCCTGTCACAATTCAATGGTAGATACAAGGTCTGAATGTTTCCCTTGCTTTAATTTACTGCAAATAAGATAACAGCAGCCGGGACTTGGAAGTTGGGGATTGGAACCAGTCGGCAAGGCCGTGCCGTGCAATCGCTCGTTCTTCCGTCCGTTGGCGATCGATCGGGAGCAGGGTTGGTTGGGGGCAACGACCTGCTAACCTGCTTTCACATGGCAAGAGAGCAGGTGAGCCACTGTGAATTGGGTTAACCTGGATTGCCTTCCTAGCTAGCTCTACGGTTCCGATCGAGTTATATCTCATCCGTGGCTTGCTTGAGTTTGTTGTGATCGGCAGTTTCATCATTTTACCACAAACACAAGATACCACAACCGAGGAGAACCAGGGATCGCACAACACTTTGTAGTTGAATTCGCTAATATGAAGGCAGGTGCTGGGGCTCGCTCCACCGACTGCGAAGAACCCGTGCAGTAGCCAAAAAGCCCCAACCACCCCCTCCTGTTAACGCGACCACAAACTCCCCCACCATCGACCCACGGCCCACCGTACCGCCCCACCGCCACCGGTGCCTCGGCCACCCGCCTCGCTCCCGGCGGCAACCTCGTCGCCGCGCCGTACCATCCCGCCTTACGTAAACCGAGCCAATCGCAATGCCTCTGTGTGGCCCTGGTCCACCGCCCATACCCACCATCAACGACGGCGCTCCCCCGCCTCGCCGCCCCGCTCGCGCTCGGGCCGGGCTCGCCTCTGAGCTTCGAGGTCCGTGGGGATAGGGCTCTCGGAACCCAAACCCCCGAACCTAACCCTGACAGCCTTTATCCGGTGATGGCGCAGCGGCTCTCCGACACCAAAGAAGGGTGGCAGGCGACGACGGCAATGGTGAGCCCACCTGGCAGCGGCAAGGGGCACGCGCGACACCGCAACTCGCAGTCACGCGCGTGCCCTGACCTCTGGTGTTGCCGCTAATAGGCACAACGCAGTATGCAGGCAGGGAGGATGAGAAGATGGCGGGCAGAGCCCTGAAGGGAGGAGAAAGAATGTTCGCAACCGTGGAATAGAAGGCCATACAAATCTATACTTTAAAAAATGGAAGAATTGAATATAATTTTTATCCATTCTAACTCACTTAACTTTCTCACAAAATATCTCTTTTAGGTTCATATAAAAAATCTTAGTACTTGATCAAACCTCAAAACATCGTGAAAGAAAATATTTCCGCCACAAATCCCTGTTTTTTCTCACCATGTCGTCGCGCTTACCCGCTTCTTGTGTACCCGCCCGACCCCGCCTCCCGTCTATCCGCAAAATCAGCCAATCAAACCCATCAATCAAAGCTATTCAATCCCCGTTTCCAGCCGGACCGGCCTCCACCCCCCCGGCCGGCCGCCACCGCCGCCTCCTCCCGTGATCCCGTCAGCGGCGCACCCCCGACCGCGCGGCCGCATCCGCAAGGTGAGCTCCGCACCGGAAGGCAGGAGCGACGCCGTCGGGCCACCCTCTGCTCCGCACCTCGCGGCGTCGGAGGAGGCCGCCGCCTTCGCGAGGGTCCCTGGGCGCTGCTATTGAGCGGCCGTTTCTCAGCGGCGCATTTGCTCTGCTCGTTCACGAATGGTCCCACACCTGCTGGTTCGGTCGACCATCCTGCTGGCTCATCTGACGAGAGGTCGTTGTTTGTGTTTCCGTGCACACAGGCCTCGGCATCGCCGTTGCTGGCGAGCATCCTCGAGCGCCACCTGCACAAGGACAGGGAGAGTGGCAAGGCTGTCCGGCCCGTTGATCCGCGGCCTCCACCTTGACGCCAGCAAGTACCGCGCCCCCCTCCCTCCCTGCAATCTGATTCGCTGTTCCTAGCCTACAGGCAGTGCCATGTTTGAGAACTTGATATCAGATTTTGTAGCGATGGCAGGTTCCGTTGCCCGACCCTGAGGAGATCTATTATCTATTTGAAATTCTTAATTTTGGGAGCTGCTTGTGGCCGATGGTTCTGGGCTCTCTGCCCTTCCTGTCATCAGCAGCTCAGTGGGCACCTCCGCTGCCATCCGGTTTGGATCAATAAGGTATGCAGACATCAGATTTGGAATTGACATAATTTTGTGGCTGATCTGATTTGGATTAATGGCGTTCGTGAGTTTCCCTTGGATCTCTGTAGGTTAGATTAATGGTGTTGTCTGTGTTCTCTCTACAATGGCCATTATAGCTCGTGTATAAAGGTTAGCTTCAAATGTCTCTTTAGTTGTGCCATTTTTTCATTAGTTATTATACTCATGTACAACATTTACAGCTCTTGACAGGTTTGAGAAAGCACATCACAAGCAAATTTGATGTGCTAATATTGTAAGTTGCCTCCCTGGTTGTGTAAACACTTTTGTATAGGCTCCCTGGATCATGCCAGCATTGGTTGTTTGCAGCCATATGTCCGAGACAAACAACTCAGTTTGTTTAACTTCTTGCATCCTTCATGAATAAATTTGTCCAAGGTAGTAGGAGCTTACTGCAAACTCTATGTCTCCACCGTAGGCCTGAGTTAAATATATGGTCTTGACTCTTGATACAATAGAGAAAGGCTCAACCATATATTTGCGAGATACAAAAGGCACTATATGGCAATGACAACAACTAGATTTGCGAGGATTTCAGTGGCCTTCTCGACCACCCTCAATGCATGCAGGTACACGTTGTACTCTTGGATTAGCTTTGGTGGAATTTAATTACAACAAACCATCAAGAACATTATAGGTGCTCTGCAGTTTGTCTTTCAGTTGCCTCCACTCTGATATGATTGCTTTGTGGGCACAAAATGAGCCTATAATGGGTGCATAAATTTTTTTTAAGAATCCAACCAAAGTGTGTTGAGCAGTACGCGACCATCATAGTCTTTCTGCCAGCTTATATTTTGATAATATGCTGATGTATGTACTCTTTAGCTTCAAATATTAAAGTTATGCTCAAGGAGAACACTAGGGCTAATTATAAAGCCTTCCTGCTCTGTGATCAACATCATATTTTTTTCCTCACAAAATGGGAGACGCTTGTGAAATGAAATCTCCTGCACCCTGGTCTGCTAGGTTCATTCTGCAGTGTAACGTTGTTTCAGGTTATGAAGTATGAGAGATGCTAGCTACTCTTTAGCTTCAAATATTAAAGTTTTTCTCGAATGCAGCTTCAAATATTAAAGTTATGATTAAGGAGAACACTAGGGCTAATTATAAAGCTTTCCTGCTCTCTGATCAACATCATATTTTTTTTCTCACAAACTGGGAGGCGCTTGTGAAATGAAATCTCCTGCACCCTGGCCTGCTAGGTTCATTCTGTAGAGTAACGTTGTTTCAGGTTATCAAGTATGGGAGATGCTAGCTAGGAAGCCATTTGGTGTCCTGTCCAATGTCCACAAACAAGGTATTGCTGAATCTCATCATCGTGTGTGCAAACTCCAGGTTCATATGTGCAGTTAGTTCAGGAAGCGCCCATGGCAAAAATTGTATTACACAAATCCAAACTATATAACCAGCGATTTGTGGGTTTTCTTTGCAGAAGTTAAGGCAATACCAGGAGAAACACCTGGTTCCTCAATATTTCCATTCATTGTTTCAATTAACTGATATTTAATCAGATTGGAGAAATTGGATTAGAGTAGGCATATAGGAGGTTGATCAGCTAGCAAGGAATACCTTATCTGATCCACTATTCAAGGTACTTTGTCCTGCTTATGGTTTCGAATAGATTTGTCTGATCCTTTTCTAATGTACAGTTATTTTCTATGCTCTGATCCTTTTCTAATGTATCTTCTGCTAGAGTGACATGGATTTTGTTTTCATGAGTTGTATATACTATCCCTGAAATTTTCACGTCACTAGAAAGATAGCAAACATATGAAGCATCAGGCTCACCTTCTGCATTCGATTGTCATGATGTATATTCTTTTTTATCAGTGTTATAAGTAGAAAACTATCAACAGGAAGGGTTACTCGTGGTGGATAATAGTGATGCTTCGATTTATACTTCCTGGAGAAAGGATGATTAATGTTAAGGGCCATTTGGTTTTGTTCTCTTCAAGACCACTTGGAGTATGGATGCGAGTGCAGCGCACTCTTAACCAAGTGATTGACTCTTTCTGGAGGGGTTGTGACGATGGAGATTGGAGGGTTGTGTGCTCATCGATGGGCGAGAATAGATGGATGGCGGCGGGTGGCACTGGTGGAGAGAGGCACCATTATGTGTTGCAAATAATAGCTGATCTGTTTTTTTTAATTATTCAACCAATCATATGACACTGAATCTCTTTTGTGCTCTGCAAATTGACCAAGACCAGGAAGAGATTGCTTATACCACGAATTTGTTACAACTGGTGTGTTTGTTGTTTTTCAAGTTAGCATGGCTCTGAACATCTCAAGCACGTGCCTGTGATCTGTGGCACGTGCACATCCATGTGCCATCATAAATCCATTATAGTATACAATGTCTCTTTGCTTTTTATTGTTTCAAGTTAAAGCATGTGCTAGCACGCACACTTTGCTGTACAAAGGGGGAATAAAGGCACCTGCAATTGGTGTACAAGGGGGAAGACCCTGCAATCAAAGGATGAGAGCATAGCTTAAGAAGAAAAGGTATATCCCTGGCCAAAATTTATAGCTTCATTTGCTGCATTGGATAATCAATTTAGGCTGAAGCATGTTGACACATAGATTAATTAGTCCGGATCTATTTCTCTTGGAGCTGTCTGGTTGAATTCACACAATAAATTGTAATTCCATCATCAGTGTTCAGGCTGAAATAACATTATAGGTTTGATGGATCTTTATGAGATTGTGTGTATGCTAATCAATAAGGATCTAACACTGTTTGTCTACATACAATGCTTCTTCACAGTTTGTTTACGAGGAGCCACATGAAGACCTTTTTTTAATATGTTGCTGTGGAAAAAAGAATTTTTCGCTCTTGAAACAAGAGGTGTTTCAGTAAGACATACAAAAATTAATTCATTTACCCAATGATTCCTGCCAACTAAACTAAAGAAAATCAGTTCATTTGTGGTGTGATAATTATTTGCAGTGAGTTCCCGTTCAAATCTCTAGGAGAAATTGATTTCAATGTGGCATCAAATTCTGAAGGTCAAAGAGCATTATTAGAAGATATTGATATGAATCTAGAACTATAAGAAGTGGATGCTGAATTTTCTATCAGTAATATTTTCATTAGATGTATCATTAGAGAGCATTGTACAATTATTTGATTCTTGTTATGTTGAATGCTTTTAAAATATCAGTAGAGAGTCTGTCTATAAGTAGGATCCTTTTTACATCTCCAAGCATTCATTGATGTTTTTGAATAGTAGTCATGTGAGGGAAGTAGAAGCTCTACTATTTGATTTATTTTCGGTCTGCTCACCTCCCAGCGATAGTCGTTCCAGTTGCCGATTTGCCTGAACCAGCAAGCCGTCCAGTCCCTATCACCCAAATTCAGTTCCCCCACTCGCCATCAGTCATTCCACAAATTCCCACACATAACCACCATGATTCCCAAGCTGTTGATGATGAGGGCATCGGCATTCCGCGGTACCACAAACTATCTTTTCCCACTTATGACGGGAAGACCCTCTCGGATGGCTCACCAAGTGTGAGCACTTCTTCAGAGCCCAGAGAACTCGTGAGGCTGACAAAGTTTGGTTGGCATCCTTCCACCTCACTGGGAGTTCTCAGCATTGGTTTTACATGCTTGAGCGTGATGCCGGTGACATCAATGCCATATCATGGTCTGCCTTCCGATCATTGTGCCAGCAACGTTTCGGACCACCTCTCGGAACCAATCCCAATCACCTGTCGGACCTTGCACGACTCCAATTCTGCGGGTCCGTTGCTGATTATCAAGAGGCATTTCAGGCTCGTTTGGCACATGCTGGTTACTTATCCCCAGAGCAACAAGTGCAGCTGTTCACTGGAGGACTGCCGGACCCCATCCGAACCGATGTCGAGCTTCAGGCACCACAAGATTTATAGCGTGCCATGTCCCTGGCACGAGCATATGAACGCCGAGCAGCAGCCTTGACAACCAACCCTGCCTGTTCAAACAGACCCCCACAGCGCCAGGGACAGCTCAACCCTCCGGTTTCAGCATCTGCAGCACCCTCACAACAGCTGGCCATTGTCCCAGCAGCAAATCCCCCACCCAAACCATTCAAGAGGCTGTCGCCGCAAGAGATGGCTGAGCGTCGGCGCCAAGGGCTTTGTTACAACTGCGACGAACCATACGTTTGTGGCCACAAATGCCCACGACTGTTCTACTTAGAGGTAACAGATTTTGATGACAATGATGACTCTGTGCAACCTAAACATGAGCCGCCTGAGGACCAGCCACCATTGATCTCACTACATGCTATTGCTGGGATTTCCACAAATGAGACAATGAAGGTTTACGTCAACATTGGAGATCACCAGCTAGTTGCATTGCTAGACTCCGGTTCAACAACAAATTTCATTAATATGGCAGCTGCACAACAAATAGGACTTCATTTTCATGACAGTCCCGGCGCCAGTGTGATTGTAGCCAATGGCGACAGAGTTGCATGCCGTGGACAGACTCAAAATGTCGCTGCACGCATCGGTGACGAATTCTTTGGCTTGGATTGCTATGCGATTCCACTGGATCATTATGACATGGTACTGGGCATTTCATTCCTCAAGCGATTGGGACCAATTCTGTGGGACTTCGATGATCTGGTCATGTCTTTCTACTATCATGGCCACCGTGTGCTTTGGAGAGGATTAGGGTCGCCCAGAACAGACTTCCCTTCAACTAATCGCCTCCACTCCATCACTAACACAGATCGGCCACTCCTGGATCAGCTGCTGAATTCATTCCAAGACGTCTTTGATCCACCCACAGGTCTGCCACCAGCTCGTGAGTGTGATCACCGTATCCACCTTGTGCCCAACACATCGCCAGTAGTGGTACGTCCATACCGGTACCCTCAATTACAAAAAGATGAATTGGAAGAGCAGTGCACAAAGATGTTAGAGCAAGGCATAATACGCCCCAGCACATCGCCATTCTCAGCCCCAGTGCTCCTTATCAAGAAACACGATGGCACTTGGCGCTTTTGCGTGGACTATAGAGCACTAAATGACAAGACAGTAAAGGACAAGTTCCCCATTCCTATAGTGGAAGAGCTGCTGGACGAACTCCATGGGACACGTTTCTTTACCAAATTGGACCTCCGGGCAGGTTACCACCAAGTTAGAGTGCACCCGGATGACATTCCCAAAACTCAGGTTGCAGGCGCGTCTTCTTTATTTATATATTTTTCAAAAAAAAAATTACAAAAATATATTTTTAGTTTTAGATTTTACAGTTCTATACCCCTACTGCCCGGCAGAGGGGCGGTAGGGACCTATATGTAAATAAAAATAATTTTTTTTTGCACAGAGGTCCTTGGCGGGTGCCTGCCGCCCCCCTGCCGGGCGGCAGGTACCTGCCGCCCGGTGGCGGGGCGGTAGGGCAGGCAAAAGTTTATTTTCTTTTTAGTTTCCAAAATAGTGAAATTCTAAATTCAATTAAAAATCATAGAAAAATCAGAAAAATGCAAACTAAATTTTGTTAGGTTTATTAAATCAAGATCTACAGAGGAAAAATACTCATGCATGTGAAATGTCAATTTTTCCCCTGCTAAAATTTTAGGTTGTGTTTAATCCAGTTTATTTTGTATCTGTTGTTCTGTTTGTCTAAAAATCCTGAAAATTTTGTGGTAGCCTACTCTTTGCATGTGTATTCCACTGGAAAATTTTCAGGTGCATAGCCTAGGTGTATGTTTGTGGATCTATTATTGTTGGATTTCCATCATAGGGCTAAATGATGGAAATCCAACAATAATAGATCCACAAATATGCACCTAGATTATGCACCTGAAAATTTTCCAGTGGAATACACATGCAAAGAGTAGGCTACCACAAATTTTTAGGATTTTTAGACAAACAGAACAACAGATACAAAATAAACTAGATTAAACACAACCTAAAATTTTAGCAGGGGTAAAATTGACATTTCACGTGCATGAGTATTTTTCCTCTGTAGATCTTGATTTAAGAAACCTAACAAAATTTAGTTTGTATTTTTTTGATTTTTCTATGATTTTTAATTAAATTTAGAAGTTCACTATTTTGGAAACTAAAAAAATAAATAAACTTTTGCCTGCCCTACCGCCCCGCCACCGGGCGGCAGGTACCTGCCGCCCAGCAGGGGGGCGACAGACTCCCCCAAGGATCAAAATAGGATTAAAAATAAATTTTATTTACATTCAGGTCCTTACCGCCCTGCAGGAGGGCGGCATGCCCCCTGCCGCCCTCCTGCAGGGCGGTAGGGGTACAAAACTGTAAATTATGAAACCGATAATATATTTCTGTAAAAAATAATTTTAAAAAATATATAAAAAAAACTCGGTTGCAGGCAGGCGCAGGTCGGCCCGCGAGCCTGCTAGTCCCGTCCTGCAAAATTGTGTGAGCAGACCTTTGCAGCTGACTGCAATTTAGAAACGGGCTCAAGCAGGATGGACCTGCAAAGCCTGCTGGGCTGAAGCAGGAAGCCCACGACCACCTGCAGGTAGCCTGCAAGGCCTGCGAGAGTGCATCCAAGAACCCTTCTCCCCTCTGCCTCCCCACAGGACTGTGCGACCGCGCCGACCCTCGCTCCGTCTCGCTCCTCCACCTCCACGCAACGGCGCCGCCCCTCCACTCTGCCTAGCGCCTCCACGCAACGGCGGCGCCCTCCACTTCGCCTCCGCAGCGCTGGATCCGGCGAGCCGCGTGTCCTCCGCCTCATTCCTCGCCGTCGCCGCGACCTGCCTCCTCTTCCCCGGTCAGGCCCTCCTCGCCGGGCCTCTCCTCGTCGTAGACACCCTCCTGTTCATCGGCGCATCAAGAACCAGCCTCCTAGTACCGCGCCAGCCCTCCTCCTCCACCTCGCTCTCTCCAGCTCCGCGTCCTCCGCGACAGATCCGCCGGCGGCGCCTCCAGCCTCGATAGATCCGCGACAGATCGCGCTCTCCAGCCTCGAGAAGGTCGCTGCCGACACCGGCGAAGGGAAGGAGCGCGGCGGGCGCTGCTCCGATTTCTGAACTGCTCCTGCTCCGCCGCTAACCGCGAGGTGTAGCCGTTGCATGCAGCTGACAGCAGCTATTCAGCTCGCAGGTGTCTGCAGGCGTCTGCAATCCTGCGTCATTTTGGCCGCAAAACCCGGCAGGAGGTCGCAGGTTGCCGACGTGCATCGGCGGGCTCCTGCAGAGTGATTAGTTAGTGCTGGCAGGTGATGCGGGAGGCCCTGCAGGCGTCTGCAGACAGGCCTGCCTGCATCTTGACCCAAAACTGCATTCCGCACACATCATGGTCACTTTGAATTCTTGGTGATGCCTTTCGGTCTGACAAACGCGCCTACTACATTTCAAAGCCTCATGAATTCAGCTCTCCATCAATTCCTGCGCAAATGTGTCCTTGTGTTTTTTTGATGATATACTCATTTACAGCAGTTCCTGATCTGATCACTTGAAACATTTGCAAGCAGTCTTTTCTGTTCTACGGGCACACAAACTCCAAGTTAAGCGCTCCAAGTGCTCTTTTGCTTCCTCTTCAGTACACTATCTTGGTCATGAAATTTCTGCAGCTGGGGTAGCTATGGATGCAGATAAGGTTAAGGCAGTTCAGACTTGGCCTCAACCTAATTCTGTACGCGCCTTGCGAGGTTTTCTTGGTCTTGCTGGATATTATCGGAGGTTTATACGAGAATATGGTGTCCTAGCTGCACCTCTCACCTCTCTATTAAAGAAGGAAGGCTTCCAGTGGACGGATGAGGCAACCAAGTCCTTCCAAGCTCTCAAGGCAGCCCTGTCCTCTACATCTGTCCTACAACTACCTAATTTCACAAACCCATTCATGGTAGACTGTGACGCCTTGGGCACAGGCTTTGGAGCCGTGCTGCACCAAGGAGAGGGCCCTTTGGCTTTTTACAGCCGGCCTTTCGCGCAGCGTCATCTTAAACTTGCTGCATATGATCGTGAACTTATCGGTCTTGTGCAAGTTGTTCGTCACTGGAGACCATACCTTTGGGGGAGAAAATTCATTGTCAGAACAGACCACTATGCTCTCAAGTTCATGCTTGATCAAAGGCTATCCACCGTTCCACAGCATCAATGGATTAGCAAGTTATTTGGGTTTGATTTTTCAGTGGAATATCGCCCGGGTAGACTGAATGTTGTAGCAGATGCCCTCTCCCGGCAAAATCAACAAGACCAGCAACTTCTCACTCTGTCCACTCCATCCTTTCAGCTTTATGATGACCTTCGCAAAGAAATAGTGGTCAACAATGACTTGTTGCACCTGCGAGATAATGTAGCTGAAATCCGTGGAGAACAGTGACACTCAGCACATGGCCTCATCCTGAAAGGCAATCGGGTATATATTCCCCCTAATTCAGCCAGTCTTCCCACATTACTCCAAATGGCTCACACCGCAGCTCATGAGGGTACACAGAAGACACTGCAAAGGCTACGCAAAGACTTCATCCTCGATGCTGATCATGCAGTGGTCCGAGATTTCGTCCGTTCTTGCACCACATGCCAAAGATACAAGACTGAAGCCCTACACCTAGCTAGATTATTACAGCCACTCGAAGTCCCTACTCAAGTCTGGTCTGATATTTCTATGGACTTCATTGAGGGCTTGCCCAAAGTGCACGGCAAGAGTGTTATTCTGACGGTGGTTGACAGATTCTCCAAGTTTGCACATTTCATCCCCCTTGGTCACCCCTACACAGCGGCTTCTGTTGCACGAGCATTGTTTTCAGACATTGTTCGGCTGCACGGGTTTCCTAATTCAATTGTGAGTGATCGCGATCCAGTCTTTACAGGCCATGTTTGGCGTGACCTATTCAAGCAAGCCGGTGTTCAACTCAAGATGAGCACAGCATTTCATCCACAAACAGACGGTCAGTCCGAAGCCGTCAACAAAACTATAGCCATGTACCTATGCTGCATCACCGGAGATAGGCCACGAGCTTGGCTGGATTGGTTATCCTGGGCTGAATACATCTACAACACGGCATTCCATTCAGCACTCCGCACAACACCATTCCAAGTTGTCTATGGCAGAGCACCCCCAGATTTATTACCCTATTCAGCCACAACAGCAAGTACATCAACCATTGACACTCTCCTCCAGGAAAGGGACTCTTTCATTGCTGACGTGCGAGAACGCCTTCTCCAAGCACAAGAACATGCCAAGCGCCATTATGACAACCGGCATCGTTCCCTGGAGTTCCATGTCAATGAGTGGGTTTGGCTCCGTCTCCTCGTCTCCTCAATCGCCACACACGATCATTGGCACCTGGTGCTCATGGCAAGCTCGGACCCCGTTATGCTGGGCCATATCAAGTCACAGAACGGATCGGCGACGTTGCATACCGTCTCTGCTTGCCAGCAGGAGCCCGCATACATGACAAGGCAAACTTTTGCAAGGATTATTAGTCGGCTTTTCAATAACTGACTTTTGAGCAACAGGAGCTTGGATTGAACTATCTATTTGACAATCAAATCTTTGACAACACTAGATATAACATTAGATAAGGTACCTGAGGATCGCATCTCCATTAATATTTCAATGGTGGATGGAATCTGACACTCATTTATCTTCTTGACTCCTTGCTCTGTTGTATGGCAGCGGGACAAGAATAATCTTCTAACTGCTCCGTCGTATTCTCGCTTATACTCCTCAAGTAGCTTATCACGTGCCACCATATTGCTAGAGTTTGAAAAATCGGTCATGATAACTGGATTATCTTCCCCAGCGGAGTCGCCAATTTGAGTTGATGCCTTTTCTGGTCAACACACGAACGCGCTAGATTGCGCGGAGCGAGGATGGGCTTCTTGCAGCGCCTCCTGCGTGGAGCGGTCAGACCGGTCAGAGGGACCGGTCAGACCGGTCGTCGTGCAGAACGGCGACGATCCGACGAACGCTCACCCAGGAGGGACCCCGTCGGGGCAAGCGCGCGTAGGGTTGTCCTAGGCTCAGCAGGCCAGCTAGGACGTCCTCAAACGCCATGGAGACGAGAGAAGAACAGCGTGTCGAGGTTGGAAAAGTAGGATAACGAGGAAGAAAAGTAAAGGTAATGAAATAGTAGATTTGTTTTGTATTTTGATCGATTGGATTCCCTAATCGGCCGTGACCCTTTATATTTATAGGGTGGGGTGGACTTATCCCGCAAGAAATCCTATTTACAGATCTAAATCTATGAAAAACCCTAGTTGTACTCGGACTCTACCTGGACCGGTCAGACCGGTCGGTCCCTGCCGGACAGGCCACAGTGCCTCGACCGGTCAAACTGGTTGGTGCCAATTTTGGCTGTCAACATATGCCCCTTTGTTTTTTGGTAAAGCTTGATTGCCAAAAAACATTCTTTTAAGCCAAAATTGTCTAAGGGCGATGATTAACACTACATCGGCCATTTTTTGTACTAAAGGTGATAAAAAATTATCGGCCATGTTTTGCTCAAGTCGATGTTGAAACAACTTGTTTGGGCCGCCACACTTTCTTCATTGTCGCTGACGTCTTTGGCACGACCTCCACTTGTTGTTCCATTGCCTCCTTGCGTATACGTTGCAGCCTTCGCTTCTGAGTATGAGACAAGCCTGAGGGACACCACCTCGGCTGTAAATACTTTGAATCTTGCTCCTTGCCCTTCTCATTCTCTTTGCTGCAATCAACATCTTGCTTGACCAGATTATTGCTAGCAACAATCGGTCTTTGTAGTAATGCATGATTTGGATACATAGGAGGATATTGAATATAATATAATTGTATATGCATCCTACTATAATTCATAGGTGTATAAAAGTAAGGATACCAGCAATACCATGGAGCAATCAGTCCACTAGAAGTATAATTACCTTGACTCGATTGCTCTTGATGCCTTGACGATGATCCCGTATCCTTGACTTCGCTTGGTGGCCCCTTATATCTCTGAGCACTCCATTCCTTATCATATTTGGCCAATAGTTCCTTAAAACTCGGCCTTGTCTTGATTTTGGAGGAGTTCCCAGATTTACTGGGCGCACTGGTCAGACCGCCGCTATGGCCGGTCAGACCGGTCGATTTGTTGTCGGCCTTCTTCTTCTTGTCTTGCCCTCCAGCCGAACTTGAACATTGTTCGACTATATTGTTTGAACCATGATCATCATGGAGGACAATTTCATCAATTGAGTTAACCGATTGCTCTTCAACAACCGGCTTTTCTTTTCCTAGTGTCAAATCTGAATTTTTATTTAACCTACCATCTCTTTTGACACGGTAGACTTGTTTGATCACCTTATGCTTATTTTTCTGCATAGACCGATCTCTTTGATGAAAACAGTCATTATTTCTAAGTGATGATTCATTAATTACCGGCTCTCTATAAATAACATGATTTTGACCAAAATAAGTATGAGAAGCCGGCATCCAAGGATTATAAGACCCTGTTGGACAATAATAAGGCATGTAAAAATAAGGTCCACATGGCATACACATAGGGGATCCATATGACGGAAACGGCATTGACATAGGAACATAATTTCATTGCCGATTCGGATCATAGAAATTTTGTTTTGGAACAGATTCTGGTTGCTTGGAATTTTTAGCCCGACTAGCATGTTTGATATCTTTTTGTTTTGCGGATTTAGCCGGAAACTTCTTATTTGGCTTCGGCTTTTTCTTTTCATGCTTATGACGGCTTTTGGATTCAACCGTTTTCCAAACACCAATCTCGGGTTTCTTGGGTTTGACCATCTTTGGCTTTGATTTATTTTGCGAAACCCTCGGAGAGGCGGTTAGACCGGTTGGAGAACCGGTCAAACCGGCTGCAGTGCAACCTACACCATTGCCATTGTTTTCTTACCCCCGAGCGTAGAAGTACTAGAATTAGTTTCCATGCACTTGCTAGGGGATTTTTGATCAACAAATTCGGCTTGAGACGGCCGAATTACAGCTTGTCCAGCAACATCAGGCAAACTTTTGCAAGGATTATTAGTCGGCTTTTCAATAACTGACTTTTGAGCAAATGGAGCTTGGATTGAACTATCTATTTGATCAATCAAATCTTTGACAACACTAGATATAACGTTAGATAAAGTACATGAGGATCGCATCTCCATTAATATTTCAATGGTGTATGGAATCTGACACTCATTTATCTTCTTGACTCCTTGCTCTGTTGTATGGCAGCGGGACAAGAATAATCTTCTAACTGCTCCGTCGTATTTTCGCTTATACTCCTCAAGTAGCTTATCACGTGCCGCCATATTGCTAGGGTTTGAAAAATCAGTCATGATAACCTAATTATCCTCCCCAGCGGAGTCGCCAATTTGTGTTGACGCCTTTTCTGGTCAACACACGAATGCGCTAGATCGCGCGGTGCGAAGAGGGGCTCCTTGCAGCGCCTCCTGCGTGGAGCGGTCAGACCGGTCAGAGGGACCGGTCAGACCGGTCGCCATGTAGAACGGCGACGATCCGACGAATGCTCACCCAGGAGGGACCCCGTCGGGGCAAGCGCGCGTAGGGTTGCCGTAGGCTCGGCAGGCTAGCTAGGGCATCCTCAAACGCCATGGAGACGAGAGAAGAACAACATGTCGAGGTTGGAAAAGTAGGATAACGAGGAAGAAAAGTAAAGGTAATGAAATAGTAGATTTGTTTTGTATTTTGATCGATTGGATTCACTAATCGGCCGTGACCCTTTATATTTATAGGGTGGGTGGACTTATCCCGCAAGAAATCCTGTTTACAGATCTAAATCTATGAAAAACCCTAGTTGTACTCGGACTCTACCTGGACCGGTCAGACCGGTCGGTCCCTGCCGGACAGGCCACAGTGCCTCGACCGGTCAGACCGGTCAAACCGGTTGGTGCCAATTTTGGCTGTCAACATTCTTCCATGTCGGGGTCCTTAAGCCTTATCATGGCTCACCCCCAGAGACACCTCCGCAGCTCCCACCTCTCCACCATGGACGATTACTTCAGCACATAGTCACAGAATTCGGGGTCGACGCCTCGATCCGTGACCCCGGAACGCCGTCCCGAATCGGGGGTCGGTAACGACAGGGATCGATGTCCCGATTCTAGACGGGTCGCCGTCCCATTGCCGCACAGGTTCATCAAGGGACAAGCTCCAAATCTGACGGGCCGTCGCACCACTGACGCAAGGACGATTCGAGAGGGGGACGAGACGAGATGCCGATGGAGAAGGGTATGACTTCCGAGCTTACGGACATGGCATCGCCTCCTCCAACTCTGGCAGCCCGGCGACGATGAAGACGCGGAGTAGCGGAGAGTCGGCGGCGCTCCAGGCACTGTCCCAGCAGCGGCCGTCGTTCACCCGCCGCCGACCTCACGTGAGTACGCGACCCGCCGGCGTCTTCTCGCTGCGAAGCACGAACGACGGATCTCGCCGACGACCTCCTCCCGTTGGGCCGTCACCGTCCTCACAGGCCCGCTCGACTCTTCTCGAAGTTGCCAGGCGGCAGAGGCGCAAGCAGAGGAAGAGGAACCAGGAACCATCGTCGGTCAGACTCAGATGCGTGGCCCGTCTGTTGATTTTGGATCTGTGTAATTTTTTTGGTATAGCGGTAGGTTTCATGCCTGATTGGCTCGAGTTGGGGGGGGGGGGTTCGACGCTTGCTTTTTTATTCTTATTTTCTTTTTTTCTTCCCTTTTAGAGTACTAGTATATTCGCAGCGAATCACGTTGGAGGGATTTTTTATTTGCATCTATAATCGCATGGAGGGAATTTTTTCAGGGACATGGAGGAAACTCTTCCGCCACATGCAATACAATATTAGCTCATGTACAAAATAAAAGGTAACCTGGGCGTGATTACAAACTTTTTTTTTGTCTTGTCCCAAAATCAAAAGGAAAGAAAAATTGGGGACTAGTAGCTCGATCATGTTGGGGACATGACCCTCGACCCCAAGCACCGTCCCAGGGGTCATCGACCCATAAATGACGGAGTCACGTACCAAATTTAAGATTCTCGTTCCGAACGGGTATGCCCCCATCGTATCATAATTATATAAAGTATCGATCCTCGACTCTCGATCCCGTTCCTCGACCCGGTCGACCCGGGAACTTTGTGACTATGCTTCAGCAGCCAGAGAAGGTACTCAAATCACAACTACACCGTGGCACATGGTACATCCTGGCACAGTGGTCTGGATTTCCATCATCAGAAGCAACTTGGGAGCCTGTACCGAAGTTCAAGACATCCTACCCCGACTTCCAGCTCGAGGACGAGCTGTTCCCGAGGAGGGGAGAGATGTTATGGTCGGTCGTACATATGAGAGGAGGCATCGTGGCTAGAGGGCTGTTAGCGAGTGTGTGTGTGTTTCAAAACTCGAGAGTTAGTCAGTTATGGTGTGTTTCAAATTTCAGAGTTAGTCAGTTATGTAATTGAATCTGTACTGTGACTTATATCCACTACTCAAGTAATGGGAGAGGTTATGCTTTGAGACCAGTTAGATCTCAGGGCCTCTGTGTGCTCAGCGCTCCCTCTCCCCTGTTTTCCTTGCTCGACGCCGGCCGCCAAGGACGGCGTCGCCCCCTCGCCGCCGCCGGGAGCCGAGTCCCCAGCCTCCCGTCCACCACGATTACGCCCTACGCCGCTCACACTCTGACAATATACTTCTAGATGCATTTTTTTTTCATTTGCAAAGCTAATAAGTGTACATATACTCATTCTCCTTCTCCCATGCATGTACATTTCTGCTCTCTATTTTTTTGTCCTTCAAGGGATTCTGAAGATTTTAATCTCCCCAGATATGCTTCCAGTTTACCTCACCAAATTACCTGTCTAGATTGTTTTTGCAGTAAAAGAGTATTCCTTCCATTCGATGCATGCTGAATGCTGTCACTAATTATGAATTTACTTTATGAAGATTCCTATCAATTTCAGATATCTGATTCCTTTGTTGATGCCCAAGTAACTCAGCAGTTTCAACTTTTGAAATTTGATGGCTCCCAAATGTAGGGGCTGAATCTGAGAAGAATGGCAGCTAACTGAATGTCCAGGCAAACTTCCATATGTATGTTTGTATTACGATTTGTATAATTTAGTTGTTCTGTTACAGAAAACAAACTCATATATTTCTGATAGTTCAATGTATCTTAGTGTTATAAATTTTCTTGAGTTCCGTATTAGGCCTCCAACGGTAGCGGCGCCGCCAGTACTTTGGTCTACGTGGAGGAGAGAGCAAGGCAAAAGGCAGCTCGCTAACTGCGAGGGAAGCTATAGTCACAAACACAAGCCAATTTAAGTTATGTGACAGTTGAAAAAACTTCTGATCTGTTAATATAAATTGATTTTTGCCTAATATTCAAATGCGTGTAAAAGAGGTTTCATATGTTTCTTGCATATTTCTCTCCACTAATATTCATGAATATAACATGCAGGCAGCCATAATAATGGTACTTGATTTTTAAAAACACATGTGTGTCATGCACTCTACTAGGAATATTGTTTAATATAATTGTTTTTTAAACACATGCCACAGACACTCTACTAAGAATATTGTTTAATATAATTATTCTTTAAACACGTGCACGTACATCTCCACTAGTCTTTTAAAAGGTTCGACTCTACCCTCTGTTAGAGTCTGACGTCCATAGGAGATGGGGCTAAATCAGGCCATCTCTTTTCCCTGCACTACATACAGGCTAAACGAGTAAACGGGGTAAACGATTTGGGCCCTTTCCAAGCCGGCAAGCCCGCGTCCAACCAAAGCCGGCAGGCGCTACAATCCTGCGGCAGCAACTGGCGCCGCTGCCGCCGCACCGCAGTCCAAGCTGACCGCTCGACCGAACGCTTTGCGGCGGAGTCCGGACTCCAGAGAGTAGAGGCGCCAATTCAGCACCAACACACAATCGCGCAGCGAGCGACGGTACAGTTGCAACGCGATGCTCAAGGTGGTCCATCGGTCTAGGGACTGGTCAGACCGGTTCGTCGGGGTGGAACGGCGAAGTCCGACGAACGCTCGTCTGAGAAGGACCTGTTAGGGCGGGCGCACGTAGAATTATTCTAGGGTCAGCAGGCCACCTAGAACACCTTCAGACGTCGCGGAGACGAAAAAAGGACAACAGATGGGGGTTGGAAGAGTTAGGATTTGGAGATAAAAGTAAAGGCAATAAAAGATAACGAAAAGTAATGTATTATTATGTTTTTGATCGATTGGATTCCTTAATCGGCCGTGACCCTTTATATTTATAAGGTGGCGTAGACTTATCCGCAAGAAATTTTATTTATAGATCTAAATCTATAAAAATCTCTAGTTGTACTCGGACTCTGTTTGGACCGGTCAGACCGATCAGTCGTGCCAGACTGGTTACAAGAACCTCAACCAGACAGACCGTTTTGGCATACCGGTCAGACCGGTCCCTGTCAAATTTGGTCGTCAACATATGTCCCCCTGTTCATTGGCAAAGCTTGCGTGTTAAAAAACACTCCTCTGGACCAAATTTGTCTAAGGACGATGATCAAAATACATCAGCCATTTTTTTTGTGCTAAGAACGATAAAAATTATCGGCCATGTCTTGCTTTTTTTCAAGTTGATAATAAAACAATTGGCTTCGGCCTCCAAACTTTCTTCATGGCTATTGCCTTTGTTGGCTCGACCTCCACTTGTTGTTCCATCGATTCTTGCTTGCGCAAACGTTGCAGTCTTCGTTTTTGGGTAGGAGACAAGCTTGCGGGACACCACCTCGGCTGTAAGTACCTTGAATCTTGCTTCGTGTTCTTTCTACTCTCCTTACTGCAACCAAAGTCCTTTTTGACCAGATTATTGCTAACAACAATCGGTCTTTGTGGTGAAGCATGATTTGGATACATAGGATGATATTGAATATAATATGATTGCATATGCATCCTACTATAATCCAAGGGCGTATAAAAATAAAGATGAAACCAGAGAGTAACCGGTGCACAATACGCAGCAACATAATTATTTTGATGTGGACAACAAACCGGTTGCTCTTGAAGTTTTGATGATGATCTCATATCCTTGGCTTCAACTGGCTTCTTCTTCTTCTGAATAGCTCTTTACTTCTCATATTTGGCCAAGAGTTCCTTAAAACTCGGTCTTATTTTGCTCTTGGAGGAACTCTCAGATTCATTGAATGCACCGGTCAGACCGGTTTTGGTACCGGTCAAACCGATCGGACCGGTAGGACCGGTCGACTTGCTGTCGGCTTTCATCTTGTTTTGCCTCCAGAGCGTTGAAGTAGCTCGAGAAGTTTTATTTTGTAGTGTCTTTTTCTCATGCCTTTCTTCTTCAATGATCACAGTTTTTCTCTTAGTCGATTCGGCTTGATCCCCTTGGTCAGACTGGGCCAAGACAGACAAAACCAGCCCACAAAACTCTCGCAAGAGCTCACGCAAAAAAGGCCTGTCTGACAAAACAAAAGAACGAATCTCAAAGCAAGATCCAGCGGACAGAAAAGCAGGTGTGGGAGAGGGTAGAATATACCTTGGTATGATTTAGCTTTTCCGTTTCAGTAACATAAATAATGCAACCGATCGATTACCTTGCATGCGTTGCGTGGTCAGCGGTTCTCATCTCTCACTGCATCACATGGTGGTAACTGGTAGCATGCATGGTTCTGATCGGCCTGACGATGGTATGTTGCGGCACCCACCCCATCCAGGCATCCATGATGATCTGCCGGTAGATAGATTCCATTCACACGGCCGGCATGCAAAGCAAGTGGCAGCGGCAACAGCACACCACATGCCCTGCACATGCATCAAGTACGAGTACACACACTTGGCAAAGCTGTTTAAATAAATATTGTGAAAAGCTAGTCTCCAAGCATTTTTCGCCTGTAACTGTGTAACCGGCCATATCGTCCTACCTGCGTGCCTACCTGCATCGATCCAGGACTTCCATTCCATCTGATTTCGTTATCAGGAGCTAGCAACCACAATCGATCGTATGTATATATGCATAAGGGCAAGTACAACACGCGTCCGTATGCTGTCTGCAAGATGTAGATTTTGTGAAAACCACCCCGGCGCAGTGAGGCGACAGTACGGTGCCCTCGTCGCCTCGCGAGACGACGACGCGGGCTCGTTGCCCAACGCGAGGAGACGACGCCGTTGCTCCGTTGTGCGTTGTGTTGCAACTTGTCGACGGCATCCAAGGATCAGGTGCGGATGAGGTCATTGGCGCGAATGGAGATTGTTGCTCGTTGCTGCTAGTGCTCGGTCATCACGCTGCCTGCCGATGTTGTCGCCATGGAGGCTGATTGGGGCACTGCCAGTGTTGGCTGCCGTGCCGCAGCTCGATCTCGATCCGTCCAGCCCGCGCCATGCTCGAGTTGCTCGGATCCGTTGGCCATGGAGCCGCGCTAAACTTTCATCGGCCGGGCTGGTGGCATCGGCCGGCCGCGCTGAGTGCCGTGAAGCAACGGACTAGGAGAGAGAGGATGGAGAGAGAAGAGAGGATAGATACGGGAGGAGATAGGAGAACCACAAGACTTCAGGACAGAGACAGGAAGAGATAACGCTACGGGAACAATGATCTTTTTTCTCATGTATTTCGTAAATTTTTAATTAATGTTCCACATGTAAAAAATTGCACAAACAAACCAAACAATATACATCATTTCATTCTCTCAATCAAGCAACAATAGAGGATACAAAGATCAAAGTTACAATTGATCACCAAAAATTTATGTGCAAATACATGTATTAAATAGTAAAGAGATAGCCCAATAGACAGACCATTGTACGAGTTGTCCATTTTATTATCTGTGTATAGTGTTATAGACACTTACAGACAGCAAACCGTCTGTGGGTTGTACATACCCTAAGGAGATAGTAGATGAGTAGTAATATTGACTGACCATTGTTACATTTATTTATTCCCAACTAATAACGCAGTACAGCGCAGCACACATAAGTACGGTAAGAGAGATCAAGCAAGCGTACCTTCATCAGCATATATACGATGCGCCCGCCTACATGCATAGAGAGAGAGATCCAACGAGGATGCAACTTACTTAACCACAACAGATCGAGAAGAAACGAGGAGCTGAGCGTGCATGCGACACAGCTATGACGGCGTTCATCGATCAGACGGCGGCGATGGAGTAGCTGTCGAGCTTGGTGAGCTCATCGGCGGCCTCCACCAGCCCCGCGCCGGAGCCGTCCACCATGGTGCGCTTGGCGCGCGGCGAGGACGTGGTTCCGCACGCGCGCGGCCATGCCGTCCAGCCCGGCCTGCAGCCGCACCTCCGGGCACTATTACAGAACAAATTTTTGTTCCAGCCTATTTGTCCCGGCTGTCTTTGGGTCCGAGACAATAGGTAGATTTTGTTCCGGATCCAACGGCTAGCCGGGCCAGCGGGGGAGACTGGGGCTTTTTGTCCCGGTTGGAGGCACCAACTCGGGGTGGGCAAATTTAACCGAAAACCGAAAACCGAACTGAAAGAACCGGGAACCGGAACCGAAAGAACCGAAACCGAGAATTTCGGTTCCTGATTCTGCGGAACCGAAATAGACCAGTTAGTTCGGTTCTTGGGCTCGGTTAACCAAACTAACCGAAGCCCAACTAAAAGCCCAATAGCCCAATAGCAGCCCAAGATGTAGAACAACCCATCTTGAACCCTAGCTCTAGCAGACCCCCTCAGCCTCCAGCCCTCCACCGACAGCCTCTCCACTCCCTCATCCCCCAGCCCCGTGCTCCCGTCGCCTCCACTCCCGCAAGGCCGCATCCCACCAGCCCCGCCACCGCTGGTCCGCCACCGGCGCCTCCACTCCGCCCGAGGACCGAGCCCGAGGCCCCGACCCCGACCACGGCACGGAGGCGCACCATCTCCCCCCCGCCCCCTCACTTCCCGCCCGCGCCCACCGCCGGCCACCGCCCTCAGCCCCACCCTTGGCGAGCAGCCGAGCACGCGCCGGCCGCCCTCCGGCTCCCGCCCCTGGCCACCGTCCCTGCCCGCCCCATCCCCCTGCGCCGGTGCAGGCTGCAGGTGCAACCAGCGCGCGGCGGCGGCTCCCCCGGCAGGCGCAGCGGCAGCGACGACGACCGGATCCCGCCTCGCCCTCCCCGCCCGCCGCCGCGGCACCTTCCTGACCGCCACCGCGGCCCGTTCCCGGCCGCGGGCCCGCGGCCCGGCCTCCCCAGTGGCCTCCAGCGGGGCATGCGGCCAGCCGGCGCGCGGGTCGCGACGGCGTTGCGCCTCCCTGGTAGGCCAGGCGCACGGCGGCCGGGCAGCCGTGGTCCTCGCCCATCGGCAGTCCAGGGCTCCAGGCGGCGGTGGTGGCGCGCCCGTCCCCTGCAGGGAAGCCACCGACGGCGAGCGGCGGTGCGCGTTCCTGGGTCCTCAACTAAGTTCGGTTCCATCGGTTTTAACCGAAACCGAACCGAAAGAACCGAACCCGAAATTTTTCGGTTCCTAATTTTGAAAAGAACCGAACGGTTCCTGTTTTTGAGGAACCGAACTTCTTTAAGAACCGAAGAACCGAACCGATCGGTTCGGTTAGAACCGAATGCCCAGGCCTAGCACCAACCGGGACAAAAGGGGGGTCTTTTATCCCGGTTGGCCTTTTGTCCCGGTTGGTGCCTCCAACCGGGACAAAAAGACTGGGCCTTTTGTCCCGGGTGGAGCCACCCAACCGGGACAAAAGGCCAACCAGGATAAAAGGCCCTCATTTTGTCCCGGTTGGTACATCTAACCGGGACAAAACTCCTTGGCCCCCTTATCCCCTTCCCTCTCCCCCCGCCCGAGCCATTCAGCTCACTTGTTCTTGCTATTTTTGGCTCGGGAGAGGGGAGTTCTTGCTCATTTCTTCACCACATTTGTGAAGATCTTTGATTCCCCCGTCCATCCATCGGCGCTAAAGGTTTGTGGCTTGTTTTTCTCTTCTTCCTTGGCTTGTGTAGCTCATTTCATGCTTTAGAAATAAAGAAAATGTGTAGCTCATTTCATGGACATTTAGATTGCATATGTTGGTGTGATTTTCTTTTAGATTTATATGAGTTTGTGGATAGTAGAAATTTTTAGAATGAGTGTAGACACTTCATGTGATTTACATATATATATGACCATATTGTGGATAGTTGATTTTTGTATTAATAAATGAATTAATAAAATGAGTATATTAGAATTTTTTGTATTATGAATGGATTATTTTGACACTCTAGTGATGTATTCGTCATGCTCACACTGAAACCATCTAGAAGCTTAAAAAATCTTTATTTCGAAACAAGTATATGTCGCTAATCTCCATTCAACGGTGGTGGCACTACATTTCGGGGATACACGATGCGTTATAAGGACATCACCAATAGGCTGGTCGCAACACCAGCACTTGCGGTTAATACGAACACAACATTTGGCACAGTCAGCGTGGCTGTTGTTGCACTGAAAGTATATCAACGAGCATGCTGGCTGTGCCAAGTGTTGTGTTCCTATCAACCGTAAATATTGGTGTTGCGACTGGTCTATTGGTGACGTACTTGTACTGCACCGTGTCCCCCTGAAAGACAGTGTCATCACCGCAGGGTCGAGGTTACCGACATATACATTTTCTGAAATAAAGTTTTCTTTCTTCTAGAGAGTTTTTAGATATTGAAAAGAGTGTTCTCCTAGAACTGAAGGGTGTCAAAATAATTAGGAGTTATTGAGATTTCTTTCAATTAATTAGAGATTTCGTCTTTTTTATATGTTTTTATTGTTATTTGCAAGAGTAATTAATATGATCATTGTAATTATAATTGTAAATAATATTTGCATTGTAATTGTAAGAATTTATAATTTTGTGAAAAATAAAAGTGTTTTCCAATAAAATATAGCTTCAGCAGCTGGAGGGAGTGGCGGCGGTGGGGGTGATCGTTGTCCTTCTGGAGAGAAGGGCACAACTCCAGTAGGTAGTTGGTGCAAGAAACCTAGCGCTTTTCATAGGGCAGCGCTTCGTTATTTGGAAAAAAAAATATAGAGAATGTGTGGCAAGGGGCGAGGAACCTCCGTTTGATCTTAAGCATTTGTTGCGGCGTTAGGGTTCGTCACCACCAATCACGGTCGTCGGCCACGGGCAGCGAGTTTCGCGGGCGGCGGCGGCCACGGGCGAGGGATCTACGGTGTGGCGGGCGCGGCCCAGGAGGATCCGAACGCGGCGGACGTTGCGGCCGCGGGCGGCGGTGGACGCGGCCGACGTTGGGCCACGGGCGGCCGCGGGCAGCGGGATTCGCGGGCGGGACTTCTTGGCCCAGGCGAAGCCGGTGGACGCGGCGAGGTGCACGGGGCCGTCGCGGACCGCCTCCTTGAAGTTGCTGGACACGGTCCCCCTGAGGATATGGGCGGAGCTAGGGGTATGCCCTTGTATTCCTTGGCATACCCAAGATTTGGAAGGAAATACTAGTAAAGATATATAGATGCATCTCCAAGAGTCTTTCTAAAACACACTATCTAAATTATCATTTGAAGAGCCTTCTACATCAAAGTTGTTTTCTATATGTTTTCACTCTCCAACAGCTTTTATATATCTTGTGTACACTCTAGAAAGCCATTTTCGTTATCTATCTTTAGTTAGCAAGAAATACAGAACATGGGATGGCTACATTTGGATAACCACTTAGAGAAACTGTTGTAGGGTATTTTTCCATCAAAATCTCTATTCCTAGCAATGAGAGGAAAGATATAGAGAGTCTCTTGGAGTTGCTCTTATACTGTCAAATATGGTTCATTGGCTCAATACACCAAAGCTCACAAACCAAGCCTAGAAATGCAGAAACTTACGTCCCTCATGTGATCTCAACACTGTGGAGTGCCGCTCGTGTCCTGCTTTGCGAGTCGCGTCCAGTCGGTGCTCGGTGCTCGACGGGACGGTGGCTCTCCGCTCGGATGCTCCCCCACTCTGGTGATCGGCAACCGGAGACCTGACGGCCTCGCGACCTCATGTCCTCGCCCACATGGGCCATGGCTTGCGTCCTCTCCTGCTAGCGCGAGTTGCGAAGAATAGAAGGTGCCTACCACCAGCCCACCGGGCACCGGCGGCCAAGACAACGACGTCCAAGGCCCTCCTCTGACCGGTGGCCCTCTCGGACCACTGTTCTGTAATATTGTTTAATTATTCATGTTTAGAACTTAAATTAGGGTGTTACAAACCTACCCACTTACATGAATCTCGTCCCGAGATTCAGACGGGCTGGCTAGTAAAGAGATCAGGATATGTCTTTCTCAGCTCATCTTCTCGCTCCCAGGTATTTGCTTTGAAACTTGGCATACCCAACCGCAAATTCCTGGCTCCGCAACTGCCTGAGGAGAGCTCCCAGTGCGCCTCCCTCCCCGCCCGCCTCTGCGCCTCCAGTCCCGGCCGCCGCCCGCGCCCCCGAGGCCAGCAACTGCCTGAGCCAATGCCGCGGCCCCTGCTCCTCGCTCCCTGGCCGCTGCCCACGGCCCCTGGTGACCGTCCTTCCCGGCAGGTTGGACATGAGGTATGCCTTCTCGTTATCTCCTTCGCAAGGGAACCTGGTTTGTGATTCCGATGGAACCTCTGCCTCTCCTCTCCTAACTCCACGCCCTCAGCTTGTGGACGTATGAAACATTACTGCTGCAAATAGGCTGTACAAATATTCTGTCACCACAATCTATGAGCAGTTGATTAACAATGAATGTCACACTCAATCAATGGCCGTGCAAGATATCCTGATTGGGTGTGCACCGAATTGCTACATTAGACTCGTATCAGGCTTACATTTTGCAACATCACTCTTGCATGCCCTAAACTCAGTTGAGATTGCAAATTTCCTTGACAATAACACAATTCATCATCTCATGCAATTTGGTGTCTTGTGTAATTTGATGTGTCGTGGGTCTGGTAGCAGAAATTTCTCGAGCAATTCCTAGGGTTCAGATGCTGTTTCATTTACAACATTTACTATTTGAAATTGGTATTTAATCTCCAAGATTGATAGGCATATGTGATTGTTGCTATTTGAAAATTGTTACTAAATCTGCATGATTGATCTGTATACGTGATTGAATGGATAATATGTTCAAGGAATTTACTTGAGGTTGTAAATGATTTGTCATTATTAGTTCTAAAATGTTAACTCTACAGAACCTTTTTTTGATCAGCCATCAGATCTTAGTTGTAGTCTTGTGCCATAGCTCAGAAACTTAGTATCAAGTATAATGTGATGGTTGATGCTGGCAACACCACAGGCAGCCTACAGTCTGTGATGCTGGCAACACCACAGGATCTAGGATTATAGGGTTTAATTTTTGGTCCTTATCGAACACCACTAATAATAGCAGACTGAAAATCTGAATCAATTTAAATCCGCAAGGCCAGAATGTTTAATTCGATAAAAAAAAATAACATCCATAGTCTCTTGCATACACTATTTTCGATTGTCCCACTCGTCATCCTCTTTTGCGTGCCATCTTGCAACTCCACGAATTCTTGCTTCTTATCCTCATCTGTGTCTTTGTAGTCTCCACACACTGAAGTTTGGGTATTTTAATATCTAAAGCACTACTATGTTTTTGACCTCACTACTGTGTTTCAATCTGCGAAAGATACCAATGCACAGCTACACTAATTTCCATCTCGGATAATCAACACTGGTGCTATCGAGCTTGCAGAGTTTGTAACTCGAAAATGATTCCAGGCCCAGATGGATACCAGTGCACAAAAGTTAGTGGTTGCCCATGCACGCAATTTGATTGGAAGTAAGATTACTCCAAGTAAATTATGTTTGTTTGTACATAGGCCATCTTAGATTTAATATTATGAGCACCTTCCAAGAGAAAAAGTACTGAGGTATGATACTAGAACTTCCACAGTTTACTGATTACTGGAACTTCCAGTTTACCCTTCACTGTATTTTCTATCACTCATGGTAATATTGTTGCAGGCTACATCATCACAATCCGCACAGTACGCAGGCATAAAAGACATGGACATAGATCAACAATTTAATAATGTATATTTGTAGCATATATTTTAATGACAAGCAAATAAACATCCTCAAATATTTACCGCTGAAAAAAAAATTGCAGTGGTTGGGATCATACTAAGAACCATAACAACACTGATGACGAGAACATAAGACGGAAACAAAGAAACTGAAGCTTCAAGAATAAGACAAGGTAACAAAATAACCCCTTTCTGTAATTGTAGAATGTGTTTTCTCTCTCTTTGTGTGTGTATCTGCGCAGAACTTTTAACTAATGCTACGTACACTTCTTCCTTCAACAAACAGTCTAGAATATTTTTTGTGTGTTTGTTTTTTTTCTTTGAAGCGCAAATGGTTCTGGGGGAAGCATTTTAGTCAGCAAAGACACTTGTAAGATACCTATAAATCATGACATAATATCCATTTTCTACTTATTATTCAATTCCTCTCTAAAAATTAAATTATATACACAACTTTTATTTAGTCCTTTATACACTAATTACTTTAACGAAGCATTAAAATTGATTTGCTCTTTTCGTACTCACAGGTTCTGGGAACAATATTTTGGACTGCAAAGCCACGTGGGAGCTAGCTATGATTTAGACTACCAATGTTATAACTACAAGCACCATTCTGGTAGCCTCATAGTTATAGACTCTCAAAATGGTGATCTTTTGCTTAGGTGTTCTAAACTGAAAACCTCACTGTACTCCTTGCTAATGGTTGTTCCTGTCATCTACCATTGTCTGCTGCTAGCTGTTGGCAAATGCAGCCACATGAACAGTGTAGCGACTGTGTAGTTTATAATTCTTAGTATTTTGTGTTTGCAAAGGGTCCTCTACTGGCCGGCGCGGCAATGCCGCGACGCCTTTCTAGTCACTACTAGAATCGTAGCTTTGGCCCAGCGTTTTTTTAAATTACCAACAGCCCGTGGGTGAAGCTATGAATAGCCGACGGTTTTTGTTTATCCAAGAGTAAAGTTAAAAACCTTGGGGCATCAGTCAATTGACCAACGGTTGTGTTAAATAGCCTAGTGTTTTTGTTGGCACAGTCGGCAACATTTGGAAATAGCCAGGAGCTACAAGTAATCCTGTTGGCAACTTCATTCGTGTACACCGAGAAATCATGTAGATTAGACGTGTTGTTTTTTTGGTTAACTGCCACCCCTATCTTTCCTGACATTTTTATCCCACGTTCAAAGTCAAAGCATCCACACTACTACAGAAATTGTTTTTAGGAGCGGGTAAAACAATATTTGTAGGGACGGGCGCGATACCCACCCCTGTCTCCCGCAGCTACAAATCGTCTTTTCAGGGGCGGGTCAATACTCGCCTCTGCAAATCGATTAAAAAATTTAAAAAACAGCCGTCGCGCAGGCTGCAGGTCGCCCCCGCCGGCTGCCCGCTCCCTCCGACCGCTGCGCCGGCCGCTCCCGCGGGTGGCTGCGCAGGCCGGCCGTAGGAGGCTCATGGGGAACCGGCAGCCGCGGCCACCGCCACCTGCTCGTCACGACGCGCAACAGCCTCCGCCGCTAGGCCGCTGCCCGCCGCGTCCGCCGCTAGGCCACCCGCCCGCCGCGCCCACCGCTAGGCCGCGCGCGCCGCTGCCGCCGCGTCCGCTCGCGACGCTGCAAGCTCACCAGATTCGGCGGCCTCGAGTTCCTCGTGGCGGCGGCGGAGGGTTGTTGCGGCTGCTCGAGGGCGGCCGGAGCGCGCTGTCGGTGTTTACCGCCAAGACTGCTCAGAGATACCCTTAAATAAGGTTTGTAGGTAGGGATCGACGGCTCTGGAACTCGATGGTGCAAGGAACACAAAGATTTAGACAGGTTCGGGCCGCAAGTTGCGTAATATCCGACGTCCTGTGTGGTGGTTTGTATTGCCTTAGGTATTGATGATTTTTGAGGGGGTATATGCCCGCCCTTATATATCTGGGGGACAGGTCTACATGGAAAGTCCTAGCCGAGTACAGTTTGAGTCCTACTACAGCACGATCGGGTAGTTTTCTTTGTACTGCAGCTAGTTCTACGTCTATTCAGGCAGTTACAATAGAGGTAAGGTACATCCATGAGTTATCCCCTACTCACATTCTATGCCTATAAGTAGTCCCGCTGTCCCGGGTCTGACAAGCCCCGAGCTCTTTGTAGCCGAGTCTTGCAGGCGTCGAGTACTTGGTGGGTGTCTTCGAGTACTTCAAGTAGTCAAAACACCCCTCTGCTTGCTTCTGGGCTTCCTTCAAATACATCGAGTAGTCCTTCAAGTACTTCCGGTTGCTTCGAGACTGTGAGGTGCTCAAGCCCTGAAATCTTGATATATATGGTGCGCGAAGTACTCGCGCTCCATATGGAGTAGCCCCCGAGCCTTAGGTTGAATCGCAGAATCAGGCTGAGGGTCACTTCAGTCTTTTTCTCTCTTTCCAAAAAATTTGAAAAATAAATCTCTGATACATATATCCCGCAGCCCCCGAGTCTTGAATTTAAATCTCTCCATTTAGATTTAAGAATCAAAGTAAACTCATGGCAAAATAAGTAATGAAAACTTCCCTGAAAAGGAAAGAATCCATTGATCTCCCAAGTATTTACAAAATTGACACCAAAGACCATATAAATCCGTCTGGTAGCTTGTGAGGGTTTTACCCTTTGAACTCCTGGCCGCCGTCAAATTCAGATCCACACTTTTCCTCTCTCTCAGTGAGATCCATTGCCCCTCTCGTAGCCCCCGAGCCTAAACTCGTGACTTTGAGATGGCTCCCAAAGAAGGACAAATCCAAAGTTGAAGACGAAGTAGTTGCCAATATGTCAATAGGTTGGTGCAAAAGCAAAATGTGTGAAGCAGCGGTGCAAGAATTAGAAAATTTGGATCTCCTCCAGACTCAGGGTGTGATACAAATGGCGTGCAGGGGAAGGAGAAGATTACCCCATGGAAGGTACCCTTGAGACCGTCGTATTCCGTGATTTTGTGGAACATGGTCTTGCACTTCCCGTATCGAAATTTTTCTATGCTCTTCTGCAGTTTTGGGGAATCCAACTACATCATCTGACTCCTCAATCCATTTTACATCTTTTCGTTTTTACTCACTTCTGCGAAGCATTCCTTGGTATTCTTCCCCACTTTCACCTTTTTCAACACTTTTTCACTCTTATTCCCATTCCGAACTCCGCCAAATCCGCCGTTGTCGAGGGTTGTGAATTAGTACTCAGTCCTGAGACCCGAGATGAGTACTTGGCTTATGATCCATCAGGTAAAGGAGCCGAGTGGAAAAAATTCTGGTTTCATGTCGGAAACTTTGAATCTCCACTTCCGGAAAGAATTCCTGGAGCCCCCCAGGTCCAGGAGAACTAGTCAAGTAACAGACCTGGTGGCGAGCAAGTTAACTGCATCCTAAAAGCCATTGCTCATTTGAAGAATAAAAGAGTCACTGGTGATCATGTGATCTTTTCATTTGTAAGCCGTTGGATCCAGCCTCTCCAGCTTCGAAAGCATCCTACCTTCAGATATGAAGGCACACAAGACCCCACCAGAATGTCGCCGGGATTAATGGCTCAATCTGAAGTAGTCAGGAGATGTTGCAAAGTACTCGACAACTTTGACAAGTCTGTGAAACTTCCAACACTCTTCTCGGTGAAGGACCCCCCCCCCCCCCCGAGAATGCATGGGTATGTGTTTGGGAAACACTGTCGAGTACTTATAGTTAACATTTTTGATCTTCTGACGAATTCTTTGCTTATCTTGCAGAAAAATTATAAGTCATGGTATTGTATGCCTCCGACTTCAGTAGATGCTGTTTCTGATGATAGCAAAAAGCAGAAGGCGACTCCTGGAGCTTTGTTGCAAAGAAAAATTCCTCGTCTCGATGCTGGCTAGTAAGAATATGATACTTTGTAATCCTATTTGCCTCAGCTTTCTGATTTGGAATTCTGCTTGGCTAGGATCCAATATCTTCCACCACATGAGAAAGAACAAATCCAGGACTTCCGTAACTGGGTGCAGAGTAGTTCAGAAGGAACTAGTCGATCAGCCCCCGAGTCTCCAGTAATTGGGTTGATCAAGAACCCATCTGGCAGTTTGCCGAATGCAGACATGGTTGGGTATCAAATGAGCCAAATCCTGAAGCACCCGAACATATTTCTGCGGCTGTTGAAGGTGCCTCCAATGCTGGTGGAACTGGTAGTAGTGGAGCCGAAGGATCGAGAGGTCTTGCCATTCGACTAGTACCCTTTCAATCTATGCCACAGTCAACCCAGGAGGAGTTGGGAAAGGAGCTTTTTGATGATTCGCTGTTGTCTGTAGACAATATAAAGAAGCTCGTGGACTATATGCAATTGAGCTTTAAATATACCAAGGTGAGGCTTCTTCTGCTGTTATGTGCCTACGTCGAGTAGTTGATGATGTCTGACCAATTCTGTATGTTACAGGATGTTGCCAATCGGTCCTTCCTGAAGTCTCATGCTTTATATAAGACTGTTGACAACTGGAAAACCTTGGAGCAGCAGAATGCCCTGATTGCCAAACGACTAGATGAATCCCTTGCTGCTCGGAACAAGCTATATGAAGCAAACCGAAAGCATCATCTAGAAATTTGTGACATGAAGCGGCAGATCAAGATCCTTGAAGAAGAGAAATCAAAGCTCCAAGAAAAAAAGACAAAGCATCATGAACAGTTGCAGATTTCTCAAGCTTGTGAGTATTTGATCTTGTGTCTTGATATTGCTCTGCCGATAATAATCACTGAAATATCCTTTCATCAGGTTCTCCAGGTGACCATACTCGACTGGTGGCAGCAGCTCAGACCCTTGTGGATATGGTCGATTCTGAAGAGGGGTCGTCGAATAGCAAGTCCTTGGTAGAGAATTTAGAAGAGGCTCCCAAGAAAATCTTTGATGTCATGACGGTTACCTCCAAGAATTATTTGACCCATATGATAGGAGTTGTCAAGTCTTACTTGCCTCAGTTCAATTTAGCTCCCATAGCTAAAGGAATAGCTCCTGATTGTTCTGATGAGAAATTCTAGGACTATTGTAGGGAATCAAAAGTAATTGCTGAGGAAATTCTGAAGAACTTGGCAGAGTAAATTGCTTGTAACAACTCTTGTAATCTTCTGATTGATCTTGTCTTTGTAGATATTGTTCTTATTCTATTGGTGTGCCTTCAGAAATATGATCTGATACCGTAAGATAAGTACAAACTACTCGATCAATCAAATAGAGTGTAGATATGGAGTAATCTCTATAGTTTATCAGTTAGGATGAATCCCGTCGGATTACACAGATGGAAAGACTATAAAGATATCCATAAACTACTCGAGCAAGTGAGTAGTGTGTCCTAATCAAGGACTGGAGTAATCCTTAAGACAGAACTGTTAGGTATGAACCCCGTCGGGTTATCCAAGACGTAAATATCAAAAGGATATGCAAAACTTACTCGAGCGAGGCGAGTAAGGTGTCCTCTCCGAGGACTGGAGTAACTCTTAGGGCAAGTCTGTTAGGTACGAACTCCGTCGGGTTGCCCAAGACGAAAATATCGAAGGAGTATCCAAAAACTATTCGAGCCAGCGAATAGGGTGTCTAACATGTAGACTGGAGTAACTACTAGGATTGACATGTTAGGATGAACCCCGTCGGGTTACCTAAGATGGACAAAATATGGCAGTATCCATAACATACTCGAGCAAGCGAGTAGTTTTGCCTTTAAAGTAAGGCTGGAGTTCTTTATAGTTGACATGTTAGGGAGAACTCCGTCAAGTTACCCAAGATGGACAACTAAAAAAGGTATCCATACACCTTCTCGAGCTAAGCGAGTAGGTTGTGCCCGTATATCGAGGACAAGGATGTGGCTTGTGTAGTTATCCTGATAGAAAACTGTGTAAGCTATCCTGAGCAAGTTATCTAGGTCGGTATGAATATGTAGAGATTACCCTGGTTGGATGAACTTTTTGGAGAGTAGTTATGATGCTGCAAGATTGAAAACTGCCTTTAATGTAGTTGACGAATTGATGACAATCGTTGCTTTATTAAAGAGATCATCTGACAACGCCATGTTACTTGGATCAACGATAAAATCTGCGCAAGTGCTCAATATTTCAAGAATTGGGTACCACATTGCCATCTGTATCAGTGATTCTGTATGATCTGGGTCTTGTAACCTTGGTTACGATGAAAGGACCCACCCATCTGGAATTTAACTTGTGCAGACCTGTCTCATCTTGAATCCTTCGTAATACTAGATCTCCAACGTTGAAAGATCTTTGCTAGACATTGCGATCATGATAGCGTCTGACTCCTTGAAGATATCTAGCCGATTGTGTTAAAGCATTGATTCTGGCTTCTTCGACTGAATCTAACTCAAGTTGTCGAGCTTCGTCTGCTTCTCCTTCTTGATAGGCTTCTACTCTTGGAGATTTCCACATGATATCTGCGGGTAGTATAGCCTCTGATCCATAAGTGAGGAAGAAAGGAGACAGTCCAGTTGCTTTGCTAGGTTGTGTTTGCAGCCCCCAGACTACATGGGATAGTTCTTGAATCCACTTGCCACCTTTCTTGGTGTTAGCATCGTAGAGTCTTTTCTTCAAGCCGTTGAGTACTAAACCATTGATGCGCTCCACTTGACTGTTTGCCCGAGGATGAGCTACTGAAGCATATTTGACCTCGATGTAGGAGTTGTCACAGAAATCCCAAAAAGATTGTGACGTGAAATTAGAGCCAAGATCCGTAATGATGGTGTGAGGGAAGCCAAATCAGTGGATAATGTCAGAGATGAAATCCACTGCTCTGTCTGATGAGATCTTGACGATGGGCTTGTACTCGATCCACTTGGTAAACTTGTCGACTGCTACCAGCACATGATTGAATCCTTCTGAAACTACGGTTAATGGTCCGATCATGTCCAAACTCTAACAGGCGAACGAACATGATGGAGGGATTGTTATCAGGTTGTGTGCCGGGATGTGAGTCTTTTTGCCAAAGAATTGGCAGCCAAGACATCGTCTGACGAGGTCCTTAGCATCTGAAACAGCTGTTGGCCAGAAGAATCCTGACCTGTAAGCTTTGCCGACTAGTGTCCTTGACGCGGCATGGTTGCCACAAACTCCGTGTATCTCTCTGAGGATGTCTTTTCCTTCTTCAATGGTAACACACTTCATGAGGATGCCAGAAGCAGAGCGCTTGTATAGGTTGTCGCCGACGAGGACGAAACTCTTGCTATACCTGATGATGCGGGCAGCTTCAGCGCTTTTAGGATCGACATGTGGCGGAAGCTTGAACTCCTTGATGAAGTCAATAAACTGGATCCGCCAATCTTCTTCAATCATCAGTACTTCTCTGACTGTGGCTGGAGCCTCCATGTTAGCGGCTTGTTGGCTTTGTATCTTGACTAATGGGTGATGAAGTTCATGGACAAAAACTCCAGGTGGAACAGCTGCTCGAGTAGATCCAAGTTTGGAGAGGACATCGGCTCCCACGTTGTTGTCGCAGTCTACGTGGTGAATTTCTAATCCTTAGAACTTGTTTTCGAGCTCTCTGATTTCTTCAACGTATGCATCCATTGTATCCTTGTTGATGTCCCATTCTTTATTGACTTGCTGAACGACGAGTAGTGAATCGCCGTAGACAAGTAGTCGCTTGATGCCAAGAGAAACTGCTAGTCGAAGGCCGTGTAGCAGTGCCTCGCATTCAGCTTCGTTGTTGGAGACCTTGAACAAGAGCTTCCTGGAGGTGATTAGAATTCCATACAGAAGTTTCTGAATTGATGGATATCTAACCTTTGATTCAGATAGTACTTCGCTAATGAAGTAGACTGGTCTCTAAACGCCATAGGCATGGCCTTCCTCCGGGCATTCGACTACTATCGCCGTAATGACTACATGAGTAGTCGCAGCGATGTACAGGAGCAGTTCCTCGCCGGGTAGTGGAGCAGTTAGATGATGTTTGAGGTTCTCAAGTGCTTCCGCGGCTTCTATAGTCCACTCGAATTTATCTTGTCGCTTGAGGAGCTTGAAGAAGGGTAAGCCCCGTTCACCGAGCCTAGACAAGAACCGGTTCAAAGCTGTCATGCAGCCTATGTGCTTCTGGACGTCCTTGATAGTAGTTGGAGCATCTATGGCCATAATGACGTTGATCTTCTCTGGATTGGCCTCAATTCCTCGGTTGTTGACGATGAATCCGAGTAGTTTTCCAGAGGGTACGCCAAAGACACACTTGGTTGGGTTGAGTTTCCAGCAAAATTTTCGGAGGCTGTTGAAGGTCTCTTCTAGGTTAGTGATGAATTGATCCTGGATCTTGGTTTTGACGACAACATCGTCGACATAGGCTTCAACATTGCGATGTAACTGATCGGCGAAGAACAGCTGTATCGCATGCTGGTAGGTAGCACCAGCGTTTTTCAACCCGAAAGACATGGTCTTGTAGGCATATCCGCTTGTAAGGGGTGATGAAAGCCGTCTTGATTTGGTCTTCTTCCTTCAGGGCAATCTGATGATACCCTGAGTAGCAGTCGAGGAAGGATAACAGGACACATCCTGCTGTAGAGTTGATTACTTGATCAATACGTGGTAGCCCGAAAGGATCCTTTGGGCAATGCTTGTTTAGATCGGTGTAGTCGACACACATCCTCCACTCATTGTTATTCTTCTTCTGGACAAGTACGGGGTTAGTCAACCACTCGGGATGGTAGACTTCCTTGATAAACCCCGCTGCGAGTAGTTTTGCCAGCTCTTTCTTGATGGCTTCTCGCTTGTCCGGTGAGAAACGCCGCAGCCGTTGTTTCTTTGGTGTGGCTTTAGGATCGACTTTCAAGGTATGCTCGGTCAACTCCTTGGGCACCCCTAGCATATCCACTGGTTTCCACATGAATACGTCTTGGTTGGCCCTAAGAAAGTTGACGAGCTCGAGTTCCTATTTGTCGCCCAAACCTGCCCCGATGATGGCGGTTTTGGAGTCGTCTCCCTCTTGTAGCTAAATGATCTTGGTGCCACGTCACCAGCTGGTTTAACCGACGACTGGCTTGGCTTCTTGGAAGGCATCGACTCCTTGAGTGAGAGTTCTTTAGCAGCAGCAAGTATTTCACTGACAGAGCTGGGAACTCGAATTGTGGAGGCGTGGTCTATTGCTTCCTTGTCGCATTCGAAGGATTTGAGAAGATCTCCACGGAGGGAAAGCACTCCTGTATTACCTGGCATCTTGAGGAGTAGGTATACATAGTGTGGCACTGCCATGAACTTGGCGAGCGCAGGTCTTCACAGGATAGCATGGTATAAAGATTCAAAGTCAGCTACTTCGAATTTGATGTACTCTATCCAGAAGTTCTGTTCTGTACCAAATGTGACTGGGAAAGTAACTGAGCCAATTGGTGTTGAGGAATTTCCGAGGACGATGCCGTAGAATGGAGCCTTGCTTGGAGTGAACTGACTCATATAGTTGAGGCCCGTCTTTGCTAATATACTTGCAAAGATCAGGTTGAGCCCACTTCCGCCGTCGATGAGTACTCGAGTGAGCTTGGAACCTTGGACGACTGGGTCGAGTACTAACGGAAACTTTCCAGGTTCAGAGAAGCTGTTCCATTGATCTTCCCTGGAGAAGGTAATGGGGACTTCGCTGTATTTTAGTGGCCTCTGAATTGCTGGCTCGACTGAGAGTATCTCTCTAAGTAGGAGCTTCTGGGCTCGTTTGGAGAAGCTGGAATCTCCTCCAAATATGACGTTAATGACGTTTTGTTGCTGTTGTAAACCATCATGGTCTTTCTTGTCGTCTTCGTCGTCTTCATCATCTTTGTCCTATTTTTTCTTAGGAGCGTCTGCAGGTGCCGACTGGAAGGATTTGCGCAGGATCATGCATTGGACATCTCTTGGGGGTGAATTGGACATCTCTTGTTGTGAAGAATCTTGTCGAACTGGTCCTGCGGCTTGTCGCCCTTCTTACCATGCGTGGTACAATCCATAGTGCCAACTGTGTTGTCAGGCTTGCACTTACGCGCAGGATCCCGCTGGTTACTGGGCCCTCCACGGTCGTTGTGGTGCTTCCCATTGTTGTCGTTGTTGCGGCGCGGGAAGCGACTGCGTTCTTGCTCTCCTTCGTCTGCCCAGCGCTGCATCATGTCTCGTAGATCCACCACCATTTTGGGGCGATTACGCCCGAAATCACGGTACAGAGACTAGATGGTGATGCCGCTCTGGAAGTAGTCGATGACGTCGTCGTCGGCGACATTGGGGATGGTGGCTCTTGTGTCGAAGAAGCGCTTGACGTAGGATCTGATCGACTCGCCTTGCTCCTTCTTGCACATGGACAGAGCGTGTCGAGTAGCTACTCGGTGTAGCGACCCTTGGAAGTTGTTGATGAAGGCCTTCTTGAGGTCATCCCACGAGTGTATGAACTCTCGCGCCAAGCTTTCGAGCCACGTGAGGGGTGCGGGCTCTAGGGCCATCGGGAAGTAGAGGACTTTGGTGTTGGTGTCTCCCCCTGTATCACTAACAGTAGTCGAGTATAAACATAATCATTGAGTAGGGTCTTGCTTACCGTCGTAATTTTGGATGTTCGTAGGCTTTAAATCCTTTGGGTACTCGATGTTGTCGAAGACTCTGCTGAGAGCTTGGAAGCGATCAGAGTTGTCTGCAGGCTGCGATCTGCGTCTTGCGTTGATGATGTCCCATGCATCCATTATGGAGTCGGCTACCTCTTTCCTGTTGTGCCCGCGATTGTTGTTGCGATTTGGTTGGGGCCCAGGAGCTAGGTTTGCCGGCTGTTGGCCACCCCTGGGGCGATGGCTGGTCGCAACTTCCTGATCCTCTTGATTTCTTTGAATTTGCTGCTCTGGCTGTTGTTGACGATGGTGGCCTCCGGGAGTACGGCTTGCCTGAGGTATGACTGTTGCGGTAGCTCTTGACCTTGTACCATGAAGTGAGGATAACAGGTTTTGTCTCTCGAGTTGTTCAACAACATTCTTGGTAAGATTTATGACTCGCTCCATCTCCGGATTCCGAGGCATCTGCATGAGTCGCAGGGTTGCTTCTGTCATCGCAACAATTGGTGTTCTGAAGACAAGATCCGCGACATTGTTGAATTCGTTGTTGAGGTTGCGCGGGGGAAGGCGAGCTCGTTCAGCAGCGTGAACCCTGCGCTCTCCTTTACGTTGATTTTTTGCCCTGCAAGCTGTGCGGGCAGCTTTGTCTTTATCTTGTGGAGTGTCTTGGGTCAGATTGTCTGCTAAGATCTGATCCAAGGTTTCATTTGGATCATGCTGACTAGCTTCAGGTTGTTGTATGATCACTGGAACCAAGCGTTCGGGAGAGAAGCTTTTCAGGTCTGAGTCATAGTCAGCTAGGACAGATTCTCCGGACCCGGTTTCCCTCTCGGTTGCGAGGGGAGTACCGTGTTGAAACAGAAGATCATCAATGCTGGCAACTTCCTGAAGGTTGTCAAGTAGTTCCGCAAGGGTATGGCTTCGGCAAGACTTGAGCTGAATCTTTGCCAGCGCATTGGTGATGAAATCCAGGCTGTCTTGTGATGACTCGACTGGATCTGGGTATGCGTTGAAAACGGGTGCCTCCCGGCTAGCGGTGACTGAGTGGTTTTCGACACAGAGTAGATGATCCAAGCTATTTTCATAGATGGATCTGATCATCTGTTTGTAAGTAGATGATGAATTGCGCAAGCCGAATACGGGTTGAGCAAGAGGAGTCCCAATCCGAGCAGATTTCGATTTTAAATCGATCTGAGTCCGAGTGGAACTCGAGTTGTCTTCGAGTTTCGCCTCGATCTCCTTGGCAAGGTCGGGAAGTAACATGTTGCCGTGATCGTTTGATCCGGCGAGTTTGTTGGAATCTTCCGACGTAGTGATCTTCAGTGTGGGAGAGTTGGTTAGGTGGCTGTCAAAACCCCCCGAACCATAGGCGACGCAGACCCATGAGCCGAAGATGAAGACGGCGCCTTGAGGAAGCATCGTGGTGCTGAAAGCGTAGGTGGCCATCGAACTCGCCGAGTCCCCTATCTAGCGCGCCAGCTATCGGTGTTTACCGCCAAGCCTGCTCAGGGATACCCTTAGCAGTAAGGTTTGTAGGTAGAGATCGACGGCTCTGGAACTCGATGGTACAAGGAACACAAAGATTTAGATAGGTTCGGGCCGCATGTTGCGTAATACCCTACGTCCTATGTGGTGGTTTGTATTGCCTTAGGTGTTGATGATTTTTGAGGGGGTACCTGCCCGCCGTTATATATCCGGGGGACATGTTTACATGGAAAGTCCTAGCTGAGTATAGTTGGAGTCCTACTACAGCACGATCGGTTAGTTTCCTTTGTACTGCAGCTAGTTCTACGCCTATTCGGGTAGTTACAATAGATGTAAGGTACATCCATGAGTTATCCCTTACTCTAGAACATTCTATGCCTATAAGTAGTCCTGCTGCCCCAGGTCTGACACGTGCGGCTCGAGGGCGGACGGCCCCTGGCCTCCGCCGCATCCGCCCAGGCCGCGGGCTCCAGGGCCGCCGCGCTAGCCACCAGCTCAATCTCCATGATGTAGGAGAGAGGAGAGGTGGGGAGTGCTGGGCGGTGGAGACGATAAGGACGGGGTCTGTGCGTTGGGTGGAGATATTAAAGATTGGTGCTGGTGCAGACAAGGAGAGATAGAGAGGGGTACAACTTTAGCGCCACTGTTTTTCAATTTTTGTAGGGGCAGGTGAGGTTGTCAGCCGCCCCTGAAAATGTGCGCCCATTTTCAGGGGCGGATTTATTGCTACAGTAACATACACTATTTGTAGGAACAAGTGCAAGTTTGGTCTGTCTCTAGAAAAAAATTAAGACATTGCTATAAATTATTTTTGTAGTAGTGCCAACATCGTTAGATCTGTAGCCATATCTATCACAACCATCCATTCTTTGGTGGCCAGTCTAGGCATGCCCGCAACCCTAGCCGTCAATGCAAACTACTCAGATATAGAAGTACATCCTGACTTCGTAGGATACCTCAACCGCACGCAGGAGCCGATCGCCGCCGGCAGCTTTCCAGGCTGAGACCTCCTCGCCGCCGCTGCAAGTTCCGTCGCCGCTGTGCTGCCCACGTGTCGAGAGCGCCTAACAGAGTGACGGCCGGGCGGCCGGTGTGCCGCGTGCTCATCAATCTGTTCTTGCTGTATGCGTAGATCGTAACGCTCGTCTTACTAATTGATTTGGATTTTTGCAGGTGGTTAATTACTTCACGGCAATGGCAAGAACTTTCTAGCTACTCCGATCTGTATGTTGATGTATTCATTATTCCTTACTGCTTTTTTCCTTTTTCGATTCGCTTGAATGCACTGTTGTCTTTTTCTTAATTACTTCAGCGATACGGAGCACATCTGACAATACAATCCTATTTTCTCGCAAAAAAAAGACAATACAATCCTATTTATTTTAGTCTATTTGTACTTCTCCGGTTCAGATTTGTGGTCAAAGAAGGCTCAAAGGCTTGGATCTGGAAGGGTATTTGGAGCAGCAATTACTCTGACAATTGTGAAGGCCAAAGGCTGAAGCTGTAGTAGATAATACATAGATGCATTACATGTTCCCCTGTGTTAGATTTGGATGCGTAGAGTGATCAATTTCCACTTTATATATGTAGCATTTGTCCTTTTTTTTTACTTTCCTCAATGTACCAGCCTACTCGTGAGGCATATATAATGAAACTATCTTCCTTCCTAATATATTCTGTTTCAAATTTGATGATATATATGATTTTGGCAGAGTGGCAGAAGTTGAGCGTGAAAGCACCCAGAACTCAGTAAAAATAATTTGAGAACTAAAAAAAATGAGTTAAGTGCGTCACCGGTCCCTAAACTTGTTTGATAGTGTCATTCCGGTCCCTAAATTCGTAAATCGATCGTTTAGGTCGTCAAACTTGTTTGACTGTGTCATTCCGGTCCCTAAACTTATAAACCATCTGTTTAGATCCTCAAACTTGTCCAGTCGTATTATCACAGTCTCTAAATTTGATTTGAGTCTCATCTAAGTCCAAACCGGACGATCTAAAACTTTTATATTAAAAAATAATTTATAACTTTTTATATGAACTCGAATGAAGACAAATTTTATATCAAAATTGTATCTCTCGACGCGATCTACAACTTTACAGTTGAAATATTTTTGAATTAAAATTATTTAGAGTTCCAAAATTTAATTTTAAGTTTTAAATTTCAAAACCTATAAACTTACAACAATATTTTGAGACCATAAACAATTTTAATTCAAAAATATTTCAACTACAAAATTGTAGATTACGTCAAGGGCTACCATTTTAATATAAAGTTTATCTTTATTTAAGTTCATATGAAAAAGTTATCAGTTACTTTTTGATATATAGATTTTAGATCGCCTTGTTTTGATCCATATGAGACTCAAAATCAAGTTTAGGGACCGAAATGATATGATTGAACAAATTTGAGGACATAAACGTTTGATTTTCTAGTTTAGGAACAAGTTTATGGACCGAGATGACACGGATGAATAAATTTAAGGAGTTGAACGGTCGATTTGTGAGTTTAGGGACTGGGATGACACAACGACACAAATTTAGGGATCAGTGATGGACTTTAGTCATTAAATTATAGTTGAATAGAAAGGTAATATCCTCCAACCACCACCAAAGAAGTTCTCCGGCCCATTCTCTCGTGCACATAAAAGTATGCACTCCTCATCAGAGTTCCCAAGATATTTTTAAGAGACTTCGTTCTCACTCTCCCGTATCTCAAAAAAATTCAAACACTTCAGCGTCTGCTCCATCTCGCCTATGGGGGCGGGTGTCTACCGTGGCTCTTCTCAAAGCTTGCCGGCGATGGAGCTCTGGCGACCTGTGGTGGGTGGAGTTCGTCTTCCGGCGATGGCCGGTGGCGACGGCTTGGGGAGGATTCGGCCTGCAGTTGGTCCAAGGATTTGCTTGCATTTTCTTTGTTTTCTAGGGGCCTTCGTGCTATTAGGTCGGGATAGCTGTCCTCTATATCCTGTGTTGACGTATCTGTATTTGTATGTGTTCATGTACTTTCTCCGGTATCCTTAACTAGAAATTCAAGTATGTTTGCTGAAGGAAAAAAAATCAAACACCAAAGCTGACCATTTCGTCTCCGTACAAGCACGCAAGGTGATGTATAGTTTCCAGCCCATTCCACCAGGACCGGGGACTTTCCATTTCATTTATTAATACTTAGTCTTAAAAAGAATTTGTGTGGGTAAAGCTTGGTGTTTAAAAACAGCTCTTTCTCAGACCTCGCACAGTGCGGGAAGCCTACGATACTGGATACGCCCTTTTTTAGTCTTAAAAAGAATGCAAATTTTGCTTAATGAGAAATCAAATAATTTTAAATTTGATTAAATTCATACAAAATAGTATTATTTATGTTATAAAATAAGTATCATTAGATTAATTATGTAATATATTTTATACTAAATATATTTCGAGATACAATATTAATAATTTTTAGTACAAATTTAGTTAAATTTAAAATTATTTAACTTTTTATGAAACGAGAGTTGCATTTTAAAGACGAACGAGACAAAAACCAAGCTGAAAATCCAGCATGCACCAAGCAGCAGCATCGATCGAGCAGCAGCGGCGGCGACAACGACCCTCCGCGCAGCACGAGGCAGCAAGCGTCGTAAGCCCAGGAATCCCGGGCCCACCGCGCACCCCCGTCGTCCCCCGCTTCCCCGCGCCACCCCCGATTCTTCTCCCCGGCGTTCTCTCCTCTAGATTCTAGAACCTCTTCCTCCGCCCCCAGCCCTTGACCGCACCGCGCCCGCGCGAGACCAGGGGGGTCCGGCGCCACCGCCGGGGGTTCAGGACGGCGATGGAGCTGGGCCTGAGCCTGGCCTCGGCCTCGCCGCCGGCGGGCGGGCTGGCGCCTCCGCCGCCCCTAGCGCCTCCAGGGAAGGAGCAGCAGGTGGCCGGCGTGGGGATCCTGCTGCAGATCTCCATGCTCGTGCTCTCCTTCGTGCTCGGGCACGTCCTGCGCCGCCACCGCTTCTACTACCTGCCCGAGGCCAGCGCCTCGCTCCTCATCGGTAAGTTGGCCTTGCGCACCAAACCCTAGCTCCCTGGCCGCACCGCCTGGATTTGGTTAGTGATGACTGATGACTCCTAATGGACTGGCACGGGGAATGGTTTTCGGGAAGTAAGAGGGTCGAATGGACCATTCCCAGAGCGACGATCACTTTTAAGCAGGGGTAAGGAATTTAGGGGCAGTAGAGGCTGAAATGTTTGTCCTAGTGTGTAGACAGTCGCACGTAATCGATTTGTTCTGGACGGTGATTTTAGATGCTAGTGGTCTTTGCTCCCAAGTTCATTAAGCATGCTTCATTTTGTTTCCTGCAGGATTAGAGTGTGTCTGATGATCGTTTCATCTGCACTTATGTTCCTTGATATGCAGATCAATTCATCAGTACTTGTTTGAGGAGCTTATAAGTCAGTCTCTTGTGTCCGGCACATAATTCCTAACGTTTCGGGGCAACATCTTAAGTCTCCTTTACAATCTAAAGTAGCTGCTTAATGTTAACACGAGATGCCATCGTTATGTCAATATTTATTTTGTAACTTCTCTGTGTTGCCAATTGCTTGGTCACCAAAAATCACTTAAAAATACTTTCTTGGTATTTGTTATGAGCTGACAAAATTCAGCACTCAGATTCATTATCAAATTGTGGATGATAGCAGTATGCAAATTACAAAAGAAACTTTGCTCAGCAGTAAAGTTATTCAATTGCACCACTTCGTGTGGTGATTTGCTTGCAAAAGCTTCTGTTTGTTCAATGAGAACCTCTGGAAAGTAGTCTTGTATAGAAAATGTGCTTATGTGAAGCCAACTACTCAAGTTAGCCAACCAGTAAAACAAAATGTATGGAGAATAAAGTGGGGTCTTCATTATTTTTTGTTCTTTTTGTGCCTTCTTAAATTGGTGGTTCCCTTTAGATTTGTTGCATTAATTTTTATTTTTTCATGCATAGCACAGGCATTCTAAATATGCAAGCATCATGTCTGTATTGCAGGTCTAGTTGTTGGTGGCCTTGCTAACATTTCAAATACAGAGACCAACACTAGGTTTGTATTTTTTTTGCAATTTGATGTACTATACGTCTTGAATATCTGTATGATCATGAGTAATTTAGATTTGCATATGATTTGAGCATTATCCATTGATTTTCTTGTTTACTTCAATTTACAGGACATGGTTCAACTTCCATGAAGAATTCTTCTTCCTGTTCTTATTACCTCCGATAATATTATATCCTTTTTTTGCAATTCTTTTCTCTTACCACTGTTGATTTTTTTATAAAAGAAAGGTCCACTACCTCTCCTAATTCTTATTCATAAGCATCCCTACTGGAGTATTTCCTTTTGAATATTAAATTTGTATTCCTTGACTTCAATATACTCAATCAGGATTCAGCTTATCTCCGGTAAGTACTTCACAATGGCTAGATTTTTCTTTATCTAAGCTACTTTTTAAGATCACTTCGCTGGTTTACAGAAACCATTCTTTGCAAACTTTGGGGCTATCGTAACTTTCGCCATTCTTGGGACGTTGATTGCTTCAGTTGTAACAGGGGTTCTTGTGTAAGCAATTAACAAACTCTGTTTGCTAGATTTGCTGAAATCTTATGTTTCCTGAGTCTATTCTTTATTATGCTGCAGCTATCTTGGCGGACTGACATTTCTAATGTATAAACTTCCACTGGTTGAGTGCCTTATGTTCGGTGCCCTTATATCTGCAACCGATCCTGTCACAGTGCTATCGATATTCCAGGTACCTTGTTTTGTGTTCATTTATCATTTTTGAAGTTTGAACTCATAGTTTGCTGTCATCATGTAAGCCATTTTATTGAAAATGATTTGGCCTTCTTTTGATTTTTTTTGTGGGACTAATGCAAATTTGGTGAGGATTTAACTAGTCAATAACTTAAGTTGTTCTGTTCCTTGAAGAAATTCCAATGTTTGCACTCCTCTCTGAAACATTACATGTTATCGTTTATTGGTACCTGTTAGTGATTTTTAAAGTACGCTCTTCACTCTAGCTATCATTAAAGATTATGCTGGGGTTATAAAGAGGTATTTCGTATTTATTTTGATCATCCCGACCTGGTAGCCATTATGAAGTGTAACTGGCCCAATTATGCAGCCCATTATTTTTTAGTCTAATATATGAATCTTTTTACTAGATATTTTCCTTGAAGTCTAGAACATTGCACCATGAAATTCGTAGAAAGTTCTGCTAACTGCTAAAATAAAATATTAGCTTATGCAATTGGATCTTAGATAGCAACCTAAGCTGCAGCGTAAAATAACCAAGAAATGACTTGGACTCTACACATCGTACCTGGGTGGTTAAACCTGGAAAGGAAAAGGCTCATATTCCCACTATTTGATAAAAAGCGCATCAAAATCTTAGTGACACTATTTTCTCTCACCGTTCTGACCATTTGCTGTAGTTGTAAATCTCAACATGAAAATCCATGATAATCAGTAGAAGCTGTTTCATCAGAATAGAAATCTTCTTTAGCTGTACAGTTATTGTAGATTTCATTTAGTATAGTGAAGTTCTGCTATGCCACCATTGCTACATATTCAATTAGCAGTGTCTTACCATCTTTCATTAACCAGAGTCTGTTGTTCCACTGGTACCCATGACACAAATTTAATGGAATATTTCTTGAAGGTGGCAAATGTCTGATGCTGAAGATTTTGTCCATAACTGACAATACAAAACTCTTGAATTTGTTTCTATGCAGGAACTGGGTTCTGATGTTAACTTGTATGCTTTGGTGTTTGGAGAATCTGTTTTGAATGATGCGGTCTGTTTTTTGCTTCTTTCCAGTGCACAAGAATAGTCAGTGCTTGTACTTGTGACTAACCTACCTGTCTCCCTCTTTGGAATGGACAGATGGCAATTTCTCTTTACAGGTTTGCTTCTGGCTATGATATGATTTGTTTTTTTTAAGCCATGTGTTTCTTGCTTATGTATGTGCTTCTCGTCAGGACAATGTCATCAGTCAGAAGTCATGCAGCAGTCGGCGAGAACTTTTTTATGATGATTCTCCAGTTCCTTGAAACCTTTGTTGGTTCAATGTCATCAGGTTGCACTTCTGCTCCAAATTCGGTTGCCACCTAAAGTTTATGAAATTGTGTCGTTAACAATTGTGTGCTATGAGTTTTGGCACTTCACAGCTGCAATATTTAGTTCTGGGAAATTTCTGTTTTTTACCATTTTTTTAACAATCTACGGCTTGATGTCATGCTGAAACTAAAAATAAGCAATTCATGGGACACAGATAGTCTAGGTGCAAATTTCATTTCAACTGAATCTGCTGCAGCATTTGTCTCATTGTTTGGTTCTTTCTGATTTAGTTTTTTCTCCATCATTATTCATTCATCGGATTATATACTCACTCCATATCTTGATTTGCAGGTGTAGGAGTTGGATTTATCTCTGCTCTTATATCCTTTTTCCTTTGTCTTAAATGCAAAATGTTGTTTCTACACATGAATGCGATAGCTATATACACATTTTACAATTTCTGTTGCTTCAGTGTAATGTGCTTTTTGCTTTTGCATCAGATGCGTTGTGGAGCACATTTGATTATCCAAGTATCTTGTCTTAGGCAACTTAGACAGCAATTTGTTCATCAGTTCATCACACTATATTCTTAGAGAGTGATATTTGTTCACCATGTTATATTCTTTCTTCTTATTGGCATACAATCTATTTTTTAAAGTAAGATGCCTTATTTTTCTTGGCGCCTAATACATTTGAGTAGTTAGTGAGTCAGTAGTGTTTGCTTCTAGAAAGGCTGATGTAAGATTGGATCATTTAGGCAATAACTTCTTTTTCTACTGCACATTTACTATATGATCTTAGGCTGATGTAAGATTGGATCATTTAGGCAATAACTTCTTTTTCTACTGCACATTTACTATATGATCTTGCGAGCCTTGACCACTTATTACCTTTTCAAATATGCTGGATTGGATGTTGACAAGTAAGCCACATCATACTGCCTATTTTCATGTTCCAGTTTTTTTTATTATTATTGGTACATGTTACTAATGCTTAATTTGCTGATTTGTTTACTGTTTCAGTCTGCAAAATTTGGAGTGCTGCCTTTTTGTTCTCTTTCCATATTTCTCGTAAGCAAACTTCTAAACTTCAATACCTTTCTTTCCTTCTGGAGATTTGTTTCAACGAAACTTTGCGAATTATTTGTAGGTATATGTTAGCCGAAGGACTTGGGTTGTCAGGGATTGTTTCTATATTATTCACGGGAATGGTAAGCGCTATGTAATTTATTGCATTATACCATTGATGTTTATCTTGTGGCTAAGCCTGACATAATTTCTTATCTATCGTCAGGTTATGAAGCATTACACATACTCCAATCTTTCAGACAATTCACAGCGCTTTGTTTCTGCCTTTTTCCACTTACTGTCATCTTTGGCTGAAACATTTGTGTAAGCATCAGAACTTGTAGTTGACTAATTTCCTAATTAGAAAATATAATCATACACTGTACCATATTGGCTGCTCCTGATTTTCTTTTAGGTTCATTTATATGGGCTTCGATATTGCCATGGAAGAGCATAGCTGGTCACATGTTGGCTTCATCTTCTTTTCAATTGTATCCTTAAAAGTCCTCTTTTTAACAAAAGAATAATACCAGTTGTGACCCTTAAATTATTTATTTTAACTTTGCTTCCTTGACTTACTCAAAAAAAGATATTTATAGTTGTTGCAAGGTACTGCTATGATCTCCCTTCACTTCACATGTCTGTATTTATTTCTCCCTAGTTTGTAACGATGCTTGTTTTGGGATATTTGATAATTTTATCATTTTGCAATACCAATACTGATATTTAGATGAGAGGCTCATGCTTTACTGTTGTGCATCTATGGCACTACTCTAGAAAAATAATATATTCTTAGTATTTAATCCATTCTGTACATGTTAAGCCTCCTGGGTTGTATAGCTGCTGCAGGCTTACTACTTTCATTTGTCGAGGAATTTATATCCAATATGTGGAGTAATATTTTTTTTATTTTCTTTTCGCAAGATAAACTAATGCATCTTTTTGATGTATAGGGCTGTAAATGTCTTTTCTTGTGCATACTTGGTTAACATGTCTAGGCCAGAACATCGCCGTATTCCTCTAAAGCATCAGAAAGCACTTTGGTTTAGCGGTTAGTGCCATTACAGTTATATAATTTTGTACATGTGACCGACACTTTTATGATGCTCACTGGTACTTTTGGACAAACAGGGCTTAGAGGGGCCATGGCTTTTGCACTTGCTCTCCAATCTGTGCATGAACTTCCTGAAGGACATGGAAAAACAATATTCACCACCACTACAGCCATTGTTGTGTTGACGGTACTTGCTTATTTTTGGCACTTGTTAGTTTTAACCAAAGCACACTTCAGACAAAGATATGGCACTTGCCAGTGTTCCTTAAGATAATGCCCTAGGCTTGTTGTTCCGTTACGGCTGTGCATTTGACCCGTAGCATTTACTGATGCCTATTGCAAAGCTAAGATATACATTTTTGCAAATTCATTTATTAAATGTCAGTAGCAAACTAGCAACTAATCAAACTGCCATGCACATTCCATCAAACAAACATATTTTCTTTGTAAAAGGTTGGAGTCATGGGCTTCCTGTAACATAACTACCACAATTTCTTCACAAGTATACTGAATTTCATTGACTGATTACGCCTAATCATGCAGGTACTTCTTATTGGAGGGTCGACGGGAACTATGCTTGAAGCTTTGGATGTTGTTGGAGATGAAAACCCATCAATAGAAGTAAGGCTTGCTTGAATGTGTTTTTTTTCTCTGAGAAAAAAAAAAGATGTGTGTGAGTTGTATGACTATGATCAGTATATACCATATAGTATTGGGAGTCTAATGAATTCATATTTAGTTATGGGCGCATAAACATTCAGTTTGACTCTAAAGTAGTTATTGCATTTTACTTTACAATTATGCATGGAAGAATCTTCTTGATACAAAATTGAGTGAATGGCACTCAACTTGGGTGCATCCTGCAAACTTGCGGGCAGTTTGCTTGAACACACTCTGACTATTGTATTTTTGATTTAGGAGACGGAATGACGGATAAAGAGATGGGTTTGTAGATATGATTAGCGAAAGTCTGATTGTTTATCTGTCGTCCTCGTTAACACTAGGTTCGGGCTGAGGAGACCCGGTGCTTAGTGAAAGTCTGGTTGTTTTTATCCACATGTGATTTCATGCATTTGTGTGCATTTTTGGTTGTTTTGCTCTATTATTGTCATGCTATTTCCTTGCTTTTAATATATCTGAAGTTACTTCATTTCTAAATTCCACCATTCTCAGACTTATGAAGACAACAATGGTTTCATGCCTCCAACTTATGAAGAAGGTACATCATCTGGGGGAGGATTGAGAATGAAACTCAAACAGTTTCACAAAAGGTAATTTGTTTTGTGTCTCCATTTGCTTACAAGTCATCATGCAAACAATTGCATAACCTTTTCTTTTTCTTTTGATGGTGCAGCACGACGTCATTCACTGCCCTTGACAAAAACTACCTGACTCCATTTTTCACCAGCCAGACTGACGATGACGACGACGATGACTTCAGTTAGTGACTTATTTTGCTTATCAAATGTAAAGTAAACGAGATCGAACCCAGGCTATATAAATCAATAATTTGTGTGCAACTTGTTACTTGTACGGCATTATCATCTTCGGAATCTGGTGTCTGCTACATCTTCTCAGTTTAGTTAGCATTTCATGATGTGCATTTATTCTATCAATAAACATTGATTCACCCATCTATTTCTTAGATTGTTTATTCATATCTGATTGATTTTGTTTCAGGTGGGCAACCCCAAAACCGGCGAGTAAGATTCTATGATCAATAACAGATTTTGGGCTTCCACCTATCAAGCTAAATACACGGAGCACAACTGATGGCATGATGGTGTTCAAGTATAGGAGCATCCTTACCTGAGTAGCATATGGCAGAAGATATCTGTATACCGTAGGTCAGAAATCATAAGGCTCAAATCAACTCTTATGGGGATGAGGATAGCCGGGCCGCATGTATATATGTCTCTAGGCCTCCTTGAGAACTTGGTGGAGCTCCAGATGAAATGCAGGGTTTTTCTGGAAATTTGTCTGGTTGTAGCCTTTACGTTATGTTAATTTTAATAACCCAGACATTATGATCGTAAAGTGGCAGATTGCAGCAGGCAGTCTCACTGGCTGAAGTACAGTGCCATTCATCCAACTGGACCATGTGGGAATAAAAAAAAACTCTTATAGTAAAAAATCACAAGGTGGTTCGTGGAATGCAATGAATGGTCTAGAATTGAGCTTCTAGTCAACTAAAGGTTGTTCTGGGAAGTTCTGCTCTACTTTGTAGGAGTTAGTTTAGTGGCACACTCACTTTCTAATGAGAATGGGGAACATAAACATGTTTATGAAACGGGGCTAGCCCCTTTATCTTAAACAGAACAGAAAATGGAACTGCCTAATGAAGACATGATATCCTGCCTAATGGAACAGAAAATGTTTATGAAACTGAAGTCTGAAGACCGAGATATCATGTTTTCTGCTATGAGCTCTGCTAGTTTAGTTTAGAGTCATCATTCCTAAAGAGAAGTGCGAATCTATATCTCGTTGTCTACGGCACGTTACCTTGCTTATATAAGGATTGAAAACCTCCCTCCATTTTCAGATGCTCTCAATCTCCTAAAACCTTAGTCACTACAGGATTCGTGATTTTTGCCTAGAGTTGCAAGCGAATGGCTGACTTGTTGATTAGTCATTTTATGCACTATGAGGCAGTCGGTCCTCAATTCTTGGTCCACAATTGCTCGTCGCTGATTCCAGCTTGCTATCGGCAATAGCCCTTGATATACTTAATTATCCTCGGCCATTATACAGGACCAGGTACTTTGTTGACCATGTAATATAATTCTTTGGAACTTTAGTTGATGAGTCTAGGACCCATGCGCCTGAACTCATGTGCTTGTGACTTTTTCTTCTCCCCTCTTAATGAAAAATGGCACGGTCGTAACAAAAAATTTCTAGTTGTGATTTGAGCAACTGCTCTGAACCTCCCTTGCACGGGATTATCCATCTGCCTTGTTAGCCTAGACCCAGCGCCTCCCTCCATTTTCCAGATGCTCTCCATCTCCTCCTACAGAATGGACATAAGCCAGAACAGAGGCTTTGCTTGTCGAGTTGCTAGCCATTCCAGGCTCCAGTCCCCTCCAACATATTGTAAGCTGCCAGACTCACCGGGCACAGTGCCCACCCTGTTTTTAAACGTCTGCAAAATGGGCTACCACATTTGTAACAAACACTTGCTTCCATGTTCATGTTCACCTAATGTATTTTGGCGGAGGGATCTTTTTGGCGACAACTTAGTGATGTGGAATAATCTCCTTTCACGTCTTACAACTGTCGTTTTAAGTTAGGAGGAGGATGAATTTATTTGGACATTAGATCAAAACGGTGAATTTTCAGTAAAATCACATTATCTTTGTCTGATTCATCAAAACGTCCCCAATACTAACAAGCGCCTTTGGAAATTAAAAAACCCTCTCAAGCTCAAATTTTTCCTTTGGTAGCTTCGGAAAGGTGTTATTCTAACAAAAGATAATTTGGCCAAAAGGAACTGGCAAGGTAACGAGCAGTTCTTCTTCTGTCATGAGAATAAAATGATACACCATCTGTTTTTTTATTGTCGATTCGCTCGCCTAGGTTGGGCTACAGCTTATGCAGCTTGGGGACTTCCTAGACCCCAAAGCGTGGATGATATGTTTGGACACTAGCTAGATGGAATTCAGTTGCACTTAAAAGCTTTGATCCTTTTGGGAGCATCAACTTTATGTTTATGTTGGTCTTTGCGGCTATTGACTCAAAAATCCGCCAGTCTGATCCTCGCGTTCCATGTACGCTAAGGCCGGGGAAATCTGATTCACTCCGTATTACCGAACCCAAATCGGCGCGTGTGGTGTGCGCTGTCGTGCCAGTCAATTTGACCTGCAATTGACAAGGAAGGTAAACGTTAAATTCCAAGGATCGGCTACCCGGTCGATATCAATGATGTCAGCAATCGACTATTGGAACAACCAATCTAGTGAAACAAGCCGTGTTTAAAGTAACACAGCTTGGGAACAACACCTAGATCCAGACCCAATCGGCTATGGTGTTGAATCACAATGAAAAGCCGATAAGAATATATCTAGACCGGATAACTTGTGGTAAAACTTAATACAAGCTAGATTAAATGGATTAACCTAACAAGATCTAAACAATTACTGATAACTTGTGATAAAAGCTAAAAACAAGCTAGACTAAGCGGATTAATCTAACAAGTTGATAACTTTGTTAAATAACTCGTGAATAAATTAAATCTAGGTAAAAGCGATGCAATATAAACCTAAGATCTAAAATACTTCCTCCGTATTGGTAAAGGAAGTCGTTTAGGACAGCGACACGGTCTCAAAAACACAACTTTGACCTCTTATTTTTTTAAAAATATTTATAGAAAAGTGATATATGTAAACTTTTATGAAAGTATTTTTCAAGATAAATCTATTCATATAATTTTCACATTTGTAAACTCAACAACTTAAAAGTTATTGATGATTTATATTCCCAATGTTTGACTCAAACCTTGTCCAAAACGACTTCTTTTACCAATACGGAGGGAGTATTTGATAACTTGAGCCCTACAGATTGAGGAAGAACGGATGGGCCGTCAAGCTTGCCTATCTACGCACCTCGACTAGGAACTTACCACCAAAACAGAGATCGAAACCGATGCAGCCGTGCTTACTGAGAAGAACTCGTAAAGGGAAAAAGCTACTTTAACTATATTTTTGGCAAAGTCGCCAACATGAAAAGTAGATGCAAATAATGTAAAGGGTTTTATTTGGCTATGGTTGATCGAGTTTACAAGACTCGTAGGTCTGTTATTTATACTCTAGCCTTAGACTCCTTATCCATCACGACAAATGTACAACTTGACTCTTAAAAAAAGAAATACCTAAATTAAAACCCTAAGAGAATTCGCGGACGTAGTCCACCAGCTCCATCTCATCTCCATCAGCTAGGAAGCCTTCTCGGCCCATAGGCCCAACATGCTTCTCGTTCCTCTCTGTTCCAGCACCGGCCTGCTTCCATCGGCTACACGCTTTGTACTTTCAGATTGACATGTTCTGAAAAATGGTGTCAACACATGTACCCAATTTTGAATTAAAAATATATTTTTGTTCCAAAATTCCTTTGAGCTTCCACGATTTTCCTTCCGTGTGGGCGCCAACAGCGCACCTATTGAGTTGGCAACTCGCATCCCATGCAGGCGGCGAGTCAAAATCCTTCTTTGCCTGTGGCTCTTCCTCTTCTCTGCCACTCGTTTGCAGCGTGGCGGTCCGACTTCTATCTTTTTACCCTTGATTTATCTTTCCATTAAACTTAAGGGCACAACGTTCCGCCTTTCCTCAGCTGATTCACCTTCCTACTTGGCCTCTATAAATAAAGGTCATTGGTACGGCGAATAGACCAAGGTTCATCGGCTGCCACATCTCCTCTTGTCCTCAAGAAAAAACCCCAATTTCCATCTTTACTAGCAATAGCCGGGTGCAACAAGCACGTAGGGGAAGGTCCCTCGAACCAAGCGCCAACCCCTCTTCATCGCATGGGTGAGGAATCTGCTGATCTTTCTTTCCAGTTCACCAAAGTTCTGATTTATATCTATCTTGTTCAAGGATGATGAAGCTTCTAATGCTCCTGCATTGAGTACCTCCCGCCCCGTTGGCGAGTTCTTCCTGTGATTCTACAGAGAGCAGCAGAGAGCTCATCCAGCGCCATCTCTTTGAGAAGGATGGAGTTTGTGAACTCTACTCGAGGCAACCCGGAGAATGGGCATCTCGAGCTTGCCTAGACACAGTCTGGGTGTCACCATCGGTTGCTGAAGGCAACACTTCCGTTGTTCCAGCCTAGTCAGCCAATGCCGACATTAGGTTAGCAGGTAAATCCTTTAATTGACAACTCATTTTCCAGCATTCTTCATCTGATGCATCTACTTCCTGTCTTTACCAGCTCTGGAGTCTTAGATCCAGATCCTTCACCAAGGGCAGCCACCGCTGCTACTGCGGTGAATGCCAGGGGTGACACCATCAACGATCTCCTGCGGGACATCCCCAACCACGCCCAAGAGAACGCCAGACATGGTGCTCGTCAAGGAACAAGAGCCGCCCTGGCTGTGTTGCAGACCGAACTTGGGCACAACACTCGGGATCTGCACCCCGTTTGCCCTTAGGGCAACATGAAAAAAGAAAGAAGAGCTTGACGAAGTTGCCGGTGTCGTTGCCCTTGAAACTGGCAAGCTACACCAACACAAGAAACCCCTAGGAATGAACGAGAACCAACGCAGAAGCAAACACCGAAAAGCAGCGCAAGATCCAGCAAGGTATATATCACCGGTTGATCCGACGCTCACAGAATTGAGTGCGTCGGTTAAACCGATGATACAGAGCCTGCAGCACGATAACACTAACACCGGTTGATCCGACGTAGATCTCACCAAAGCATCGGTTTAACCGGTGGTGCTACTCCTGATGAACCGACAAAATCGAATTAAATCACCGGTGTAGTTGTCCAGAGAGACCACAAAACGCACCACGACAAACACCGGTTTAACCGACGATAAGAAAAGTCTATGCATCGGTTGAACGAGCAAAAACAGCACACTCACAAGTAACACTGGTTGATCCGATGCTCGTAAAGACTAAAGCACCGGTGCATTCAACAGAAATGCCAAAAATCTTAACTCAGAACAACCCATCCACCGGTTGATCTGACGCTGATAATCTCGACAGCGCCGGTTTATCCGGTGTTAAGAAAAAGCTCTGTTTTGAGTCCAGAACGGAATTTTCAGCCCGCGGCTGGGGAAAAGCTTAATGATCGAACTATCAAATCAAGTCTAAATCTCACCAAACTTTGCAGGCATGATCACAAAGACCTTGTGAACATACCTACCAAAGGAATCGACGATTCACTCCACGGTTTGAGAGGAATCGACGAAAACTCGAGCAAGAACAGGGTTTTCTCAAAGCGTGAAACGCTCAAGAACTTCGATCCTAAGGAGCTCGTGAATCCTAGGAGTTTTGCACTCTGCAAGAGGGCATCAATTCACCACAAAGAGCTCTAAGAACCACCACGATCTCGCGCAACCAAAGAATCAATCGCGGAATTGAATTTCAACCCAAACACGAGAACACAGAGTATTGAATTCATACGAAATTGAAACACCCATAGGGCACAAGGAGGATAGGGCCTCCTTTCCCAATCGAATTCAAAACATGGTCTCAAGAATCCATCTCCAAAATCTCACCCTAGAGGAGGAAGGGAGAAGAACAGAGAGAGAAGGAGAGAGGCGACGGGAGCAGGTGGAAAAAGGGTTGTGCACCTCCCGCAGAGGGAGAGCCCCTGTCTCTGCTTGTCTTTTTATCCACACCGTGTGCTGTTGCCCTGCCTCTCTTTCTTCTCCTCCAAGTCTCCCTCTAAAGACTAAAATACCCCTAAGTGCTGGAATTAAACTAGAAGGCCCGTAGGGGCAAAAACGGAAAAGATACATTGAAGATCATCCAACGGCCGCGACGACTTGAAGATATTTGCTTCGACCCGACACAATCGTCCTGATGTTGCCACGCGTCCTTCTGGAATCTTCATGGGGGTAGTTTTGGGAAAACTGCCGAAACCGAGTTCGGGGGCGGTTTTGGAGGAACCGCCAAACCTTCCCGCGTGATGTTTCTGGCACACCCGCCATGCCCGATGTCGCCACGTGTCCAACCTCCCGCCGGAACCCTAGCGCCTTCGTTATCCAGACGCCATCGCCATCTCTCTCCGACTTGGCCGACGTCGTCGCATCCCAGCCGTTGGTTTTTCCCGAGCCACCAACAAACTCCACGCCGTCCCGCCTTGGCGCCAGGAGTGGATCGCAACACGGCCCTGCTGTGGCCCAAGCATCTGGGCCGCCCTTCTCCACCGCACGGTCGTCCGGTCGGGCCTGCAATGCCACCGTAAGGTCTCCCGCCTCCGCATGGTCGTCAAGCTCCCTGCCACCGCAACGCCGCCGCATGGTGCATTGGCACGCGCCTCGCTCTTGTCCAAACCATCTCGCTGCCACCGCGCCATCCGTGTACCTGCACACCACAGACCAAGAACTAGCGCAATCTCCACAGAGTCGCGACTACACACAGTTAGTCCACTCCACGTGTTGGCAATCACTCATCACACCAAGGAGCAGGCCTCCACTGCCTCTCAATCTCCCCCTTGATGAGTGCATTGTCAACACCACACCCCACACGGGCACTAGTGAAAGAAAAAGATAACCGAAAAAGAAATAGAAAACATGGAGAGCTAACTCAAGTGATCAACAGCGATTGAAAGCCAGAAAAGATCACTTGAAGATAGCAAAGCCAAAAGAGTCAGCCCCCAAGACAAGGGCAACGGCTCAACGCACTGACTCCAAAACATGCTTGACCCCTCACGAAAGAGGCAAGGCTCAACACAGCCAGCAAAGAGCATGACAAAGCTCAAAACTCCCCCTGAAATGCAGCTCCCCCTCACTATGCAACTCTCCCCCGATGTGTTCACACTCAGGGACTGAATCTCTCCCCCTGAGACCAAACAACAATCTCTCCCCCTTGTTGACAAGGCACACACCAAGATACTTCCCCCTGTCTAGATGCTCCCCCTGGAAATATGCCATGAAGTGCAAGCATGCGTGCCTAAAGAGCTTCCAAGTACAGAACAAGAGCATTTGCAAGGGTCGAAACAGCACAGCATATGAGGGTGCATATACAAAGACAATGCATGGAGAAGCTCATAAGAATATATCTATACAGATCATGAGCAAGCATTTGTCATTTGTAAAAGAAAAAGTATCACCATAAAGGACCTAGCATACTAGAAGGTAAACAAGTATGCAACTGCCACTCAAGCAACTGAAGACTTGTCAAGATTAAAGTTTGATACCCATTGAAAACCCTTAATTTCTCAACAAGAAGAAGTGGTGCCAGGGGTTGAAAACTTGCAAGTGCTTAACTTAGCGAATGTGCCAAGCCTAGGTCAAGGACCATCAGAAGCTTAAGACAACACTCTCAGTCATCCACAGCCTTGTCCAAGTTCTCCAGAGGAGCAGTCTCGGAACAGGATCAGTGGTGCAAGCAATCCCACCTGGATCTTTTCACACAAAGCAAACCATGATATACCAAATGTTGGATTTTTGAAAATGAACACCAATTATAACACACCAACTGTTTGAATTTGCAAAGCAACCATGAAGCAAAAGAGGACATCTTGTTGCATATGAGAGCAAAGGACCTAGCCATTAAGCATGAACAAGATAGCATAAGCATACAAACCTACACATGCTAGTAGCAGATCCTGAAGGTGACCATGTTTTATGATTTTCAAAGAATAAAACAGCTAAGCTCACAGCCAATATACAACATATTCAAAGGAGCTAGCTACACATAGTCAAAGCATATATACAACTCATAGCATAGCACACGGCACAAGCAAATGCAGATATCATACATGAGAAGCTGGTGCAAGTGTAATGCCTATGAGCAAATGCTATGCAAAAGTGGTATGTACACAAAATGCAAGAAAAAGCAAAGAATAAAGGAAAATCAATCCTAAACTACAAAAACAACTACCCAACTCAAAATGGGTAGCACACACCAAGCTCTCCCCGCAAGCGAGCATAGGTGGCTTGTTCTAGGGGCTTGGTCAGGATGTCGGCTACTTGATTATCAGTGGATACATGGGTCAGCTCAACATCACCCTTCTCATAATGATCTCTCAGGAAGTTGAACCTCACGTCTATATGCTTGGAGCAAGAGTGTAGGATGGGGTTCTTTTCTAAGCTTATGGCTGAGGTGCTGTCAATGAAAATAGGAACTCTTCCATAGGTTAGGCTATAATCGCTGAGAGTGTGTCTCATCCAAAGGATCTGGGAGCAGCAACTAGCAGCAGCTATGTATTCGGCTTCTGTGGTGGAAAGAGCTACACTAGTTTGCTTGCGGGCAGACCAAGACACAAGAGAAGTTCTAAGAAATTAGCAGGTGCCTGAAGTCGACTTGCGATCAATCTGACACCCACCATGATCAGCATCAGAAAAGCCAACCAACGCAAGAGAAGAGGAAGAAGAGTACCAAAGGCCAAACTCAGGAGTGTATCGAAGGTACCTGAAAATCTTCTTCACAACGTTCCTGTGAGAAGTGTGCGGAAAAGTCTGAAACCTCGCGCAAAGACAGACCGCGAACTGGATGTCGGGTCTGGTGGCCATCAAGAACAGGAGCAAGCCGACCATGCTCCTATACTCCTTCTGGTCCACAGCAACACCTTCAGTGTCCTCATCCAGTGCTGTAGAAGTGCCCATAGGAGTCGGCATGGGACTGAGGTCCCCGAAGTCGAACTTCTTGAGCATATCCTTGGTGTACTTGGCCTTGTGGACGAAGGTGCCATCTCGGGTTTGTTTGATGTGCAACCCGAGGAAGAACTGAAGCTCACCCATCATAGACATCTCAAACTCCCTGCTCATATCATCAGAAAAACTAGAAACAAGAGAGTGAGAGGGGCCACCAAAGATAATATCATCCACGTAAATCTGAACCAACAAAAAATCAGTGCCACACCTGAGGAGAAACAATGTCTTATCTACCGATCCCATGACAAACCCCTGCTTAAGCAAAAAGGCTCTCAACCTCGCATACCAGGCTCTAGGGGCTTGTTTCAGACCATACAAAGCCTTCTGAAGCTTGAAGACTCGGTCTGGAAACTTGGGACTCTCAAAGCCAGGAGGCTGCTTCACATAGACCTCCTCCTCTATGAACCCGTTCAAAAAGGCACTCTTCACATCCATCTGATACAGCTTGAACCCCTTCGAAGCTGCAAAGGCTAAAAGATCCGGATGGCCTCTAAACAAGCTACAGGAGCAAAGGTCTCCTCATAATCTATTCCCTCCTACTGGCTGTAACCCTGAGCTACTAACCTAGCCTTGTTCCTCACAACCATCCCATCCTCACCCTGTTTGTTCTTGAAAACCCATTTGGTACCTATAGGGTGGCAATCTGGTGGCGGCTCTACTAGGACCCAGACTTGGTTTCCCTCAAAGTTTTCTAACTCCTCATGCATGGCATTGACCCAGTTAGAATCAGATAAAGCGTGTCCAACATCTTTGGGCTCAAAGGTGGCTACAAACGCAGAGTGAGCACAGAAGGCAATAGAGGTAACCTTCGACCGCGTCTGAACTCATTGGTGAAGGTCCCCGAGTATCCTCTCTGGAGGATGATCCCGCAGGGCTCGGTGGTGTACTCGCTGAGGTGAAGTCACCTCGCCACCGCCCTCAGCATGGGTCCTGGAGGTAGAACCTTGAGCTGGATGTGGATCAGCCGTAGTCGAAGCTATGGGGAGCGGGCCGCCGTCGTCGTCAGAACTCGAGTCCCCAGGAAGTGGGCCTGCAGCCAGCGCAGGGACACCACCATCACCCTCAAAGTCCTCAGGCTCATCCTCACCCTCGAAGATGTCCTGGCCAAACTCATCGTCACCTGCACACTCCACAGAAGCAGATGAAGAAGGAGTGGACTCGTCGAAGGTTACATTACAAGTTTCGACGATCCGGTTAGTCTCAAGAATAAGAACACGATAGCCTCTAGATTGAAGAGCATAGCCAAGAAGAATGCCATCTGAGCTCCTAGACTCGAACTTATCAAGATTTCCCTCCTTCAGAACAAAGCATCTGCAACCAAAAGCATGCAGATGGGACACCTTGGGCTGCCGACCAAACCGCAACTCATACGAAGTCTTCTTCATGAATGAGCGAAGGAAGATGCGGTTGGCAACATAACATGCGGTGTTGATCGCCTCGGCCCTAAAACGCCTAGGAGTCCTATGCTCATCGAGCATCGTCCTGGCCATTTCCACAAGAGTCCGATTTTTGCGTTCAACAATGACATTCTGTGGAGGAACATAAGGAGAGGAGTACTGGTGATCAAGACCAAAGCTACGACAAAAGTCATCAAAGGGAGCATTCTTCAATTCAGAGCCATTGTCACAGCGAATAGCTCTCATGGCATGTGGAAGCTCGTTCTGTAAACTCAAGGCAAGGTCTCGGAAGTACTGAAAGGCCTCATCCTTAGTCTCCAAGAAAAAAACCCAAGAGTACCGAGAGAAGTCGTCCACGATCACAAGGATGTACCACTTCCCACCAACAGAGCGCACACGTGCAGGACCAATAGTGTCCATATGAAGAAGCTCACCAGGGTGCGATGTCATCACCTGATTCACAGGTGGGTGCGGAAGGGAAACCATCTTCCTGTGACGACATGGGTGACAAACAAGGTCCTTGTCCAACTTGAGCTTGGGAAATCCTCGGATCAAATCAAGTGAGCTGAGCCTTACTAGTAGATCAAAGCTCAAGTGACCAAGTCTCCTATGCCACTTCCAAAGCTCAGAGGACTGACCAGTCACCAGACAGTGAGAGGTGCTAGAAGAAGATCCAGAGAAGTCAATGCGAAACACACGACCAAGAGGAACATTGCTGCAAACAAAATCCCCTCTGGAATCAAGAACATGCGAGCAACCTCTCTTGAAGCTTACCTCATACCCATCATCAAGAAGTTGTGAAACAGAAAGCAGATTAAAACCAAGTTTATCAACAAGTGCAACCTCTCTCAGGGTGAAGTCATCAGAAATCCGAATAGCGCCAACTCCACATACCTTTCCTCTGCTGTTATCCCTGAAGACGATGTACTCTTTGTCCTTCGTCGGGGTGAGGCTGGAGAACCATTTGTGACTCCCGGTCATGTGGCGCGAACAACCGGAGTCCATGAGCCATATGTTCTCCAGGCCTCGAGTGTCCTGCTCAGTAAGAAGAAAACGAGCGGGCAAATGGCCCGACACTGGGGTTAGCACAGAAAGAAGCAAACCAGTGTCATGCCATCTGCTCGAAAGCAGGGTAAGTATCCTCAAACGAAAACTGTGGCTGGCGACCACCACGCTGAGGAAAACGTGGTGCGCCTCCGCCACCAAAGACTCGGCCACGCTGACCACAACTGAAAGCACGGTGTGGGATGGGGCCGGTGAAACCACCACCAGGAGCGCGATATCCACCACCGCCTCCCCCTCCTCCACCTACACGACGTGGCCTGGCATCCCGCCTCTGCCCACGTTGAGCTGGAGCGTGTCCTCCTGTAGGCTGGTGGAACATCTCCAGAGTGCGCCTCTCAGGCTGCCTGCGCTCAAACCTCAACCTCCGAAAGCAAAACTCTGCCAAGTGATCACCCCTCTCGCACCACTCACACTGGTAAGGCTCTCTCTTGTGTGTAGGCTGTGGTGTAGGAGCTGGGGCTCTCTAAGGTACTCTGGGGGCTGAGTCCTCACCTTGGGCTTAGGAATAGGCTTACCACTAGGAGGGAGTGTATCCAGTCGGTTCTTGAGGTGGTTAGGCTTGGGAACCCACACTGGATTCTTAGGTGGAGCTTTAGGTGGCTCAGAGAGAATTCCATCCTTAACTGGTGCTGGCTTAGGAACTGGTGGAGCTGTGGAAGAGGAAAGTGCACTCACACTCGGCTCAAGCATCTCACCAATCTTGCCATAGGGTTGGACAAAGTCAGCAGGAGTAAAAGCAAAACCAACCCCAACACCATCAGGACGCTTAAACTGCTGAACCATCATGCCCAACTGAGGCTCGCGGGCGGACACCCAACTGAGAATCTCTCGAAGGTGGGAGTTCTCCTCCTCCATCCGGGTCTTGTCCTTCTGTGCCTCCTCAATCTCAGAGATCAAGCTTGGGCACACAGTACAATCAGCAGAGCAAGAGCTAGTTAGTGTGGATTTCTCCAACTTCCTCAAAGCAGCATTCTTCTCCTTAAGCTCTTCTCTAAGTGCTGGGCATTCCTTACAAGTACCCAAGAGGGTAGGCCGGGACTTGAGCTCGTCCAAGGTCTTCTTGCCCTCCTCGAGCTTGAGCAAGTTATCATCATACTTACTCTTGAGCTCGGAAAGGTCCGACATCAAACCGATGCACTGACTGCACTCATCCTCCTCCTCACAATCCTCCACAATAGGGGCAGACTGAGCAATCTCTAAAGCTAGTTTAACTTCCTTCAGCTCCTATCTCAAAGCCCTAAACTGCTTCTTAGCATCCTTAATGATCAAGTCCTGATTATCTAGAGCAGTGTAAAGATCCTCCAACTCCTCAGGAGTGGGGTGCTCAGGACGTACCTCAGAGCTTGGCTCTGGCTGAAGTACTGGCTCTGCCATGGTGGAAGGAGTCCCGTCGGCGTCAGAGTCGATGGCCATGGTGCAGAAGCCGGCCGCCTTCCCAGCATGGAGGCAAAGGCCGGTGAAGCCCTCCGTGACCTTCTTGGTGCTCCGCTTCTTCTCGCCACGGTGGTGTGAGTCGGAGTCACTGGAGCTGGATGAAGACGATGACGTCGAGCACTGGCTGGTGGAGGAATGATCCTCGCTCTGGGCGACGAACGCCTGCTTGCTCTTGTACTTGCCGACGTTCTTTTTTCGCTCGTGGTGCCACTTGGAGCGTCCGCCATTCTTCTTGTGGGAGTGCCCACTCTTGTGCTTGTGGCAGTGCTCGCGGTACTCTTCGTGCCTGGAGCGGTCGTCCTCCTCCCTGGAACTCTTCTTCTTGGGACACTCGGCGGCGAAGTGGCCGGTCTTGCCGCAGTTGAAGCAGGTCTTCGCTCGTGCTTGTCTGTTGTTGAAGGCTCGCTGGAACTTGTGGATGATCAGTGCAAGCTCCTCGTTTCCCAGCACCTCCAACTGCTCATCTGTCACAGACACAAGAGAAGACATGCAAAAACCTCCAAGAGAAGGGTCAGAGTTAGCTCCAGAGTTGCCTACCAGGGCCATCGACTTGGAGGCGGAGGCATCAGCATGATTGCCTTCCATCTTAGCTCGAGAGAGCTTCTCCACCTCCGAAGCCTTGAGCTTGCTAAAAAGCTCTTCCACGGTGAGGGTCTCATAGCCAGCAGACTCTATGATAGTCTGGACCTTCACCTCCCAGACCTTGCGATCAAGAGCATAGAGAAGCTTCATAGCCTTCTCATGATCGGAGTAGGTTTGGGTGCCCTATGGCTGGTTCGCACGCACCTTGTTCACAATCGATTGGAAATGACTGAACATGGTGTCGATGCTCTCACCCGGCAACTGAGTAAAGTTCTCATATTCCCGCCAGTGAGTCTCATACATCCTAGACTTGACATGGTTGGTTCCCTCATGGAAATTGGCCAACCGTGCCCAAATCTCCCGGGCTATGAGAAGATTGCTGACACGATCGAACTCAGGACGAGCGAGACAGGCGATAAGAGCGTTGTACGCCTTGCTATTGATCTCGTGTCTCCTGACCTAAAGTTCGGTCGTGCGGACCGCAAGGTTCACGTAGTCAGGGTCCACGAAAATCTCCCAGACTTCGGAACCTAGACTCAGGAGATAGGCACGCATGCGCACCTTCCAGTAGTCATAATCGGTTCCATCAGAAAACGGGGGTTTGCCGGGAGAACCCATGGTCGCACAACGGTTTCGAACCGGAGAAGGCTATAGAGAAACCAACCCGGCTCTGATACCAATTGTAGGACCGAGAATGGGCGACCAGAGGGGGGGGGTGAATGGGAGCCAAATAAAAATTCTCGCAAATGATGGTTCGGCCTTTAATCCGAAGTGAGCACCCAACCCTGGAGTCCTAGGCACCGTCTAGGAACGAACGAGAACCAATGCGGAAGCAAACACTGAAAAGTAGCGCAAGAACCAGCAAGGTATATATCACCAGTTGATCCAATGCTCACAGAATTGAGTGCGTCGGTTAAACCGATGATACAGAGCCTGCAGCACGATAACACTAACACCGGTTGATCCGACATAGATCTTACCAAAGCGTCGGTTTAACCGGTGGTGCTACTCCTGATGAACCGACAAAATCGAATTAAATCACCGGTGTAGTTGTCCAGAGAGACCACAAAACGCACCACGACAAACACCGGTTTAACCAACGATAAGAAAAGTCTATGCGTCGGTTGAACGAGCAAAAACAGCACACTCACAAGTAACATTGGTTGATCTGATGCTCGTAAAGACTAAAGCACTGGTGCATTCAATAGAAACGCCAAAAACCTTAACTCAGAACAACCCATCCACCGGTTGATCTGACGCTGATAATCTCGACAGCGCCGGTTTATCTAGTGTTAAGAAAAAGCTCTGTTTTGAGTCCAGAACGGATTTTTCAGCCCGCGGTTGGGGAAAAGCTTAATGATCGAACTATCAAATCAAGTCTAAATCTCACCAAACTTTGCAGGCATGATCACAAAGACCTTGTGAACATACCTACCAAAGGAATCGACGATTCACTCCACGGTTTGAGAGGAATCGACGAAAACTCGAGCAAGAACAGGGTTTTCTCAAAGCGTGAAACGCTCAAGAACTTCGATCCTAAGGAGCTCGTGAATCCTAGGAGTTTTGCACTCGGCAAGAGGGCATCAATTCACCACAAAGAGCTCTAAGAACCACCAAGATCTCGCGCAACCAAAGAATCAATCGCAGAATTGAATTTCAACCCAAACACGAGAACACAGAGTATTGAATTCATATGAAATTGAAACACCCAGAGGGCACAAGGAGGATAGGGCCTCCTTTCCCAATCGAATTCAATACATGGTCTCGAGAATCCATCTCCAAAATCTCACCCTAGAGGAGGAAGGGAGAAGAACAGAGAGAGAAGGAGAGAGGCGACGGGAGCAGGTGGAAAAAGGGTTGTGCTCCTCCCGCAGAGGGAGAGCCCCTGTCTCTGCCTGTCTTTTTATCCACACCGTGTGCTGCTGCCCTGCCTCTCTTTCTTCTCCTCCAAGTCTCCCTCTAAAGACTAAAATACCCCTAAGTGCTGGAATTAAACTAGAAGGCCCGTAGGGGCAAAAAACGGAAAAGATACACTGAAGATCATCCAACGGCCGTGACAACTTGAAGATATTTGCTTCGACCTGACGCAATCGTCCTGATGTTACCATGCATCCTTCTGGAATCTTCATGGGGGCAGTTTTGGGAAAACTGCCGAAACCGAGTTCGGGGGCGGTTTTGGAGGAACCGCCAAACCTTCCCGCGTGATGTTTCTGGCACACCCACCAAGCCCGATGTCGCCACGTGTCCGACCTCCCGCCGGAACCCTAGCGCCTTCGTCATCCAGACGCCATCGCCATCTCTCTCCGACTTGGCCGACGTCGACGCATCCCAGCCGTTGGATTTTCCCGAGCCACCAACAAACTCCACGCCGTCCTGCCGTGGCGCCAGGAGTGGATCGCAACATGGCCCAGCAGTGGCCCAAGCATCTGGGCCACCCTTCTCCACCGTACGGTCGTCCGGTCGGGCCTCCAATGCCACCGTAAGGTCTCCCGCCTCCACATGGTTGTCGAGCTCTCTGCCACCGCAACGCCGTCGCATGGTGCATCGGCACGCGCCTCGCTCTTGTCCAAACCATCTCGCTGCCACCGCGCCATCCATGTACCTGCACACCACAGATCAAGAACTAGCGCAATCTCCATAGAGTTGCGACTACACACAGTTAGTCCACTCCACGTGTTGGCAATCACTCATCACACCAAGGAGCAGGCCTCCACTGCCTCTCATGCTGAAGGTACCTCCAATGCTGGTGGTACTGGTAGTAGTGGAGCTGAAGGATCGAGTGGTCTTGCCGTTCGACTAGTGCCTTTTTAATCTATGCCACAATCAACCCAGAAGGAGTTAGGAAACAAACTTTTTGATGATCCGTTGTTATCCATAGACAACATAAAGAAGCTCGCTGACTATATGCAATGAAGCTTTAAATATACCAAGGTGAGCCTTCTGCTGCTGTTATTTGCCTACGTCGAGTAGTTGATAACGTCTGACCAATTCTATTGTATGTTTAAGGATGTTGCCAATCGGTCCTTCCTGAAATCTCAGGCTTTATATAAGACTGTTGACCACCGGAAAACCTTGGAGTAGCAGAAGGCTCTGATTGCCAAATGACTAGATGAATCCCTTGCCACTCGGAACAAGCTGTATGAAGCAAACTGAAAGCATCATCTAGAACTTTGTGACATGAAGCGGCAAATCAAGGGCCTCGAAGAAGAAAGATCAAAGCTCCAAGAAAAAAATTCAAAGCTTCAAGAACAGTTGCAGATTGCTCTAGCTTGTGAGTATTTGATCTTTTATCTTGATATTGCTTTTGTCAATAATAATCACTGAAATATCCTTCCATCATGTTCTCCAGGTGACCATACTCGAGTGGTAGCAGCACCTCAGGTCATTGTGGACATGGTCAATTCTGAAGAGGGGTCGTCAAGTAGCAAGTCCTTAATAGAGCGTTTAGAAGAGGCTCCCAAGAAGATCTTTGATGTCATGACGGCTACCTCCAAGAATTATCTGACCCACATGATAGGAGTTGTCAAGTCTTACTTGCCTCAATTTAATTTAGCTCCCATAACTAAAGGAATAGCTCCCGATTGTTCCAATGAGAAATTCCGGGACTATTGTAAAGAATCAGAAGTGATCGCTGAGGAAATTCTGAAGTACTTGGCAGAGTAGACTGCTTGTAACAAGTCTTGTAATCTTCAGTAAGATTTTGACGTTGTATATAGCTTTTATCCTGTTGGTATGTCTTCAGAAGCATAATCTGATACCGTAGGATAAGTACGAACTACTCGATCAATCGAGTAGAATGCTCACATGGATCAAATTTTGTAGTTGATCAGTTAGCATGAATCCCGTCGGACTACCCAAATAGAAGAAACTGTAAATATATCTATAAACTACTCGAGCAAGCGAGTAAGGTGTCCTGACCAAGGACTAGAGTAATTTCTAAGATAGATCTGTTAGGATGAACCCCGTCGAGTTATCCAAGATGAAACCATCTTAAAAATATCCAAAACCTATTCAAGCTTGTGAATAAGGTGTCTAATTTGTAGACTGGAGTAACTACTAAGATTGACCGGTTAGGATGAACCACGTCGGGTTACCCAAGATGGACAAAATGTAGTAGTATCTGTAACATACTCGAGCAAGCGAGTAGTTTTAACTTTAGACAAGGCTGGAGTTCCTTATAGCTGATCTGTTGTAAGGATCACCGGGGTGTCCGACCCTAGAGGGGGAGGGGGTGAATAGGGTCGCTAATCGCTTTCTATCCTAGGGCTCAATCTATTTGCATGAGATAAACCTAACACGTCCTACACATGCTAGTTATGACTAAGGTTTATCTATGCTACTCTCTACTTACCCCTAAAAGACTTGCAACCTATAGCCAATCCTAATCAAACTAACTAGGAAAGTAAAGGCACGCAAGATAGAGTAAATACCGAAACGTAATACGGTAAGTAAAGAGGTAAGGGAGAGAATATGCAAACTCCCGTGAAGACACCAAGACACATGATTTAACGTGGTTCGGTTAGGACACCAAGTCCCTCCCTACGTCCACGGCCACTTGTCCAACAAGAACAAGTGTGATGCCGAGTCTCTTCGCTTGATCACCGTCTTGCGCTCACCACCAAAGCTCCCGGCAAGCAAAGGCTAAGTGGCGCCAAGTCACCAAGACAAGGCCACTGCCACCGTCTCTCTCAAAGCGTCACCAACGGCACCGTCTTCACTATTGGAGCTTCTCACCAAGAGGGGTCTCCTTCCCCGCACAAAGTGTCGTTTCCGCTCCACACCAAGTCGGAGGGTCACACGACGAGTACACGGTTGCTTACCGTAGCAAGACTTTGCTCAAGGGAGCTCTCGCAAGAACTAATCCCTATACAAGTGCACAAAAGCACTCTCTCAAAGCTTCTCACAAGCTAGATATGACACTAAGCTTTGCTAGGATGGTTGGAGATGTTAGTTTGCTTGGGAAACACTTCCTTCAACTATTCGGGCGTCCAACCATATGCAGCAACCGGCCTTGGGGGGTATATATAGCCCACACACCCCAAAAGAGCTGTTGGAAAAGTGGCTGACAATTAGCATTATCACCGGTTAAACCGATGATCCACTTTGTGTTATCACCGGTTTAACCGGTGAGCACCTTTTTCCAACTAGCCGTTATACTTCAACGGCTACCTTAATCAACCGACGTAATCAACCGGTGAATGCATCTTCATCGCCGGTTTAACCGGTGCATGTAACTGTCCCAGAGTTCCCGAAAACCAACTCTCTGGACAACTACACCGACGTAATTGACCGGTGTATCATCGGTTCAAACGATGTATGCATTTCCCTTGGTCTTCTTCTGCCGTTGCACCGACGTATTCAATATCTTCATCATCGGTTCAACCGACGCAAAACCCTAGCCTCAGCTTCTGGGTTCATTGCAACGGTGAGTACAATTTGCTCATCATCGGTTTAACCGGTGATAGTAAAATGTCTCTATCTTGTTTGTTTTGACTTGATTTCTTCACGGTCTCTTCAATTCTTTGTCCTTTGGACCGAAGAGGTTTCACGGTCACTTGAACCACCGTAGGTGCAGCCCTTCGGGCCTAGCTACGCCTATCTTCTCTTTGTCATCACTTGAACCTAAAAGCCTGAGAATGGTCATCTTAACAATCATATTAGTCCAAGTGTTGTATTGTCTATATCAATCACGAAAACATTATATTGAAATATGGCATGAGAGACCATTTTCGCTACACCTGTTAGGATGAACTCTAGCGAGTTACCCAAGATGGACAACTAGTAAAGGTATCCATATACCTTCTCGAGCTATCGAGTAGGTTATGTCCTTACACTAAGGACAATGATGTGGCTTGTATGGTTATCGATGAATAATTGTGTAAGCTATCCGGAATAGGTTATCTAGGTTGGTATGAATCTGCAGAGATTACCCTGGTTGGAGGAACCTTTTAGAGAGTAGTGATGATGCTGCCAGATTGAATACTGCCTTTAATATAGTCGAAAAGCTGATGAGAATCGTTGCTTTATTAAAGAGATCATCTGACATCACCATGTTACTTGGATCAAGGATAAAATCTACGCAAGTGCTCAATATTCTAGGAATTGGGTACCTCATTGCCATCTGCATCAGTGATTCTGTATGATCCGGGTCTTGTAACCTTGGTTACGATGAAAGGACCCTCCCATCTGGAATTTAAGTTGTGTAGTCCTGTCTCATCTTGAATTCTTCGTAATACTAGATCTCCAATGTTGAAGGATCTTTGCTGGATATTACGATCATGATAGCGTCTGACTCCTTGAAGATATCTAGCTGATTGGGTTAAAGCATTGATTCTGGCTTCTTCGACTGAATCTAACTCAAGTTGTCGAGCTTTATCTACTTCTCCTTCTTGATAAGCTTCTACTCTTGGAGATTTCCACATGATATCCGCGGGTAGTATAGCCTCTGACCCATAAGTGAGGAAGAAAGGAGACTGTCCAGTTGCTTTGCTGGGTTGCGTCCGCAGCCCCCAGACCACATGGGGTAGTTCTTGAATCCACTTGCCACCTTTCTTGGTGTTAGCGTCATAGAGTCTTTTCTTCAAGCCGTCGAGTACTAAGCCATTGATGCACTCTACTTGACCATTTGCTCGAGGGTGAGCTACTGAAGCATATTTGACCTCAATGCAAGAGTTGTCACAGAAATCCCAAAAAGATTGTGACGTGAAGTTGGAGCCAAGGTCCGTAATGATGGTGTGGGGAAATCCGAACCGGTGAACGATGTCAGAGATGAAATCCACTACTCTATCGGATGAGATCTTGACAATGGGCTTGTACTCAATCCACTTGGTGAACTTGTCGACTTCTACCAGCACATGATTGAATCCTCCTAGAGCTATGGTTAATGGTCCGATCATGTCCAAACTCCAACAGGCGAACGACCATGATGGAGGGATTGTTATCAGGTTGTGTGCTGGGACGTGAGTCTTTTTGCCAAAAAATTGTCAGCCAGGGTATCGTCTGACAAGGTCTTCTGTGCCTGAAACAACTGTTGGCCTGAAGAAATCTGACCTGTAAGCCTTGCCGACTAGTGTCCTAGATGAGGCATGGTTGCCGCAAACTCCTTCGTGTATTTCTCTGAGTATGTTTTTGCCTTCTTCAAGGGTAACGCACTTCATGAGGATGCCAGAAGCAGAGCGCTTGGATAGGTTGTTGCCAACGAGGACGAAACCCTTGCTACGCCTGATGATGCGGGAAGGTTCAGTGCTTTTTGGATAGATGTGTGGTGGAAGCTTGAACTCCTTGATGAAGTCGATAAACTGGGTTCGCCAATCTTCTTCGATCATCAGTATTTCTCTGACTGTGGCCAGGGCCTCCATGTCAGTGGCTTGTTGTTTTGTACCTTGACTGATGGATGGTGAAGTTCATGGACAAAAACTCTAGGTGGAACAGCTGCTCGAGTATATCCAAGTTTGGAAAGGACATCGGCTCCCATGTTGTTGTCGCGGTCTACGTGGTGGATTTCCAATCCTAAGAACTTGTTTTCGAGCTTTCTGATTTCCTTGACTCATGCGTCCATTGTATCCTTGTTGATGTCCTATTCTTTATTGATTTGCTGGACGACAAGTAGAGAATCGCTGTAAATAAGTAGTCGCTTGATGCCGAGAGAAACTGCTAGTCGAAGGCCATGTAGCAGTGCCTCGTATTCAGCTTCATTGTTGGAGACCTTGAACGAGATTTGAAACACATAATTCAATTGCTCTCCTTTGGGGAGATGAACAGAACTCCCGCGCCGCCTCCGTCGAGCTTGAGTGAGCCGTCAAAGTACATTACCCAATGCTCTGGAATGTTATGAGGCACTGGAATTTGATTTTCCCCGCCATTCAGCTAAGAAGTTGACTAGTGCCTGTGACTTGATTGCTGTTCTTGGTTTGAAGTTGATTTCCAAGGCTCCCAGTTCAATTTCCCACTTTGAAATTCGTCCAGTGGCGTCCCCATTGTGGAGTATATCCCCCAATGGGAAGTCAGTTACTACTGAGATCTTGTATTCGTTGAAGTAATGTCGAAGCTTCCTGGAGGTGATTAGAATTCCATACAAAAGTTTCTGAATTGATGGATATCTAACCTTTGATTCAGAGAGTACTTCACTGATGAAGTAAACTGGTCTCTGAACGCCGTAAGCATGGCCTTCCTTCGGGCGTTCGACTACTATCGCCGTACTGACTACATGAGTAGTCGCAGCGATGTAGAGGAGCAGTTCCTCGCCAGGTAGTGGAGCTGTTAGAGTCGGCGGTGACTGGAGATAATGCTTGAGGTTCTCGAGTGCCTCCGCGGCTTCTGTAGTCCACTCGAATTTGTCTTGTCGCTTTAGGAGCTTGAAGAAGGGTAAGCCCCGTTGGCCAAGCCTGGACAAGAATCGATTCAGAGCTGCCGTGCAACCTATAAGCTTCTGGATGTCTTTGATAGTAGTTGGAGCGTCCATGACCATGATAGTGTTGATCTTCTCTGGATTGGCCTCGATTCCTCGGTTGCTGATGATGAATCCAAGTAGTTTTCCAGAGGGTACGCCAAAGACACACTTGATTGGGTTGAGTTTCCAGCGAAATTTTCGGAGGCTATTGAAGGTCTCTTCCAGGTCAGTAATGAATTGATCCTGGGTCTTGGTTTTGAAGACAACGTCGTCTACATAGGCTTCAACATTGCGATGTAACTGGTCAACAAAGCACAGCTGTATCGCACGCTGGTAGGTGGCACCAGCATTCTTCAAGCCGAAAGACATGGTCTTGTAGGTGTAAGCCCCATAAGGGGTGATGAAGGCCATCTTTATTTGGTCGTCTTCTTTCAAAGCAATCTGATGATACCCTGAGTAGCAGTTGAGGAAGGATAACAAGACACATCCTGCTGTAGAGTTGATTACTTGATCAATACGTGGTAGCCCGAAAGGATCCTTTGGGCAATGCTTGTTTAGATCGGTGTAGTCGACGCACATCCTCCATTCTTTGATATTCTTCTTCTGGACGAGTACAGGGTTAGCCAACCATTCAGTATGGTAGACTCCCTTGATGAACCCTATTGTGAGTAGTTTCGCCAGCTCTTTCTTGATGGCTTCTCACTTGTCCGGTGAGAAACGACGCAACCGTTACTTTTTTGGTGTAGCTTTAGGGTCGACCTTCAAGGCATGCTCGATCAACTCCTTGGGCACCCCTGGCATATCCGCTGGTTTCCATGCGAATACGTCTCGGTTGGCCCTAAGGAAGTTGATGAGCTCGAGTTCCTATTTGTCGCCCAGACCTGCTCCGATGATAGCAATTTTGGAGTCGTCTCCCTCTTGTAGCTGGATAGTCTTAGTGCCCACGTCATCAGTTGGTTTAACCGATGACTGGCTTGGCTTCTTGGAAGGCATCGAATCCTTGAGTGAGAGTTCCTTAGCAGCAGCAAGTATTTTGCTGATAGAGTTGGGGACCCGGATTGTGGCAGCATGATCTATTGCTTCCTTGTCGCATTCGAAGGACTTGAGGAGGTCTCAACGTAAGGAAAGTACTCCTATATTGCCTGGCATCTTGAGGAGCAGGTACATGTAGTGTGGTACTGCCATGAACTTAGCTAACGCTGGTCTTCCCAGGATAGTGTGGTAAGAAGATTCGAAGTTGGCTACTTCGAACTTGATGTACTCCGTCCGGAAGTTCGGTTCTGTACCAAATGTGACCGGAAGGGTGACCGAGCTAATTGGTGTGGAAGAATTTCCGGGGACGATGCCGTAGAACGGGGCCTTGCTCGGAGTGAATAGACTCATGTAGTTAAGGCCCATCTTGGCTAATGTACTTGCGAAGATCAGGTTGAGCCCACTTCTGCCGTCGATGCGTACTCGAGTGAGCTTGGAGCATTGGACGACTGGGTCGAGTACTAGTGGGAACCTTCCAGGTTCAGAGAAGCTAGTCCATTGATCTTCCCTGGAGAAGGTAATAGGGACCTTGCTGTATTTCATTGGCCTCTGAATTGCTGGCTCGACTGAAAGGAACTCTTTGAGTAGGAGCTTCTGGGCTCACTTGGAGAAGCTGGGATCTCCTCCAAATATGACGTTGACGACATTTTGTTGCTATTGGAAACTGTCAGGGTCTTTCTTGTTGTCTTCGTCATCTTTGTTCTATTTTTTCTTAGGAGCATCTATAGGTGCCGACTCGAAGGATTTGCGCAGGATCGTGCACTCCCACATCGAGTGGTTGCTCTTGGGGTGGATTGGACATCTCTTGTTGTGAAGAATCTTGTCGAACTGGTCCTGCGACTTGTCGCCCTTCTTACCACGTGGGGTGCGATCCATAGTGCCGACAGTATCATCAGGCTTGCATTTACGCAAAGGATCCCGATGGTTGCTGGGCCCTCCACGATCATTGTGGCGCTTCCCATTGTTGTCGTTGTTACGGTGTGGGAAGCGACTGCGTTCTTGCTCTTCTTCGTCCGCCCAACGCTGCATCATGTCTAATAACTCCACTACCGTTTTTGTGCGATTACGCCCGAATCACGGTACAAAGACTGGACGGTGATGCCGCTCTGGAAGTAGTCGATGATGTCATCATCGGCGATGTTGGGAATGGTGGCTCTTGTGTCGAAGAAGCGCTTGACGTAGGATCTGATCGACTCGCCTTGCTCCTGCTTGCACATGGACAGGGCATGTCAAGTAGCTACTCGGTGTAGCGACCATTGGAAGTTGTCGATGAAGGCCTTCTTGAGGTCATCCCATGAGTGTATGGACTCGTGCGCCAAGCTTTCGAGCCACGTGAAGGGTGCGGGCTCCAGGGCCATCGGGAAGTAGAGGACCTTGGTGTTGGTGTCTCCCCCTGCAACACTAACAGCGGTCGAGTATAAACTTAACCATTGAGCAGGGTCTTACTTACCATCGTACTTTTGGATGTTCGTAGGTTTGAAATCCTTCGGGTACTCGATGTTGTCGAAGACTCTGCTGAGGGTTTGGAAGCTATCGGAGTTGTCCGCAAGATGCGATCTGCGCCTTGCGTAATTTCCCGCGCATCCATTATGGAATCAGCTACCTCTTCCCTGTTGTGCCCGTGGTTGTTGTTGTTGCGATTTGGTTGAGGCCCAGGGGCTTGGTTTGACGGCTGTTGGCCACCCCTGGGGTGATGGCTGCTCGCGGCTTCCTGATCCTCTTGATTTCTTTGATTTTGCTGCTCCAGCTGTTGTTGACGATGATGGCCTCCGAGAGCACGGCTTGCCTGAGGTATGACTGTTGCAGTGGCCCTTGACCGTGTACCATTAAGCGAGGACAACGGGTTTTGTCTCTCGAGTTGTTCAACAACATTCTTGGTAAGATGTATGACTCGTTCCATCTCCGGGTTTCGAGGCATCTGCATGAGTCGCAAGGTTGCTTATGTCATTGCGGTGATTGGGGTTCTGAAAACTGGATCCGCGACGTTGTTGAATTCGTTATTGAGGTTGCGTGGGGGAAGGCGAGCTCCTTCGGCAGCTTGAACCCTGCGTTCCCCTTTGCGTTGATTTCTTGCCCTGCGAGCTGTGTGAGTAGCTTCATCTTCATCTTGTGGAGCGTCTTGGGTCAGATTGTCCGCTGAAATCTGGTCCAAGGCTTCGTTTGGATCATACTGACTACCTTGAGGTTGTTGGATGATCACCGGAACCAAATGTTCGGGGGAGAAGCTTTCCAGGTCCGAGTCATGATCAGCTAGGACGGTTTCTCCAGACCCAGTTTCCCTCTCGGTTACGAGGGGAGTACCGTATTGAAACGGAAGATCGTCAATGCTGGCAACTTCTTGAAGATTATTGAGTAATTCTGCAAGAGTATGACTTTCGCAAGACTCGATTTAGATCTTTGCCAACGCATTAGTGATGAAAACCAGGCTGTCTTGAGATGACTCGACTGGATCTGGGTATACGTCGAAAACAGGTGCCTCCCGGCTAGCGGTGACTAAGTGGTTTTCGACGCAGAGGAGATGATCCAAGCTATTTTCATAGATGGATCTTATCATCTGTTTGTAAGCAGATGATGAATTGCGTAAATCAAAGATGGGTTGAGCAAGAGGAGTCCTAACCCGAGTAGGTTTCGGTTTGAGATTGATCTGAGTCCGAGTGGACCTCGAGTTGTCTTTGAGTTTCGTCTCGATCTCCTTGACGAGGTCGGGAAGCAACATGACGCCGTGATCGTCTGATCCGGCGAGTTTGTCGGAATCTTCCGACGTGGTGATCTTCAGTGTGGGAGAGTTGGTTAGGTGGCTGTCAAGCCGCCCGAATCATTGGCGTCGCAGACCCACGAGCCAAAGACGAAGGTGGCGCCTTGAGGAGGCGCCATGGTGCTGAAAGCGAAAGTGGCCATCGAACTCGCCGATGAACTCGCCGAGTCCCCTACCTGGCGCACCAGCTGTCGGTGTTTGCCGCCAAGCCTGCTCAGGGACACCCTTAGCAGTAAGGTTTGTAGGTAGGGATCGACAGCTCTGGAACTCGATGGTGTAAGGAACACAAAGATTTAGACAAGTTCAGGCCGCGAGTTGCGTAATACCCTACGTCCTGTATGGTGGTTTGTATTGTCTTAGGTGTTGATGTGTTTTGAGGGGGTACCTGCCCGCCCTTATATATCGGGGGGGACAGGTTTACATGGAAAGTCCTAGCTGAGTACAGTTGGAGTTTTACTACAGCACGATCGAGTAGTTTTCTTTGTACTGCGGCTAGCTCTACGCCTATCCGCGTAGTTACAAGAGAGGTAAGATACATTCATGAGCTATCCCTTACTCTAGAATATTCTATGTCTATAAACAGTCCCGCTGTCCCGGGTCTGACAGCAATACATATCTCAAGTCACCTAGGACAATAATATTTTCCAAATGTGCTTGTTGCTCCAGTGATTGCATCCTAACTCATCCACTGTTACAAGTGTCGCAGAATCTCTTTCGACATGCATATAGATAATAAAACAGTAACTACAATTTTCGTAACTTTGCCCCAACCAATTTGCATGTCAGAGAATAAACCTGATCCTTTCTAACTACGGATTGAGAGATGAAACTCGTGATCAGCGATAAGCGCCCAGACTTCTATCATGGAGCCAATGTCTCACTACGCACCATCACACTTGGGGCAGCTTGTCACGCTCAACAACTACAATATTAGACAGGTAGCTGAACCTTTCCTAGAATAAATAAAACTTGGACGAAGTATGGATGCGATACTTCTTGTGAGCAATGTCTGTATCATCAAAAGATTCAGGGAATGATACAAAAGACATACAGGGGTTCCTTGAAAAAGGGCAGTCCCCCACACCAGTCATCCTTACCATCGACCCAGAACCTACTCTTTAACTCGTTCTTCTCGCAGTCGGTTCATTTGGACACATCGTGGAGACAAAACTTGTCTGTTCTCACGTCATCGTAATACAATTTCCATCCCCGGCTGATTGAGATGTGGCCCGCATTGGTTTGCCTGATTTTAGAACTAGTACTTGGAGCGTCTTTTGCATACTGATTCCCAGATCCTGCAGGTTGATGCGAAGTTGAGAATGTCCATCATGTCGAGCCGTTGGATTATAGTCCATCATGCATCCATAGGTTGATCACCATTGGCGTTTGATGCTTGTTATCAACTTGGAAGAAGACATGATGCGTCCAAGTGGATATTACAGTCAGATTATATTAAAGGACGAGCTTTGTGATGTGTTTATTTTTTTTTGCCTACAATTAATAATATATGTACTCGCTGGTGAGTTCATAAGATTAAGAATTCAAAGATTTTTCCAAAATTGTTCACGAAAACAGTAAAAACTTACTTAACATAATTGAGTGAAAGACAGCCGCATTATAATTAAATTCTATATATTTTTTTTGTCCCTGATTCATTACTATATATATACACTAGCAATCAAAGAGATTGTATATATTGTATTTTCTTACTTATGTTGCCTGTATGCATATCAGAACTTAACGAGTATGTTAAAATAAAATATATTTTGTGAATCGTGGAATATAAATGAAACATATGTTTTGCATTATAGCTTGATTTCATCTCCTTTTATCCTGCCGTGTAACCCTAGGTTCATCACTTGGAGGGGCTCGAATCGTTCGGTCCCATGGAACCTTAGTCAGTGGCGGATGCAGGATTGGAGGCAAGGGGGGCTGAAACAATAGAGATGTTGATTTGTGTGAAGATTTAATGGTGATTTGGAGGTCTTGCTACAGTGTTTTACGTGTAATTAGGGGAGCTTAGGGGGGGGGGGGGCGGGGCTTGAGCCCCCCTCCTGTATCCGCCCCTGACCTTAGTGTTCCGGACTCGCACTTATACAAGATGTCGTTCACCGCATCCGCCTAGGCACCGCCGCTCCCCAGTCCCCACCCCCACCCCAGCAGGTGTCGCTGGCCCCTTGGTCTCATCTGCTCTCTGAAAAATACAGCAGTCGCCGGCCACCGGGCACCGCCTTCTTGGGAAGAAGGGTAAGTACACCGTCGAATCTTTGGTCTCTTGAGTATTATGTTTGTTCATTCCTGTCCGCTCTGACCATGGCAATAAACATATTTCACTTTAATAAACTAAAAAAGAAACCAATTCATAGTTCGGTACGACAGAGTAATATTTTATCCCCAAAGATGGCTGGCAAAAGTTTTACATTGATCGGCAGGATATGTGTAGAGTTTTTCAAGGACATCCAATACATATTAATGAATAGCTGTACAAAGTGGGATTAGGGAATGGGGGCCAATGTTGGTTCTAAGCTAAAAACATTCAACATTATATATATTTTCTATTGACTCTTTGCAGCCTTTTTTATCTTCTTCTATCAAAAGGATGGTTTTGGTATGTCTAATAGGTAGGAAGTCCTTTCCTTCTTATCCCTCTTATTATGCCATCCCCCTTGTCCCGTGCAAAGATTCATTCTTGACCTTAACATTGTTTCATGGGAAGGAGTTTGTTCTTGCAATGTTTTTACCACTTCCAATGTTGCATGCTTCACTTCTGTTATTGAATCAAAACATGACTATTTTTTTAGAGGTTAAAAGTGAGTATAGACACCAAGCTATTATGCTTTGTCTGTCCTTTTTAGGTTTACTATCCATTAGTTTGAGAAACATTCATGTCTACAACACTATTTTGGTTAATCCTTACACAGGATCAGTTTTGCATTTGTGATTTGCACTGGCAGGGAACATGGCAATGGACGACGAGTATGCGTATATTAATCCTGAACGGACGAGAACACTACTGGAGACACCCTCAGGCTTCGCCCTGTTTGATGTTGATGATGATGCACTCAAAGAAGCTGATGTACTCGTTGAATTCTCTTTCTTTTGTACAGATGTTTCGCTATTTCCCTTTTCTTTTCATCTTGACCTTGCAATTGGTAATAAATCTGCACATGTTTTGTCATTTCTCTTTGCAGGATACCTGGGTGTATTTTAGGGATGTAGATACTGCAAAAAATGTACAATCTGAAATTGTGGATACGTTTGTTTGGATTAGATCACTATTTTTTTGCTTTCCATTTGATAATTCTTTTTGCTTCTTTGACAGGTTATGTTTACCCTTGGCTTTGTGAAGTTTGATGACAAAACTACTGCTTGGGATGGTCAGACAGGTCCTAGCAATGAACTCATCCGTCTAATTCGAAGATACTGCAAGGGTAGAAAGCATCTTATTGTTCAAAGTGCTGATATTAAAGTCATTATTGAGGAAAAGCTGGTCAGTGTATTCTCTCAATTATTTCGCTATGCCAAATGCCCCATGCTGACTCTATGAATTTGCTGATCCATGATTCAAAACTTACATCTTCAGAATGTCAAATGTTCATACGACAAAAATGTTGTTGATGAACTCGTTTGGGGGATGAAGAATGTCCTTCGTGAGTTTATTCTCCAAGAAAAGTACAACGTAACACGGGAGTACCGGTGTCTCCCGGTGAGCAAGGGATTGAAACAGTGTTTAAAAGATCATTTGATCAATTTGTCTACAACAGAGGTAACTCTTGCACACCCACCCCCCACCCCCAACGCGCCACACATAAAAATACTCAACTCAAATTAGTAATAATTAGAGCAGCCATCTTAATTCAAATATATAATTATTTGGTTCTTTTCTATTTATTTCAGCTTGATGCAAATTTCATACCAAAAATTGGCTTATTACACTATCTCAACATAACTTTAAAGCAAGTTCCCAGGATGTTGAGGGAGTCATATGGTGACCATGTTTGTAGAATTGGTGAACATATTAAAAGTAACTCGATGTATGCCAGAGTCCTTGCAAGAATTCTTGTCCCTGAGTTGGCACCAGAATATGATTTCTGTAAGGTACATGCTTATCTAATATTGGCACCAAACTATGAATGTTTGAACAGATGCCATAAACCTTGTCATTCATTTACATCAATAATTGTCTGTACAGATGTTGTCACCTGACTTAGCACTGAAGATCCAAGAAGCAGATAAATCTGCAACTAAATATCGAGATGAACAGCTTACCATGCATGACAGGGAAATTATTATGGGAGCTCTTAGTATCCTGTTGTCAGTTCCAAAACAAAGAGATGACATTATGATCTGTGTCAAGCTTATGGAAGCAGAAATGTGTACAAGATTGATGCTTCTTGAAGATCCACATGAAAAATTTGTAAGGTTTGTGATGCATGTATTTTCCATTTATGGAGATATGTTTGTTAAGACCAAAAACTGCATAATACAGTCATCTTTTGTTTCGTCTCACGACATCATATTGATTTGCAATGGCAGGGTACCTACAAATTTGAAGCACTCAACTTTTAGGAGGACACTCCTCGAGACTCCTTCAGGTTTTGCTATTTTTGATGTTAACGAGGATGTGTTTAGATGGCCTCGGGTATTTGTCGGCACCTCATCCATCTTCAATTCCTCTTTGGTGACTCAGTGATAAATTTTCTCCCCCTTACAATTTTTGGAGCATATGTGGGTACGGTTTATCGATGCAAGGGAAGCACGTCAGGTACAAATGTAAATCCATGCACATATAAGTTGCTTCTTAAAATAGTAATTTGTTCATTGGATCTAATAGAAACAACATTGGTCCAATTTTTATAGGACAAATGATTATGTTCAATAATATGCCCTCCCTTCTTGGTTGTTTGATCCCATCAGAGGGTCTGGTAGCCTTATTTGCTTAAGCCTTTGTTCACTTAGCCAGTGGATCATATGTATTCCTAATCTGCAATTGGATATTGCTAGGAGGGCTAGGTGGTCACCTTTTAATACACTGCTACAAACACTATTATTTCCATCTAGCCCTAGTTGGGTCGACCAAAACACGCGCCACACAGTTAGAAATGGAATTCTATCTCTAATCATAGTAGCTTGGACCTGCTATGTTGAGGTAAACATAGGTAGTTTCACAGTTCAAACTCATAAGCTGAGTTCGAAATGTTATTACCCACTTGCTCGTTTATTTTGTGCTTGGGGTTGTAGGGCAACATACATAGCACGTAGCAGCTGATTGACTATTATACGGACCGGTGGGATACATTGGCTAGTGAGTCTTCAAGTGGTGCTGCCTTGTAGTCTCCTTGTACCTACTTATTGGGTATGCACATAAGTTTGTTCTTTGCTATATTGCATGTGCTGTCCTCCTATTTTTGAAATTTAATGTGTTATGATACTTTGTTAGTTTGTTGTGTTGTGTTATATTTTGAAGTTATTCTTTATGTTGTACTTGCATTCCTACGTTTTTTACTGCTGTTGGGTTGGCCATTCTTTTCTAACATTATGCTACCTTGTCTGAGAGGTTGTCTTAGCCCTCGGTTTCGTAAATGTTAAAGACAATTCTATTGCTCAGAACAGTTATGATGGTCCTGGCCAGGAGCTGAGTAGCCTTATTCTAAATCTGTGTGGACATGATACTAAATTGATTGTTCAAGATGATGCTCATAGAGGAAAAACTTGTTAGTATTTTCCTTGTTACATTTATGTTAAATTAAATGATCGATGCAGCATGAATTCTAATGTGAATCATTTTCAGAAGGTCAAATGTTTCACTAAAATTTCAAATTATGATGATTGTCTTGGTGATTTGATGTGGGGCCTAAAGAATCTCCTGCTTGAATTTATTCCCCAAGAGAAGGACAATGTAACTCAAGAGTATTATCTTCCAATGAGCAAGGGATTGCAAAAGTCCTCAAAATCATATGGATTTAATGTCTCACTTCAACAGGTACTTATTCTCGCTTGCTACCGCACCGCTATCATCTACTATGTGTATTGTATATAATAGCAATATAGTTGCATATGTGCATTTTGCACCATATAACAGGGTGACAAGCATAAATGTTTGAGCACACAGCTTACAGCAGACCTTCCTAGCATTTAAACAATCCCAGGGCACCAAAGGGTGGCATAAAAGCATTGGAAAAAGCATAAGCTATTCAACCTCTGAAAGCAATATTAATATGCACATTACTGTTCCTTTTGCATAAATGGCCATCTCCTCCTCTGTAATTGTCTGTACCTGGGTTGCTTGGTACAGGTTGATTGCTTCAAAGCCCGAATGGGTAATCTCAAATCCATGGGAGTCTGATCGGTTTCCTCAGTAGAATGCTTTCTAGAGAACTGATCCAGCTCGAATTCCTAGATGCAGGACATAGAGTACCCACTGCATGAGCATCTTGTAAACTCCCATTCATTATAGTTTATGAAACATAATGAATTTCTTTTTTTTCCAATGCCCCTACAAGTTGCAGGGCAATTGCACACTGAAAAAACAAGTGTCTCAGTATCATCTTTAGTGCAAGAGACATTTCTTTACATTAGTGGTCTGATTCCATAAATTTCACTAACAAGTTATTTCATAGTCTGCAAAAGTGTTTGGAAGGCATGCTAATGTTTTTTTAAAATTCCAGATGGATAGAGAGTTTGTATACTTTCTTGGTTATTTGGTACATCTTGACTGGACTTCATTGATTTTGCCTATCATCTTCCGCAAAATGTTTGATCAACATGTTTGTCAGATTGGTGAATCAATTAAAAATAATGTGATATATGCAAAAGTGATTGCACATATCCTTGTTCCTGAGTTTGCAGACAAATTTGATTTATTCAAGGTTGTGACTATTTTGAATTCATTTACTTTAAGTTGAGTATTCAGTGTTAAAATATTAACTGATAAATGTTGCTTCCTCTGGTACAGTTGCTACCTAGTGATCAAGCACATAAGGCTGCGAGTGTAGCAAGAGATTTACAAACATCGGGGAAATCTATCTGTGTACGTGACAAAGAGGCCATAATGGCAGTTTGTGATTATCTTTCATCTGTTCATGAAAACAGACAGCGCTATGTGCAGTTTCTCAAATCTGAGTGTACAAAAGAGGAATTGCCAAGAATCAGGGGGCACATTAGTCTACTGAACTGGTGGTTTTGTTCAGTGGCAAAAGCTTCTAGTTCAGATAAGTTGATAGTTGATGCTCCGGACAGTGTGTCCGATCAAATTAGAGATAGACATGATGCTAAGACTGGAGAAAAGGCTGAGAAGACAGCCCCAGGTTGAAAAGACCATGGGCGAAAATAATTCATGTGATGACAAATCTGTACGTAGTGATGAGTCTGGTCTCTCCTGTCATGATTCATTTCAGAAAGTTCCGAACGTTGAGAATGCCAAACCTTAGCAGCAACCTGTCTATATTTCTGTAACAACAGAACATCAAGGTGATGCTGAGGTGTTCAAGATGGGAGAGAAGGCTGAGAAGACAGACCCGGAGGTTGAGAAGACCATGAGCAAAAATAATTCTTGTGAGGACAAATCTGCACATGTTGATGAGTTTGGTCTCTCCTGTCATGATTCGTTTAAGTACATGCTACTATATTACCCACCCTCTAGGGTTTGGAGGAATACAATAGAATTAGCACTCTAGATGGACCTAAACCATATACATCAACACCCTCCGCAGTGTGAACTACCGGCGCAGCGGAGTTCAAAACTGAAGAACAAAGAAAACACACACAGGGACAACTATAACACCCTAATTTAATTTTCAGCTTTTATAATAATTTAATTGGGCTTTATTTAAATTTCTAACGTTATTTGTGTTTAGTCTTGCATTTAATCAAAATTTTGTTTCTTAAGTAATTAAAATTTATCATAAGGTTAAACTGTGTTGTTGCATTCATGCTGGTGCACTTCTTTATTTGGTTGTGTGCTAGGGTTTTGAATTCAAAATTCGAATTTGAATTCAAATATTTTTGTGTTGAGAGTAATTAGAATCTAGAAAGGAAAAAGGGAAGCAAACCCAAAGCAACTCAACCCAAAACCAATCCAGGCAGCCTAGCAACCCAACCCGCTTGGCCCAACTTCCTTTTCCCCTTCTCGCTTGGCCCAACTTCCTTTTCCCCTTCTCCCCGGCCCACTTTCCTTCCCCTGGGTCCAGCCCGACCCCTCCTCCTTTCCCACCCCGCGCTCGGCCCAGCAGTGCCACTCCCCCACTCACGGCCCACGACGCGCGCCTCAGCCCAGCACGCGGAGCAGCCCGCGCGCGTCACTCTCTTCCTCTGACAGCGTGACCCCACGCGTCAGCGCCCACCCCTTCCCTTTCCTTTCTTCCACCTCGCGCCCGAACTCCTCTGCTCCGCTCCGCCCGCACCCCCGCTGCCCGTGGCCCCGCTCCGCCCCGTGCGCGCGCCCGAGACCCACTGGCCGGCCTCCCAGAGCCCCTCCCCCTCTAGAAGTTTCCCTGCCCGGGCCCCGGATCAGAAGAATCCATTGGGCGCGATCCGTTTCTTCCACCGCCGGGATCACGGCCGAGATCTCTGCACCGAGCCCGCACGCCTAGAATCACGGCCGGTATCCTTTTAATTGGCCCCGTGAGCCTTTACTGCACCCCACCTTCCCCTGCTTGCGCTAGAGCCCAGTTCCATCTCCCTCGCCGTGCCTCGCTGTGCTTCGCCATGCCACGTCCGAGCGCCGCCGTGGGCACGCTCCCCTTCTGCACCCAGCACCACCGCAACCCCTGCAAGAGGTTTGCCACAGCCCAGTGAAGCACGCCAAGCCCTCATCGCCGGCCCTATGCCTCTGCGCCATCGGAATCGTGCCGAGTCCCCAAACTCCGGTAAGGGTTGACCTCGGCCAATTCATCGCCGCTGGCGCATCTCAGACCCACCTGATCTCTCCTCTGGCTTCATAGCACGCTCGCACCTCGATCCGTGGAGCTCAGGAACCGGAGCATCGCTGCGTCAACCCCGTCCGCGACCACCACGCCATCGCCGCCGCCGAACTCCGACGTCGATGCCTCTGCGCGCCTTCGCTGCTCACTACCGAGCTTAGGTGAGCACGCCTTGATCCCCTGCTCCTTTTGCGCCAGGTTTTAGGACCCGTGGTACACCCTAGGTGCCCGGGCACTGTTCGCCGGTGAGCTAGCGCCGCCTCGCTCCGCCACGAGCCCCGTCCGAGCCCCGAGCAGGCCCCCCCGTCGCCACCAGTGCTTTACACATGCCACATAGATGCCTCCCGACCCAGACCCCGCTCGTATCCGCCCCGAGAAGACCGAGTTCGGTCTTCTCCGGCGCAGCGCCGCCGCGGGAGCACGTCTCCGGCGAGCTCGCCGCCGCCCCCGCGCCCAAATCCCCAGAGCCATCCGATTCAGATCCAACGCGCAAGATTAGATCGGGCTCCCTTTAGATCTGAACCGCTAGATCTTGATCCCACGGCCGAAATCTGCGCATACCCCTTCGGCCTGGACTTTTTGCTAAAGAGACCCTGCACTTTTTGGGAATCAACCCGCAGTCCACCTCTATTCAAAAGAAATTGCAGTTTAGTCCAGAAATTAGCGCCCAGCCCCCTGAACTCTTTAGAATTTGAACCCACCGTCCTTGGCTGCTGTTTTTGCAAGTTAGACCCTAGAGTTGTTGTTTAATTTCGTTTAGACCCTCGGTTTTTGCAAAAAAACCCCCTGGAACCTAGTTTTTCTCGCAGATAAGCCCCTAGAACTTGTTTTAGGCCTAGATTTTGCGTTTTAGCTCCGTTTTAGGCGTTCTTTATGTCCACGCGGTCGTTGTAACGCATAGAATAGTTCTAGCATAGTTTTGTTTGCTGTTTTCTTGTATTGATGTACTGTTTCTTAGTTTTTGCTATTGTTTGCATGTATGTTTATGTTGTGTATTCCTTTTGGCCATGTGTTCGTGAGTAGACGTTGATCCATCTGAGAAACCCCAATACCAGTACCCGGAGCAGCATCCATCTTCAGAGCAGTTTGATCAGCAGCAGGAGCAGTACGAGGAAGGCAAGTATAACATGAACAACCTATCACTTTTAAATACATTTTCATACGGCATTTTAATACTGTATACCTATAAGGACTTTCCTAGCCACTTTATATCCTTTATATATATCCTTTGGGTTGCATTTTAGTTAGTTGTGCTAGGTGCCGCGCTATAACACACTTGGTCCTTTTTAATTAATTTGATTAATGGTGTATGCAACTTAATTCTGAGAGTGGCCCGTTTGAGGGGCTCACGTCTCGTTAAAATTGGTTTTGTTAGAAACATGGTTTAGGGGGCCAGCACAGTGCTTACTGCCTGGTTCGCCACTCTCCATAAGGACCGGTTCATAGAGCGATAACCTAGGACAACAGCGCTACCACAAGACTGGAATGGGACGGTCTTGGCTTACTAATTAGGTCATTTTGGTTCGGGAGTAACTTACCGACGGGGCAAGAGGGGAGTCGAGCTTCAATGGTCCCCAGGCTATGAGGCTTGGTCTGTGTACCCCTCGAGGTGGGTACCATCGTTGCATTGCCTGAATCCTTAGCGGTTACACCTTACCAATGTGTCCTTTGTAACGGCCTCGTAGTGAGTTTGCTAGTCATCTCACCTAAGGAAGTGTGATGAACAATTAGCGTAGCTCACGACTTATGGGTAAAGATGTGCAATCTCTGCAGAGTGTAAAACTGGTATACTAGCCATGCTCATGGTAATGAGCGGCCCAGATCCTCCTTTTGATTAGTGGGGTTATCTCCTTCCGACGAGGGGGTGCCTCTCGGGGTTTTGGTATGGTTGTGGTTTGGTTCTCAGTAGTTCATGGTTAATATTGATTAATTACTATGTAACTGGGTTTATGGTAATTCATCAATTTGTAGTAATTAGCTTTAATAAAATTTTGCCAAGACTTAGAAGCTAATGCAGTTGAGTCAGCCAACCTTAGAGCCTCATAGTTTGTGTTATACTTGTTGAGTACAAGTTGTGTACTCACTCTTGACTACTCTACTCTTTTTCCTCTTGGGGATACTCTACTGCTGCTCAGTTCCTGCCGACGCGAGGGAGTTCACCCGGAGCTACTAGGAGTACGAGGACTTCTAGGCGTTTCGTCTCCCAGTCGACGTCCTTGTGGCGCCCAGCTTCGTTGAGAGTTTACGTATATGTTTTTACGCTTCCGTATACTCTGTATCAGACATTTTGTCATTAATATAATAAATAACATTCGTATTCACTTTATTATATCTTTTACGTGATGTGTGCTGTGATATATTGTTCATTCTGTTGTATATACATGTGACTTGATCCTGACACGTATATGATTGCTCGGTTTATGTCCTTTTATAAACCGGGTGTTACAGAGTGGTATCAGAGCCGTATCGACTGTAGGACGAAAGCCTAGATAGAACTGGTTGAGTCTTAGGTCTTCTTTTCTCTAATCATTGTCTGCTGAAACTATTTTGCTATTATACTCCTTGAGTTCTAAGATTTTTACTCGTCCTACCTTGATTTCTCTTTATAGAATAGTTTCCGTAGATTTTGACCTGAAGGAAATCGTCTGACCATCATAGGTGTAAGCTAAATGACCCTTTTATAATAGCACGATAGAACGTTCTGCGACGCGTTGTGTTAGTCGAGTTGTGTGTTAAACTCAGCTAAAGTATAAATTTGTATGCTTGTCTTTATGCAACATGTTTGATTTGGATTTTTGGTTGATTGCATAGTTTAGCCGTTGAACTTGTTCAAATGGAAATCAGTTTTAAGTTAAAGTTAATTAATTAATAAAATGAGTTAGATCGTTGGGGGTAAAACCATCCACTCTATCCTCTCTACCATATCATGCCTTGGGCTTCTGTCTTTTGTTGAGAAGAAGGATAGCGCAAAGAGGAGGTGATATCCAGAGATTCACCGACAAGGACGTCAGTTTCTGTAAGGGGGTAGGGATGTGACACCCCGGCCTACAGATAGTACTAGAGAATTTGAGAATCTCTCAGATGAGGCCGAAGAGTTATTCTATAGTTCTCTTTTTCGGGTTTAAGTGACATCTATCTGGAGTTAGCAACAGTGATGCATGGGCAATGTTGTCTAAATAAGATAGAACCTTACATAGTGAGGTTTTCTCTCTTCCTTGACTTTACCAATCTATGCTTCCTTTTATCCCAGCTCAGATGTCGGCAGAACAAAAAGACCTTGTAGACCGTGCAATGGGTGATGGTGTTCATGCAACAGTTTCCGTGAAGCAGCCGACAACGGTGCAAGATCAGTTCTCGCAAACAACATACCACCCGAAGAATGGTGAGAAAGCTTGTCCGTGTTGCCAATTCTATGGTGTTCCCTGTCGTCAAGTTCGTGCGACTGAAGATGAAGCCAGGAGGAACCAGAGGTTGTTCTCCGGTACAAAGAGAAAGATGTCTCATCAAGAGCAGCTGGTAGAGGATTCCCTTTTCCTTGACTCTCCATCGGTCGATGAGCTACAGACCATCCAGAAGAGAAAGGATCCTGAGTGCTCTAGAGATACACAGGTCAAGAACCAAGCACTCTATGATTATGTTGATGGGTTGACTATCACTATGAATATGATTCAGCCACGTGGCCGCAAGGAGTCCAAAAAGTAAGCAGCAGAAATAATGCAAGATGGGATGTTAAGTTCACAGGGAGGTCAACCAAGTAGTGTCATTCACCTCCACCGCAAGTTCTACAAATGCGGACAAAAAGGTCATTATGCCAAAAGTTGTCCACAGAAGCACCTTTCACCGGCTCCACGGCAAGCAGGACAGCAGGGGCGCACAGCCCAACCCAGGGCGCCACGACAGGGGAAGGTGAACCATGTGACGGCCGAGTCAGCGGCCGAGTCTCCGAACGTGGTTATTGGTACGTCCATGGTCAACTCATATCCAACTACAGTGCTTTTTGATACTGGTGCTATGCATTCCTTTATTTCACAGTCTTTTGTCAAGCACCATGGTATTCGTACTAGCACATTAAAGAGGTGCATGTTAGTATCTTCACCTGGAGGACAATTGAGGTCTCATATCTCCTGCCCCAGAGTCATTGTTTCCATAGGGAGGGTAAAGTTCAGTGCAAATCTGATGGTGATAGACACCAAGTGTATTGATGTGATTTTGGGTATGGAGATCCTTACCAGATGGGGAGTCCGTATTGATCGTGCTCAGCGGTCAGTTCACTTGTTAGCATCTGATGGCCAAGAGGTAACAGTCAGTGCTACAGAGCCTTCTGGTTTTCTTCATCAGATGGAGGCTAGACCCACGGATGGTATTCGCGTGGTGTCTGAATTCCCGGATGTCTTTCCGGAGGACTTTCCAGAAGAAGGAAGAAGAGTTGATGAAGACATATCCGGATCTCTTTGCTAGCCAGCCCAGAATCTCGGGACGAGATTCCTGTAAGGGGGTAGGATTTGTAACACCCTAATTTAATTTTCAGCTTTTATAATAATTTAATTGGGCTTTATTTAAATTTCTAAGGTTATTTGTGTTTAGTCTTGCATTTAATCAAAATTTTGTTTCTTAAGTAATTAAAATTTATCATAGGGTTAAACTGTGTTGTTGCATTCATGCTGGTGCACTTCTTTATTTGGTTGTGTGCTAGGGTTTTGAATTCAAAATTCGAATTTGAATTCAAATAGTTTTGTGTTGAGAGTAATTAGAATCTAGAAAGGAAAAGGGAAGCAAACCCAAAGCAACTCAACCCAAAACCAATCCAGGCAGCCCAGCAACCCAACCCGCTTGGCCCAACTTCCTTTTCCCCTTCTCCCCGGCCCACTTTCCTTCCCCCGGGTCCAGCCCGACCCCTCCTCCTTTCCCACCCCGCGCTCGGCCCAGCAGTGCCACTCCCCCACTCACGGCCCGCAACGCGCGCCTCAGCCCAGCACGCGGAGCAGCCCGCGCGCGTAACTCTCTTCCTCTGACAGCGTGACCCCACGCGTCAGCGCCCACCCCTTCCCTTTCCTTTCTTCCACCTCGCGCCCGAACTCCTCTGCGCCGCTCCGCCCACACCTCCGCTGCCCGTGGCCCCGCTCCGCCCCGTGCGCGCGCCCGAGACTCACTGGCCGGCCTCCCAGAGCCCCTCCCCCTCTAGAAGTTTCCCTGCCCGGGCCCCGGATCACAAGAATCCGTTGGGCGCGATCCGTTTCTGCCGCCGCCGGGATCACGGCCGAGATCTCTGCACCGAGCCCGCACGCCTAGAATCACGGCCGGTATCCTTTAATTGGCCCCGTGAGCCTTTACTGCACCCCACCTTCCCCTGCTTGCGCGCCCAGAGCCCGGTTCCATCTCCCTCGCCGTGCCTCGCTGTGCTTCGCCACGCCACGTCCGAGCGCCGCCGTGGGCACGCTCCCCTTCTGCACCTAGCACCACCGCAACCCCTGCAAGAGGTTTGCCACAGCCCAGTGAAGCACGCCAAGCCCTCATCGCCGGCCCTATGCCTCTGCGCCATCGGAATCGCGCCGAGCCCCCAAACTCCGGTAAGGGTTGACCTCGGCCAATTCATCGCCGCTGGCGCATCTCAAACCCACCTGATCTCTCCTCTGGCTTCATAGCACGCTCGCACCTCGATCCGTGGAGCTCAGGAACCGGAGCATCGCTGCGTCAACCCCGTCCGCGACCACCACGCCATCGCCGCCAACGAACTCCGACGTCGATGCCTCTGCGCGCCTTCGCTGCTCACTACCGAGCTTAGGTGAGCACGCCTTGATCCCCTGCTCCTTTTGCGCCAGGTTTTAGGACCCGTGGTACACCCTAGGTGCCCGGGCACTGTTCGCCGGCGAGCTAGCGCCGCCTCGCTCCGCCACGAGCCCCGTCCGAGCCCCGAGCAGGCCCCCCCGTCGCCACCAGTGCTTTACACATGCCACATAGATGCCTCCCGACCCAGACCCCGCTCATATCCGCCCCGAGAAGACCGAGTTCGGTCTTCTCCGGCGCAGCGCCGCCGCGGGAGCACGTCTCCGGCGAGCTCCGCCGCCGCCCGCGCGCCCAAATCCCCAGAGCCATCCGATTCAAATCCAACGCGCAAGATTAGATCGGGCTCCCTTTAGATCTGAACCGCTAGATCTTGATCCCACGGCCGAAATCTGCGCGTACCCCTTCGGCCTGGACTTTTTGCTAAAGAGACCCTGCACTTTTTGGGAATCAACCCGCAGTCCACCTCTATTCAAAAGAATTTGCAGTTTAGTCCAGAAATTAGCGCCCAGCCCCCTAAACTCTTTAGAATTTGAACCCGCCGTCCTTGGCTGCTGTTTTTGCAAGTTAAACCCCAGAGTTGTTGTTTAATTTTGTTTAGACCCTCGGTTTTTGCAGAAAACCCCTTGGAACCTAGTTTTTCTCGCAGATAAGCCCTTAGAACTTGTTTTAGGCCTAGATTTTGCGTTTTAGCTCCGTTTTAGGCGTTCTTTATGTCCACGCGATCGTTGTAACGCGTAGAATAGTTCTAGCATAGTTTTGTTTGCTGTTTTCATGTATTGATGTACTGTTTCTTAGTTTTTGCTATTGTTTGCATGTATGTTTATGTTGTGTATTCCTTTTGGCCATGTGTTCGTGAGTAGACGTTGATCCATCTGAGAAACCCCAATACCAGTACCCGGAGCAGCATCCATCTTCAGAGCAGTTTGAGCAGCAGCAGGAGCAGTATGAATGCAAGTATAACATGAACAACCTATCACTTTTAAATACATTTTCATACGGCATTTTAATACTGTATACCTATAAGGACTTTCCTAGCCAATTTATATCCTTTATATATATCCTTTGGGTTGCATTTTAGTTAGTTGTGCTAGGTGCCGCGCTATAACACACTTGGTCCTTTTTAATTAATTTGATTAATGGTGTATGCAACTTAATTCTGAGAGTGGCCCGTTTGAGGGGCTCACGTCTCGTTAAAATTGGTTTTGTTAGAAACATGGTTTAGGGGGCCAGCACGGTGCTTACTGCCCGGTTGGCCACTCTCCATAAGGACTGGTTCATAGAGCGACAACCTGGGACAACAGCGCTACCACAAGACTGGAATGGGACGGTCTTGGCTTACTAATTAGGTCATTTTGGTTCGGGAGTAACTTACCGACGGGGCAAGAGGGGAGTCGAGCTTCAATGGTCCCCAGGCTACGAGGTTTGGTCTGTGTACCCCTCGAGGTGGGTACCATCGTTGCATTGCCTGAATCCTTAGCAGTTACACCTTACCAACGTGTCCTTTGTAACGGCCTCGTAGTGAGTTTGCTAGTCATCTCACCTAAGGAAGTGTGATGAACAACTAGCGTAGCTCACGACTTGTGGGTAAAGATGTGCAACCTCTGCAGAGTGTAAAACTGGTATACTAGCCGTGCTCACGGTCATGAGCGGCCTAGATCCTCCTTTTGATTAGTGGGGTTATCTCCTTCCGACGAGGGGGGTGCCTCTCGGGGTTTTGGTATGGTTGTGGTTTGGTTCTCAATAGTTCATGGTTAATATTGATTAATTACTATGTAACTGGGTTTATGGTAATTCATCAACTTGTAGTAATTAGCTTTAATAAAATTTTGCCAAGACTTTAAAGCTAATACAGTTGAGTCAGCCAACCTTAGGGCCTCATAGTTTGTGTTATACTTGTTGAGTACAAGTTGTGTACTCACTCTTGCCTACTCTACTCTTTTTCCTCTTGGGGATACTCTACTGCTGCTCAGTTCCTGCCGACGCGAGGGAGTTCACCCGGAGCTACCAGGAGTACGAGGACTTCTAGGCGTTTCGTCTCCCAGTCGACGTCCCTGTGGCGCCCAGCTTCGTCGAGAGTTTACGTATATGTTTTTACGCTTCCGCATACTCTGTATCAGCTATTTTGTCATTAATATAATAAATAACATTCGTATTCGCTTTATTATATCTTTTACATGATATGTGCTGTGATATATTGTTCATTCTGTTGTATATACGTGTGACTTGATCCTGGCACGTATATGATTGCTCGGTTTATGTCCTTTTATAAACCGGGTGTTACAACAACACCCCCCCCCCCCCCCGCAGCTACAACAAGCCATCTGCTACGTTGAGGCTGGAGCGAAACTCCGAGAAAGTCGAGGAGGGGAGACTGTTGGTGAAGATGTCGGTAAACTGGGAGGAGGTCGGGACATGGAGGACCCGAATATCGCAGATAGCGACCCGGTCGCGAACGAAGTGCAAGTCGATCTCCACATGCTTCGTCCGCTGATGCTGAACAGGGTTGGTGGAGAGGTACACAGCGCTGACGTTGTCGTAGTAGATGAGCGTGCTCTTGGCGAGCGGGCTATGGAGCTCCGCCAAGAGCTATCGAAGCCAGGACGCCTTCGCCACGCTTTTAGCGACAGCATGGTACTCTGCCAGTCTAGTCCGCGTCGGTGTAGACAACCAGCTCAACAGAGGGGGAGCGATGAAGAACCAGGCCGAGGTCAACAGTGCCATGGACATAGCAGAGGAGACGCTTCAGCGCAACAAGATGTGACTCCCGGGGATCATGCATATGAAGACAGATCTGCTGAATGGCATATGTTAGGTCCGGTTTGGTGAAAGTGAGGTACTACAAGGTTCCAGCAAGACTCTGGTAGGATCAGCCACGCGATCACCCAGAGCAGCAGACAGCTTCGCCTGAGTGTCGACAGGAGTGGAGCATGGCCTGCAATCAGTCATCCCAGCCCGCTCCAGAATATCAAGTGCATACTGCTGCTGGTGAAGGAGAAGGCCAGACGGGCGAGGCTCAACAGTAACACCCAAGAAGTGATGGAGCTGACCAAGATCCTTCATAGCAAACTCCCATTGCAGAGAGGAGATGATGCGCTGAAGCAACTACTGACTGGAGGCTGTGAGCACAATGTCATCGACATAGAGCAGCAGGTAGGCAGTCTCATCCCCATGGTGGTAGATGAACAGAGAAGTGTCAGACTTGGCCTTGGTGAACCCCCAATGTCAGCAAGAACGTGTCGAACCGAGAATACCAAGCCCGAGGAGCCTGCTTTAGACCATAGAGAGACTTGTTGAGCCGGCAGACCATGTCCGGATGACTGGAGTCCACAAATCCCGCTGGCTGAGAATAGTAGACTGTCTCTGATAGAGTGCCATGAAGAAATGCATTCTTCACATCCAGCTGGTGCACAGGCCAAGAGCGAGAGAGAGCGAGCGAGAGGACCGTGCGCACTAAAGCAGGCTTCACCACTGGACTGAAAGTATCATCATAGTCCACACCAGGTCGCTGGGTGAAACCCCGGAGAACCCAGCGAGCCTTGTAGCGATCCAGTGTGCCATCAGCCCGACGTTTATGCATCCAGATCCACTTGCCAGTGACCACATTGCAAACAGACGGACGCGGCACAAGGTCCCACGTCTGGTTGGCAAGAAGAACCGCGTACTCCTCTTCCATCGCACGACGCCAGTGAGGATCCACCAGAATGTCGCGCACAGAGGAGGGTACCGGAGAGATCTGCGGCTCTCCCTCGGTGGCGGAGAGAGTCGCGGGCTGAGAAGCCATCCGCCGAGTCACCATGGGATGAATATGATCAGGGCCCCGATGGATGACGGGCTGGTGGTACACCTCCGGCTCCACACAAGAGTGAGACGGTGGAGGTGGTGGCGGCGACGGCTCTGGTGGAGGTGGCAGCGGGGACGCTGGAGCCTCCGGAGCCGGAGTCGGCGTCGGTGCTGGCACCGAACGACGTCGGTACTCCTGCACCGGCTGAGCGTAGCGTGCAGGTGCAGGAGGAGGCATCGGAGCCGTGCGTGGCGCAGCAGAAGACACCGGGGCCGCATGTGGCACGACAGGAGACATTGGGGCCGCGCGTGGCATGACAGAAGGCGCCGGAGCCGCGCGTGGTACGACAGAAGGTACTGGGCCTCGTGAGGCGCAGTAGATATCACCGGAGGCAGTGCCGGTGTACCAGGAAGACCTGCAGGGAAAGGACAGACAGACAAAGGTGGCTGAACCACCGGGTTAGACCAAAACAGGGACTCCAACTTGGGGTCAGATGAAGGTGTAGAGGATGTGGAGTAGGGGAACTCCGACTCGTCAAACACAATGTGTTGGGAGATAAGGACCTGGCAAGAGGAGAGGTCAAAGCATCGGTACCCCTTGTGGTCAGGGGAGTAACCAAGAAACACACAACAAGTCGAGCGGGGTGCCAACTTGTGAGGAGCAGCGGTGGAGATGTTCGGATAACATGCACACCCGAAGACACGAAGGTGGTCGTAGCTGGGAGGGGTACCGAAAAGAGCGTGGTGAGGAGTGGGAGTAGGAGAAGCTGTGGATGGAAGGCGGTTGAGCAAGTTGGTGGTGGTGTGGAGACTCTCAGCCCAGAAGGGGAGGGGGGCAGAGAGGCCTGGATCAGAAGGGTGCGCATGACGTCATTTGTTGTGCGAATCATCTGCTCAGTCTTGCCGTTCTGAGGAGAGGTATACGGGCAAGACATGCGCAGCTGAACACCCCGAGAGAGGAAGAAAGAACAGGAGGTTGAGTTGTCGAACTCACGCCCGTTGTCACACTGGATGGCCTTAATGGTGAGGCCGAACTGAGTGGACACCCAGGCAAAGAAGTGGAGGAGGGTGGGAAAGGTCTCAGACTTGGCGCGCAAAGGAAAAGTCCAAGATTAATAAGAGAAATCATCAACTACCACCAGATAGTATTTATAACCAGAAATGCTGGGTACAGGAGAAGTCCACAGGTCATAATGAACAAGATCAAAAGCATGTGTCGCATGCGAAGAAGAAGAAGAAAAAGGAAGTATAACATGACGACCAAGCTGGCACGCATGACAGAGGTGCTCAATAGGAGCCCTAGTGCAAGAAACATCAGTACTACGACTAAGCCAAGCCAAAATGTCACGGCCAGGGTGACCAAGCTGGCGGTGCTAGGTGGTTGAAGACGGCGTCATGGCAAAGGCAGCAGACGAAGAGGAAGTCGAAGGCAAAGCAGCGGAAGTAGGAAGACGAAGGGTGTAAAGGGGCCCCGAGCTGTCACATCGGAGGAGCGGACATCGGGAAGCCGAATCCTTCACAGTAAGACCATATGAGTCAAATTCGATGGAACAAGAATTGTCAGCAGTAAACTGGCAAATGGAAAGAAGATTATGAATCATCTGAGGAGCAACAAGAACATTAGGAAGGCGGAAAGAACCAAGAGCAGAACCCACGGTGGTGACAGGAAGACAGGACCCATCACCAACCATGATGGAAGAAGGACAAGAGGGATGTGGGGTTCGGACAGAAGAGAGGATACCGGCATCTGGGGTGGTGTGGAAGGAGGCACCCGAGTCAGCGATCCACTCGGTGCTGACCGGCGGTGTCAGCCGCATGGTGCTGAAGGACTACGCCAGCGCGGCCTGGTCCCACCCCCAGGCCAGGTGGGTGGCTGGCTGGGCTGAGCAGGTGGAGTCCAGGATGGCGCGAACAGGGGAGCAGCACCGGTGAACATGGTCGCCGGCTACTGTGGGCAAGAGCCTCCCTGACCCTGGAATGGCCACATCGAGATGCGCCCTGACCATGGGTTGCTGAAGGATAGCCAGGATGTACATCCAGAGGCAGGGGCAGGAGCGGGAGTTGGGCCCCTACCAGAGCCACCACCGTTACCAACAGCACCAGAAGCAGGGCCACCAGTACCACCACCACCACGTTGCCCCCCCCCCCCCCCGCCGATGACGTCCTGCACGCCCCCCCGACCCCCGGTCAGTCTGGTGGGAGGAGCACCAAGGAGGGAGGTGGCTGGCGAGGCGGAGGAAGCCGGTGGAGCAGCCACGAGCACGGTGGAGGAGGATGAGGACGAGCTGGTCACGGGACCCCTGGTGATCTCCTTGAGAACAAGGTCGTCCTAGACCTAAAGGAAGGAGGGGAAGGGCCTTTGGCGGGTGATCCATGTTCGTAGGTGGTCGTAGGTGGAGCTGAGACCCCGCAGGACATTGAGCACGAAGACCCGGTCGGGCACCGGGCACCCGAGGTCGTGAAGAGCTTCGACCATGCCCTTCATCCTCCTGTAGAACTCACCAACGGAGAGGTCCCCCTGCTCGAAAGTGCGGAAGGTGGCATCGAGCTGGAGAGCGCGGAATTCGGCGTTGCCGAGGAACTACCCCTCGAGCGCCAGCTAGGCCTGTCGCGCGGTGCCACCGTGAGTCCTGACGATGTCCTGCAGATCTAGGGAGATGGTCCCAAAGATCCAGGACATGGCGACGCTATCGAGGCGCAGCCACACCATGTCTCGCGCCTCGACCGGCGTGTCGAGGAGGATGTGGTCGTCGAGGGCATAGCGGCAGAGGGCGAGGAGGACCTGGTCCTGCCAGCGCCCGTAGGAGGAGGACATAGGGTCGTGGAGGACGGAGAACAGGGCCATGATGTTCTGGACGCCGGTGGTCTGAACGTGGAGTTGGGCGACCATGGGATTGGTCGGGTCGAGCAGGGGTCCAAAACCCGAGGGCTGAGCCTGGTGGAAAGAAGAGGCGGCGTGCTCGGCGAATGGGACGACGGGCTGCTGGCCGGAGGAGAGGAGGAGGTAGTGCTCCGCCTCGGCGACCCGGTGAGCAAGAGCGTCGGCGGCGGTGCGCTCGCGCTCCCAAGCGAGGGCAGCCACGCGGACCCGCTCCTGAGCTGCCGTAGCCTCGGACTTAGCGGCGAGGAGGGCCGTGGCGAGAGCAGCGTCGGCCGGACTAGCTCCAGCGACGAGGGGCGGTGTCCCGCGGAAGGTGGCGGTGGCGAACGGCGCGTCCACGGGGTGCATATCCAGCCCATGCCAGGGAGGAGAAGGGGCAAAGGCCGCGCCCCCCGCGCCCGCACCCATGTCTACGGCAGCGGTGGTGGCAGCGGCTGCGGCGTCACCCACGCCCGCACTTGTGCCCCCCGCGCCCGCAGCAGCTGCGTTGGCGGCGGCAGCGGCCGCGGCCGCGGCGTCGCCCGTGCCCGCATCCACGCCCCCCACACCCATGCCTGTGACATCTCAGGTGTCTAGTTACTAAATTAGAGTTTAATGTGTGGATTTTGTGTTCATTAATGCTTGATAGTTAAAAATATTTTGTGCAAAAGTAGGGATATTTTGGTAATTATGAAAAAAATCTATAAGTCCCTTTGCGCAAAAGTTTTGACTCAGGGAATAATTTCAACTTTATTATGGGCTTTATTACAAACATGCTAGTATTATTTATTTTGATAGCAATGTTGCATTTTAGCCCAGAAATATACTAATTTTTGCTATCAAAAGTATTATTCCTTAATGAAATAAAGTGTATTTGAACTTTTGAAAATATTTCAAAATCCTTTGATTTGGTGCAAATTTGCATAACATGAAAGTTGTAGATATTGAAAAATTGAACAATTTTGATGTTGGGCACTTTTTCATTTGTGCCCTAGATCAGTGGAGAATTTTATTTTACAATTAGCCCCCTCAACTTTTTGAAATCACAAAAAACAACCCTGGCAGTCTTCTTCCTCTCCTCTACTGGAAAACAGGACTACAACCGACCTCCTTGGCCCTCTCCTGGCCCCACCCCTTCCCTTTTCTGGCCCACACGAACCTGCTGCCGCCGCGCCGCCACACACTGCCCCTGTTCTTTTGCTCCGGCGAGCGCGCCACCACTGATTTCGCCCCAAGGTAGCCGCACCACCTCGGGGTACCAACCTGTCGCCCCCACACGTCGCAAGCAAACCCCCGCCGCCACTTCCCCCACCCCTGCTGGCCATCTGTGCTCACGCCACGCCGCCCACCCGCGACACCTCGCCGGCACCCATGGATATACCGGTGCCGTCGCCAATTCGCCCTTCTCTCATGTTAAACTCGATCCCCAGGCTTCCTTTGTGCTCATCCTCCCCTCCTCTAGCCTATATATAGCCCTGACTGGACCCTCGCTGGCAATACATACCCGCCGCCCCTCTCCTCCTACTCCGACGAGCTCCGCTGCCGTCGAGCCCCTAGCTCTGCGCTCCCTCCTCCCAAATTAAGTACCCCATGACCTTTGCTACCTCCCTTGGAAATTTCCTAACCAGCTGCCCTCACCGGAGTGCCGCCTAGCGCAGCCACCGACGAGCTCACCCGCCGCCGGCCCGCTGCTCTCTGTGGCACCGCCGCTACAGGCCACCCCGACCCTAACTAAAGCAGCCTAGAGGTAGTCCTTGAGCCCCTTTTGCTTTTCCCCTATAGGGCCCCCACCTCCGGCGAGGGAGCTCATCGGAGTTCGGTCGGAGCAGAGCTCCCCTGCCGTCGACCATGACCCAGGGACCCGATTGAAATGTTTGTTTTGTTCCAGGGACCTTTCTGTAATTGTTTAAATCCTTTTTTTGTAAACTTTGAAAAATCATAGAAAAGTGTAGAAAAATTAGAAAAATGTGAAATTAATTTTGTTTGGTTCCTTGTGATAAACTCTAAATGATGATGTTATGAGTCTAGCTTGAAACTTTGTGTAGCAAGTTTTAAAAATAGGATTAGTTTATAGATCTTTTATCTTTTATTTTGAAGCTATGTTTTAAATGAACTTTGAACTATGTGATCTTTGGAGCATGTCAAGCTTTTTTTAAAAAAAAATTCAAAACACATTATTGGACCTTAACTTATTTTTTTTAAAAACTTTTTCTCTCTATATAATGTTTATATCTTAAAAGATTTATTTAAAAACCTTTTTGTGGTTTGTTTTGAATTAAATCACCTTTTCTTTTTCCTTTTGACTTCAAACCATGTTTCTTAGTATAACTAGTTTTGTTATTTCATGGAGTTCTTTATGTTCCTTTTTACTTTATAAATAACTGCCTAGTAGATAGATAATGAGTGGTTGTTTTCTTGATTGGAGTTTTGTTGAATCATAACTTTTTAGTGAAGGAAAGCTATACTCAAGCACTTCGCTAATTTACATTTACTGCATTGCATATATAAACATCGTTAGCCGACGAAACATACGAGCTCATCCAGGAACCAGACGGAAATTTCTCTGAAGCCCGGACCAACGTTGAATTAACTGAAGCTCCGAACTCTGATTCGGAAGAACTAAAGACCACTGACTCTATAGACACCAATACAGGCAAGTCCCGGTGCATAATCCTATTATTTTATGCAACTTATTACTGTTTTCTTATGCATTTAAGTTATTGGAGTTGAATGAAAACTTAGATGCATAATTTTAGGTACCTGTTGTTTGAACACTAGAAACAGAGTCCGACTAGATGCTATACTAATAGGACCGGTAAAAGTCGAGTGATTTCCTGTCATTCGCAAGATTTATAGGAGTTGATTGTTTACTTTATGCAATCACTATAAGGACCATGACCGGATTTGGTCAACCTCTTTATTTGAAATCCGTCTGTGTTGACAAATTTGCTAAGGCCGCAGTGTGTTGGTGATCATGGTTAAGCGTTTGAAAGTACTAGCCACATGCCGTGAATTATGGGTAAGCGGCAAGCCTAGTAACTCCTCGGCCCGGCAAATGGATATACCTACCACTCTCTTTTAGGGATAAGATGAATAACTTGGATAAGGGACGAGGTTGGTGCCCACTTAAATTGTAGAGCTACACTACGACTATAAGGGACAAGGTGGGTGCCCTATAGTCGGGGAGAGTGGTCCTGTCCATGAATCGGAAAAAGAAGCCAAAGGTTGCTTTGGAGTGACTCGTCAGTGCTCCAAGCGTGTGTGTTGGGTTTACCTTGCAAGGATAAAATTCGGTTCGAACTGTTCCGCCTCTCATGGATATTGAGACTGCTTAATCGCTTTGCCACATGGAGTAAGGAGTGGAACAATGATGATATTCAATCTTGTTGGATGCAAATAATTGCTCTACCATGCTTGTATAGATAGGTGCAAACCTAGAATGGTTAATGAAACTAGAACCTAAAAGCTAAAACTTGAAATTAAGGACCTACCCTTAGTTGCTTTCCAGCAAAAGAAACTCCAGAGCCTTCATGAGCCCTGCATGTCTAGTTAAAGGGGTGTTTTATACCCTTAGACGGGTCAGTCTTGCTGAGTATTAGTATACTCAGACTTGCTTGTGACTTTATTTTCAGGAATAACTTTGGAAGACCCAAACACTAGTTTGTCTTGGCCTAGTGTTTTACCTCCTGGCTGGTTTTTGAAATGGGATCCATCTTCAACCAGCTATAATTCGGCCGAGTGATGTCATTCTTGGGCTTACCATGACATCAACCCTACGATGTTTGCTATAAATGTGTTTTCTTTTCCGCTGCAGAACTTCTCGTTTACACTTAAATGTGGTAAAGCCTTTTTAAAGTTCCTTTTGGTTAAGCTAGAACTTCAACTTTCTAGCTTCACTCTGATGTATATTATACTCTTATCTATGTGATGTAAAATATTGTGGGATTGTTGTATCTCTGACTCGCCTTCGCGCGGGATGTATACTTGTTGTTACATCCGATATTCAAGTGGTTTCATCGGGATTTTTACTCGAGAGACCAATGGTTATATCGGTTGAGGTGCTTTTAAATGTTTAGTGCTCTTAAACTGGTGTAATTTAAACTGGTTCTGCCACAGCTGGTATCAGAGCAGGCAAGTATACCCATGATGGGACAACAAACCTTATGAAGATTTTGAATAAAAGGTGTGCTCAACAAAAGTGTTTACAAAAATGTGTCGGACTCGTTAAGGATTATGCTTAGATCGTAAAGCCCTAGGGTAATGTTTTATGGGTATATTAAGATGGCTATTAGTTATTTGTATGCTATGTGTTTTCTGTAGGTACGCTAACATTGATTCGATAGGTTTAGAACGGCTAGGAATTATCGACTGGATACTATAGAGAGAGACGTATCTATAGTATGCCATCGAAACTAACCACGTCAGACCAAAGCTATTTGGCAGTTATTTTTGGTTGTGAGGACGATAGAACGTGCATGCATTGTTTAAAACATGAACCATGTGTTTTGCTTATTTATCTTTTTAAGGAATTTTAGAGTGTTTATTTTGTTTGATCGGCTTATGGGAAATATGGTGAGTGCCTTGTTCTCAAAACTTAGACTTAGTTGACCTTAGAAGTGGTAAATTAGTTGTGCCTAGATCAAGCTCTTGCATCCTTGATCTTTTGTTCAAGGAATTTTCTAATGATCAACTAGCCTTGTTTATAGTTTGATCATTCCTGGATTCATATGAGATCTATGTTTCAATGAATCAGAATCACATTTTTCTGCGAGTCTTCTTAAAACATTAGAGAATCTTTTACCATCATCTTGACACTTGATTCTTGAATTATAGATTTTTGTCAACATTCTATTTTCAGCCATGGTTGAGCTGTACAAACGTACTATGTTTGTATGATACCATTTGATAATAGAAGGACAAATTGGGATTTAATGGACATCTTCTATGATTCAGATGGTGGGATCAACGCGTGGTACCCCGGAAGGGTTTAGCCATGGCCAAGCTAGTGGATCTCAGCAACCGCCACCGGCACCTCCTAACTTGGCAGAAGTCATGGCCTTGCAAACCGAGCTCCTACGTCAACTAGTGCAGGGACAGCAAAACCAACCATGCTCTCAGCAGCGAGGACATGATGATCACATTCCCCTGGCATCTGGATATCAAGACTTCTTTGGTACCTAGCCCCCGCTGTTCCACAAGACCGACGAACTTCTGGACGCAGATACATGGCTTCGGACCATAGAGTTGAAGTTCGCTTTATTACCGGTACCATGATTCGAAGCAAACAAGACTCTTTTCGCTGCCCAACAGCTAAGAGGCACCGCACGCATCTGGTGGGATAATTATCGTGCCATGCTACCCGCCGATTATGTCATCAATTGGGAAGAATTCAAGACCGCCTTTAGGGCGCATCACATTCCCGAGGGACTCCTGGACCGGAAGTTAAATGAATTCTTGGCGCTTACACAAGGAACCCACACTGTGCTTCAATACGCACAGGTCTTCAATCATTTATGCCAATACGCGGGTCATCATGTAGACACCGATGCCAAGAAACAGGATCGTTTCTGCCGTGGTCTTAACACCAAGCTCAAGGAATGTCTCAACCTTATCCGCCCCAATAGTTTTAATGAGCTGGTAAATATGGCTATCACTCAAGACGACTGCATTACAGCGCGTCGGGCTGAGAAGAAGACGAAGGCACCGACTAGACCCACTGGTGCACAGTCGCCAAGGTATCGTTTGGTGCAGAATACAGCTCCCAAAGCCCCATCGAGGAACGCTCCATCAGGCAAATGGATTCTCAGGCCACCCCAGCAGCAAGGAGCAACTAGATTCTCAGTGCCTCAGCAACAGCAGCAGCAATAGTCTGGTTCAAGGCCAAATGATCAACAGTATAATTATGGGAAAAACTACAACCATTGTTCCAATTGCGGGAGTACCTCACACTTTGCTAGAAATTGCCCCCAGCCCAAGAAATCTTTTCCGAACCAGAACTCCAACCAGGACAAAGGCAAGAAGCAGGTGATGCAAGTTAAACAAGGGAAAATCAACTTTACTACTCTTGCTGAATTTTCGGAGCAACAAAAGTTTCCCGACTTCCTTAGAATGACTCCAGATACCTAGCATTCCAGTCCATTCTATTCTCGAATCTCGTGACGAGATTCTTTTTAAGGGGGGTAGGCTATGACACCTCCGGTGTCTAGTTACTAAATTAGAGTTTAATGTGTGGACTTTGTGTTTATTAATGCTTGATAGTTAAAAATATTTTGTGCAAAAGTAGGGATATTTTGGTAATTATGAAAAAAACTATAAGTTCCTTTGTGCAAAAGTTTTGACTCAGGGAATAATTTCAACTTTATTATGGGCTTTTTTACAAACGTGCTAGTATTATTTATTTTGATAGCAATGTTGCATTTTAGCCCAGAAATATACTAATTTTTGCTATCAAAAGTATTATTCCTTAATGGAATAAAATTTATTTGAACTTTTTAAAATATTTCAAAATCCTTTGATCTGGTGCAAATTTGCATAACATGAAAGTTGTATATCTTGAAAAATTAAACAATTTTCATGTTGGACACCTTTTCATTTGAGCCCTAGATCAGTGGGGAATTTTATTTTATAGTTAGCCCCCTCAACTTTTTGAAAACACAAAAACAACCCTAGCAGCCTTCTTCTTCCTCTCCTCTACTGGAAAACAGGGGAGCTGCCGGCGCCGACCCTTGTTGCCGGTTTTCCCTGCCGTAGCTTAGCCTCGCCGCCTCTGGACTACAACCGACCTCCTTGGCCTCTCCTGGCCCCCACCCCTTCCCATTTCTGGCCCATGCGACCCTGCTGCCGCCGCGCCGCCACACACCGCCCTTGTTCTTTTGCTCCGACGAGCGCGCCGCCGCTGATTTCGCCCCAGGGTAGCCGCACTACCTCGGGGTACCAACCTGCCGCCCCCACGCGTCGCAAGCAAACTCCCGCCACCACTTTCGCCACCCCTTCTGGCCATCTGTGCTCACGCCACGCCGCCCACCCGCGACACCTCGCCGGCACCCATGGATATACCGGTGCCGTTGCCAATTCGCCCTTCTCTCATGTTAAACTCGATCCCCAGGCTACCTTTGTGCTCATCCTCCCCTCCTCTAGCTTATATATAGCCCTAACTGGACTCTCACCGGCAATACATACCCGCCACCCCTCTCCTCCTACCCCGACGAGCTCCACTGCCGTCGAGCCCCTAGCTCCGGGCTCCCTCCTCCCAAATTAAATACCCCACGACCTTTGCTACCTCCCCTGGAACTTTCCTAGCCAGCTGCCCTCACCGGAGCACCGCCTAGCGCTGCCACCAACGAGCTCACCCGCCGCCGGCCCGCTGCTCGCCGTGGCACCGCCGCTACAGGCCACCCCTACCCCAACTAGAGTAGCCTAGAGGTAGTCCTTGAGCCCCTTATGCTTTTCCCCTACAGGGCCCCCACCTCCGGCGAGGGAGCTCACCGGAGTTCGGTCGGAGTAGAGCTCCCCTGCCGTCGACCATGACCCAGGGACCCGATTGCAATGTTTGTTTTATTCCAGGGATCTTTCTATAATTGTTTAAATCCTTTTTCTTGTAAACTTTGAAAAATCCTAGAAAAGTGTAAAAAAATCAGAAAAATGTGAAATTAATTTTGTTTGGTTCCTTGTGATAATCTCTATATGATGATGCTATGAGTCTAGATTGAAACTTTGTGTAGCAAGTTTTAAAAATAGGATTAGTTTATAGATCTTTTTATCTTTTATTTTGAAGCTATGTTTTAAATGAACTTTGAACTATGTGATCTTTGGAGCATGTCAAGCTTTTTTTAAAAAAAATTCAAAACACATTATTGGACCTTAACTTATTTTTAAAAAAAACTTTTTCTCTCTATATAATATTTATATCTTAAAAGATTTATTTAAAAACCTTTTTGTGGTTTGTTTTGAAATAAATCACCTTTTCTTTTTCCTTTTGACTTCGAACCATGTTTCTTAGTATAACTAGTTTTGTTATTTCTTGGAGTTCTTTATGTTCCTTTTTACTCCATAAATAACTGCCCAGTAGATAGATAATGAGTGGTTGTTTTCTTGACTAGAGTTTTGTTGAATGATAACTTTTTAGTGAAGGAAAGCTATACTCAAACACTTCACTAATTTACATTTACTGTATTGCATATAGAAACATCGTTAGCCGATGAAACATACGAGCTCATCCAGGAACCAGACGGAAATTTCTCTGAAGCCCGGACCAACGTTGAATTAACTGAAGCTCCGAACTCTGATTCGGAAGAACTAAAGACCACTGACTCTGTAGACACCAATACAAGCAAGCCCCGGTGCATAATCCTATTATTTTATGCAACTTATTACTGTTTTCTTGTGCATTTAAGTTAATGGAGTTGAATGAAAAGTTAGATGCATAATTTTAGGTACCTATTGTTTGAACACTAGAAATAGAGTCCGACTAGATGCTATGCTAATTGGACCGGTAAAAGTCGAGTGATTTCCTGTCATTCGCGAGATTTGTAGGAGTTGATTGCTTACTTTATGCAATCACTATAAGGACCATGGACGGATTTGGTCAACCTCTTCATTTGAAATCCGTCTGTGTTGACAAATTTGCTAAGGCCGCAGTGTGTTGGTGATCGTGGTTAAGCGTTTGAAAGTACTAGCTACATGTCGTGAATTATGGGTAAGCGGCAAGCCTAGTAACTCCTCGACCCGGCAAGTGGATATACCTGCCACTCTCTTTTAGGGATAAGATGAATAACTTGGATAAGGGACGAGGTTGGTGCCCACTTAAATTGTAGAGCTACACTACGACTATAAGGGACGAGGTGGGTGCCCTATAGTCAGGGAGTGTGGTCCTGTCCATGAATCGGAAAGAGAAGCCAAAGGTTGCTTTGGAGTGACTCGTTAGTGCTCCAAGCGTGTGTGTTGGGTTTACCTTGCAAGGATAAAATTCGGTTCGAACTGTTCCGCCTCTCACGGATATTGAGACTGCTTAATCGCTTTGCCACATGGAGTAAGAAGTGGAACAATGATGATATTCAATCTTGTTTGATGCAAATAATTGCTCTACCATGCTTGTATAGATAGGTGCAAACCTAGAATGGTTAATGAAACTAGAACCTGAAAGCTAAAACTTGAAATTAAGGACCTACCCTTAGTTGCTTTCCAGCAAAAGAAACTCTAGAGCCTTCATAAGCCCTGCATGTCTAGTTAAAGGGGTGTTTTATACCCTTAGATGGGTTAGTCTTGCTGAGTATTAGTATACTCAGACTTGCTTGTGACTCTGTTTTCAAGAATAACTTTGGAAGACCAAAACACTAGTTTGACTTGGCCTAGTGTTTTACCTCCTGGCTGGTTTTTGGATTGGGTTCCATCTTCGACCAGCTATAATTCGGCCGAGTGATGTCGTGCTTGGGCTTACCATGACATCAACCCTACGATGTTTGCTATAAATGTGTTTTCTTTTCCGCTACAGAACTTCTCGTTTACACTTAAATGTGGTAAAACCTTTTTAAAGTTCCTTTTGGTTAAGCTAGAACTTCAACTTTCTAGCTTCACTCTGATGTATATTGTACTCTTATCTATGTGATGTAAAATATTATGGGATTGTTGTATCTCTGACTCGCCTTCGCCCGGGATGTATACTTGTTGTTACGATCCGATATTCAAGTGGTTTCATCGGGATTTTTACCCGACAGACCAGTGGTTATATCGGTTGAGGTGCTTTTAGATGTTTAGTGCACTTAAACTAGTGTAATTTTAACTGGTTCTGCTATAGCGCCCATGGCAGCGGCGGCGGCGGCGCCCACACCCACACCTGCGCTCGCACAAGAGCCCCGCACGCCCGCCGCGGCGGCGGCCGCGGCATCCGCCGCGCTCGCGCCCGCGCCCACGGCGGCGGCTTCCGGAGGAGGAGGTGGGGCACCGGGGGCGGAGGACCACAGGCGGCGGCGGCGACAGAGGCGTGCGGGCGGATCAGAGGCCACCCCCGCGGAGCAAAGGAAGGGGAGCCGCCGGTAGCAGGGGAGAGGGGGGGAAGGAGGAGAGGGGTGGAGCCGGCGGCGGCGCCGGCGGCTGGCAGGCCATGGGGCGGCGGCGGCTGTAGAGAGGGAGAGGGAGAGAGAGGCTAAACCTAAGCTGATACCATGCTAGAGGATTAATTCCATTGTATTCCTCCAAACCCTAGAGGGTGGGTAATATAGTAGTCTGTACATGGGCCTTTAGATGGGCCTAAACCAGACATACCAACATTGAGAAGGGTTGCCACTTAAAGACACCTAACGATGTCAAATCACAGGAGCAACCTGTCTATATTTCTGAAACAGCAGATAATCTAGCAATCTCCAAAGGGATAGACAATGTTGATCAACAGGATTTTCCTATTAAAGGTGACAAATCTGCACATGGTGATGAGTTTGGTCTCCCCTGTCGTGATTCATTTCAGAAAGTTTTAAATGTTGAGAGTGGTTGCCACTTAGAGACACCTAGCGATGTCAAATCTCAGCAGCAACCTGTTTATGTTTCTGAAACAACAGATAATCCAGCAATCTCCAAAGGGGTAGACAATGTTGATCGACAGGATTTTCCTATTAAAGGTGAAAACTTCTTGATGTTCTGCATTTCACATTGATTTTGATGTAAGATTGTAGAGAGTAGCAATTAGTTTGGTAAGATTGTAAGAGGCAGAAGGTGTTTATCTAAGTAGTGTACTCTACTTTTAGGTAGGCCTCAATTTCCAATTATGGTAGTGTTGTCGGTCAAAACCCACCAGCGAGTAGCGACAGGCAACACGAAGAGCCGGGAGGCTGCCGGGGTGCTGGCTCGCATCGGTCCCTCGGTCAACAGCCCAGATCCTGGCACACGCCGACGCTTCCGGAGATGCAGGGCGTGCCACCTGACCTATACCCGATCAGGAAGATGCGAACGTGCTTTTGACGATTTGGCTGCATGCACAAACACGTGTAAACATTAGTCCGAGCCGTGGTCGTCTCCTCGGGACGACTCTTGCATCGGCTTTAAAGAGTCGATCGAGTCCCAGTGTCAGATCAGATCTGCATATCTGGATATTAACAGATAAAACAAATAACTGCAAAAACTGCTTCAATTAGATCTAGCTAATCTAATCCACGACTGTAAAAGCTTCACTGCTAGATCGGAACATCCTACACGTAGTTAGGCCTAACGAGCGCAATAGATAACCAAACCTTGACCAGAGTAGAGGCCTAAGAATAAGCAAAAGCCGATTCCCGGATCAATCCCTATTAAGATCAAGGCAAAGCATCTAATACGTCACCGGATCGTCCAACCCGTTTGCAAGGCCTAACCTAGGAGATATTAAGCCGATTCTTAAGTATAAGAACAAACCATAACAGATTAGATCTACTAGATAGAAAAGAAGCAAGGTGTTATCTCCACGCGACTAACTCTATGCAACGAGAATTAGCGTAAGATTAATACATGATCACGCAGAGATAACATGATATTCGTAGATGATAAACAACAAGAGCATGATAAATCTACTAAAGGTCATGCTACGAACATCAGGATAACTAGCACTACTCACCATAAAAAACGCTTCAGTACGAGTAATACCAAGGTAAAAGCAAGAACAATGCTGCCCTGATCGCAAGAAGTGATCAGGGTAGCATGGCACTTACTTGGATGAAACCCTAGGATTAGGGGTGGTGGTGCGCCGAGAATTGTTGTTGCGAGACGTGATGACATTCTCTTTTTACGAATATCATAGGGTACATATTTATAGTCCGGAGACTTGGAAAACAATCTAAACCAATGTGTCCAAATCAGACTCTATCTCTAACCCAAACTGAATTAAATCTAAAGATACATGGCCCAAACACTCACGCAGGAGCCGATTCACAAGCCTTCTTTAATTCCTGCTTTAAGCCCAACTTGCTCGCGGCCCATTAATTAACCCTATTAATTTATGGTGATAACACATGCCCCCTGGTTTTGGCAATGATAATTCCAAAACGATTTCATTGCTTCATCTTCCCGTTGATGCTCATTAAAATGCACTACAACCACCATGGAAGATGCAACGTCTCTGCAGCCGGCTCCTCACAGAATGTGAAAATGCCGATCCATCTTCCATTTTTTATTACTTAATCTCACCCCGAATCGACTTCTTTCACCACAAACTCACCCTCCTCCCATAGCCAAACAGCGCAGAACACCCAAACCTACATCAGCCATGGCGATCTCCTCCTCCTCTGGCTCCAACTAAGAATTACCTTCCTTTGGCTTACCATCTGGCCCATGGCAACCGCACCAGCCTAGGCAAACTTTTTCTCAGAGAAACATACAGATGTCTCCATCTGATGACAACTAATTTGCTCAGCCAAAGGAAACTCAGAACTGGTGGCCCTTGGTGGTTTATTCAGTTATGGGCACAACTCTACTTCCAGCATCAGATTCCAAACTTTCAAAGCCTAGCCAAGAATTCCTTCCCCGACGAGAATGGCAAGCCAATTAGATGCACCAGCTATGGCCAAGCCCTATTCAGCGTCCCTGGCAGTAAACTGAACTCGACAGATGCAGCAAACTGGTTTAGAGTTTTCTACAAAGGTCTAGACAATCCCCTCTACTTTCCATTCACTGAATCTGAAGCCTTTGAGAACTCAACTACCTTCAGGCTGGATAGCTTTGCCGATGACGGCAGCACTCGGCATCTATATTCCCTAATGATCCGACCTGGCTTCCTCCCTGTTGGCATAAGTACTTCTAACAGAATCATCAAACCAGGTTATGAAACCTATCAACCAGTCGTAGTAGCTCGGCAATTTGGCTTAGGACAAGTCCCTCCCCACTTCCATATTCACCACTTGGTGGAGAGTAGAGCCGATTTGCCCGATGGTCTTACCAGCTCAAGATGCTACAGCATGTTTGACAACCTCCACATTCCAATACCAGCCGATCTGTCCTTTACTCCCTCGTCAACAGACTTTAACACATGGTGGGGAATGTGGAAAACTCATGTATTCAGAAGAGCTTTAGGCCCTCTATAGCAGCAAATTGATCCTGAATATGCAATCCCCGAGGAAGAGGTACTGAATCCGTGCACCTATTCTTTCTAAGTCCTCTACCACTTTACTTGGCTAACCCTGCTCACCTTGCTTACAGCAACAAGATTATCCAGAACCCATGACCAGTAATGGGGAACCATTCCACTTCCTTCCAACCGCCCCTGATGTTCTTTTTTGCAAGGAATCACCGCCAATGAAGAAAGTAATAATGACTGTTCAGCCAGACTCACCCCAGTCGGCTTCTAAGCGAAGACAAACCTCTGGAAGTGCTGCCCCCCGGGTCCCGACTAAGAAAAGGAAGATCATCGCAAGACGAGTCATCAAGAAAACAGCACAACCTTCCCCAAATCTATCAGAATCCAACACCAACTAGGTAATTCACCTCTCCGAAACTTCTTCCTTACGCATATATATTTTGGTTGACTGTAATCCTATTTCCAGGACGCAGCTGGAGACATCCTCAGTACTGGAAGCCCAGCACAACAGGGAACCACCGTTCATGAAGCCGACACTGGAACAACTGAAGTCCAAGAACATCAAGAATCAACCATCGTCCCAGCAGAAATTCGCAGCGAAGGAACTGCAACAGCTGATGTACCGATGGAAGTTCAACCCAGAACTCCCAATGCTCCGATGGAGGTGTGTGACGAACAGGCTGACATAGCCGATGCCCCTGTTGTTGCCTCAAACCCAACTGAGCCGATCGCTCTCGGACCAACCATTGCTTCTTCCTCAGAACAGGTAACACTACATGAGCCGATTCTAAATCAGCCGATAACTCCATTGATGCACCTTATTCCCAAAACTAACTCCAATATCTCCACAGGGCTTCAATATTTCAGAGTTGCTCTCCTTTGACCCAACATCAATGGGTCTGATCGCCCCTGGAGCGAAAGTACCATCATCATGGCAGCCGATTGACCTCGCGGATTAGCTTCAACACATCAAAAATCTGCTATATGCTCCAATCAGTACCCTGGTTGACGATTCCAGCGAAATAAAGAAAATCCTCGAGCAGATAGAATCCCAACTCCCAGAGTCACTTCAGGTCAAGCTCTGGCCAGCCGGCCATCTTCCCTTCTTTCGGGCAGAAGTGAAAGCAGCACAACAGAGAATAGAATTACGTCATTCTCAAATTCCTCTGAAAGCCGACATCTCTCAAAAGTGCAAGATGCTCAACCAGAAGAAAGCAACTCTGGACGCCAAAGTCGATATCTCCACGAGTACAAGGCGACTCAATCTCCTGGAGAAAGAACTGGTGGAACTCGAAGAAAAGGTCCGCACCACCCAGAGACCGATCCAAGAGGAGAAAGCCTCGATTGCAAACTCCAAGCAAGAAGCCCAAGAAATGACCGAGCAGATACGGGCAGAGTTCGCAAAGATAAGCACCTTGAGTCAACAGATAGTAACAGGTGATGACAAGGACGACGAAGCGATCATAGCAAAAGCCGACGCCATACGTGCAGAAGCCATCCATGCCATAGAAGGGTTCCTGAACTAATAGAACAATTCAGAGAACATTTAATGTTGCCTGTTAAATCTGAAACTCGTACCTATTAACAACATCTTAAGTCGATGGTTACACATCGGCTGCCTTGCTTCTCATATATATATTTTTTACTGGCCAACTCAACGTGTTGGCCTCTCTCCCCCTTTTTTTTACTGGCCAACTCAACGTGTTGGCCTTTTATAATACAGCCAGATGGATTTCATCGGCTCTTGTTATTCGCCTTCCCACATGCTCGGGAAATATTTCTTAAGGTGTTGGCCATTGACGGCTACAGGAAACTTGACAACGTCTAATTCTTCAAGCATGTACGCATTTTCAGGCAGGACCTGACCAACCTTGTACGGCCCATGCCAAGTTGGAGACCACATACCATACTTCCTATCTTTAGTTCCCAATGGTAGCACTGCCTCCCAAACCAGGTCTCCAACCTGGAAATTTTTTGGCTTGACCTTTTTGTTGTATGCACGAGCGACTTTAGCCTTGTTTTCATTGATCTTCTCAAGTGACCAAAGTCTTAGCTCTGTGAGATCCTCCACATTGTCGCCCATTAAGGCTGCATACTCCTCAGCCGACAGATCATTCTGGAACTCAACACGCCTCGATCCGGCTGTGATCTCCCATGGCAACACAGCGTCTTGACCATAGACCAGATGGTATGGTGACGTCTTGATGGATCCGTGACATGAAATACGATATGCCCACAAAGCCTCTGACAACACCTCATGCCAGCGCCTCTGATATTCATCGATCTTCCTTTTGATAAGCTTGATAAGGCTCTGGTTAGATGCTTCAGCTTGTCCATTAGCCTGGGCATAATATGGGGATGATCTGATCAGCTTGAACCCCGTGTCATCGGCGAACTTCCTAAATTCCTCCGATATAAAGACCGATCCTCCATCGGTCGTAATGGTATGGGGAATCCCGAATCTATAAATGATGTGCTCTTTAACGAAACTGATCACATCTTTTGATGCCACCGACCTCAAGGGTACCGCCTCCACCCATTTCGTGAAATAATCCGTGACAGCCAACACCCATTGGTGACCTTTACTGGATGGCGGGTTGATCTGGCCAATCATATCCATGGCCCAACCCCTGAACGGCCATGGCTTAATGATAGGATTCATTACTGATGCCGGCACCATCTGAATCTTACCGAATCTCTGACATGCCTAACATCCCATGTAATATTTAAAGCAGTCCTCAAGCATGGTAGGCCAGTAATACCCCAATCGCCTAATCAGCCACTTCATCTTATGGGCCAATCGATGAGTACCGCAGGCTCCCTCATGAACCTCATGCAAAAGCTGATTCAACTCTGAAGGCCCCAGACATTTAAGCAGCAGTCCTTCCAAAGTCCTGTAGAACATATCGTCCCCTATCAGAACATACTTCATACCTTTAAGTCTTATCCTTCTGGGTGCCCCCCGAGCCGAATCCTTCAAATAATTGAAGATATCGGCTCTCCAATCGCCAGGTTCTAGAAACTGAACCTCTACATCGACCCCATCGGCTGTTTCCTTGTATCCGGAAGCCATATGTGCCAAGTCATTGGCTTCATTGTTCAAAGTCCTGTGTATCCAGTGGAAATTAATGTACCTGAATTGTGACATCAACTCACGGCACTGCATCCATATCGGAAAAAGAGTCTCGCTCTCACATCTATATTCTTCCGTGAGCTGAGAAATCACCAGTTTCGAATCCCCAAATATTTCCTCCGCTTCTACGCCAGCTTCCAGGAGTAATTTCATCCCCTTGCGAATGGCCTCATACTCTACTAAATTATTGGTGCATGGAGTAGTCACCCTGATGGAAGAGGAATAAGTCGCCCCTCGAGGCGATACCAAAAGAATTCCCACACCGCACCCATCATCACACACTGATCCGTCGAAAAACATGGCCCAAGCACGTATAAAAAGTGTGGCCACGTCAGTGTTGACCCTATGTGCAATGAGATCCGCTAGTGCCTGTCCCTTGACTACCTTTGCAGGTTGATATCGGATATCGAACTCCGACAACGCAAACATCCATTTTCCGAGTCGGCCTTTTAGAAAAGGAGCCAACAGTATATGCCTTATGACATCCGACTTGCAGATAACGATCGTTTCCGCCGAGAGCAAAATATGACGAATCTTTGTGTATGTAAAGAACAAACAAAGGCAAAGCTTCTCAATCTCAGGATACCTGGTCTCAGCGTCCAACATGCATCTGCTGAGGTAGAAAACAGCCCTCTCCTGATCGTCATGTTTCTGAATCAGCACCGAGGCGATGGAAGTGTCTCCCACAGTTAGGTACACGAAGAAAGGCCTGTCTTGCTGAGGAGTAACCAACACTGGAGGCTTCGACAAGTATCCCTTGATTTCGTCGAAAGCATACTGTTGTTCTGCCCCCCAGTAAAACTCATCCTCAGACTTGATCTTTACTAGACCCATGAACGGCTTGATACGCCCAAACAGATTGGAGATAAATCGTCTGACAAAGTTGATTTTGCCGATGAGCTTCTGCAACTCCTTCTTCGTAGTAGGCGGCCTCATTGTCCTTACAGCTTCTTGACTCTTAAAACCGATCTCGATTCCTCGTTCATGTACTAGGAATCTATGGCAGAATCACCTAAATTATCCCGGCTCAAGTGCGCTGGCCATCACCATAAAGGCAACACCGACACAAACGCACTTCAAACGGAACAATTCTTGGTCTGTCGGGTAACGTCCCGATACAACCACCGGTTCTCGGATCGAACAAGCATACCCCGCACGAAGGCGAGTCCAGAGATATTACAACCACATATTTTACAACACAAGCATAGTAATTATTACAAACCAGTTCAAAGCCAAAATACAGGTCCAAACTTAGTAAAATAGTTATACAAGCCATAACTTTAAATTCAGAGTTTGAAAAGCAGTGGAAAGAGAACACGACGGCTACAACACGTCGCAAAAGTATACCAAGCTAGCCCAAGCAAGGTATCACTCGTCAGGGTCATTGCCGGCCGAAGACGGATCCCATTCTATGGACCAGCCAGGAGGTAAAGAGTAGGGCCAAGACAGACTAGCGATCTGGTCCTCAAAACTCATACCTGAAAAAGGTTTCAACAGCAAGGCTGAGTATTCTAATAGTCAGCAAGACTTAACTGTCAACGGGTATACATAGCCCACCTAACTAGACTATGCAGGGTTCTGTGAGGCTCTGGTTTTCCTTTTGCTGAAAAGCAATAAAGAGTAGGTCCTTACTTTCAAATTTTAGCTTCCAAGATTCTAGTTGATTAACCATTCTATGTAAGCAACTACTATTCAACCATGGTAGAACTTTAAGCAAACATCAAGATTGATCATAATAATGTTGCTCTTATTACTCTATGTGGCAAAGAGATCATGCAGTCCCAAACTGTGAGAAGCGGACGATTCGAATTGAATTTGTTAACCTGGCCAGGCAGACCTAACACACACGTTTGGAACACCGTCGGGTCGTTCCCAAACAACCGTTTACCTTTCTTTCCGGCTTGTGGATAGGGTCACTCTCCCCGACTACAGGGCACCAACCTCGTCCCTGCAGCCGCGGTGTTGCGCAACATAAACATAAATAAAATCTATCCCTAAGAGAGAGTGAAAGGTATATCCACTCCCCGGTCCAATCAGCTACTAGGCTTACCACGTACCATATTTACGGCATGTGGCTAGTACGTTCAAAAACTTAACCAGCACTACCACACACCGCGACCTTAGCAAGTTCATCAACACAGACGGGGTCTCACACAAGGTCATGATATCGAACACGACCCCGTCCGTCATCCATATATTGATAGCAGAAAGTAAACAAGCAATTCCTATAGAGCTCGCGAGTGACAGGCAAACACTCGACTTTTACCGGTCCTATAAGCTTAGCAATTATTCGAACTCAGGTCTAGTGTTCAGTACATAGGTTCCTAGGATCATGCATCTAGGGTTTCAATTCAATTCCTAAGAACTGTAAATGCACAAGTAAATAATAACGATAAATTGTAATAATTTGAAATATGGGTTATGTCCGGGGCTTGCCTTCTCGGTAGTCGCTAGCTAGGTTAGCCTTGGGCTCTTCCGGACTTTGGTCCGGGGCTTCAGTCAATATAGCGGCGTTCACCTGGGCTTCGGGATCACCTTCTTCGGGCTCGGGGATCAGCTCGTACGTCCCGTCAGCTAACACCGTAGTATCTATATGTGATGCAAGAACAGTATTATGAACATACACACGATGTGGTGAAGCTGCAGTTAACACCAAGCAAACAAAATTAACACACACATGGGCAGTCATTTATGGAGTAGATATTAACATTTCTAACTACACAAGGCATCATGATCAACAGCACAAAAGAATCTCACTACTTCATGAACAAGTTGTAGTTGATTCCTATAGCTTGCAATTCATGGTTTGCTAATAAATACCTAACTCAACACATATTCAGTAGTAATTTCAGAAAAAATTAAATCAAACAGAAGGTAAACAGAGTAATCTATCCTGCAAATTTCATACCAAATAATACAGCCATTTATTCAGAACAAATCATTTATTTAGACAATTCCTAGAAAAATATTGAATTATACAGGTTAGAACAGAGCAAATTAGAAGCTAGAAATTTAAAATCAGGTCTACACAGATTTACCATAGCGACTATAAATATTTCAGGATTTATTATGCACAGAATTAATTCTTAGAAAATAAACAAAACTGTCAGCAATCTAACAAGATTCATCTTTACATTCTGTTATATTCATGAAATGGTTCTCAATTTTTACAAACAGTAACATGTGACTAAAAAACGGCTCTAAAAATATTATCAGGATTTTCTAAGGAAGGAAACCATTTTTCATGATTAAAGCTCACTTAACAAGCATTAAATCAAAGAAAAAGCTAAACAGAAGGAATGACCACGAAGTTTTTATGGAAACACTAGAGTCACATGAACATTCCACCATAAAAATTTCAGAGTATAACAGGGCTTCAAACATCAGTTATGGAAAAGATAAAAACAACTAGCATTTAAGCACTAGTAAAACAAATTTATTTTTACAGCAAAAACTCTCAACTAACACCCAACATATTATGATTCTAATGCATAGTGCTACTCACAAGGATTCCAAAACATCTAGATTTGCCTTTTTCTTATTTTCCTATGAATTTCTATGGAATTTCAAAGTTTGAAACTAAAATAACTAAAAGATCCTTGCTGCCACTATTCACATGAGTCACGGGCTGTGCAGATAACCCCCTAGGGTTCTTTGAATTCTAGCAGAGAGGTCCCTGGCCGGATGGGGAACAGGGAAGGACAGTGGCCGGCTTTTTTCGGCGTCTCGGCTCGCCAGCGGCGAAGGAGAAGTTGGGGGAAATGAAGAAGAGATCGAGCCGCACCCTTTGGTGCTCGTGGTGTGACTGGAGATAGTCGGAGGAGGGCAGTCCACGGCGGACAGGGTTGCAGCGGCGGAGGGGCTCGTCGGCAAGGGTGCTCCGGTGGTGGATGGTCAACGAGGGGTGGCCGATTAGCTACGCGAGAGCGAGGCGGAGCGAGTGGAGGGTTCGGCACAGGCGGAGCGGTTGTGGTGACGCGGGGCGACGCTGAGCTTGAGGCTCGCCATTGTTCGGTGGGCGGCGACGGCGTTCCGAGGCGTCGGAGTGGGGAAAAAGCGAAAGAGCGAGAGGATCAGCTTGCTTGGGTACTTATAGTGCTCATGCGCGCGCGAGAACGAGGGTCGGGGCTCTGATTTGGGCTTGCCACTGCGACGGCGAGGTGGCGGCTGGCGGTGGTCTTCTGGGCGCATGGCGGAGCGAGGAGACTCCAGCGCAAGGGTAGAGGGCGGTGGAGGAGGGTCGGGCGCGATGCGTGGGCGGCCAGCGCAAGCAGGAGGTGGCCGGGCTGGCCCTGGGCGGCGGCGGCAGCGCCGCTTTGCCGGCGGTCAGAAGAAGCAGGGGAGCAGGCTGGAGGAAGGAGAGAGTGGATCTATTTGCAATTTTAGAAATTCCAGGGACCTTAATGTAAATCATCAATAACTTTTAAACCTGGCTCAAATGGAAAAGTTCCCAACATGAAAGTTGTTCAATTTTTCAAGATTTACAACTTTGATGTTGAGCAAAAATTAATTTGACCAAAGGTTAAAGAGTTACTTTGAAAACATAAGAAGGATTTTGAATTCAAAGGAATTTTGTCTTTTCCAAGGTAAATTCACCTTATATCAAGACTTAAAAGTAAAATTTGCTGCCATGTAATGATTACATTGAATTTTTTAAATAAACCCTCCACAAAAGCAATATTTTCTCTCCCTATTCAAATTAAGTTATAAAAAGGACCTTGCATAAAAGCATATTTACACAAATAACCTTTTATTTTTACAATAAGATCTTTTTTCAAGCAAAATAAACATATGATGCATAAAATTAATACAATTGTACTGTGCAGACACCTAGGGTGTCACAGCCTTCCCCCCTAAAAGGAATCTCACCCCGAGTTTACAGGAAGAAAAGGAATCGAAAGGTTTGATACCTGAATTTGTTCTAAGGAAGTCGGGAAAGTTTCTTTGGAGAAAATTTTCAGTCTCCCAAGTAGCTTCTTCCTCAGTATGATGATTCCACTAGATTTTGTACATTTTAACTTTCTCCCTTCTATTACTTCTTTCTTTGGTGTCAAGAATTTTGATTGGGTACTCAGCGTAAGATAAATCGGGTTCAACCTCGATATCTTGTGGTTCAAGAATCTCAGTGAGCACTTTGATCACTTCTTGAGTTGAGATACATGAAAGACATCATGAATGGCGGCCAACTGAGAGGGAAGATGAATCCGGTAAGCAACTGGTCCACAAGTTTCGATGATTTCAAATGGTCTGATGTATCGGGGTGCCAATTTCCCTTTTATGCCGAAGCGTTGAACACCTCTAGTAGGAGATACTCGCAAATATACGAAATCCCCTACCTTGAATTGTAAAGGATCTCTTCTTTTGTCTGCATAACTTTTCTGTCTTGATTGGGCTACTTTAAGATTAGCCTGGATAACTTTGACTTTCTCTTCTGCCTCAGTAACTAGATCTGGCCCAAATACTTTGCGTTCTCCAGCTTGTGACCAACTCAAAGGAGTTCGACACCTTCGACCGTATAACGCTTCAAATGGTGCCATTGGCAAGCTGGATTGATAATTGTTATTATATGAGAACTCTGCCAGTGCTAGGTACTTATCCCAGTTCTTGCCATATTGAATAGCACATGCCCTCAACATGTCTTCAAGGATTTGATTGATTCATTCGGTTTGCCCATCTGTTTGTGGATGATAAGCTGAACTACGAATCAATTTAGTTCCAAGGGAATCTTACAATTGCTCCCAAAAACGTGCAATAAACTGAGTCCCACGATCAGAAATGATCATCTTTGGAACTCCATGCAGATGGATAATCTGGTCGAGATATATCTCGGCATACTTCTTGGCAGAATAAGTTGTATTCACCGGAATAAAATGTGCTATCTTTGTGAGTCTATCAACGATTACCCAAATAGAATCATGCTTCTGAGAAGTGTTGGGTATGCCAACGATAAAATCCATACTGATGTCCTCCCATTTCCAGGATGGAATGGGTAAAGGTTGGAGAGTACCAGCTACTTTCAAGTGACTAGCCATAACTCTTTGACAGACATCACACTCAGAAACATATCTAGTGATCTCTCTTTTCATTCGAGTCCACCAGAAATTTTGTTTAAGATCTTGGTACATCTTTGTACTACCGGGATGAATAGAAAACTTCGATAGATGTGCTTCATCAAGAATTTATTTTCTAAGCTGGTGATTCTTGGGTACAACAAGACGGAATTCAAACCATAGAACTCCTTTATGATCCACTCGGAAACACTTGTACTTTGCTTCTCCTTGGGATAACTTTTCCTTGATTATTTTGATACCTTCATCATGTAATTGTGCCATGATGATGCTATCATGAAGTGTAGGCTCAATAGCTATATGGTTCAGACTTCCTTGAGGTACTATTTCTAAGTTTAGTTTCATCATTTCCTGGCATAGAGTTTCATTGAATGGCTCTACAAATAGACAATGGCATTGTGACTTGCGGCTGAGTGCATCCGCGACCACATTAGCCTTTCCTGGATGATAGTGCACTTCTAGATCATAATCCTTTATCAACTCTAGCCAGCGTCTCTGTCTCATGTTGAGATCGGCTTGGGTGAAGATATACTTGAGGCTCTTATGGTCAGTGTAAATGTTACAATGAGTTCCCATAAGATGTCTCCAGAGCTTAAGAGCATGAATGATAGCTGCTAACTCCAGATCATGTGTTGGATAGTTCTTCTCATGATTCCGGAGAGCTCTTGATGCATACGCGATTACTCGGTTGTCTTGCATAAGTACACAACCAAGTCCCGTACCAGAAGCATCACAATAGACATCAAAAGGTTTGGTACTGTCCGGTGTAGCCAGCACTGGAGCAGTAGTTAATCATGCTTTGAGAGTTTGAAAAACTTCTTCACATTTACCATCCCAAACAAATTTCACTCCTTTCTTTAATAACTCCGTCATAGGTTTGGCTATTCTGGAGAAATCAAGAATGAATCGACGATAGTATCCAGCTAAACAAAGAAAACTGCGAATTTGATGAACTGAAGTAGGAGGTTCCCAATCCATCACTTCTTGCACTTTAGTTGGATCAACTGATATATCTTCACTGGAGATAGTATGGCCTAAAAATTTCACACTATCTAGCCAAAATTCACACTTGGAGAATTTGGCATAAAGATGATGATCTCGTAATCGCTGAAGAACGATACGTAAATGCTGAGCACGATCTTCTTCATTATTGGAGTAGATCAAAATGTCATCGATGAACACCACAACAAATTTATCAAGCTCCGGCATGAAGACTGAATTCATCAGGTACACAAAATATGCCGGGGCATTGGTAAGACCAAAAGACATAACCAGATACTCATAGAGTCCATATCTGGTTGAGAAAGCTATTTTCAAAATATCACAGGGCTTGATCTTTATTTGATGGTAGCCAAAACGAAGATCGATCTTAGATAAAACCTTGGCTCCCGCTAACTGATCAAACAAGATATCAATGCGGGGAAGAGTATACTTATTTTTAATAGTAACCGCATTGAGTGGTCGATAATCAACACATAGCCTCAAACTGTTGTCCTTCTTCTTCACAAACAGGGCTGGACATCCCCATGGTGAAGCACTTGGATGAATAAAACCTTTGTCAAGAAGGTCTTGAAGTTGGATTTTCAATTCTGCCAACTCATTTGGAGGTATTTGGTACGACCTCTTAGAAATAGGGGCGGTATCGGGTTGAAGCTCAATAACGAACTCGATATCTCTATCACGGGGCATTCCAGGTAAATCATCTGGAAATACGTCCACATACTCACACACAACAGGAACATCTTCAATTTTAATTTCTTTTGTGGCATAGGCACAAGAGTTGAAGCACTCTCGTTGTGGCAGATAGAGTATGATGGCTCCTTGATATGGTGAATCTGTCTCGATAGCTCGGGAAGAGATATCTAACAGTACTTTATGTCTAGTCATCCAATCTATGCCCAAAATAACATCCATGCCTTCTAAGTTCAGTAAGATCAAATCTGTCTTTATCAAATTGCTACCCAACTTAATTGGCACATGTCTAATAATTTGATTGGAAGCTATCTTCCCACCAGGGGTTGCTATCATGAAAGATCCCTTAGTATGACAAAAATCCAATCCTATCCTTGCTCCAAATTTGGCACTTATAAAACTATGAGTTGCACTAGAATCAAATAATATGACTGCGGGGTTATTGTGAATAGAAAAGTACCCGACATGACTGGTGCTCCTTCGGGAAGCTCTGCAAGAGTAGTGAAATTAACTCGCCCCTGTCGGACTTGCACCATTTGATTTTTGCCCTTACCCTTGTTATTCTGATTGCAGTTCTGCCCTGGATCAGACTTCTTGGGTTGCGGGCAATTTCTGGCAAAATGGTCAGTACTGCCGCAATTAAAGCATCGATTGTTGCCATTCCCACGATTGAATTGTGGAATATTTGGCCTTGGGCCAAACTGCTGCGGCTGCTGAAAGACTGGAGGTCTGAATCCTCCTTGTTGCTGAGGCGGCCTAAAAACAAACCTGCCCGTTGGAGCATTTCTCTATGGAGGTCTGGGTGGAGTATTCTGCACTAGACGATACCTCGGTGGCTGAGCACTCGAGGGTCCTGTTGGTGCCTTTCGCTTCTTCTCGGCGCGATGTACCACGATACAATCTTCTTGAGTAATGGCCATATTGACCAGCTCATTATAAGTATTTGGCTGAACCAGGTTCAGGCGTTCCTTGAGCTTGGTGTTGAGGCCATGACGAAAATGGTCACGCTTCTTGGCGTCAGTATCCGCATGATGGCCCGTATACTGACACAGAAGATTGAAGGCTTGTGCATACTGAAGAACAGTGTGGGTTCCTTGATTCAAAGCCAAGAATTCATTTAACTTTCTCTCAATCAATCCCTCAAGAATATGATGTGTCCGAAAAGCATTCCGGAATTCCTCCCAAGAGATAACATGTCCAATAGGCTGCATAGCACAATAGTGATCCCACCAAATACGAGCGGTGCCACGAAGCTGTTGGGCGGCAAACTGTGCCTTGTTTGCGTCAGCACAAGGTACTGCTAGCAAGGTAAACTTTGACTCAATATTACGGAGCCAAGCATCAGCGTCCAAAGGTTCATCAGTTCGGCTGAACAGCGGAGGTTGGGTACCAAAGAATTCCTGGTAACCCGCTGGTTGTGCATCACGTCCTCCATGCTGCTGGCGTGGTAGATTCTGCTGCCCTTGCACCAGCTGACGAAGCAATTCGGTTTGCATGGCCATTAGCTCGGCCAGATTCGGCGGTGGGGGCGGTGGTTGCTGAGATCCACTGCCAGTTTCACGGCCGAAGCCTTCAGGCGATCCACGGGTATGACCAACCATCTGTAATTTTGGAAGACATCCATTAGATACATTTTTCTTGCTCCCAAAATCAATGGTATGTGCAATGATCATACATTGGACAGCAAAAATCAAATCAAATCAGCAGAATTAACAAAATGGTGTAACACAATATGCATAACACATATTTTTTCAACCAATATAACTCAGAATTGGTCATCTGTTAGACGACTTCATACTCTTTCATTTCGATATGCATCAAACAGCCTAGAAATGCACCGATGAGGAGATAAAAATTTGACAAGCAAAAAGATCAAGATTTCCAAACTGGTAGCCATTATTTATATTACATCAAAGGTAGTCTTTATGGTACAACCAAGCATCAAGCTTCCTTACCACATATACTACAACAAGTGGTACTCCTTCCTAGGGTTATTTTACAACATCTTCTTCCCTATGTACATAGACTACAACAGGAAAAACACATGCTATCTAGGACAAGCCTAAGGTGCCTAGAAGTCGTCGAGGTTGCCCACAGAGGAAGCACTGCCGGAGGAAGAGTCGTCCGGCTGAGGGTTAGACTCGGCAAGCGCGTGCTCTGAATCTACATCAGAAACTCCCTCAATCTCCTCTGGGTCTTCTGCTGCTGCAGGCTCGGCTGGAACAACTGGGGGTATTAGCTGCTCATGGAGCATACCAATATGGGCCATAGCATCATCCAGATCCGCTTGGAGCTCATGAACCTGCCCCTGAAGAAAACCAATCACCGTGTTGCGCTGCACTATCTGAGCACCATGCTCCAGATCCTGAAGCTCAAACTGTGCAATGGCGTGATCTCTCCGAGCAACAGCCTCAATAAGCCCCTGAATCTGAGTGTCTCTCAAACGAAGACCTCGCTAGAAAGTCTGGGCCAAGTCTATCACCTGATCCATGTGCCTCTGCTGAAGAATCTGATAGTGAGACTGGGCATTCATATACCTGATCACCGCCTGGATAGTTTCCTCAACTACGTGGGTGGTCCTGAAGAGCCACTCTGCGTTGCCAGCATTGACTGCCGGAAATAAGCCAATAGGATAAGCGGCTACTTCATCGGGATGATGCTCACAAAAAGTAGTGATAGCTTTGAGAGCTGCTGTCTCAAAAGCGTCCACAAGACGATATCCAATCACCTCAATCTCAATAGGCGGCCACTCCAAGGTGGGGTGCTGAGGAATGGTCATGGTGACTCTACTCTTCTGAACTCCATCCTCAGAAAACTGTCGTCCCTTGTACCGGGGTGGGTCTGGGTAGTGGAAAATACAGAGTGTATCCCACAAAATCCTCGGAAAGCCCTCCCAGTATAGGCAATCAGTATGAGCACATCCATTCTCATGCCAAAAGACATTGTGACAGTCCGCCATCTGAATCAAAAAGATTCAAATGTGAGTAATATGATTGTCTCAAGACTTCTCAAATATAACTTTAAGAAGACTGCGGAAAAATGTGATTCTAATTCAAAAGTTTACAAGGCTCATGAAGTAAACAAACCACAATTGGTACTGGTTCATCATTTGAGATTCTATGGAACAAAAAGATCAACAAGACATCAAGATGGAACTAAGGATAAAGACATGACTCAATCTCCCTCTCTCAAACCATAGACTTTCTTGGGTTTAATCTAAGTGCTCTAATAACATGCTCCCCAAACCAAGTTTTCATTCAACTCGTTGTTTAACCACACTAAAACATATTCCTAAAAACAAACTCTAGAGATTCCTTAAGAAGACTCATGTAACACTTTCAAATTCTAGGAATCGAAGCAAACATATTCACACTATGCATGCACGACCTATTTGCCCTCTCAAGATAAACAATTGCCAACTATTGTTGGGCTTACGCGGTTAGTACGGTGGCATAAGATAAATATGTCTCTCCCTATTATATCTAGTCGATAAATTCTAACCGTTCTTAACTTATCGAATCGCGGTTCGTGTACCTGCAGAAGATTGCCCGAACATATATATATATATATCCATTGAACCTTTCATGCCAGCACACATGAAAGCGTTCCCATACATTACCGCTCACTATAGAAGCGGCAGCCATATAATTTCTGCCGTATGGCCAACGTTAACATACACCACTGAGATAGCGTATTCACAAGTTCCTTTACTCCCAATATAATCGATCGAGGGTCGGTATATTGGCAGCAGCTCAAGTAGGCCACTGCTTGAGCACAGCGTTCGGTTCGCATCGCCGACGGGAAGGTCAGACTCCCTCAACTGAATGAGTACACATTACTTCCAATATAGTCAACTAATAGTTGGTATATTGGGAGTACCTCAAGTAAGCCACTGCTTGAGGGCAGCGTTCGGCTAGCATCACCGACGGGAAGGTCAGACTCCCTCAGCTGACTGAGGATTCTTACCTTCTTACTTTAACGTAGATGCGTCGTTACAGAAATTAAGAGTTGCTTGTGAGTATGGTTTGACAATAATGTAAAGTGCTGGAAGTCAGATATAATAAACCATACATAGATAGCCACCTAGTAACTCCCGTAAATTCCCTAAGACTTTGCGTTCTATGCATAACCCTTAACGAAACCAACGTAGTTTTTAGAAATACCTTGTTGGTCAAATTTTATACGGAAATCGATTTTTAAGGTTCCAACACCTCTGATGTACGCTTGTAGCTCTGATACCAGCTGTGGCAGAACCACCTGAATTATCCCGGCTCAAGTGCGCTGGCCATCACCATAAAGGCAACTGTTGGCGCTCCTTAAGTACCCATTTTGTTATACAATTAGGAGAGGTTTTGGTAAATTCTTCGGGATGATTCATGTACTAACCCGCCACTTGGCACCCGAACTTGACTGTTTTCGATTTTGTCCTGGATTTTGGAGCATATTGTATTTTGGTAGGAAATTGGACATTTTCGGAGATGTTTCGACGTATGGTCACAGCTGGGCTAAGATGAGGAATAAGGAGAAGAACCCGCACGCGAAAGATGGAGCCGAGAGGGGCCAAAAAGAGCCCAGGCCGGCCGGCCTGGAGCCCTTTAGGCCGGGCGGCCTAGCCCGTTCCGAGGCCCAATCGGCCTCAATTTTCTTCAGCGCAAAGTATCCGTCAACCCTAGCCTGTGTTTTACCAAAACCACCGACCATATTCGCCAATAAATACCCCGAAGCCGCTGTCAAAGAGGAGAATCGAGAGGGGGATCAGAGAGGAAGCATCCAGAGACGATTTCTAGAGATCCATTCGAGTTAGACACAAGAGAAAGGCGACATCGGAGGCCTCATCGTCCCTCGGCGCCGCTGCAAGTTGGAGGACAGCAAGGGATCCATCCCTTGCCAGAGATTTCGTCACCATGATCGACTACGCTTCGCCTAGCTTCATGGGGTAAAGTCCTCATTTGTTCATGGGGTTGTAAGGAGATCTTGAGTTGTAATTGCCAAATCCTTTATGAGATTGATCTATCACGATTCTTGTTGATGATGCTTTGATGCTTAATAGTTCGCGACTTGGCTTTGGGCTTACTTTGCTCTTGCATGGTTTACTTAGATTACATCAACTATCGTGTTCTTGTTGATTCGTTACCGATTATCCTCGTGTAGTGACAGTATGAGGAAGGGAAAGGTTTTGATCTTGGAACACACCTTTGGTAGATTGGATCCGTTCTTCGTTGCTTGGCGATTACATCTCTAGTGATCCTAGACCCTATGGACAAATGCTCTTCATATCTTGTGCACACACCTATCATTGCTCACTAGTCTAGATTAGATTAGATTGGTTAGATTAGATCTATTTCACACTCAATCACTCAATATAGATCTTTTACCAACGTCATTAGTACTTAGTTAAGCATAGTAATACACTTGTTCTGTGGATTGATAAACCTTGGGGGAATACTCTAAGGGAAAAGCTACACGATCCGTGCGCTTGTGGTACGTAAATTGGCGCTCTAAGGAGCGTCAACAGCAACACCGACACAAACGCACTTTAAACGGAACAATTCTTGGTCTGTCGGGTAACGTCCTGATACAACCACCGGTTCTCGGATCGAACAAGCATACCCCGCACGAAGGTGAGTCCAGAGATATTACAACCACATATTTTACAACACAAGCATAGTAATTATTACAAACCAGTTCAAAGCCAAAATACAGGTCCAAACTTAGTAAAATAGTTATACAAGCCATAACTTTAAGTTCAGAGTTTGATAAGCAGCGGAAAGAGAACACGGCGGCTACAACACGTCGCAAAAGTATACCAAGCTAGCCCAAGCAAGGTATCACTCGTCAGGGTCATTGCCGGCCGAAGACGGATCCCATTCTACGGACCAGCCAGGAGGCAAAGAGCAGGGCCAAGACAGACTAGCGATCTGGTCCTCAAAACTCATACCTGAAAAAGGTTTCAACAGCAAGGCTGAGTATTCTAATACTCAGCAAGACTTAACCGTCAATGGGTATACATAGCCCACCTAACTAGACTATGCATGGTTCTGTGAGGCTCTGGTTTTTCTTTTGCTGAAAAGCAATAAAGAGTAGGTCCTTACTTTCAAATTTCAGCTTCCAAGATTCTAGTTGATTAACCATTCTATGTAAGCAACTACTATTCAACCATGGTAGAACATTAAGCAAACATCAAGATTGATCATAATAATGTTGCTCTTATTACTCTGTGTGGCAAAGAGATCAAGCAGTCCAAAACCGTGAGAAGCGGACGATTCGAATCGAATTTGTTAATCTGGCCAGGCAGACCTAACACACACGTTTGGAACACCGTCAGGTCGTTCCCAAACAACCGTTTACCTTTCTTTTCTAGCTTGTGGATAGGGTCACTCTCCCCGACTACAGGGCACCAACCTCGTCCCTGCAGCCGCGGTGTTGTGCAATATAAACATAAATAAAACCTATCCCTAAGAGAGAGTGATAGATATATCCACTCCCCGGTCCAATCGGCTACTAGGCTTACCGCGTACCATATTTACGGCATGTGGCTAGTACGTTCAAAAACTTAACCAGCACTACCACACACCGCGACCTTAGCAAGTTCATCAACACAGACGGGGTCTCACACAAGGTCATGGTATCGAACACGACCCCGTCTGTCGTCCTTATATTGATAGCAGAAAATAAACAAGCAATTCCTATAGAGCTCGCGAGTGACAGACAATCACTCGACTTTTACCGGTCCTATAAGCTTAGCAATTATTCGAACTCAGGTCTAGTATTCAGTACATAGGTTCCTAGGATCATGCATCTAGGGTTTCAATTCAATTCCTAAGAACTGTAAATGCACAAGTAAATAATAACGATAAATTGTAATAATTTGAAATATGGGTTATGTCCGGGGCTTGCCTTCTCGGTAGTCGCTAGCTAGGTTAGCCTTGGGCTCTTCTAGACTGTGGTCCGGGGCTTCAATCAATATAGCGGCGTTCACCTGGGCTTCGGGATCACCTTCTTCGGGCTCCGGGATCAGCTCGTACGTCCCGTCAGCTAACACCGTAGTATCTATATGTGATGCAAGAACAGTATTATAAACATACACACGATGTGGTGAAGCTGCAGTTAACACTAAGCAAACAAAATTAATACACACATGGGTAGTCATTTATGGAGTAGATACTAACATTTCTAACTACACAAGGCATCATGATCAACAGCACAAAAGAATCTCACTACTTCATAAACAAGTTGTAGTTGATTCCTATAGCTTGCAATTCATGGTTTGCTAATAAATACCTAACTCAGCACACATTTAGTAGTAATTTTAGAAAAAATTACATCAAACAGAAGGCAAACAGAGTAATCTATCCTGCAAATTTCATACCAAATCATGCAGTCATTTAATCAGAACAAATCATTTATTCAGACAATTCCTAGAACAATATTGAATTATACAGGTTATACAAGAGAAAATTAGAAGCTAGAAATCTAAAAGAAGGTCTACACAGAGCTAACTTAGCTACTGTAAATTGTTCAGGATTTATTATGCACAGAATTAATTCTTAGAAAATAAACAAAAATGACAGAAATCTAAGAAGATTCATTTTTAGCTTCTGTTCTAGTCATTAACTGGTTCTTAATTTTTACAGACAGTAACATACGACTAAAACAAGGCTCTACAAATATTATCAGGATTTTCTAAAAAAGGAAACTATTTATCATGATTAAAGCTCACTTAACAAGCATTAAATCAAAGAAAAAGATAAATGGAAGGAATGACCACGAAATTTTTATAGTAACACTAGAGTCACATGAAAATTCTACCATAAAAATTTCAGAGGATAACAAGGCCTCAAACATTAGTTATGGAAAAGATAAAAATAACTAGCATTTAAGCACTAGTAACACAAATTTATTTTTACAGCACAAACTCTCAATTAACACCCAACATATTATGATTCTAATGCATAGTGCTACTCTCAAGGATTCCAAAACATCTAGATTTGCCTTTTTCTGATTTTTCTACGAATTTCTATGGAATTTCAAATTTTGCAACTAAAATAACAAAAAGATCCTTGCTGCCACTATTCACATGAGTCACGGGCTATGCAGATAAACCCTAGGGTTCTTTGAATTCTAGCAGAGAGGTCCCTTGCCGTATGGGGAACAGGGAAGGACGGTGGCTGGCTTTTTTCGGCATCTAGGCTCGCCGGCGGCGAAGGAGAAGTTGGGGAAACGAAGAAGAGATCGAGCCGCACCCTCTGGTGCTCGTGGCGTGACGGGAGATAGTCGGAGGAGGGCGGTCCACGGCGGATAGGGTTGTGGCGGTGGAGGGGCTCGTCGGCAAGGGTGCTCTGGTGGTGGATGGTCAACGAGGGGTGGCCGATAAGTTGCGCGAGAGCGAGGCGGAACGAGTGGAGGGTTCGGCATAGGCGGAGCGGTTGTGGTGATGCGGGGCGACGGTGAGCTTGAGGCTCACCGGCGTTCGGTGGGCAGCGACGGCGTTCCGAGGCATCGGAGTGGGGAAAAAGTGAAAGAGCAAGAGGATCAGCTTGCTAGGGTACTTGTAGTGCTCATGCGCGCGCGAGAACGAGGGCGGGGGCTCTGATTTGGGCTTGCCACGGCAACGGCGAGGTGGTGGCCGGCGGTGGTCTTCTGGGCGCGTGGCGGAGCGAGGAGACTCCAGCGCAAGGGTAGAGGGCGGTGGAGGAGGGTCGGGCGTGACGCGTGGGCGGCCAGCGCAAGCAGGACGTGGCCGGGCTGGCCCTGAGCAGCGGCGGTAGCGCCGCTTTGCCGGCGGTCAGAAGAAGCAGGGGAGCAGGCTGGAGGAAGGAGAGAGTGGATCTATTTGCAATTTTAGAAATTCCAGGGACCTTACTGTAAATCATCAATAACTTTTAAACCAAGGCTCAAATGGAAAAGTGCCCAACATAACAGTTGTTCAATTTTTCAAGATCTACATCTTTGATGTTGTGCAAAAATTAATTTGACCAAAGGTTAAAGAGTTACTTTGAAAACATAAGAAGGATTTTGAATTCAAAGGAATTTTGTCTTTTCCAAGGTAAATTCACCTTATATCAAGACTTAAAAGTAAAATTTGCTGCCATGTAATGATTACATTGAATTTTTCAAATAAACCCTCCACCAAAGCAATATTTGCCCTCCCTATTCAAATTAAGTTATAAAAAGGACCTTGCATAAAAGCATATTTACACAAATAACCTTTTATTTTTACAATAAGATCCTTTTTCAAGCAAAATAAACATATGATGCATAAAATCAATACAATTATACTGTGCAGACACCTAGGGTGTCACAGAATCCTAAGAACTGACCGGCTGATACACTAAAGGCGCATTTCTTCGGGTTCATTCTGAGCCCAAACCTCCGAGTCCGCTCCAAGACCTGACGCAATCTTCCAGATGTCCCCCAGCCGATGTGGACTTGACCACGACATCATCAATGTAGTTCATGGCGCGTTGATATGTTGCACCGGCATTTTTCAATCCAAAGGTCATAACCATGTACTCGAACAAGCCGACCGCGCCTGGTACTCTGAACGCGGTCTTGCTTATATCCTCTGGGGCCATGAAGATCTGGTTGTAGCCGGCATTACCATCCAAAAAGCTTAGCATTTTGTGACCGACAGCTATGTTGATCAATGTTTCCGCGACAGCAATCGGATACTCATCCTTTGGCGTAGCTCTGTTGAGGTCTCTGAAATCCACGCAGACTCGCCATCAGCCATCCTTCTTTTGTACAGGGACCACGCTAGAGATCCATTCTGCATACCGACATGGCCTGATGAACCCTGCATCCAACATCTTTTGCACCTCTTTCTTAACCTCCTCTAAGATTTCGGCCTTCATCAGTCGTGCTCGTTGTTGAAACGGCCGAAATCCTTTCTTAAGCGGGAGCCGATGTTCGACGATGCTTCTATCCAGACCAGGCATTTCAGTATAATCCCACGCGAAACAGTCCTAGTATTCTCTCAATAGCGCTATCATCGGCTCACGCAGGCTCGGGTCTAACCTTTTGCTGATAATGTTGGTCGCGGCTTATGCCCGGAACCGATATCAACTTCCTCCAAATCGTCAGCTGATGTAAACCCGTACCCCAACTTGCCGTCGCCTGTAAAATCAACTGTGAACGCATGTAACGAACATGGCACCATTGATGCCATTTCGAGTGATTTTGGTGATCGAATGACAACACAACACTTGGACTAATATGATTGTTAAGATGATCATTCTCAGGCTTTTAGGTTCAAGTGATGACAAAGAGAAAGAGAAGATAGGCGTAGCGAGGCCCGATGGACTGCCCCTACGGGTTACCTAGTGTTATATATGGTGGGTTGCTTGTGCCATGACTCTAACCCATGAGCAACCTACATGGTTTGATAAGTGTGTAGAAAGCTACACAAGGTTACCTTTCATGGTACATGGACTTCATGAGGTATGTCTTTCATATGTGTACCATGAGCACAAGCTATGGGGTAAACTTCCTAATTGTGTCAAAATCAATGTGTATACATTTGCTTGGTGATTCAAACACCAAATGCATACTTTTAGGGGGAGTTAACTTTATAGCTTGTGATTTTGAGACTAACATGTTTTCTAGTTTATCTTTTGTAGTCTCACGTGGAGTTAACACTCTAAGAGAATGTTTCTCACGATCAATGTGAACAAATAACTCTCAAAGAGTGGTTAAATAAATTGTGCTTTCATGCATATTGAGCCATGCTCTATTGAACTTAAATGATCATATCTAAGTTCATAGGCTATGTGCTCATACATTTGCTCAACCTTGGTGTACCAAGTGCTTTTCTTCAAAAAGACTTACAAGTGGTATCTTGTGCAAATCACTTTCAATTGGTACATGCAAGGTAAACAAAAGTAAACCCCCGGAGGTATGCAAGGTTCTAAACTAATTAAATTGGTATCATTGTCATATCCTATTTACTTTAGAGCTACCTCCGTGCATGATATGATCTAAGCTTTCTAGTTATTACTTTTAGTTGTGCACTTGATTTTCACATTATCATTTTGTGCACAATACTTATGGAAAGCTTAGCTCATGTCATGCTAGTTTCGTGATTTTGTGATCCACCATAGTAAATTTTCAATTGGTATCTTCATTGATATCATACTTTTGGATCATGAGTCATGGAACTAACTCCCTAAGCTACTAATCTTCTCTTAAGCTATATTGTTTTTGCAAGACCTTTGTTGGAGCAAGACCTTTTAGGTGATTTGATTCCAAAGGGGGAGAAATGTGGATCAAAGCAAGGTATTTTCTCAAAGAGGAGAAGCATATCCCAAAGGGGGAGAAATACCTAAGTGAATCAAGTCATGAGGGAGAAGTAGCAACATAGGGGGAGGTTCAAAGGGGGAATCATGGTTTTAGGGGGAGGCCAAGTCGTCATTGGATGGTGGTAAACATCCAAGCAAGCGTAAGCGGTTTTCAATTAATTTCAATTGGTATCAAGTTGTTAAATTTGTCAATTTTGTGCAAATTATGCTTGCTTTGATTGTGTTGTCATCAATCACCAAAAAGGGGGAGATTGTAACGAACATGGCACCATTGATGCCATTTCGAGTGATTTTGGTGATCGAATGACAACACAACACTTGGACTAATATGATTGTTAAGATGATCATTCTCAGGCTTTTAGGTTCAAGTGATGACAAAGAGAAAGAGAAGATAGGCGTAGCAAGGCCCGATGGACTGCCCCTACGGGGGTTCCGCTACCCGGTTAGCGGACGGGGGTCGAGGGGAGCCGCCCCTCGCGGGTCTCAGGGCAGCGCCCTGAAAGCTCTTCGATTCAGGAGCACCGGAAGAACCGACGCCAGGGCATCGGAGCATCCGATGGTAGTCGGAAGAACCGACGCCTTGATACTTTGGTGCAGAAGGGAATCGAAGCCAAGTCAGCCTATAGGCACCGGTTGAACCGACAGTCCAAAATAGGGCATCGGTGCAATGGCCGTCCTTTGTACCAGAGACGATGTCAAGTGCCCAGAAGAAGTTTCTTCAGCACCGGTTCAACCGACGGTGCATCGGTGCATACCACCGGTGTAATGACGTCAGCGTCCAGGAGAAGATTCCTTCAGCACCGGTTGAACCGGTGAAGCATCGATGCAAAGTATCGGTTCAACCGGTGGTCACTGCATCAGCCGTCAGGAGTCCAACGGCTACTTCGTGTTATGAGTGACCGGATGAACCGACGCTACCCCGCCAAGAGGCATCGGTTCTTCCGGTGGTACGCAGATTTTCAGCTAACCGTTGGAGCAACGGCTACAAGACTTGGTGGCCTATATATACGCCTCACCCCGGCCATTTGAAGTGTGCTGGAGTTGCTGAACATCCCAAACACACCCAAGAACATCTCCAACCACCATAGAGCTTCATTGTACATCATATAGGCTTAAGTACACTTGTGAGAGTGCTTAGTGCTTGTAATAGGGATTAGTTCTTGCGAGAGCTCCCTTGAGAGAAGTCTTGCTGCGGCAAGCAACTTGTGATCCGTCGTGTGACCCTCCGTCTTGGTGTGGAGTGGCAACGACACTTTGTGCGGGGGAAGAGGAGGCCCCCTCCTTGGTGGAGAAGCTCCGTAGTGGATTTCGGCCGGGTGACCGAGAGAGACGGTGGCGGTGCACTAGACTCGGTGTCTTGTGTGCACTTGCCTTTGCTTGCCGGCATCGCCTTGGTGGCGTAGTGCAAGACGGTGATCGGAAGAGCCTCGGTGTCCCGTGGACGTAGGCGTTTGTGCCGAACCACGTTACATGACCGTGTCTACTCGGGAGTTTGCATCCCTCTTGCACTTACCTCTTTACTTACCTTATTACGTTTCCGCATTTACTCTTTCTTGTGTGCCTTTACTTTCCTAGTTAGTTTGATTAGGATTGGCTATAGGTTGCAAGTTTTTAGGGGTAAGTAGAGAGTTGCATAGATAAACCTTAGTCATAACTAGCATGTGTAGGACGTGTTAGGTTTATCTTATGCAATTAGATTGAGCCCTAGGATAGAAAAGCGATTAGCGACCCTATTCACCCCCTCCCCCTCTAGGGTCGGACACCCCGGTGATCCTTACAACGCAGGCAACTCGTCGTCATCTGCCACGTCGACAGCAAACACGGAGAGATAACAAAAGAAAATGTTCGGCCGACCGCACAGGCTGGCCATTTCTGTATTACCATTCGAAACTGAATACTCAATAACTAACCAACTGCCAGAGCAGGCTATTTTTTGTTCATAATGTAATAGTTTCAACTCCAAATAAGAATTATCTACTTTTTGGGGCCGGTCGCTGGGACCGGCCTCTCTAAACCTGCTGAATTCCGTAGCGTGCCAGGATGTGTTTATTCTGTGAGGCCAGTGGATAAAGACCAGCCTCAATCCGTTTTTTGTCGCTTTGATCTGATCACAGTCTTCCAGCGCAATCCCTGAGATCGGCTCTTGTCCTTCCGCGTCCCAGGCATTCATGTCTGTGAGCGAAACCTCGCTGGAGTCATCTGCACGGACCACCTCCACTTCGTCGCCATCCCATTGAACCAAACACTGGTGCATTGTGGAAGGAACACAACAATTGGCGTGAATCCAATTCCTCCCAAGCAGCACTGTGTACGTACTCTTACTGTTGACGATGAAGAACGAGGTTGGGACGGTCTAGCGGCCAACTGTCAACTCCACATTGAGGACGCCCTTTGCCTCCGACGGCTGCCCTTTGACATCATTGAGCATTACGTTGGTCTTGATAAGGTCAGCAACAAAACGACCCAATCGGCGCAGCACTGAATAAGACATCAAATTGACTGCGGCGCCGGTGTCGACCAACATCATGTTCATAGGCTTGCCGTCGATGAGACCCTTGAGATATAACCCCTTCAGGTGCTTGTAGCTTTTCTCCTTTGGCTTCGCAAAGATGATCGGCTGTGGGCCAAGATCCAGCTGCGCGACAGCCAGCTCCTCCGGATAAGGTGCTCGAAATTCCAACGGGAGCAAAAATACCATATTCACATCAGCCGACGGGTTCTCATCGGCTTTTAAGTGCTTGGGACGCCACTCCCTCCTTGGAGGGTGCCTTGCCACTCTTTGCGGGCGCCTGACTTGCCCCGCAAGATCCGGGCGCACCTTCCTCAATACGTCTAGGTACCTTGCTTCCGCCGCTTCGAGATTGCGTAAGCGCTGCACTCTGTGCTTCTGCGAGCGACTGAGTCCGTCAGGACACCATCATGGACGATGATACTTATCCTCCCCTTCGAGCTCAAGATCATCCCTGGATGGCCGCTCAACATGGTCATCGTGATGCACTTTGGGCCCCAAGCGCCGGAACACCGACGTCTCACCTGACTGGCGTCCCCGAGGCCTGCACTCCAGGCAATCATCGATAGTAGGCAATCAGCTCATGCCGGAATTCCAACAGTACCTGAAGAATGGGCAATGCCAGTGGTCGCGTATAGCCTAACGCCTCCCCAACATTCTCCCCGTGCGGTGCTCGTACTCCTCCTCTTCCGATTCATACCGGCGACGCAGCTTGTACTGATACTCGTATTTTTCAAGAAGCCGATTGGAAGCTGGGAGTTGATTGCGGATGTGACGCACTTGTTCTTCAGTAATATATTGCTGCTCCGACTCGTCTTCATCCTGGGGCCATTTGCCAGAATCAGCCTCTTTTCTCTGCTCGTCACGGCGGCGTACGGGTCCCACCATGTTAATCTGGAACGCAAAATTCTGGCCCTCAGGTCTAAGATCTGACAGCCCCACCACGTTAGCCTGTGGGAATGGTTGACTGTCAACCTTCATCGTGTGTTAGGCCAGAATTAATCGGCCTTGCTCAATAGCCGATGGGATCTGCCGACGCAGCTCCTTGCAGTCATTCGTGGCATGGGTGAACGAGTGGTGCCACTTGCAGTACGGCCTCCCCCGCAGCTCTTGCGTCGTTGGCAACTTGTGATTCTCTGGGAGCTTCAACTGCTTTTCTTTGAGCAGTAGATCGAATATCTGCTCTGCCTTGGCCACGTCAAAGTCGAAGCCCTTCACAAGCCCCTTCTGTTTGACCCACTTGCACGGGACGGGGTTTGCCCCCCGGGTCCACTCTGCCACAACCACTTCTTGTTCCCCGCTAGAATCATCAGAATCATCTGCTTGGGCCATATTCACATGGCGCTTGAATTTTTCCTGATACAGCTCAGGGTGATAGTGTTCATACGTCGTGAGCTTCTGCACCATGTGCGCCAGAGAGGTGAATTCCAACTGAAAAGCCAGATCCTTGATCAGCTTAGCGAGCCCCAGAACTGCCAAATCGACTGCCTCCTTTTCTGTGATGCGCAATGAGTAGCATCGATTCTTAACCTCTCTGAAGTGTTGCACGTACTCCGACACACTTTCCCCTCGCTTCTGCTTGACTTGGGCGAGGTCGGCAATCCCGGCTTTAGTAGCCTCTAAGTGATACTGGGTGTGGAACTGATCTTCCAGCTGCCTCCAAGTGCGGATCGAATCTGGGGCCAATGACGTGTACCATCCAAAAGCTGAGCCCGTGATAAACTGGTAGAAGAACCGGACCCTCAAAGGATCCCATACTGAAATCATCCCGAGATGCATTAGGTATCGACTCACATGCTCGATGGAGCTGGCCCCTCCTGACCCGCTGAACTTGGTGAACTCCGGGAGCCGATACTTGGGTGGGAACGGGATCAAGTCGTAGTTGCTTGGGTACGGCTTGGAATATCCAATCGCCTTTCTCTTGGGCAGAATGCCGAACTGGACCCTTAGTATTGCGCTGATCTGCTCCACACTAAGAACTCCTGGGGCCGATGGCTCAGCACTCGGCCCGGTAGCGTACTTCGCTAGCCATGCTTGTTTCTCCGCATCTACCCCTGAAGCTCCTGTACTCACCAGCTGTCCCGCGCGTGTTGGGTTGATGTTGTCAGGTATGTACAAGCACATGTGGCCGTGCGGGATCTCTTTAGGCGGCACGCTCAGGAACTGGCCCTCCCCGGGATCACCGCCGATCTTGTAGACGACGTAGATCGGCGAAGTCTGCGGTCCTGGAGTTGTGAGCGAGTATGTCATTGGCAGCCTAGACTGAAGTGGGGCTTCTCCCCTGTGACTCCCCAGGATTGGTCCCGATGGGGAGTACTGGTTCTTGATCACCTCCTGAACGACGCGATGTGCCATACGCTCGAGCTCGTTTACCAGACTTTCTGAGTGCTGATGAAGCGAGTGAGCCACCATGTAGTTCATCTCCTGGCGCAGGGCTCTGGTGCGCTCCTCTGACGGTACAGACAGGTCGACGTTGTCGAGAGCGCCTTCGGGTGAGAACCCCTTCCACCTGATGCCGTGGCTGCAGGTCCTCTCAAAAGAGCCGATGAGATCGGCTTCGAACTGAGCTTTGACCTCATCATACTTCTGCTGGTGTTCGGGGGTCAGCTCTTCATACGTGACAGGGTTGATGGCCGGCGGAACCGGCACTTGGTTCTGAGGTCCAGTCATCCCGGCGGTGGACGTTGTTGCTGATGAAGGTCCCACTGGGCAAGCCAGAATGTGTTGTCGGTCAAAACCCGCCGGCGAGTAGCGACAGGCAACACAAAGAGCCGGGAGGCTGCCGGGGCGTTGGCTGGCACCGGTCCCTCGGTCAATGGCCCAAATCCTGGCACACGCCGACGCTTCCGGAGATGCAGGACGTGCCACCTGACCTATACCTGATCAGGAAGGTGCGAACGTGCTTTTGACGATTTGCCTGCATGCACAAACACGTGTAAACATTAGTCCGAGCCATGGTCGGTTCCCCGAGACGACTCTTGCATCGGCTTTAAAGAGCCGATCGAGTCCCGGTGTCAGATCGGATCTGCATATCCAGATATTAACAGATAAAGCAAATAACTGCAAAAACTTCTTCAATTAGATCTAGCTAATCTAATCCACGATGGTAAAAGCTTCACTGCTAGATCGGAACATGCTACACGTAATCAGGCTTAACGAGCGTAATAGATAACCAAACGGAGGCCGAAGAATAAGCGAAAGCCGATTCCCGGATCAATCCCTATTAAGATCAAGGCAAAGCATCTAATACGTCGCCAGATCGTCCAACCCGTTTGCAAGGCCTAACCTAGCAGATATTAAGCCGATTCTTAAGTATAAGAACAAACCATAACAGATTAGATCTACTAGATAGAAAAGAAGCAGGGTGTTATCTCCACGCGACTAACTCTATGCAACGAGAATTAGCGTAAAATTAATACATGATCACGCAGAGATAACATTATATTCGTAGATGATAAACAACAAGAGCATGATAAATCTACTAAAGGTCATGCTACGAACATCAGGATAACTAGCACTACTCGCCATAAAAAACGCTTCAGTACGAGTAATACCAAGGTAAAAGCAAGAATATTGCTGCCCTGATCGCAAGAAGTGATCAGGGCAGCATGGCGCTTACTTGAATGAAACCATAGGATTAGGGGTGGCGGTGCGCCGAGAATTATTGTTGCGAGACGTGATGACGTTCTCTTTTTATGAATATCATAAGGTACATATTTATAGTCCGGAGACTTGGAAAACAATCTAAACCAACGTGTCCAAATCGGACTCTATCTCTAACCCAAACTGAACTAAATCTAAAGATACATGGCCCACATGGCCAAACACTCACGTAGGAGCCGATTCTGAAGCCTTCTTTAATTCCTGCTTTAAGCCCAACTTGCTCGCGGCCCATTAATTAACCCTGTTAATTTATGGTGATAACAGGTAGCCAATGGGTCTATTTTCTGGAAAAAAAAGTTTGTAGCTGATAGTTACTCAATAATGCTACTATGTACATTACGCTGATAGTTTACTGTATTATAAATTCTGAAGCGCAACTGTGCAATCAGTATTCTTCATGAGAAAAAATATCTTCAATGCCATCAAAACTTACATCAATCCCTTATGTGCCATCAGAAATTTATAGTGATCCCTTTAATGCAATTGGTTCACAATTTTCATCCCCTACATGCCATCACCTTTACATGACTAGCATTCCATTGTTAAGTGACGGTGGAAAAGATGATTTTACCCAAACTTATATTTCAATTCCCGTGCGTCATATCGCCTAAGCAGGGCCCCCTGCCCGTGCGGCGACGGCCATGGCCGAGCAGGCCTGGCCACCCACCGCTCTGGCCATTCGCGCCAGCGGGACAAAAGTGCGTCATCTAGATGGGTGAATGCTGTGCAGATATTGATTGGGGTGGGCTCAGGTGTGGACAAAAGGTACGGAACCCTGCAGCAACGAGTTATCGTGGTGTTGCGAGATTGTGGCTGGGCAGTGTTCACATGAGGCTCCGAGGGCCACCACATCTGCTACGATTCGCCGGCGCTAGAGTGGCCGCCGGCTGGGACGCTAACGCAGGGGAAGTGCATGCGCAGGCCACCACCACCAGATATGATGCCGTAGAGGCTGCCACCGGAGACTGGAAAGGGGACAGTGCCAGGGAAGGGTTAGGATCTGCATGGTTTCCTCGCCCTTGCTGACACCTGTGAAGCGGAGGCACTCGCCATAGCACTGGGGAATCTTCACGTACAGAGCCCGAGCAGCGGTGACGGCACGGTGGGGTGGCGGGGCTAACCGATCCTCTGAGGTGCGGATGCCAGCGAGGAGATCGAGCCATCGCAGGAGACGTACACTGAGCCGCTGCAAGCGGCAGTGGCCTGACGCCGCTGAGAAATCCATCACACAATCTAAGACACAAAGCAAGGACTGGTAAGTGCAGACATACACCCAATCAACGGCAAGGAGAAGCGGTGCCATGGCTCGGACCATGATCAGAGGGTGAATCTGTAGATTTTTGCAAAAAAAACTAACGAGGAGCTACCTCTAACAGTGACAAAAGTAACGGAGTGAACCTGAATGGCATACATGGGATTGAAAATCTAAACAAGTGGCACTGAAGGGTTCATTAAATGTAAAATGGCACGTAAGGAATTAATATAAGTTTTGATGGCATATAGGGATTTTTCTCTTATTTCATAGTTGACAAGTCACTCTAGTTAACTAATACAGGGGATAGAAAATCTAAACCAGTGGCGCAAAAGGAATCTTAAATGTAAAATGGCACAAAGAATTAATATAAGTTTTGATGGTATATAGGGGTTTTTCTCTTATTTCATAGTTGACAAGCCAGTCTAGTCAACTAATAGTTGACAAGCCAGTCTAGTCAACTAATACATTTAACTAGAAACATTTTCCTGGATACCTTTTAGTTATTCTGTTCCTTACTAGTCACTGTTTATGAACTGAAATTTGATGAGCATTTTGCAGAGGGAGACATCCAAGCAATATCAAGTGCAATTTGACCTGCTGTGCCAAAGTTGTACCTGTTTGTGCTGCAGCGAATATTACAGAAAATGTATGTTCATCTAAAACAACCGAAATCACAAGCGCGCGTTGTCCATCTACCACAGTGCAAAAGCAAAAACCCAGCCGCCAGAGTCGCCCCGCGTAGGCGACTCGGGTGCTCCCCGAAGCCACCACCGCCGCCGCCCCACCGCCGCATCCTCTAGCCGCGCCGCCACCCGAGCGGGACGCCGGAAGCCCGTGCGACTCGCAATGAGGTGGTGGCGGGGCTCCTTGCCCTTCTTCGGGCAGATCTGGGCGGGCGCGGCCGCCTCAGCCGTCGGTGGGTGCTCGCCTGCGTGGTCTTCTCCCGTGGCGTCGGAGCTCGAGGTCCACGGATCCGGCATGGTACCGGCCAGATCCGGTGGCTGCGCGCGCGTTGGTGGAGTCTTGTCGGCGGCGGTGCCGCGGCAGCCGAGGACGGCGAGAGTCAAGCGGCCGACGGCGGCTGGCGCGAGGAGTGGCAGCTTCAGTCGCGACTTGAGAAGCCGGTGGCGATAATCGTGACGCACCTCCGGGGTGGACTGCGTGCGGTCGGCTCGGCTCCGGGCCGGCAGGACGGATACGGACCTTGCGTCACCGGATCTGCCGGCCCCGGCCCTCCCCAGCATGCGGCGGAGCATCGGGCGGAGTGGTGGAGGCCCCGGAGGGGGTCCTCCTGGGGCGGCGTGAAGAGTGGTGGCGTGTGGCTGCGGTGCTGGCCAACAACGTGTGCGGCGGTGGTAGCCACGGTGCGGGTCGTGTGGTGGAGGAGGAGGTGACCTGCTGCACGTGGCCTGCTCTGTTGTTAGGCAACACCAGGGCGATGACGGCGCCGGCGGCGCGACCATCGACAGTGAGGCGGAGGGGCAGTTTCGCTGCTCCAGCGTCGGTGGCTTAGCGCGCAGGCTGTGATGGAGGGGGAGCGACCCTGTGGCATCGCAGGCGTGCGCTGTGGGCAGCGGAGGTGGAGATTTGTGGCATGGCGAGTGGAGGCGCGGTGGTGGTGCCGTCCCGGATGGGCTGCCGTGGCTGTGGATGGGGTGTGCCGAGCCGTGAGCGTGCAGGGGGTTGGATGCTCCGGGCAAAAGCTCTCGTCGGCGTTCTTGCCGGTGGATATGACGGCGGCGCCCTAGGGCGTCGTTTCCTCATTGGGGGCGTCATATTGGAGATACAACTCTTTTGCGCAAGGTTCTTAGGGTGAAAATCCTGTCCAGTCTTGGATGAGCGACGGCGGCGCCTTTGGCGTCATGCCCTTCTTGGAGGCGTCGTCGCTTGAGAACCAACTCATCGTGCTCCGGTATAGCTGGTCCTTCGGCCAGGGTTGGCTTCAATCGGCTGTGGCAAGTCCGCCGCGTTGCAAGCTGGATGGGTGTTGCTGAGCCCTTGGGGAGGCATTGGTGGTTATGGTGGCGGCTCGAGGTTGTCGCATGTTTGTCGGTTGTGACTGCTTGCAGCGGACCGCGGCGGCTGGCGTTGCTTGGCAACGTTCAGTGCGGTGTGGGACTGCGTCGGAGGACGGCGCTTGCGGCATCGGTATCGTGGGACGACTTGGTTTGCAGCGGACCATGGCGGGTCGCTCAGCTGGGCTGGGCAATCCAGTGTGGTACATCGTCGGAAGATGGCGCAAGCGACTACTCTGGCTCACTGACATGACGGCGGAGGTTTTGTGCGTGGGCGTAGCAAGGAGATGAGGTCGACTTGTGGCGGCGGCTCGGCTGTTTGATGGAGTTCCGAGGAAGTGGGGCAATATTCCTCACCATCCTGATGGCGACTTTTGAAACGAATCCGTGACATGGAGTGCTGAGGCGGGCGTGGCGAGGCCCCCGCGTGCGGTGATTCTTTGAGGCGACGAGAGGTGGAGGTCCAACGGCGGATGTGGCGAGGCCCCCGCGCGTTGTGTTCTCGTGGTGGCGACTGCGAGGCAGCCTGCGAGAGGTCTGGATTCGGTGGTCTCATTCTGTCAGGCGGAGTGTGGTGCTGCAGCGGCACTATGGCGGAGGATCCCGCATGGCGGTGGCCTTCTCGGTGTGGTGCAGTTTGCTTCTGTCGGTTTTCCTGGCAACGCAAGGTCACGCTACAGGTTTCGGCAATTACGTGAGCATGTTTGTTGGTGGGTGCCGCGGCCGACGGGGTGGAGTTGCTGCATGAGGTCTGTTTGAAGTGGAGTTGCGTTGTGCGGCTTGCGTCGATGTCCCAATCCGACCAGCCTGAGTGGTTTGAGTTGAGTTCATTTCGGCGCGTGTTGATGTACCAGTCCAACCCGCCGGTGCTGTTTTTGTGTATCTTTTCTTTTTGTTGCCTGGTTGTATCCTCCCAGAGATATAACCTTGTATTTCTTTCTACTATATCAATAGAAACACTCTTGTCGAGTGTTGTTCGTTAAAAAAAAATATGAAACAACGGATGATATCATCCAGAAAGATGTGACTAGTGGCACTGTCACGCCATCTCGAATCGACCTACTGAACCTGAGCAGATCCGACACAGCAAATGAATTCAACATTGTTGGTAGCACAAATGATATTGATGAAAAGGTGCAGAATGAAAAAAAGTGGTACTGACCAAACTTCCAATGAGACAAATGGGATGCATGAGAATAAGGAGCCTATTGTGGACTCAACTCCCACTATCAGCACTGGATGAGGTGTAGGTGATGAATACAAGCAGACTGAAGCAACTATTGAAGATCCAGGTTCTGGTGATAACAACACACTACAAGGCACAAATGATACAAAAAATAAGGTGCAGAATGCAGTCACAACGACAGGCCCTGCTTCAAATGAAACTGAAGGGGCACAGAACACACGTGTTGTTGCAGAAGTAAGGACAAAAGATACAATTCCAGAGGAGATCAGCGCCATAGGAAGCATTGAAGACGCAAAAGGAGCTGATCATCATCATGAAGGGACAACCGTACATAGCACATATAATGTTGATGATAGCGCCTATCAACATACTCTGACAGATACCACTTCACTCAAATTGAGCTTGGTTGCCTCCACCAGCAGTATTCGAGAGAGCAAGCATGAAGAAACAAGTGCAGACATTACTTCACACAAGACAAATGCAACGGACACCACTGATAATATTGTTGAACAGAAGAACGGGGAGCATGTTGTGGACCCAACTACTGATATCAGGATTCAATGCAGATGCAGCCTAGGTGATTTTGAAGGCAAGAAGCAGAGGGAAGCAATTACGGAAGATCCAAGTTCTGGTGAAAACGACGCACTACAAGGCACCAATGGTACAGAAAATAAGGAGCAGCATGCAGACACCACCACAGGCCCTGCTTCGGAAGAAACCAAAGTGGCACAGAGTACAAATGTCGTTGTCGAAGAAAGGGTGAAAGAAACAACCTCAGAAGACATCAGCGCCATAAAAAATGCAGAAGATGCAAAAGGAGCTGATCAAAGTGAAGCTGCAGAATATCCAAGGTCTGGTGAAAACAACATGCTACCAGGCAAAGTGGCACAGAACACAAATGCTGTCGTCAAAGGAAGAGCGATCGAAGCAACATCGGAGAAGATCAGTACCATAAAAAGCTCTGAAGGTGCAAATGGGGCTGATCAGAGTAAAGAACCTACAGAATATTCAAGGTCTGGTGAAAACAACATGCTACCAGGCGAAGTTGCACGGAACACAAATGTTGTTGTCAAAGGAAGGGCGAAAGAAACAACCTCAGGACAGATTAGCACCAAAAAAGGCACTAAAGATGCAAAAGAATCTGGTCAGAGTAAAGCAACTACAAAAGAGCCCAAGTCTGCTGAAAATTACATGCTACCAGGTGAAATGGCACAGAGCACAAATGTGACAACCTCAGTGGAGACTGGCACCATAAAAAGCACCAAAGATGCAAAAGAAGCTGATCGGAGTAAAGCAACTACAAAAAATCCAAGGTCTGGTGAAAACAACATGCTATCAGACACAGATGGTGAAGACAATAAAGATCAAAATGCTGACACTACCAAAGGCTCAGCTTCAGATGAAAATAAAGCGGCACGGACTACAGATGTTGAAGGACGGAAGGAAGGTACAACCACTGGCGCAAAAGGAGCTGAGCAGAATGATGATGAGATCACTGCCACTGTGCGGATACGTTCTACTTTGCGGGAGCTCTTCAACAGTGAGAACATGGAATCCAGAGTGAACATGGATGATGAGGACATTGGGAGCCTTAACAGTGAGGACCTGAAATCCACAGTGTGGAGGGGCGATGCGAACCGACAGTGAGGATCTGAAATCCACAGCGCAGAGGTGCGATGAGAGGACTGATAAAATCAAAGAGAACTTGAACAGTGAGGATCTGAAATCCACAGCGCAGAGGTGCGATGAGAGGACTGATAAAATCAAAGAGAACTTGAACAGTGATGACCTGAAATCCACATCGCAGAGGTGCGATGAGAGGACTCATAAAGTCAAAGATATCTTGAACAATAATGGACAGAAATCCACAGTGAAGAGGAGCGATGAGAACACTGATACAGCCAAAGAGAAGAAAGCACGCATCAAGAACTGGTTACGATTGTTCAGGAGCCGATCGTCAAAGGATAACATGTCGGTATCCTCAAAAGATAACGCTTCACGATCTTCAAAAGATATAATGTCGCCAGTGAAGGTTGGTTCACGCAGTGGCAGTATGTGGCCATTCCGTTGCATAATTTCCCCGCGAAGGAGTATTGGTTGATGCTACCCCACAATCACTACCAGGTGATTGTCGATTCCTTCACCAGACTGTTCATTTTGTCTCATCTGGCTGCTGGGCACAAGGCATCTTTGAACTACAATTGCTACATGGTGTAATTTTATTTAAACAGGTTCGGAGTAGCCCTTCGCAGTTCAGACAGTGATTGACTACAATCTTTTAAAGGGTGTCGTACACTGCAATTTGATGCCCTGTTTTTTCATAAGCTATTTGCCGTATGTACATCTGTTTCGTTTCTAACCTTATCGTGGAAAAGGTGTTCGCCTAAGCGACCGTGACCTTCGAGTTAGGGATTTCAAGTACGCTCAAATGGTAGATCTAAGGTTTAGTTCCCAAAAATCAAGCCCTTGAAATGGGAGTCGGGGCCATGTATTTATAAAAAAAGTCCATTTTACTCCCTTGACCTATTTACTTTGTCCACTTAACCTCCTAAGCAAAATTTAGACTCCCTTTACTCCCCCGAACTATTTGGTTTGGTCTGATCTACCCCTTAATCAGATTTCACTTGTTTGTTTCCTCGCGTACAAATTGAATTTATATTTCAGAATTTGTCGGTTTGCTTATAACATGGTGCTCTACGTGAGAAAAATACAATAGATTACTTTTTGTACAGTTCTATGTATCTAAGATTAATTTCGTATTAAATATTTATAACCTATCAAAATGACTATAAAAAATTATATGTTATAATTTGTTAACATAAGGCATGATGTTTGTATGTTGTATCTGCTCACGAAATTTGTACTCAAAATTCAACTTGTACACAAAGAAACAAAAATGAGAAATCTAATTAGAGGGTAGATTGGATCAAGTGAAATAGTTCAGGGGAGTAAGTGAGCCAAAAATTTGTTTATAGGGTTAAGCGGACAAAGTGAATAGGTGAGGGTAGTAAAACGAACTTATTCCTATTTATAAGGGAGATCAAAGATCACTTGGTAATGTACAAAATTGCCCGGGGCACCCGAAGGCCATCGTAATATCCACAGAATAATCTGAAGCACTATCGTCAACATAATTACAGCTATGACTTACTAGCCAAGTGTCTTCATTCCTCCGGGTCTGTGGCTTGCGAAGTGTAGAGCAGAAAGTGTCCTCCAGGCCTCCGAGTGTGTGGCTTGTGAAGTGTAGTGGGGTAGCCATTGGATGCCCGACTCATGGGCTTCGCATGATCCGTGGAGCACCCATCATCGGTCGTCCTTCGGTTGTTGCCTTCCTGCTAGTCAAGTTGGTTAGCTGGTTATGTTGTTCTTCGCAGGCCTTTGCCCGCTCTTCGAGGCCTTCGCGCTGCCTTCAATGACCTTTGGTTATCTCGCGACCCTTCGATAGAGATCAGATCAATCATCAATGACCTCCGGTTATGCCTTCTTCGACTTGTCTTGGGCTGCTCTTCGCGATTCCACTAGGCCTTTGTGCTTCTCGCGTCCTCTAAAGGTTTCTCGCGTCAACACATTCCATTGTCCTAAGTCATACCGTTACCCTTCGACACTTTGTTCGACTTGTCTTGGGCTCCTCTTTGCGATTTCACCGTGTGTTTGTGCTTTTCGCATCCCCTGAAGGGTTTCCCCAACACATTGTATTGTTCTAAGTCATACCGTTCAGGACGGTCCATCCTCCTTTGCACAAGGAAGGTGGGAACTTGGGGTATGCTGGTGGAATCCATGGATATTCCTCTAGTTCAAAAGCAATGTACAAGTAGTTCATTTTCTCCCACCAAAATTTGAATCACTAGTTCATTTGTTAAAATCCATGGATGTCCAACTTCCACCTCTAGGTATGCACCGAAAGGTATACACCTATGGTTCATAAAGAGTATATGGAAAAGGTCTACATCACTCCCTACATATGAAGGGCCGACTATATCACCCCCTCATTTATGAAATTGGGTATTTAACCTTCTCACATTTGCAAAACCGTTCAAATGACACTTGGGTAGTTTTGCCACTATGGTGTGCATGTTGGCATGGGCCCCATTTGTTAGGGTAGAGATGAAGACAGTCTGGGCTCGTTTGGATTATTCAATTCCCTTGGGTATTGGAGTGGATTGAGGAGTAATTTAGTTCAGTTCTCCTTCAATACCCTCCAATTCTGAAGGGGATTAGTTCAATCCAAAGAAGCCCTTGATAAGAAAGCTCCATGTCCACAACCATCAATTGACAGGCCGTATTCCAAGTTGAGATTGAAATGGGTACCCACAGCGCCTCCGTCCACAACTGGCCCATCTCGTAGCGGCCCATCAATATTTGGCCCTATTGGAGAAACTTGTGCCGAACAACAGGCCAGAGTGATTGGCTGCGACATGCTCCCGCCACCGTGATCCCAAGGTTTGCCCCCAATTAGGGAGGCAGGAATGACCAAAGATGGTAACATGCAAAATCCACGTGGATATAGAGCTGAGATATCCATGCCCGCTAGCAAAAACTTGTGGTTCCGCCCGTATTCCTCCACGGGCACGCAAGCAAAAAGGGTCCAAGGGACGGCGGCGGCTCGGCTCAACACACCAAGGCAGTAGCGGGGAAGTCTATTTATCACTTTAAGCAATTTTGGTCGATTCAATCGCAGATGCCAGCGCCCCCTGCACCTCCGTCTCCGCTTGCTTTCGTCTCCGCCTCCGGCCGCCTTCGCCTCCGTCTGCGTCTCCGGCCACCTCCATCTGCGCCTCCGACCGCCTTCGCCTCCATCTGTGCCTCCGACCGCCTCTGCCTTGCAGCCTTCGCCTTCGCTCCGGCCGCCTTTGCCTCGGCCTCCGCTCTGGCCGCCTCCGCCTCGGCCTCCGTCTCTGGCCGCCTCTGCCTCCGCCTCCATCTCCGGCCGCCGGATATCGCTGGAGAAGAAAGACAGTGCTGGTGCTTGAGGTACAAGATGAACAGTATCGTGGACCCACCTGCAGTGACGGTGCTTCCTCTTCTGCGATGCATTGACTACTGCTCGCACGCACGATAAATAGATCCCCCGCTAGCAAAAACTTGTGGTTGTGCCCGTATTCCGCCACAGGCACGCAAGCAAAAAGGGTCCAAGGGATGGCGGCGGCTCAGCACAACACACCAAGGCAGTAGCGCAGGCAGACAGAGATGGGGGACCCGGGGAGTAGGCATAGGCGGCATGCCTCATCTCGCGTGATCGCACCCTCTGCGGTGGCAGATTCTTGTTCTTGTGGGAGTCCTGCACCCTAGCGGTCTCGGTATGGCCCCTAGCGGCATGGCCTCCTGGCGTGGCGCCAGGCGGTCTGGCGCCCTTGCCTCACGTTCGGAGTAGGGACTCGGGGTTCGCCACCCTTGTGACTCGTCGGGGGATGAGCGGGACCACCGCCTCTTGGCCTGGATCGATCGGATTCTGGATCAAAAGGGTGCAGGAAAGGAAAGGAACAGACGTGTGGATTAAACCCTAGCCAGAATTTTTATGTGCAAAAGAATGGGGTCCACATGTCAGCTAGCGGGTCTAGCGGATTTGCAGGTGCGGATATCATTTTTGCATATCCGTTAGAAATATCCATTGTGTTTAGAATTGGGCCCGCATCAGACCTATATTTGTATCCACACCCATCGGATTTACTGTCCGCGGACATGTGGATATTCTCTGCCGGTTGCAGTAGGAATGCCTTCTATGACCAATTCAAGCGTTGGTCCCTTTGAGCGAGCCTGCTTTCTCTCACTAGTACAGAAACGCTTTGTAATCCCACAGGCCCCTGGCACATGGTGGCGGGCCATAAAGCGCCCGCCACCACAAAGTGGTCGGAGGTCATCTGCCCACCGTCCGCTATGAGAAATCCATCAGTGCTAGCGGGCTACATAGTCACCCGACAGCAAAGATGGCAATGCACCTGTGCTGCCGGGCACCTATGTGGCCGACCAGCACAGAGCCCTATAGTAAATAGACACAAATAGGAGCTTCTTCCTCCTCCCGTCCCGACCATTGCCGTCCGAGAGGAGCTCGGGGCAAGGTCCAAAATTAAGAAATAGAGGGGTGGGGGAGGTTTTGATCTTAAAATCCTTGGAGGAGGTGCATCACTAAGATTAGTTTATGCCCTTGTTAGCCTTTTTTCTTAGTTTAGCACCTTAATTTGATCTAGATTTGTGGTTTCATGAGAGATTAATCTTAGCCATATTCAAACTAATTTTTGAGAGAAATTAGCTCGAATTGATATTTATTCTTGTGTCAATTGGGTATTTTTCTCGTGCTCTCCACATTAATTTGACTATTAGAGGATGAGAGAGGATGGGAGTAGGGCATTCAATGATTCTAGATCTAGGGTTTCCACACTACGAGAGAGAAATGGGGATGGGGAGGATGAGATAGGTTAGTTATTAATTTTAACAATAGATATTCTTTGCACACTAGCTATCATTAATATATTTATGCTTACTGATAATATAAGTAGAGGTTCTCATTTTTTATTTGTGATTTATTTAAATGAATATTAATTGGTATAAATAGGATTTTAAGAGATGGATAGGGTGTGGATGTACGAGAAGCATGGGCCGGATTTTATCGTGCACTTAATGACATTTATTGATGCGGCGAAGAAGCATGCAGCTACTAAAAAGACGAAGGATATTTGTTGTCCTTGCCATCATTGTGCGAATAAGAAAGTGTGGTGGTCATCTCCTGATGCGATCTAGAGGCACTTGATTCAACGTGGTTTTGTGAAGGATTATCTCATTTGGACCCATCATAGCGAGGAAAGGGCCAACGAGGATGTCAATGTGGCATCAGAAGTGACTGGTGGTTTAGTAGATGATGATGACAGGTAGATGATCACGGCTATGATCAGGTAACGATGGATGTGGTTGATACTAGTAGGAAAGTGGATGAGGAGCGGACTGGTCAAGGTTTGGTCGATCCTGATATGGAGGAGATGTTGCGCCACATGGAGCCTGGAGTGTTGATTGGCAGTGCGAAAGGGTTAGAGAATTTTGAGGCCCTACAGAAGATTGCATGGGACCGCCTATATGAAGAATCTAAGGGTTGTGAGAAGTCATGAACGGTTTTGAGGTTCTTGATTCAACTTCTGATGCTGAAGGCTAAACATGGATGGTCAGACACTAGTTTCAGTGACCTGCTACAACTCCTTGGTTCCTTGCTTTCGAAGCCCAACTTTGTCCCCAAAAGCACATATGAAGCGAAGATGATGGTCAGCCCGTTGTCCATGCGTGTGCAAAGAATACACGCATGCCGTAACCATTGTATGTTGTTTTATGGCGACAATGCTGGGTTAGAGAATTGTACAAATTGTGGCGCTAGTCGTTACAAAAACAACACAGACTTTAGTCCGGTTGAGGGAGATCAACCGAAGAAGAGGAAGAGAGGCGAGAAGAAGAACAGTGGTGTTCCTCACGTGGAAGACGATACATGTGTTGATGTGGACAAGAACTAGAGAGGAGTCCCTGCCTTGGTAATGTGGTACCTTCCTGTAATCGATCGCTAGACGCGTTTGTTCTTAAATCCTAAGAATGCTAAGCTAATGTCACGGCATGCCGATCGATTGGACAATGTCCCTGATGATGGAAAGCTTCGACACCCGTCTGATGCTCGGCAATGGAAAACTTTAGATTCAAATCACAAAGATTTTAGCAATGAAAGAAGGAATGTACGGTTTTCGTTGAGTACTGATGGGATGAATCCTTTTGGTGAAAGGAGCAGTACACATAACACATGGCTAGTGATCCTAACCATATACAACCTTCCCCCTGGCTTTGCCATAAATGAAAGTATCTTTTGTTATCCATTCTTATACAAGGCCCTAAGCAACCTGGAATCGACATAAATGTTTTTCTTGAGCCTTTATTGAAAGATATGAAGAAACTTTGAGAGGATTGGATCCGGATGTGGGATGAGTACCGATAGGAGTACTTCACACTCCATGCCATTATCTTTGTTACCATCAATGACTACCCCTGCATTGTTTGCCCTAAGCGGACAGATCGAAGGGAAGATGGGTTGTTTAGTGTGTCTCGATTCCACATCATGGTTGTACCTACCTGCAAGCAAGAAGGTAGTGTACATGCATCATTGACGCTTCTTGTTGAGGACACACAAATATTGAAAGATGAAGGAATATTTCGACTATACGATTGAGAAAGACAGTGATCCATGTTACCTCGTTGGACAGGGAGTGTTTGCAATGGTCCAGAAGGTAAAGGTGAAACTTGGCAAGAAGTCATTGGTAAATGATCCAAATAAAAAGAAGAACACACCTTTCATTGTCGAGGGTGTACCGTTGAAGAAAAATTCAATAGTCTTTACTTACTTGGAGTATTGGAAGGAACTTGCAGTCCGACATGCAATCCATAGTATGCATCTAGAGAAGAATGTGTTTGAGAGCACCATTGGAGTACTAGACCTGTCAACCAAGAAAAAAGATGGTCTTAAATCACGCATGGACATGGAACTTCTTGGTATCAGGCCAGATGTGTGGGAACCACCCAATTCAAGTGGGTCCGAGCGCGATAACTATTGTTGCTAGGCAACGCTGATCCAACTCGCACTCTAACCGTGGTTCGTCGGGTAAAGTCTCGATTAAAGCCACACTAAACCGGGATCGAAACAAACAAGCAACTCACACGAAGGCGAGCCCAGAGAGGACAACACAGAACATTTCTTACAACTTAGAGTTATGCAGCGGAATTTAAAATTATTACAAACCAGTGCAGCAAAGTAAAGTACTACAGAAGTCTTAACTAATACAGTTTATCAGAGTTCATTATTCAGCAGAAGAGTAAAAGTACGACAACTAGCGATATAGGAGACGCCACAATGAAGCCCGTATGTGACATCACTCTACAGGAGGGGTATCAGCACGCGCTAAGGGACGATCCCACTCGGCTAACCAACCTGTAGGAAGTGTACAAGGCCAAGTCAGACTAGCAATCATGTCCTCAAAGTCAGTACAAAAAAAAGCAGTGCCACAAGTAAGGCTGAGTATACTAATACTCAGCAAGGCTTACCTGTCAACGGATACACCTTAGTCCACTTTAACTAGACATGCAAGGCTGTAAAGCTGTGGGGTTTATTTTGCTGAAAAGCAACAAAAAGTAGATCCTTATATTCAAATTTAATCTTCAAGATTCTACGTTGATTAAACCAGTCTAGATTAGCATCTATAACTAAACAAGCATGTGGATAAAGCATTATCAAACCATCAATGTATCATCATCATCTTCCACTTGTTACTCTATGTGGCAAAAATGTTAAGCAGTCTCATTGACCGTGAGCGGCGGCCGATTCGAATCGAGTTCCTAACATTGCAAGGCAAACCTAACACACACACGCATGGGGAACGAAGTCACCCATGCAACATTTCTCCTTTCTTTCCCGTCCGTGGATCAGGGCCACCCCCCTCGACTACAGAGTACGGCCACTCTGCACCCGCATGGTGCGCGCATAAGAACAATATGCAATGTTCAAAGAGGGTGAGTGTAAAGTCCACTCGCAGATCCAATCAGGTACTTAAGCTTACCGATTATCATATTTCTCAGTATGTGGTTAGTACGTTTAAACGCTTAACAAAGCTACCACACACTGCAGCCTTAGTACATTCTTTACTAAACCGATGGGGTCCCATGATCCCGCTGAAGCCTTATGATTGCAGTGTGTGATAAAACAGTCAGATCCTATAGTCTCGCGAGCAGCAGAATATTACTTGACTTTTACCGGTCCTAGTTAGCAGGGCATCTAGTCGAGCCTAACTAAAGGTAAACATTCCATAAGAACCTAGGATCATGCATCTAAGGTTACAACCAACGCTTGAAACTTAAATGCACAAATAAATAATAGTACAACATAGATTGGATAGATTGAAAATAATAGGAATTAGATGCACCGGAGCTTGCCTTCCTGGGCACTGCTAGTCTTGGACTCTTCCGAACTTTGGTTCGGGTCTTGGATCAGTTCAAGAGCATTCACTTGTGCATCAGCGGTGTCGTCCTCATGCGTTGGCACCAATTTGTAGGTGCCGTTAGCAAGATTGGCAATTTCTATATGAATGCAAGGATGAAATTTATTACCACATGACACAAATTGCATTTCTTTCCTTCACTATAGAGTTGTAATCCAACACAATATGCTGTGTTGGGGTGAACTTAGTTAACTTCTTTTACTGGGCAATCGTTTATAAAGTAGTTTGTAAATTTACTTCACTTCATAAAGTGAACTGGGTGGCAGTTTTTATTTCAAGTTAATATGCATGAGGTTATTTGACTATTTAACTTCAAAATATAGGAACAGTTTATGAAGCTACAAAATTTACACAACCTAGTAGAACTAATCAGCAACATGTAGCAAAAATTTCAGACAAAAACAGTAAGGCATGTAAATATGAAAAATGCTCAAAACAGAATATGCTTGGAAAAAGATGAATTTACACAGATCAATCTACATAAGCTCTGAAGCTTAAAATTTTACAGATCAATATAGACATGATTATAAACAAACTGTAAATTTATCAGCATTTTTCCGGGCATAAAACAGAAGCAATAAATTCGACAAACTTAAACCACATATAAAAAAACTAATTAGTACAGAAAGTTCTAGAGTTTTTCTGGATTTCAAATTTTTACCTGAGCGTCCTCTAAGCATGGACAAGCTATAGTAAAACGTTAAACATTTAAATCCCTGTATAACTTCAGTATTGCATTTACACACTTAAATACATGCATAAATATTCTATCTAGTTTCTTTTAAGTAAACATACTCAAATTTTTTGTACAGCATATACATAGCTAGAATGTCATTGTGTGAACTTTTCATATATAAACATATGGTGTAATGACCAGAGGAAAAATAACAAACTAATCAAGTGGATATCAAGAGTAATTACTATCTCAAGTTCTACTCAAGATCTGGTTCCCAAACTTTGCATGCAAGCTTATATACTCAAAACCAAGTACTGGTGAAATTTTCACATTTTCCAGCTACTACAACTATTTATCTTAATATAGTGTCATTTAAAAGGATTAAATCGTAGATCTAGCTACACAGATCTAAAAATGTTCCAACTTGGACAGTGGAGTTCATCTGGTGTTCTAAGACCATGGAAAAAGTTTCATATACCAATCTATAGTTGTCACACCCCAAAATTTCAATTTTGGGATGTGAACATCTTTTTGATTATATTATCCATATTTTGAATATTTTGAGAATTTTCAAAAAATTTTGAAATTTATTCTCACTTTCCCTAGAGCTGAATCCAATTGATGAAAAGTTCTAGAATATTTTGACGAGATTCAAGTATTTTATTTGGATTTCTCGTGCCTCAAAGTATCTCCAAGATTTTTTTTCTTGGAATTATTGGGAATTTAGGATATATTTTTCATGGATTAAAAGATTTATCTAAATTTTTCTAGATTTATTTAAAGTCTAAAAATATATTCTGAACAATTTCAATCTTTTCCCTTTTCTTTCTTTATTAGATTCAACATGTTTTGCCCCCACCGAGTTCCCGATTCTCTAATCTTTTGTTTCGATCAAATCATGCTCAAAATATTCTTATCTCGGTTTTGGTGTTTTCCGGTGATACAACATTTGTCGTTACCGTCAGCTTGGGCTGCCAGCATCATCAGTTCATTTTTGTGTTCGACCCCTAACCGGTCTTGTTTCGGCCCGTAACCGAACTTGCTCGCAACCCGAGATCATCTGCATCGCCCCTCTTTTGTTTGGTGCACCTTCGTTAGCCAGAGGAGCAGCCCTGTTGCTGGGACTTCTTGCACCCGTGTCTCTCTGCTAACGGGCTGAAGCCCACGAGACCCGAACCAACCTGCGGTTCTAAAACTAATCTTCTCGAATGCTTAAACAAACAACACAAGCGGTAAGCCTCGGCTACTACTTATATTGACATAGTTCCTCTAGTTTTGCGTCCCTTCAAGCGGCAATAGCTCCCAAAATACTGGTTCCCTTCGACTGACCACTGCCATGACAGAGATCTCATGTTCATCTCGACTAAGGCTGAAAGCTTTATATAGCCAATTGGATATTGAAATCCAAGTCCTCTCTCTAGCTCGGGTATTTTTTTTATCGAGCTAAACTCTGATAAATTTTTCCCTTCAGGACCATATCTAACTTCTCCTGACCCATAGAACACTTGAAAATACAAATCATCTGACATGCCTGCCAATATTTACGACAATAATTACTTGTCCTTAGAATTTAATCAATACTAATAAATAATTCTACTATTTTTACATCTATCTTAATTGTTTCTCTACAATTTCTATTACTATTTACATCTATCTTAATTTCTATTACTATTCATAGATTTTCTATGTAATATAATATCAATTAATAATATTTTTATGACACTAATATGTCTGTTTGGACTCATTAATATTTATATATGAAATTATATTTGTCTGTAAACTAATATTTTCAATTTCAAATTCTACGACTTCATATTAAAAATTATTTCTACATCTAAAACTAAAAATAAAACTATTTCTACTTCTAAAACTATTTCTACATCTAAAACTATATCTAAATCACTAATATTTCTACTACTAATCTACAAATTATTATTAGTAAAACTAAAAATAAAAATATACCTGACACACTAGTGGGCGCGTGAACCAAAGGGCGAGCGCGCGGCCGGGGGAGCGGGGGCCGGCCCTCACCTGCCGCGACGGGCCACAGAGTGAGCAGGCTGGCGGGCGGCGCGGGCGGGCGGGATTAAGAGGGGGCCTTACCGCCGGTTGGTCCGGCGGTAGGTTCTTACCGCCGGCTCATCTGGCGGTAAGCGCCAGCTACCGTCGGTTCAACAGGCGGTAAGTTACCAGCCCACGAAGGGCCATTGGCCTGGCCTCTTACCGCCGGATGAACCAGCGATACGTTGTCAGGCGGTGGGCCAGAACCCTTACAGCCGGTTCATCCGGCGGTATCTCATTACCGCCAAACGAACCGGCGGTAGGGTGACATTTTTTTTAAAAAAATTAGATATATATTTTTGATAAATCGAATAAAAAATAATATAAAAAAAAAACTCTGCCGACGTGGCCAACTTCTGTACATATTCCATCCTTTGTTCCCGTGCACAACGGGGACACAAACACCAAGCCTGCACGTCTTTGTTTTGGGCGGGCGTGCATGCCGGCCTCGGCCGCAGGCCACTTGGCCCATTAAATCCTGATGAGGCCAAGACTCCCGTGCGGTTGCGTGATGCCCCTGCTCCCCTTCGTCCCTACCCAGCACCGCCACACCCCGCCTCCCTGGCGGCTGCCGCATGTCGCCAATCCCTAGCTGCGGCCGTGCGCCCCTGTTTCCGGGGCGCAGCACCGCCGCTGCAGGCTCGCATGGAGGCCACGCATCACCCGGACGCCAGGGACCTACGCAGCTCCGAGTGCCACGGTTGGCCGCGCGTCGCCATGGCTTCGCCCTCCGAGTCGTCGCGTTCGATGCCGCTGGTCCAATCAAGCACCACCACGACGATCGCTTCGACAAGATGACTCCGCTTCGCCGATCCCGGTTACCGCCCGCCCGAGCTCCGCCGTCCGCGAGCAGCACCTGCACTGGTTGCCGCCGGCCAATTTCAGGTCATCCCGGGGACCCCTGTCGCCGGCGAGTTCCATAAACGAGACCTCCTACTCCTCCTCTCTTTATTCCCATCTCACCATGGTCTCTCGTGCATTTGAATCCAGGAGGCGTGTCCGCCATGGACGTTTGGTTCTCGAGCCTTTGCAAAAGCACCCTCCAGCAACTCGATCTGATCCTGCCCTCTCGTCAAATTGTGAGTACTATTTTTGGTGTCTTGCAATTTGTCCCTGCTAGTTCTTCTCGCTTATGGTTAATCATGTATAAGCCCCTGCAACCTTGTTTAGCCTATAGATCGACCGTTCCAGTTTCGTTTTGTTCGTTCTCGTTGCGCTAGTCTTGTTTTAGCGTGAGCGACAGTCTAGTACCGTAGTCGTACCATAGTTTCTGTTTATAGTTAAATTTATAATTAATTTAATTAATGACTATTGAAACTAGCTTTTCAAATTAAAATTTAATTAGAGTTCTACACCATTTTTTATAATTAATGTTAATTGGATAATGCCAATATAAATATCTCTTTTAATGTAACCCGTTTAGTTCAAACCACGATTCATAAAGTTTACACTAGTTGCTCTCACATATCTTTTATTTGCTAGTTAAATATTTAATTGGTATAATTTATATATGAACTTGATAGATAAAATGTGATTAAGTTCTATCTCGTTTTTTAAAATATAAATTGAATTGAGTTAACTCTAAAATATTCTTCACATGATTTTCTTAATTAAAATAAATTCAGCTTATAGTTTTATGTGCTGTTATAATATAAACCTTTCGATAGTTGTGTCTTTTCAATCGTAGCTCCGTTTTTAGTGTTCCATGCGCTGTTGCGATCGTAGCTTCGAGCCTTGTTCTTTAGTGCGCTTCTTGTGCTTTTCTTCTGTTTAGTGCTTTGTTCTTAGTATTGTTTGTTTTGATTGTTTCTTGTATGTTTGTGCCCGATGCTTGTTGCGAGTAGAAGGAACGCAGTTCGAGAGCTGTGAAGATGAAGATTGAGATGCAAAAAGCAAGTGTTGATGACTCTGAGCAGTTATTATCTGGCTTTAAGGCAAGTATATTTTTTTATCATATTTTATCTTAATAACATTTATTTTATGCTTGCATGCATTAAATTGATGGATACCTATTATCCTTATTGTTTTATCCATGTCCTTGAATAGCCGGGTTACTTTTATAAAATCTTTTGGGTAGAATGCTTAGTTGCTGAACAATGGTTATGGGTGGTTTACAACAATGACACTTGAGACATGATTCTATACTTGATATATTTTAGAACAATATGATGAATTGGTGAACTTGATTAAAATCAACCATGGAGAACCACTCGGGAAAACAGCACAACCACAAGGACTATATGGCTCTGGTCTTGGCTGATTAATTAGATGTCTCTAGCTTGTTAGTAGCTTACCGAAAGGCGCAAGAGGGGGGGCCTGGGTTTAAGAGTGGTACGCTACCTACCAAGGGTGTACGTATTTGTTTGGTTTTTGTCACGCCTTGGGGAAGGTATAGTCGCCCAGTTGCTGAAACCTCAGCGGGTTACTACTAGTTAGGGAGTCTTTGTAAAGGTCTAGTAGTGAATCTCTGCCACTCACCAAAGGAAGTGTTTAAGGGCCTTGCAAACCCGGGCATCAAGGGAGACACGACTTGTGGGTAAAGTGTGCAACCTCTGCAGAGTGAAAACTGGTATATCAGTCGTGCTCACGGTCAAGAGCGGCTCGGACCCTCACATGTCTACTTAATTGAAATCATTGCTTTAATTCAGATGTTTATTGTTCCAAGCTAATTGATTATTTCAGATACCTACAAATTTTTCATAAATGTGGGACGGTTTCATACATGAGTAGCTAATAGATTTTAATGCTCAACTGTTAATTAAAATGCTTACCGCTTTATTTAGCCACCCTTTATCCTTGATTAAGCCTTGCATGTCATTTATTTTCTAATATACTTGCTGAGTACGACATGTGCTCACTCTTGCTATAACCACACTGCTCAGAGAAGACAAAGCTGCTTGAAGTTTGCTGAAGATGTTGCTGAGTTCTAGGCGCATGCAACCCCGGTCGATTGCCTGTGAAGTGTGGAGCCGTTGTTTTTAATTGAAGCTGTGTATCTCTGATAGTTTTTTTAATTGTTGTAAGTCTCTTTTACATGACATTATTGCACATTTTGCCATTATGACGTCACTATATGTATGGAACTTGATCCTGACATACATGTAGTTATGCATTCGTTTTTTTTAAACTAGGAGTGACAATAGTAGAGCAAGCAGAACAAAAATACCAACATTTACCCTAGATCTCGCAAAGGCTAGGTTTTATCTTGCTAAAGGTACTATCTCGTGCTCAAATTTTTACGAATAGTTACTCATAGCATGAAGTAACACATATCCAAAAATTAACTATAGACACTGAGCAGAACTCCTAGAACATTTAGAGCCTATTTAATCTAATCTTTTTCCTAGATTAAAATGTGAACAGAATCTGAAGATGTGCATGTAAAGAAACTTGTAGATCTTGTTTTATATATTCTAAAACAAGTGGGTTTTCATTTTTATGATTTTTCTACAAATTATTATGCATTTTCAAAGATTGCTATTTTGAGTTCCAACACATTTTGCAGATTAGACCCTGGGACTTTGGTTTCGTTTAACTAGAGGTCCCAAGGCGGGTGTACAAAACAGGGGAGAGGATGGCGGGGCGTTTTCCGGCAAGGACAGTCACCGGCGGTGGGGCCCTGCAGGGGAAAAGGATGAGGGGTCTGTGGGATACCTTTGGGTGTGCTCGGCTCATCGGGAGATGGCCGGAGGCGGCCTCACCGCGGAGGAGCAAGGCCGACGGTGGTGGTGTCCCGCTGCGGCGGCGCTTCGGTAGAGGAAAGGGAGGGCGGCCAGGCTCTGAAGCTTCAGTGGGGCGAGGCGGAGCTATTGGTGGGGTTCGAACGGGCAATGCGGGGTCGGGAACAGGCCGGCCACAGGGAGATCTGGCTCGCCGGTGATAGCGGGCGGCGGAGGACGAAAACTGGGCTCGCGTGACTGCAGTGACCCTGGGTTCCTATTTATAGGCTAGAGGTCTTCAAGGCGAAGCTAACGAGCACTGGGGGAGGATTATTTGGGCTGGAGACGCTCGACGGCGAACGGCGGCAGCGTCGAGGCGGCGTGGCGCATGGCTGGTGGCGTGGCAGATGGCCAAGTGGTCCTGAACGCGTGTCGGCAGCTCGGTTGGCGAGCTGTGGCATCCAGGGGGCGAAACCAGGGGCGAGCCGGCCGAATCCGGGCGGATTCCTGTCGACGCCGGCGTACGGCGTGAGCCACATAGAGGAAGGAGAGAGATAGAGTCAATGGCAATTTCGTAAATAACTCGAAGTTCAAGATTTAGTTCTGTTAACTCAATTTGTCTCCTTCAAGATGGACTCAAATGAAAAACATTTGTATATCATTTTTGTTCAATTTTTTAAGATCTACAACTTTTATTTTAGGCACTTTTTCATTTGGGAAATGGTTTGTAAGTTATTTTAAAAGATTCAAAAGCTCCTTAAAAGAATTGATTTTATTTATTTATTTGGGTTGATTTTGGGCCCACTACCTTTTAAGCACATTTTACTAATGGTACCAGATTTTAGTGTACAATATTTTGGTGAGGTGATTTGGACTTGAAATATAGTTGGCACTCTCTTTATTTGCACTCACAAAGTGAAACTAATATTTGAATTTGAATTTCATTTATCTTTTGTTGCCATTTAATACTGGTTTGCTCTCTTTAATTCCACTAATTATTTTCTTTATATTTTGATTGACTTTTACACACCTAGGGTGTCACACCAGATCGCTTCCGCAGGAGCATGGAATCGGGGAAAAAAATACCTTTCTGCAGCTAGCTACAACCTAACAACAGAAGAGAAGTTTGCTATTTGCAAGTGCTTATGAGGTGTGAAAGTACCCACAGGTTTCTCATCCAACATCATGAGACTTGTCTCGATGAAGGACTTACAACTAAGCAATTACAATTCTCACGATTGCCATGTGTTGATGACGGTGTTCCTACCTATTGCAATCAAGGTTATCAAACCAGTGTACATAAGTTTGGTTATCACACGGATGTGTTACTTCTTCAATGTTATTTCACAAAAGGAGATCGATTTTGAGTAGTTGGCTTCTCTATAGCTATTCGTGACAGAGACTCAGAACTAGCTTGAGATGTGCTTCCCACCTTCCTTTTTGATATCATGGAGCATCTCATGGTTCATGTCGTCAACCAGATTATAGAATTGGGTCCTATGTACTATCATCAAATGTGGACGTATGAGATGTTCATGTCAATTCTGAATGGGTACATGAGAAACACTGCAAACCCAGAGGGTTCAATGATGGAGGCCTACCACACCAAAGAACATGTTGATTGTTGCATGGATTTGTTGACGACCAAAATTGGCACAGGTCGAGCAGATCGGTCTGACTGGTGCTTACGAGCGGTCTGACCTGTCTGGACCATGTAGCCGGTCTGGCAACCCCAACCGGTCTGACCGGTCCACCTGGAGTCCGAGTACAATTAGGACTGTTAGATCTGTAAAAGGATTCCTTGCGGGATAAGTCCACCCTACCCTATAAATATAAAAGGGTCACGGCCGATTGAGGGTATCCAATCGAATCTATCAATCACTTTTATCTTTTTTTACCTTTTTCTTGCCCTAATCTTTTCCAACCCTATGTGCTATTCGTCTCTCGTCTCCATGGCGTGAGGGGGCGCCCAAGCTGGCCTACCGAGCCTAGGACAACCCAAGGTGTGCCTGCCCCGACGGGGTCCCTCCCAGTCAGGCGTTCGTTGGATCCTCGTCGGGCTTCCCGGCGAGACCGGTCTGACCGGTTCACCATACTGGTCTGACCGGTTGGTGCTGCGGCACTGCAAGGAGTGTTGCTGCATACTGCGTGATCGTGTGTTGGCCCAGAAAGGCGTGAATAGGATTACATAAAAGACAAGACATGTATTGGTCTTTCTGAATCTCCGCAAAAGGGAAGGTTATTTTTTTAGAGTTCGAGGGTCCAAGACCCCTGCCTTTCAAAATTAATCAAAAGACAAGCAACATTTACAGCTCAAGTTTAACCCCAATAGAGGGGGGCTCGGCACCACCTGGCAACCAAGACAAAAGTGGAAGAAAAAACAACAGCCACAAGGCAGCTAAGTTCTCAAGTTTCCCGGATCAACTACGGAGCAAGTAACATGAGTGAAAAACTTCCAGAAGACTACGACTTATTACATTTTCATCATAGCATCCTCCAACTCATTCCACCAGAAGCCCATCGGGGTTATCGCCAAGCTAGCTTCCTTTGAAACCTGAGAACCGAAACCTTTGTCCACCTTGTTTATGCCTTTGAAGGGTGTTGAATGCTGTTCCTTTAGTCTTCCCGAAGCCAGTACACCATGTCTGCTTCTTTCTTCAGGTTGTTCATAAAACTTTCCAGCTACTCTCTCTTGTCCACTGGGCATAAAACTTTCCAGTTCTGTAGGATCCCAAGAAGCTTGTAGATAAGCACAGGGGCGGAGCCAGGATTTGATTATTGGGGGGGGGGGGCAAGCAGTGATTGGGGGGCCAACAGTCTTGCCGCAGGCTGCCGTTGGGGTAAGTTCCACTTTTGATAATGGTGCTATAATGGTGCTACGGGATCATTAGCGGGGGCCAGGCCCCTGCCCGCCCCCCTTGTCTCCGCCCCTGGATAAGCATTTCCATGCTTTTCCAGCCTAGATTCGGGAAACAAAACTCATTCCTGAGTTTTCAAATAGACCATAGAGTAGGTAATAATGTTTACAAGACTATTTCTTTTATCACTTAGCCACAATTTCCCTATACTACAGATGTCATTACCTACTTCAATGTTTAAAAGCCTTGAAATGATAGACCAGATCCTAGTTGCTACCACACATTCAAAGAACATGTGATGGCAGCTTTCCTTTTCAGCACAAAACAGGCAAGTATCATCCTTGACTTTTTGCCTTTTAGCTAGATTATCTCTAGCCAAAGTTCTTTTATGCATCAACAGCCAAAGAAAAAAGTGAACTCTTGGTGGAATCTTAAAAAAGGAAAGGTTATCTGGGGTAGGGAAGTGTGGAATGAAGAGATTCATCGACCGAAGTTATAAGCTTGTGGAAGAAGCACATTCCAGCGTTCTACAACAACTCAGCGTAGTGGAGCCGCTCATAGATCAACACATGCAAGAGGTTCGCGCAAGGAGCAATGGCCATCAAGAGGATTGGGTTGTTAAAGAGCAAAAGTGTATCTTCTCAGCATGGTTAAAGAATCAAACACTATCCGATGCAATTCCATGGAGGCACAAACAATAAGGTTGTTGGCATCTGGCCCACCAAGTACAGTCACATCATGGCAAGCATATGACATAAATGGTTACACATTCTATAACACTACAATGGATAACAAGAGTGTGGCCTATCAAAACAGCGGCGTACGGATAGAAGTTGTTGACGTGCATGATTGTAAAAGTCAGTTACTATGGCCTCATAGATGATATATGGGAACTAAACAACGGACAGAATCTTTGAATCCCTGTCTTCAAGTGCAAGTGGATAAAATCATCCACCATGGAGAACTACGGGTTGACAGTCGTCGAGCTTGGTACTGTGGATTACAAAGACAATCCGTGGGTACTCCGTGAACGTGTCGCTCAGGTTTTCTACGTAAGTGACCCTGAGAAACAGAAGAAGCATGTCGTCATCTCAGGGAAGCAAAGAATTCTAGGGGTTGATGGTGTAACTGATGTTGAGGAATACAATCAGTATGATGAATTGGACCTTTTTACTGGTTTCCAAGAAAAGATCAAGCGTGTCGAGAACAACATCGACAAATTTGTGAAGCCATGGCTACACACCGATTCCCCCGGAAAAATTGTGAATGGCTAAGCGCTTGTAATATTCAAACTTCTAGTTATTGTATCCTTTGTTTTCAAAGAAAAAGTGTCTGGGTCTAGTGGCACCTTGCTCACCAGAATCTAAGATAACAGGTGAGTGGTCCGATCCTACTTTGGTCAAACTCCAAGCAGCACACAGAAGAAACCTCTCCTCCCAATCAGTGGATACCATAAACCTATCTAGATTAGCAAGAACAGGGCCAGCTTGCTTATTGGTCCATGTGAATTTTGCACCTGACCTTTTGATTTCCCTCAGGTGGTTTTCTCCAATAAAAGTATTAAAGAGATCAATAAGAGAATGGTCACAGTTAGTAGAGCTCTTATCTCCCAACTCCCTAATGAGATTAAAATCACCTCCAATGACTAGGGGTAAAAAGCAATTCTGGCATAAGGAATTCAGTTCCTCAATGAAGAAGCTGGAGTTCTCATGTTGTGCTGGACCATAAACACACACCATCATCTATCTAAAGTTGGTCAATCTTTTGCGGATTGTCATGTGGATATTAAACTCTCCCATAGAGCTATCTTCCATTTCCATGGAATCCACCTTGATTCCCAGTAGGATGCCCCAGATCTGCCACTTACTGGAAGCCATTTCCAGGCAAAGGGAAGATCACCAGAAAGATCATGTAAGAAACTGTCTGAAAAGTCCTCTCTCAAGGTTTTCTGTAACCCAACAACATCAACTTTCTCTTGAAAGATGTAATCTCTAATTTGTCGATGTCTGGCCAATTTACCCAAGCCCCTCACATTCCAAACTAAGATCTTCATTTCTTTTTACTTCTGGATTTAGGGCCATTGGCCCTGGGTTTCCTTACTTTGGCTCGTTGAGGAGGGTTTTCCTTAACCCCCTCTCCTTGATCCAGAGATAATCTACATGCATTATCAATAGCCTCCATGGCTAGATCTTGTAGATCATTCTCATTCTGGGGGGCTGATTAACTATGGGCCCTAGCCAAATACTCTTTATAATTGGCTTGAGCTAAATCCGCTCGTACGAGCTCCTCAGCCTTAAAGAGATTAATCTGACCATCTACATAATCTATTTCTATATCAAGATCTTGAATAACTTTCTTAAGAACATCATTAGGAGTTGCATTCAAGATAGTAAAAGGATTGTTAGAATTCATACCTGTAGTTAGATTGTTCCTCTGCTCGGCTCTCTGTGTGGCCTTTGCTGCAATGGGAATCATATCCCTTGGGCTCCTGGAAGTCGCCCTTGTAGCAACCTAAACTTTGGTCCTCTGACCCAACTTGCTGTTGGCGGTTGATAACGATGGTTTTCACCGCCAACGCTCCGCCTTAACCATGCCATAACCATTACTACTAATGAGTTCCACAAGTTTTGGTGTTTATTTGATCTCAGGGATGACATATCCAAATTTGACCCAAAACGGACGCTGTTTGGACTGGAAGGCCCGAATCCGGCCGACTGGCATACTTTCGGTGGAATCTTGGTATGAGACTTTACCAAAGTCACATAGAGGGAGAATCCAAGCCATCCCAATGGGCTATATCAAGAAATGCACAACTTGGACCCGGAAGGCTTGGACCCATATCCAAAAGAGATGCCAACCTGGGCCATGATCAAGTATTCAACATACACCCTATCCAAGATTGATTCATGGCCAGAGAGGAGCGTGTCAGTACAATGAAGGACCGAGAGGCCGCCCGGCACCAAGGAGGCCGCTCGGCCCAAAAGAATGTCGGTTGATCAAACCGCCTGAAGAACCGACTCCTGGAGGAGATCAGGACCGTCCCACTGAAAGACGGTACCACATGGTGGCAGGGGCAGGCCGTCCGGCCTAGGCCAAGCCGCCCGGCCCCACTCCATAGCATCTGGTGTCTAGCCTTCACGTGTGAAAGCATATAGACCCCTAATTCGAGTTTTGGTAATTAATGACAATGATTTGTGGATTAACAATTTCATTCGAGATAATGAGCATAGGTTGATCCACAGATGAAAGGTATTTGGTTGTGAACGTGTGAAGTTTGGAGATGATATGCAAAGTTCGGGCTCAAGGCAAAGGTATAAAATAGAGCTTTCGTATTTTACCGGTCACAAGGCGTTTAGTGGATAAAAAGTGACCGGATTTGTTGGATAGATAGCCGTACTATCAACAGGGGTTGTGTACTCGTGCTTGACGAGTCTTTAGTGCCATTTTGCTCAAAATGTCTAGGTGCATGCATGAGGGCTAACGATGCTTTGACAAGATTTGAAAAAGAACAAGTTTGAGAGCTGACTGCACAAGCGCGGACAGTCTGCTCCCTGCAGCGCGGATGGTCCGCACCTGTACCAGAGAGCATGTTTGGCTCTGGTGGAAATTAGATGTGACTAGCAGATAGTCCGGACCAGGTGGACGGACGGTCCGCCGCTCTAACTCAAATTGTACCAGAAAGGGTGTTTTCTCTGGTTGAGGCGATGATCTGTGCGGCGGACGGTCCGCCCGTGGGGTGAGAACGGTCCGCCGGCTATTTGACAATTTGTACAGAGACATTGTTGTCTCTGGTGGTTTTCAAGGATGAACGGCAGACGGTCCGCCAGCTAATTTCAAAGTTGTACCAGAGATGATGTTCGTCTCTAGTGGTGTGGAACACATAACTACGGATGGTCCGCCCCTGGGGCGCGGACGGTCCGCCAGGGTTGTAACGGATAGCTCTAACACGCATTAAATGCACTCTAACTCACTGGTTTATAACAGCGGACGGTGCGGTTTTTGAATCGTAGACGGTCCGCGACTTCGCAGAAAAGAGTGTAACGGCTAGTTTTTGAGGGGATGTCTATATATATCCAATGCCCGGCCATTGGGAGGCTCTCTTGGCCATTTGGACAGAATACTTGACACTATAGAGCTAAGGCATCCCTCTCTCACACACACTTGTTTAGAGATTGCATTCTTGAGAGTGTGAGGGCTTCCTAGTGCATTGCATCAAGAGTTTGAGCTTTGTGGCACTAGGGAAACTTCAAGCAAGCGTCATCGACTTGTTACTCTTGGGAGTTGCCGCTCCCTAGACGGCTTGGAGAAGAGGATTTCGTGGAGCTCCTCCAAGGAGATTGTTGAGGAGCCCCGATTTCGGTTGTGAGAGGTCTTGTGCTCGCCTCACCGGAGTGGTGAAGAGCAACTCTAGTGGAATCGAGGCGTGGAGCGATTCCTTGATTCAAGTCAGCTCAAGATCAAGAGGTTCTTGATAGAGGAACGGTTGATTCTTGGAATACACCTCAATGTGGATTAGGGGTGACCGGCAAGTCATCGACACCACGAGATACATTCGTGTGTCAAGCTTGGTTACCTCTCTTGCTCACTTTAATTCTTGTTTTTACTTTGAGCAATTTACTTTACTAGAGCTTGATTTGTATCTTGTCACCCTAGATTGCAAACCCATTTAGAGATAGTAGTAGCATGACATAGGGCTTTCCTTTGTTACTAATTAAATTTCTCTAGTGTTGTTGGTTTTAGATTTTAAACCTCCTATTCACCCCCCCCTCTAGTCTGTGTTCTTGATCCTACAAGTGGTACCAGAGCTAAGTACTCCATTAATTGCGGATTTAACCATCTTGGAGTAGAACAATGACTAGTGATAATGGGATTCATGTTGGGAAGCCACCGTTATTTGATGGGAACAATTATGATTATTGGAAGACTAGGATGTCAGCTCATCTCAAATCCATGAGTAGAAAGCTATGGAGAGTAGTAAGTGATGGATATGTCATTTTGGACTCAAAGAAATTGACACCCCAAGATGAGGAAAATGAGATACTAAATGATCAATGGGTTAATGTGCTCTTTAGTGCTCTTGATGTGACTGAATTTAATAGAGTCAAGAGCCTTACAAATGCAAATGACATATGGAAGAAGCTCATGGAAATTCATGAGGGCACATCAAGTGTGAAGGAGGCCAAATTATATTTGCTTAAGGGCAATTTTAGTGAATTTACCATGAAGAAGGATGAGAGTATAGCCGAGATGTTCAACCGGCTAAATGACATTGTGAATGACCTCAAGGGACTTGGCTTTGAGGTACCGAATGCGGATTTCAACTACAAGTTTCTTAGATGTCTTCCAGAAAGATATGACACAATTGTGACCTTACTTGTAAGATCAAATATGAAGACCGCAACTCCCACACAAATATTGGGAGAAGTTCGCACCCATGACATGTTCAAGAAATCTCAAGATAAAGCTCATGGGAGAGAAATTGATATGAAAAAGAAAAGTGTGGCATTCAAAGCTCAAGATAGCAAATATGAAGAAGAAAGTGGGTGCCAAGAAGAAAAATAGGATGAGGAGACGGTTCTCTTTGTCAAGAGATTCAATAGAATGATGAGCAAGAAGAACTTTGGCAAGAGAGGACAATCATCAAGAAAAAATCCTTTTGTGAACAAGACTTGCTTCTAATGTGGTGAAGTAGGTCATATCATTGTCAATTGTCCAAACAAGAAAGATGACAAGAACAAGAAGGACAAGAAAAATGATGAAAAGAAGAAGAAGAAGTTCATCAAGAAGAAGAAGAATGGCCAAGCTTATTTTGTTGAATGGGATTCCGATGCAAGCTCCGATGATGATGATGACAAACCATCCAAGGGAGTTTCTGGGATCGCCATCAAGGAGGCTCCATCACTCTTCTCTACACCACATTGTCTTATGGCAAAGGGTGGTGCAAAGGTACAACAAGATGGTGAACTTGATGAACTTTCTTATGATGATCTTGTTGAAATGCTCAATGATGCCGGTGAATTCATGACTAAGGAAAAGGCTAAGTTAAAGGACTTGAAGTTGAAGTTTAATTCTCTTCAAGATTCCTATGAGGAGCTAAAGACTTCTCATGAGAATCTCAAAGAAACTCATGAGAAGCTTGAGGAAGCTCACAATACCTTGCTTAATCATGAAAGAAAAACAACATTGAGCATTGGTGTTAGTTGTGATTTAATTGATGATAAACCTTGTGGCTCTAGCTCTACTAGTTCTTCTTGCACCAAAATTGATAACCCATCTTGCAATGAATCTTTCATTATGGAAAATGATTTGTTAAAGAAAGAGATTACTTGCTTGACTAATGATTTGAGAAAGTGCTATGATAGTAGAGCCAAGTTTAATCATTGTTGGGTAAGCCAAAAGTTCACCTTGAACAAGCAAGGGTTTGGGTACATTCCTAAGAAAGGGAAGAAGGCTTTTGTGCAAACCAAAACTACTTTTGTGAAGAGTAGTGGTAAGTCATATTGTGAAAAATGCAAGAATGTTGGTCATGTTGAGAAGAATTGCACCAACAAGAAAGTCATATCCTTTGATTCAAGTTACATTCTTATGAGAAATTCAAATGGCAATGTTAGTGCAAAATTTGTTGGGATACCTATAGATGGTGCTAAAAAGAATGCCATTTGGGTGCCAAAAGTCTTGGTCACTAACGTTCAAGGACCCAAGAAAGTTTGGTGCCTAAAAGAGTTACTTCTTTTTTGTAGGTGAATTACAAGTCCGGAGGAAGACATTGGGTGCTTGATAGTGGGTGCACTCAACACATGATAGGAGATCCAATTATGTTTTCGTCTCTAGATGAGAATGTGGTTGGCTATAGTGACATCATTTTTGGTGACAATAGACGGGGCAAAGTCAAAGGAGTTGGTACAATTCCTATCTCAAGTGATCATTCTCTTTCAAAAGTATTGTTGGTTGATTCTTTCAAGTTTAATCTCTTAGCGGTCACTCAACTTTGTGATTTTGGATATAAGTGTAGTTTCACGAAAGATGATGTTGTAGTGACTAGCTTGGAAGGAAAAGATCACATCTTTACAGGATTTAGATATGAGGATGTATATCTTGTGGATTTTGCTACTAAAGAGGCAAACTTGTCTACTTGCTTGTTCACTCGATCATCTTTTGGTTGGTTATGGCATAGAAGGCTTGGTCATGTTAGCATGAAGCAACACAACCGACTTTTGAAGCATGATTTAGTAGTTGGCTTGAAGAATGTGAAGTTTGAAAAAGATAAGTTATGTGGTGCATGTCAAGCCGGAAAGCAAGTTGCAAATGCTCATCCCACTAAGAGTGTCATGTCAACCGAGAGACAATTGGAATTATTACATATAGATTTATTTGGTCCTACAACATATAGAAGTATTGGTGGGAATTGCTATTGTCTTGTGGTAGTGGATGATTACTCAAGATATACATGGGGTTTCTTTATTCATGACAAGGCCGATACATATGACACATTCAAGAAATTCTTGACAAGGGCCGAAAATGAATTTGAGCTCAAGGTGAAGAAAGTGAGGAGTGACAATGGAAGTGAGTTTAGAAACACAAGAGTTGAGGAATGGTGTGATGAGAAAGGAATCAAGTATGAATTCTCAACCAAGTACACTCCGGAACAAAATGGTCTTGTTGAGAGGAAAAATAGAACTTTGATTGATATGGCAAGATCAATGCTCTCCGAGTACAATGTTTCGGATAGCTTTTAGGCCGAAGCAAATAACACAGCTTGTCATGCCTCTAATAGATTGTATTGCCATAGATTTCATAACAAGACCCCATATGAGTTGCTCATTGAAAGGAAGCCATATATCTCATATTTTTGAGTGTTTAGTTGAAAATGCTATATTCTCATGAAGGGAACTCGGTTATCAAAATTTCAAAGCAAATGTGATGAGGGTTTTCTTCTTGGGTATTCATCTTGTAGCAAGGCTTATCGGGTCTACAACAAAACACATGGCATTAGTTGAAGAAGCATATGATGTTGAGTTTGATGAAACCAATGGGTCTCATAATGAACAAGAAAATCTTGATGATGTGAGAATTGATGGTTTGAGAAATGCAATGAAAAATATGTAAATTGGTGATGTTAGACCAAGAGAAGAAGATGAAGATGAAGATGGTCCTTCTATCTCTATTAGAGTTTATCCTTCAACTTCTATCTCAAATGATCAAGCACAACCAATTGTACAAGATTCAAGTAATGATGATTCTCAAGTACAAGATCAAGTTGGTTCATCTAGTGCACATTCTCCATCAACTCAAGAACCCATTGTTCCTCAAAGAATTCATCATGTTCTTGCAAAGGATTACCCGGTGGATCAAATCATGGGTGATATTAGTAAGGGTGTCCAAACTCGATCTCGCATTGCTTCATTTTGTGAATATTATTCTTTTGTATCTTTTCTTGAACCTAACCGTGTAGATGAAGCATTGAGAGATCCAGATTGGGTGAATGCTATGCATGAAGAATTAAATAATTTCACCCGGAATCAAGTTTGGGATCTAGTTGAGAGGCCCAAGAATTATAATGTCATTGGCACTAAATGGGTCTTTAGAAACAAGTAAAATGAAGATGGAATGATTATGAGAAACAAGGCTAGATTGGTAGCTCAAGGCTTCACTCAAGTCGAAGGTTTGGATTTCGGTGAAACTTTTGCCCCCGTTGCTAGACTAGAAGCTATCAGAATCTTATTAGCTTATGCTTGCTCTCACAACATAAAACTTTTTCAAATGGATGTGAAAAGTGCTTTTTTGAATGGCAAGATTAGTGAACTTATTTTTGTTGAGCAACCTCTCGATTTTAAAGATCCCAAGAAGCCAAATCATGTATATAAGCTCTATAAAGCTCTTTATGGTCTTAAGCACGCTCCACGAGCTTGGTATGAAAGATTGAGGGACTTTCTTATCTCTAAGGGCTTCAAAATTGGTAAGGTTGACACTACTTTGTTCACTAAAGCAATTGGTAAGGATTTGTTTATTTGTCAAATTTGTGTTGATGATATTATCTTTGGTTCAACTAACCCATGTTTTTGTGAGGAATTTGGTGAAATAATGTCTAGAGAATTTGAGATGTCCATGATAGGTGAATTGAGTTTCTTTCTTGGACTTCAAATCAAGCAACTCAAGGAAGGCACCATTGTGTGTCAATCAAAATATGTGAAGGATATCTTGAAAAAATTTGGTATGGAAGATGCAAAACCAATCAAGACTCCTATGGCCACCAATGGGCATCTCGACCTAGATGAGGGAGGTAACCCGGTTGACCAAAAGCTTTACCGTTCTATGATTGGTACTTTGCTTTATTTGACCGCATCTAGACCCGACATCATGTTCAGTGTTTGCATGTGTGCATGATTTCAAGCCGCACCTAGAGAATGTCATTTGACCGCCATCAAAAGAATCTTGAGATACTTGAAATATACTCCTAATATTGGCTTATGGTATCCCAAGGGTGCTCATTTTGATTTGGTTTTATTCTCGGATTCGGATTATGCGGGGTGCAAGATTGATAGGAAGAGCATTTCCGGTGGTTGTCAATTTCTTGGTAGGTCTTTTGTTTCTTGGTCTTCAAAGAAACAAAATTCCGTAGCTCTTTGAACCGCCGAAGCGGAATATATTTCGGCCGGAAGTTGTTGTGCACAATTACTATGGATGAAGCAAACTCTTCTTGATTTTGGTGTGAAGTTTGATGAAATTCTATTATTGTGTGATAATGAAAGTGCCGTGAAAATTGCAACTAATCCGGTGCAACATTCAAGGACCAAGCATATTGATATCCGTCATCATTTTCTTAGAGATCATGTGAACAAGGGTGATATCAAGATTAATGGTATTGGCACGGATGATCAATTAGCCGATATATTTACCAAGCCTTTGGATGAATCTCGGTTCTGCAAGTGGAGAAATGAGCTTAATATCATTGACTTCTCAAATGTGGCTTGAAAACTAGCACATGTGGCATATGGTTCTTTCATGCATTATTTGTTTCTATTTTCTGAATTTTTGGAGCATTTTTGAGCCATTTATGAGTTTTCATGGTTTAACTTGATTTATTATGGATTCTTGTTGAAACTTGCTCATATGAGCCTTTGGATGGTGTTCATGCAAGTTTTGAGATTTTAGGAATTTTATATGAGCAATGATCCCAGATTGAAGTTGGAATTGAGAAAGTTGGCAAAATTCTGGGCTGTCTGAAATTTGGTACAGCAGACAGTCTGCGGGTAAGAGGCGGACGGTCCGCCGTTCATGAGACTTGTTTACCAGAGGCTCTGTAGAGAAGTTCTAAGCCGCAAAATTACACTGCGGACGGTCCGCGAAAAGACCGCGGACGGTCCGCTGATCATCGGTTCAACCTACAAGCTTCGGATACACCGATGGGTTGTCTACTGAGCAAGTCGCGGACGGTCCGCCGTTGGTGAGAAAAATTGAATAGAGGCAGTTCCAGTTGGGTGTGGATCAGATTTTTCCAAAGGCTGACGGTCCACCAAGGAAACGCGGATTGTCCGCGATTGGACAGATTGGTGGGGTCGGCCAGACTTGACTTATAATGGGTGTCCCTCTCACTCCCCCCACCAAACCGCACACACCTCATCCAAAAGCCATAGCTCTCTCTCTCAAGCACGTGGAAGAAGATCTCAAGGGGGAGGACTTTTGTCGTGGTTCTCGGACGGTCCAAGCACATCCTCGGACACTCCGCAACATTCTACACCATGTCCTCTCGGTATTTCGTCAAATCTCTAACTCTTGTTCATGGATTTCATCATTGGAAAGAGTTAGGGTTAAGGGCTCTGATCTATTTTTGGGCCATGGATTCTTGAAAATACTTGGGGGGTCTTGTTCCTAGTGATGAGGATGTACTATAGTTAAATTTTGGTTGGTGGATTTGATCTAAAACTCATAATATGGATGAATCAAAGTTTGGGGTGATTTTGGGCTCTCTGCGCTTGAACAGATGCATCGCGGATGGTCCGCGCCTGGCTGGCGGACGGTCCACCATTAGGCAGAATCAGCACATGGACACAGACAGTCCGCGGCCTTCATGCGGACGGTCCGCCAGTGCACAGAATGGCTGATTCTTGTTCTCTTGTGATGATCTTACTTGGCTTGGATATTATACTTGAATATATGAATCTTATGATTGATTATTGATCTCAGGCCACCCGGGAAGACCCTCTAGGCCACTACTTCCAAAATCAAGAAGGTTGTGTCTTCCAAAAGACAGAGACAGTGATGACTCTGATGATGTGGACTACGCTCCCAATCTCAGTGAGATGGCGGCAGTATCTTCAGTGGGTGATGTTGGTGATGAATCTTCAGAGGAAGAGACTGAGGAAGTTGAGGATGATATTACAGATCTGATGGGGGCTAGATCTTCCTAGCCGACAGTGGACTGCTGAGAGCTATGCCAATGCTAGAGCAGTGAATCAGTTCAACTTGCCTCGGGACATCAACATCCTCTTCTTCAAAACTGAGGTACAAAAAGATGCTTACTTTGGTCATCTAGTTAAGAAGAATGTATTCAAACATCAGATCATTGACCTAGGCTATATGAGATCACAACAAGTCATGTCTGATCCAGTGGATAGGTTTGAGCAAATGGGGTTAGCAAATTTTGTGTAGCATAAGTGTGATTGGAATGAAATAGTCATACGTCAGTGCTACGCCACCCTAGAGATCAACATGGTTGAGGAAACATTTTGGTGGACAACTGGCAAGAGAACCTATTCTGCTACATTTGCCCAGTTTGCTGAGGCTAATCAGTTGGATTATGATTTCATCACTAGTGAGGAAAGTGTGAATGTTGTGTTAGAAAACCTTCTAGATGAGAATGACTACCCCATGTACTATGAGGCTGCACATCTTGGTATTGCTAGAAGCTTTGGGGGCATTCAGGATCTGAGGCATCATCCTACAGTGATTAATAAGATTGTCAGAGTCACATTGATGCCTAAGAGTGGCAACGAGGACAAGATTAGAGGGCTATTGGAATGTGATATCTCATATCACGAACGGTAATAGAATAAATGTCATTGCTCTTATTATGGATCAGCTTGCAGATTTAAGGCTTAATATGGAGATGAACTTATATTTTGCTCCATATATTATGTCCATCATCAAGGTCAAGTCTAACTTTAGAGGGATATGTGAGAGCAAGCACACTCCTTTCAGGCTATTCAAGAATGACAATGCTTTTCTTTTGAGGCCTTTGACTCCTTTCCCTGGAAATGATATGGATGCTGAAGCACAGGAGTAGGATGGTGATGATGATAGTGATGATGATGCTCACATGGGAGCAATTGCAACTCAGCATCCCATGCCACCACCACATTCTCCAGTACAGCAGCAGTGGGCTCCTCCAGCTGGCTACTTTGACCCTTACTTTGCATCCATGTAGGAGAGCATGTCCTCTCAGATTGCGGGGTTGGCTAGTCAGATGTAGAGTCAGATGAACCTCAACTTCCAGAACATGCAGCAGCAGATGTTCCAGCCCATGATGGCTCAGATGCAGGGGGTTCAGGACAGTTTACACTTAGACATAGTAGTCTTGGACTCCCGCTTTGAGGATGTGCCCTCTTCTGAGCAGTTTGAGCAGCTTGAGCAGAGGCAGCAGTAGCTAGAGCAGCGCTTTGATACTTTCAGCACAGCCTTCACCGGGTTTTCTGACTACTTCTACTCAGTGTTTCCGGCTCCAGTGCCGCCTCCAGAGTTCTACCCGCACCAGCCGTTCTACCCACCGCCACCTCCTCCACCGCCGATGGATTGACGTTCTTGGCAATTGATGCCAAAGGGGGAGAAGGAGCTTTGGAGTGCTTGGATCTAGGGGGAGCTCATGGACTTCACATGGAAATCATTCGCTTTCGGCTTCCGCTTGCTACTCGTTTTTATTTGTGTTGAACTATTGCATTACATGTTTATGATTTGTGTCTTCCATGAACTCGGTTTGTGATTTGTGGTTGGATTCGAACATTTGGTTTGTAATGTGTGATGAACTATGTTGATTTGTGTTACTCTTATCTACTTATGTTCATCTTGTGGTTGTGAGGTTGTGCTAACTAAGCTAAAATTCATATCATATATATATCTTGTATCTTGTATGCCTCGATTTTGACTTGTAGGGGAAACTCCGTCAAAATTTTCAAATTTCATATATATGTGCTGTTGGTATTCATTCAAATTTATATGCACATATCAAGGGGGAGTTCTCTCTACTCATCGAACTTGGTGAATTTATTCATACCATATTTTGTAATTTTCAAGAAAAATGAGTAAGTTCTTCCAAAGTTCAATTCCAAGTCCACCTTATGCCTAGTGTATAAAGTTGACTTAAACACTTTTATCACTCCAAAATTTAGTATTGTCATCAATTACCAAAAAGGGGGAGATTGAAAGCATCTAGGCCCCTAATTCGATTTTTGGTAATTAATGACAACGAATTGTGGATTAACAATTTCATTCGAGATAATGAGCATAGGTTGATCCACGGATGAAAGGGATTTGGTTGTGAACGTGTGAAGTTTGGAGATGATATGCAAAGCTCGGGCTCAAGGCAAAGGTATAAAATAGGGCTCCTTGGAGCGGACAGTCCACTCCATGGAGCGCGGACGGTCCACACCCATACCAGAGAGCATGTTTGGCTCTGGTGGAAATTAGATGTGACTGGCGGACAGTCCGGCCCAGGTGGGCGGACGGTCTGCCGCTCTAACTCAAATTGTACCAGAGAGGGTGTTTTCTCTGGTTGAGGCGATGATCTGTGCGGCGGACGGTCCGCCCCTGGAGTGAGGACGGTCCGCCGGCTATTTGACAATTTGTACCAGAGACATTGTTGTCTCTGGTGGTTTTCAAGGATGAACGGCGGACGGTCCGCCCATGGGGCACGGACGGTCCGCCAGCTAATTTCAAAGTTGTACCAGAGACGATGTTCGTCTCTGGTGGTGTGGAACACATAACTGCGGAAGGTCCGCCCCTGGGGTGTGGACGGTCCACCAGGGCTGTAACTGATAGTTCTGACACACATTAAATGCACTCTAACTCACTGGTTTATAACGGCGGACGGTGCGGTTTTTGAACCACGGACGGTCCGTGACTTCGCAGAAAAGAGTGTAATGTCTAGTTTTTGAGGGGGTGTCTATATATATCCTATGCCCGGCCATTGGGAGGCTCTCTTGGCCATTTGGACTGCATACTTGACACTATAGAGCTAAGGCATCCCTCTCTCACACACACTTGCTTAGAGATTGTATTCTTGAGAGTGTGAGGGCTTCCTAGTGCATTGCATCTAGAGTTTGAGTTTTGTGTCACTAGGGAAACTTCAAGCAAGCGTCATCGACTTGTTACTCTTGGGAGTTGCCGCTCCCTAGACGGCTTGGAGAAGAGGATTTCGTGGAGCTCCTCCAAGGAGATTGTTGAGGAGCCCCGATTTCGGTTGTGAGAGGTCTTGTTCTCACCTCACCTGAGTGGTGAAGAGCAACTCTAGTGGACTCGAGGTGTGGAGCGGTTCCTTGATTCAAGCCGGCTCAAGATCAAGAGGTTCTTGATAGAGGAGCAGTTGATTCTTGGAATACACCTCAACGTGGATTAGGGGTGACCGTCAAGTCATCGACACCACGGGATACATTCATGTGTCAAGCTTGGTTACCTCTCTTGGCCACTTTAATTCTTGTTTTTACTTTGAGCAATTTACTTTACTAGAGCTTGATTTGTATCTTATCACCCTAGGTTGCAAACCCATTTAGAGATAGTAGTAGTATGACATAGGGCTTTCCTTTGTTACTAATTAAATTTCTCTAGTGTTGATGGTTTTAGATTTTAAACCACCTATTCACCCCCCTCTAGTCGGTGTTCTTGATCCTACAATGTGAAGATCAAGCACCTCCTCCTCTGCTGCGTACAACTGGCGCTACCTGAAATAACCGTCAAGAACCGACCTTGGCACACTATTGATAGGACCCCCTCACCTCACTTGTAACACACACCTTGGGATCTTGAGTGCCTCATAATTTCTGTTCATCCTTTGTAGAATAGGGAGAGTGTGAGGTGAGAGCTTAGACGGAAGCCGGGCTAAAGGGGTGGAGTCGAGTTCTCTCGACCTTACCCCATCTTGTACCCACCTCGGGGGAATTCTTATAATCAAGTAAGTTTTCCTCGCTTGTCTTTAGTTCCTCGCTAGTTTACTTTTTACTTAAGTTACTTGCTTAGTTACTCTCTTTGATATGTGGGATCCCTTGTCTGTGTGGATAGCAAGTTCTGTCCATTTAGGCGTGGTGCCTAGGCTTGGTAGTTATCTCGGGTTGTGTTCCACCCCACGATACCGCAGTGGTAGGCGGCAAGTGGTGACAGCCTTGTCCATCCCTAGAAGTCCACAACGTTCGGGTGTTTTCATAGCAATAGGATTGCCGAAAGTATGTTGGGCCCCTTCCCATCCCTTTCTGAGCCCTTCGCTTAGGCCGCCGAAACAGATCAAGTTAGTAGCTTCTCAAGTTATCTTAGTAATTAGAATTCTATCTAGAGATAAGCCCTCTACCCTCGTACCTCTGTTCCCCAGCGGGTCTGGTTGAATCGCTCCAGACCACTAGTCAAAGCTTATCGTTCCTTGGATTCGATATCCCAGGCCTACTCACCTGGTGAAAGCTACAATCGGTCTCTGTGCGCTTGCGGAGTAATTCATTAGGCTAAGGAGTGCCAACAAGCTTTCTGGCGCCGTTGCCTGGGAGCGGTAGCAACACTAGTACTAGAGCTTTTCAGCTGTACACTTATCCATCCATCCATCCACCTTTCCACATGGAGTATCCTCCTAGTTATCCGGCAGTTCCATACCGCGAGTATATGGAACCAACTCCATCCTGCCATCCCATCCTGTCTAATGGCTACGAGATCTATCCCAGTCTCGTAGCCATGGTTCGTGCACCACCCTTCTCTGGTAGAAGAGACGAATGCCCCTACACTCACTTGCAAGAATTCGAGGAGAATTGCTCTCTCCTTATCATACCCGGGATGAACCAGAACACCCTGCGGTGGAAGCTATTTCTGTTCTCTCTGATGGAAAGGGCAAAAACCTGGTACTACCGGACTGCAGTGAGAGTTGGAGGGGATTGGATTCAGCTATAGGACGAGTTTTGTCTGTTCTTATTCCCTGTTCCTAAGGTGCTTCCGCGTTGCATCCAGCTGCTCACTTTTGAGCAAGGCGACAATGAATCACTTGGGGCAGCGTGGGCGCGATTCACGCATCTCGCGACCTCAGGTCCCCCTCACAAGATTGCTGAGGAGATGTTGATGCAACACTTCATCTACGGCCTCAACCCGGAAAGCGGGCGTTTCTTGTACCTCGCTTCCGAGGGATCAGTCTTGTATACGACAGTGGCTGAAGTTAGGACCATCCTAGAGAAGGTCCTTAACTCTACTGCTTACACCGATGTCTTTGACGATCCTCCCGAGCCAGAACTTCCGCCCACTGAAAGGCAGCCACTCCACATCCTTTCCGTTGTTTCCTCTCCACCTCCACCACACATAGAGGAAGTCACCGAACCACCCAAGTCCTCAGATCATGAGCCACTCCTTAAAGAATTGCCTATGTTCATACCTGACCTCTTCTCAGAGGAGGAAAACATCGAACTCGATCATGTTTCAAACATGCCAAAGGAACATAAGTGCATTTGCTCACGATCGGAGGCGTTCATTCCTGAAGCCACCTCGTAGATTGAGGATCTTTCTGCGATTATGAGCCGGGAATGGACAGAAGAAGCAGAATCCTGCGGTAGTATCATCTAGATCTACCGGAATCCCAGACTTCTCTTTTGCACTACTCGAGACGGCTCTCGGCCACAAGAGGCCTTTTACGACCCAAGGGTCGGGGTGAACATAATGTCCAGAGCTCTGGCATACCACATCTCGCCCGAGCAGCCCTTGACCCTGTCTCGTAAACACCTGAAATGGATTGACGGCAAGATCGTGGAGAGTCGAGGTATTCTCCGAGTTGTTCCATTCATGATGGAAACCAACAAGGTCTACCTAGACTTCCACATCTTCGATATCCCTGAAGGTGTAGAGTTCCTCTTAGTCGGAAGGCCAATAGAGCCTCTCGTCAACCCCAACAGAGACTGAGCCACGCTCGAGGTTTGGGTTGGCAGAGATATCATCCCGGTCAGCTTAGTTCGATCCTGGAACACCATAGCGGAAGCTAGACCGGAGCAAGACCCACTTTGAAGAGGTTGTGTGCACCATCCAGGAAGGGTAAACTCAACCCTAACTTGATGACGATGCCACTCATTTCACCCAGGAAAAGGAATAGGACGGCCAGAGTAAGCTGGACGGAGAGGTGCCACCGCAACCTACTCTCCCAGAGCTGAAGCTGCTACCTCCTGGATTGAAGTACGCCTTTCTTCACAACAACGGAGCCATGCCAGTCGTCATCAGCGACAAGCTGACAGTTGCAGTTCTGGAGAAGTACCGACCCGTCATCGGGTATTCTCTGCAGGACTTGAAGGGGATTAGCCCCAATCTGTGTACCAATCGTATCCCTATGGAACCGGACCATAAGCCGTCGAGAGAGCACCAGCGGCGGCTTAATGATGCGATGATGGAGGTAGTCAAGAAGGAGGTTCTGAAATTATTGCACGCAAGTATCATATACCCCATGCAAGATAGTGAATGGGTCAGCCCAGTTCAATTAGTCCCAAAGAAGGGAGGCATGAGAGTGGTCCAGAACAAGAGAAATGAGCTCATACCTCAGAGAACCATTACTGGTTGGCGAATGTGTATCGACTACCGGATGCTTAACAAAGCTACCCGGAAAGATCACTTCCCACTGCCCTTCATTGATGAAATGCTTGAACGGCTGGCCAAGCATTCCTATTTCTGTTACCTCGATGTCTATTCTGGTTATCATCATATTTCTATCCATCTTGATGACCAGAATAAGACTACCTTCACCTGCACGTACGGCACGTTCGCCTACCGGCGAATGTCCTTTGGTCTCTACAACGCACCTGCTTTTTTTTCAGCGGTGTATGATGTCGATCTTCTCTGACTTGATCGAGAACATCATGGAAGTTTTCATGGATGATTTCTCGGTCTATGGAAATAGTTTTGATGAATGCCTTGAGAATTTAGATAAAGTTCTCAAGAGATGTCAAGACACGCACTTGGTCCTTAATTGGGAATAGTGCCATTTCATGGTCAGAGAGGGGATTGTCCTCGGACATAGAGTGTCCTGAAAGAGGGATAGAAGTGGATCGGGCAAAGATAGAGGTGATCGAGCAATTGCCACCCCCGACGAATGTCAAAGGGGTGAGAAGTTTTCTGGGCCACGCTGGCATTTACCGGAGATTCATCAAGGATTTATCCCGTATAGCCCGACCCTTGACAAATCTCCTTGCCAAGGTTGCCCCTTTCAACTTCGATGACGATTGGCTCCTAGCCTTCTACACCCTCAAGAAGGCACTCGTTACCGCACCCATCATACAACCCCCCGATTGGAGCCTTCCATTCGACATCATGTGCGATGCTAGTGACTATGCCGTTGGAGCAGTGCTAGGTCAGTGCAAGGATAAGCAACACTACGCTATATCTTATGCCAGTAAGACACTGACCGGCCCCCAGCTTAACTACACCACAACGGAGAAGGAACTGTTGGCTGTGCTCTTTGCCATGGACAAGTTCAGGTCCTACTTGGTTGGTGCTAAAGTGATAGTGTACATGGATCACGCTGCACTTAAGTACCTACTCACCAAGAAGGATGCTAAGCCATGACTCATCCATTAGATTCTGCTCCTTCAAGAGTTCGATCTTAAAATAAGGGACAAGAAAGGAGCAGATAATTGTGTGGCTGATCATCTCTCCCGGATGCAAATCCAAGGATCGGATCTTCCGATCAACGATTATCTGAGAGATGATACTCTCCTGAAGGTCACTGCATCCAGTCCATGGTATGCTAACCTAGTGAACTTCATGGTGACCAGATACATACCTCCAGGAGGAGACAAGAAGAGGCTGATTCACCTCAGCAGATTCCACCTTTGGGACGACCCCTATCTATTTAAGGTCTGTGCCAATGGTCTACTTCGTCGTTGTGTCCCGCTTTGTGAGACCCGGAGGATTCTTGAGCGTTGTCACTCCTCGCCTTATGGAGAACACTACGGAGCATTCCGTACCCATGCAAAAGTTTGGCAGAGTGGTTTCTTCTGGCCAAACATGTATGGAGATGCCAAAGAATTCGTCCGGCGTTGCCCAAGATGTCAGAAGCACGGGAATATCAATTCCTGAGGTGCTATGCCCTTGAAGAGTAACCTTCAAGTGGAAATTTTCGACGTATGGGGAGTAGACTTCATGGGTCCCTTCCCTATGTCAGAGCAGTGCGAGTACATCTTGGTGGTTGTGGACTACATGTCCAAATGGGTAGAAGCACTTCCTTGTGTTGTGGCCGACTCAAGGAGCTCCAAAAGAATGTTCCAGGAAACAATATTCCCACGCTTTGGAGTTCCACGAGTCGTGATTAGCGATGGAGGCTCACACTTCATCGTTAAAACCTTCAAGTAGTGCCACAGCGAACTTGGAGTAGACCACCAGATTGCTACTCCATACCATCCCCAAACAAGTGGTCAGGCAGAAACGTCTAACAAGCAAATCAAAAACATTCTGCAAAAGACCGTAAATGCCATGGGAAGGGATGGAAGAGCAAATTACCTGAGGCACTTTGGGAATACCGGACAACTTATAAGACCCCGATAGGGATGACTCCATACCAACTGGTTTATGGCAAGACCTGCTATCTTCCAGTTGAGCTAGAATTCAAGTCCCATTGGGCAATCAAGAGGTGGAATATGGACATCCAATCAGCTGGAATTAAGTGACAGATTCAATGAGCTGAATTGGATGAGTGGAGGGAAAAAGCGTACCATAGCTGCAGGTTATACAAGGAGCGTACGAAACGTTGGCACGATAAGCGAATCAAGATCAAGCAGTTCAAGACAGGGGATAAAGTACTCCTCTTTAACTCCCTCATTCGATTGTTTGGTCATGGTAAGCTTAGAAGTAAGTGGGAAGGCCCTTACTTAGTGCTTGACGCCGCTGATCACGGCGCGATGACCCTCCAAGATGATGACGGGAACACTTTCAAGGTTAACGGCCAAAGACTAAAAGTGTTCCTAGAACAAGAAATGCCGGAACTCGAGGAAGTAGACGTCTTCGAGCTTTCCGAGATATGACAAATCTCATCTATGGTCCTCGCCAGACCCGAAACTGGCCTTATCATAGGATAGAACCCTTCTCTGTTCTATTCTTTTCTTCTCTTTCTACCCCTGAGAAAACCACCTCAAGAATTGAGTCCTACACTTGACGAGAGAACCTCTGCCAGAAGACCGGGGCCCACACTTCAGAGTGTGGGGCCGGCCGGCCTTCCTTGGGCCACCTGGCCTCCCCCCGGATGCGTTCCGGAGAGCCATTGCACGGCAACGCTCCTCATTGAGTGAATGTTCCACTTCTGGAGGAGCTCCACCTATCAGAGTCGATTTAAGTCGGGAGGCTTCTTCCTCCTTGCCATTCCACTTTCTTCCTGCAAGCCCAGACTTCGATCACCAAATCTTTAGCATAGATCACGTCCATGGCATCACAATCCTCGCCCAGAACTCCACAATCCGTTGCCATGGACAGCTCCACCCCTTCCGCTCCATCCAAGTCGATCCAGAGCCAGAGTTTAGACTACAGCCTCCGGATCATCGAGCCAATCCCTATGGCCGACACCCTCACATCGCCGCCCGGCCTCCCCCTCATGCCGATCGTCTCTAGCTCGCGCGGCGTCGCCCTCTAGAAGCTTTGCATCAAGGGGCAATGGGAGGATTGGCGCGCGTACTCCTGGACGACCAACCATTGGGATTCCCTCCCCGCGCAAGGCCATCGGGAAGCGTCTCGTGCTGTCATCTTCCGGCGGCCACGTGATGCAAATCGCCGCCCTCCAGGCAGTGATGCCCAAGTCCCCGGAGTATTCTCCGGCCAGCCCGAGTCCACCACACATCCGTGTGGTTGGGCGGAAGGTAGGCCACGGGAAAGAGCTGCACCCGCCGTTGGATCGAGAGGAGGGGGAGTCAATTGACTCCAACCTGGGATCGGTGCGACGGTTCAAATCGCCACCACCGATCCGGGGCCCTCCGGAGGTCTACGCCTACACTGACAACGACGATGAGGAGGAGGAGGAGGAGAGACATCACCGCCCTCCGTGAGCAGCTTGCTGCTTTTAAACTCCGGCTCAACAATATGGATGAGCGGGTGGCGGAGTCCGAGATCGACCGGATGGATGTAGATGACAAGGTGGACATGCTACACAATGTCGTTTGTTCAAAGATCAAACATCTTGCAAAGGCTACCGGGAATGAGGAGCTTTACCGAGCCCCTGACCCGAGGGACTAGATCTAGATAGGGAGGATTAGAATAAATAGATTAGGTGTAGGTGTTGTTTTATTTCTTTCATTTTGTTTCCTCATCTCCAGCACCTTAGTTTGTTTTGTTTAGAAAATTTTGAATTGAATAAAACAAAGTTCCCCTATGTCATGTTTTTGGTTGGGACACACTTGTGTGCCAACCACACCCTTGTTCTCACATTCTATGAAGCACCCATGAATTTGCAGCATACACAATGAATGGAGAGCACCAGAAAAAAGTTGAGGGCAATTCGCTTTAGAAAAGACCGGATGGCCAAATTTGTGCTGATCGGCATACCAATTCTGCAATCTGCGGCAACACCCAACGGAATTGTGACACACGCAGCACAACGGACACATTGCAACAGGCCATTTGCGAAATGGTGGAGAATTAGGCCGTCCGGCCTAAATCTAGGCCGCCCGGCCCCACTGTCAGCAAAACGCCGAGGTCTTTCTCGTGCTGCAGGTTTGCAACTCCTATAGCTTACTTCTCTAAAAGACCAGTTCAAATTGTGCCTGGTTTAATACAAACTAAAATTTGAACAAGAACTTAGAGAAAGATGGAATCATTTCATGACAATCAATACATGCCTAAGTTTTATTTCTAATGCAAGTATTTACATGCCTTTGGAACTCAACTATGTTAGGATCATTGGATCTTTTGCTTATTGACTCTTATGATACTTTGAACCGAGATCATGCTCGTTCTAATTCAAGGATTTGGAGGAATTTATTTTGAAAACAAAAAAATCATGGCAACTCTCCTTTGCTCAACCACCACCAATGCCATATACATTCATGAGAATAGTTCTATGATTCCACATAGCTATCTTGAACATTTTGAGCTCGTTCAAACTTATTGCCTCACAAGTGTGTTATGTACATTTCTTACTTAGGCCATACACATACACAACATCAATCACTGTCCGTCATGACTAATACAAAAGCTCATCATCCCCCTAAAACAAAAAGGAAAGCAAGTAAAGTGAGTCATCATACTCATGGATTTGTGTTCAAAAAAAAGAGAGGGGAAGATGATAAGAGCAAAAATATAGATGACGGACAAGTGCCAATGTTTACACTAGCACATGGTCAAAGTAGTTTAATGGCATAACTACTTAGAGACATTTTGTTTGAACTTGCAAGACAAATGGAAAAAAGATAAGCATATGCCTTTGTTTCCATACAAAAGAGAGAAGTTACCTTTGAGAGAATCATATACCATGAGCATCTAGAGTTTGCCTTATTTCGAAAATCTGAAAACCCTCCAAACTCCAAGAAGGAGGACTTGAATTGATTTGTGTGATGAGTTCTGAGGGTCAATAGACAGAAGTGAAGATGTTAGCCACCTGGAATCCAAGGTATGTTAGAAAGCTAAGAAATAACTCTTATGCATAGTTTGAGTTCATGAAACCAGTCTTCGCTCTTTTCTCAACCTTATTGCTCGGGGCGAGCAAAGTCTGGCTGTGGGAGTGTGTTGGCGGTCGATAACGATGGTTTTCACCACCAACGCTCCGCCTGATTTCATGAAATGTAGGCCTTATCCATGCCATAACCATTACTACTAATGAGTTCCACAAGTTTTGGTGTTTATTTGATCTCAGGGATGATATATCCAAATTTGACCCAAAACGGACGCTGTTTGGACCGGAACGCCCGAATCCGACCGACCGGCATACTTTCGATGGAATCTTGGCACGAGACTTTACCAAAGTCACATAGAGGGAGAATCCAAGCCATCCCAATGGGCTATATCAAGAAATGCACAACTTGGACCCGGAAGGCTTGGACCCATATCCAAAAGAGATGCCAACCTTGGCCATGATCAAGTATTCAACATACACCCTATCCAAGATTGATCCATGGATAGAGAGGAGCGTGTCAGTGCAACGGAGGACCAAGAGGCCGCCAGAGGCAGGCCACCCGGCCCCAAGGAGGCTGCCCGGCCCAAAAGAACGTCGGTTGATCAAACCGCCTGAAGAACCGACTCCTGGAGGAGATCAAGACCGTCCCACAAAAAGGCTCACTATAAATAGGACCCCCTCACCTCACTTGTAACACACACCTTGGGAGCTTGAGTGCCTCACAATTTTAGTTCATCCTTAGTAGAATAGGGAGAGTGCGAGGGGAAAGCTTTGGCGGAAGCCGGGCTAAAGGGGCGGAGTCGAGTTATCACGACCTTACCCCCATCTTGTACCCACCTCGGGGGAATTCTTATAATCAAGTAAGTTTTGCTCGCTTGTCTTTAGTTCCTCGCTAGTTTACTTTTTACTTAAGTTACTTGCTTAGTTACTCTCTTTGATCTGTGGGATCCCTTGTCTGCGTGGATAGCAAGTTCTGTCCATTTGGGGTTTCTTCTTGCCTTAGCGCGAGGCGGAAGTCAGTGACTCGATAGTTTGGACGTGGTGCCTAGGCTTGGTAGTTACCTTGGGTTGTGTTCCACCCCACGGTACCACAGTGGTAGGCGGCAAGTGGTGATAGCCTTATCCATCCCTAGTAGTCCACCACGTTCGGGTGTTTTTATAGCAATAGGATTGCTGAAAGTATGTTGGCCCCCTTCTCATCCCTTTATGAGCCCTTCGCTTAGGCCGCCGAAACAGATCAAGTTAGTAGCTTCTCAAGTTATCTTAGTAATTAGAATTCTATCTAGAGATAAGCTCTCTACCCTCGTACCTCTATTCCCTAGTGGGTCCGGTTGAATCGCTCCAGACCACTAGTAGAAGCTTATCATTCCTTGGATTCAATATCCCATTCTTACTCACTTGGTGAAAGCTACAATCGGTCTCTGTGCGCTTGTGGAGTAATTCGTTAGGATAAGGAGTGCCAACACTTGCTTTTTGTCTTAGCAGTAGGAGATATCCACCCCTGGGAGCTCCCATTCTCAGAAGACAAGTAATCATGTTCAGCATCCATTAAATCCTCTTCTTGAGTCAATTGAGCATCATCTTGTTAGCAAGAGTAAGAGTTGGCCATTTCATCTCATCCATCAAGTAAGAGCCTTGTGCATTATGGACTAGAATTTTTCCAGCAGGGATTTCAGCTCTAGAAATTTTTTCCTTTGTTCTGCTAAATCATCCTAAGGGAGATCCTGACTGGTGTTTGTGTCCTCCACCACCCTATCTTGAGATAGTTGACTGTTCACATCCTGCTCCTCACAAGAATGCTCCCTAGACATGTTTTGTGATAGCACAAAAACTGACTCATTCAGCATCACCTCCCCTTTTGTTCTGCACCCTCTTCCTGAGAGAGGTCCTGACTAACATGATCAGCAAGTAGTGTATCTGATAAGGTGATAGGCTCATAAACTTGCGCTATGTAATCTTCATTTCCCAACTGAATACAGGAATCCATAGGAGCATGGTCATCAGGGGTGCCATCTTTGATTATTCCTCCATGCTGTCATCTTGGGAATCCTCTTGGCTATTCTCCTCTTGTTTGCCATTTGTGTTACCAGAACTATCAGTATTTTTCCCTCTCAAATTCCCTTTGTCCTTACCCTAATCTTGCCCATCTCTCCCTCCTTGTCTGTCATTGGATCTCCCTTGATCCACCTGACTATCCTCATTAGCTGAGATTCTGTGCCTACCTCCTTCTACTACAATCTTAATTTCATAGCCAACACCATTGAAGAAGATCTCAACAAAAGCTCTGAGCTTACTAGGATCTCTGCAATTAACCCTCACCCTGATAGGTTCATCTCTGAGAAGACTAAACTCATCCACCTTAGCTGGTTCAGCCACAAGGGAAGCTATCTCCTTGATTATATCTACTTCTCTTGCAAAGCTAGGCACCCTAGAGATTCTTACCCAAGCTGGTTGGAGAACTGAAGATGCAGTAGGGTCGATATTGGATTTTAGAATCTAGACCCTTAAACCATGCAAAGCTAAAGCCACACCAGAAAGCTTAGAGAAAGTCTCAAGTGAGCTATGGTCAAGAAAACAACTCTGAACTCATCTCTAGTTAGCTACTTGACCTGAAAATCCCAGTCAGCTTTAACAAGATTTTTCAGCTCCTCATCCAGTTTTCCCTAAGAAGCATCACCTTCTTGAACTACAATTAAGCCACTGTGTTTGATCGAAGTCCCTTTGTCTAGAATTTCCATAGCATAGAATCCATGTCTCGGAATACCAAAACCATACATCATGATCTTCCTCTGGTGGATTCTTGCACATTCCGCGGCCATGTGGCCTGTCTGTTTGCACTTATAGCAGACCGGCTCATTTGTACAGTTGAGTTGGTGATGGCCGACCTCTGTGCATCTGAAGCACTTGGAATTCTCATCTGATTTGCTCGCCCCTTGACCAGAATTCAGATTATCTCCTTTGGCCCTAGGTATCTTCTTCCTCAAATCACGAGCACGAAGATTCTCACCCAAACAAAAATTTCTCTGAGACCCTGTATCACAAAATACTTCTCGCGCGCGGGCCTGAAAGGCTCCCCTGACCCCATCACCCTGACGCTCGAATCTCCCCTAGAAACGATTCTCATCCCACATCTAGTCTCTAGATGAGAATCGAGATCCCTCACCTGGTCTGTTTCATGTAGCTCGCTGGAGCTTGAAGCGCAGATATCTCTCTTGGTGCCTGTCTGGTCCCAGCAGGTCATCCTCATCCATCCAGTTCTCCTTCTCAACCGGACGCTTTGCCCTCATCAGTGGTGGCTGTAGGAATATGGGGTCACAAAAACAAAAATTTTCTACCGCATAAACCAGGATTACTGTAGTTATAGATCACGGGATTACCACTAGACGCGCGGTTACGGAACTTCTGTAGCGCATTGGTGTAGTGCAGATGGAAGCCGGCTGTGCAGTTGCGTGAACCACCTCACGAATGGCTCGTCCTTGTGCAGCAAGCGTAGCACCTCCACGAAGTCCACACGTACGGGAAGAAGCGTCGCACTCCGGATTGCTAGATCCGCAAGAGCAACTAGGGCCTGCTGCACAGGAGGAGGAGCAGGAAGGAGAAGGGGGCGGCTAGGGCTACTGGTTCGGGAGCCCCCTCCCCCCCTTCCCTCCTTTTATAGCCCTGGTGGGCGCCCCTAGATGGGCCCTAGTGGGCCCCACCTTGGGCGCCTCCTTTAGGTGGGCTGCTCTAAGCCCCCACCAAAGGTCCAACCCTATGGGCCCCTCAAGGACCATTAGTGCATCAAAGCCCAGGCTAATTTGGATCTCATCCTCATTAGGATTCTGGCCCTTAAGTGTGTGACCCTATAGGCTCACGCGTGAATAGACATGGCCCAGTACTCCTACTGGCCAATAGTTGATAGCGGTCTCTAGCAAGACGTGTCAACTCCTATGCACGTGCGAATCATATCTGTCGAGCCATCACAATCTTATACATACTATTCCCTTTGCCTCACGATATTTGGTCTAGCTTAAAGCCGACCAATCTTTCTCGATCCCGTGATTCAGAATTCTTGGTTAACTCTTAACCCTAGCATGGCCATGCATTTCCTGATCCGAATCACTCGAGGGGCCCAGAGATATCTCTCTCTCTTGTAGAGAGGGGCAAATCCCATCTTGACCAACTATGTCTCACAGCATGCTTCTTGACAGACCCGAAAGCCACCTTTATGACTACCCTATTACGGTGTAGCGTTTCATGGCTCCTAAGTAAGTCGGTTCACATCTTGAGTACATACGGCGATCTCAGGTCTTAGGACACAGTGTATATATTGTGTAATGAAAAGTCATCATCTCGTGTTGGGTCAATTCAGTCTCATGTCTCACATGAGCCCACATTATTAGTTTGACATCCCCATGTGCATGACTTGTGAAATGTAGTCAATCAACTAATACATGTGCTAATCTAATATTCATGTGTGTCCTTACATTAACTCCGACTAGGAGCACTTTAGAATATTCATACAAGTAAAGAGTTTCACAAATACTTCATATAAGCATTAATCAATACTAGTTGTCATCCATGAATATTCAAGGAATACTTTATTAATCATGAATACAAGGAAATATGATTGCCTCTAGGGCATATTTCCAACATTGCCGAAGGTTGTCGTCGGGCCATCGTCCCTCCCCTCACTGCCTGAGCAAAGGAGTGGGTTAGCGGCACCGCCACCACGCGTCGGACTCGACACACACTCCCTCCAAATCTCAGGATCTCTGCCCTATGGGCTGGGAATCCAATCCCTTCTGCAGCGCTCTGCTTAGAGATCTAGAGCCATTTGTGGCCCGGTAGTCTCCAGGAGTGGGCGTGAATCGCTTCATGGGTTAGCCCATCACTGTAGCAGCCAGGCCAGGTCAGATCCGGGTTGGATTCATCTTCATTTGAAGCTCCCGCGCTCATGTCAGGGCCTTCATCCTCTGGATGATGATTGCAAGTCAACCCAGTTGGGATCCAGGCTAACGATTTCTCCAAATTCTCCATAGCAGTATCTAAATCAGAACAAATTTTATCCTCTGATGGGAAAAAATAGCTGGGATTTGATATCCGCTGCCAAATTTTCTCTCTCAATTCTATGATTCCATGCAGTAGATTGAAGAGAACCAGGATGAAATAGAGGAGCCGATCTCCCCCCAAGAAGAGGGAAATCCCACTCGAAGGAAGAGGAAGGAGGAGGAGGATTAGTAGACACCCTCGTCGCATAACTCACCCCCCCCCCCTTGCCCAAGGGCAGCGGCGCAGAATATGCCCCTCCGACAGCTCTATTGGGTGTATTGTTCGCTCATGCAGTGCCCTCCTTACAGCTTGACGGGCAACAACAAACTCTTGAGGAGAAGAGCCAGAATGGATATGGATCACAGTAGTGTCACCATGATGCCTCCTTATGTGGGTAATGGCTCTATCTTCGATGATGATAGAGATGACAAAACTCATGTTAATTCCATCTCTTTCCTCTCTTAATATCATAGGAGAAGAGTCGCCCAATGCAATTATAAGAGCAAGGCTAATAATAGAGCAAAGTGCTTGGCTAGCCAAGTAACTAGAGCCAAGCTACACAACAATTAGCCTCTTACTTGTCTACAAAATTTCTTTATTAATATTTGTTTCTCTTCTCTCTCCTATTCCTCCTCACATTCATATGTATTGGGATCCATTAATGCATATGCATTCGTGCCCAGCTTGATGCTAGAACAAGAGCCAAGCTCTCTTCTCTCTCCTCACTTCTCTCCTTCACATCATCAAAATTGCTGATTAGCTTGGCATAAGCCAATTATTGTACTTGCTCTAACTTGTTTTAACCATTCTACCGCATCGATCCAATGCATTTGGACGTACATGATATACAATTAAGAAGACACTAATTTATCATTAGCAACGAGACAACAAATATATGTTATGCATCTTGTACCACATTTTGTCGTAATGTGGGATCGACTATTGGATCCGGGTCGTGTGGGGCCCACGTCGGGTCGGTGACAAACAAGCCAGGAGCTTGGGGCGGTCCTGAGAGGAGCAGCACCGGGCGCGGTGGGTAGATCATAGCTAGGGATGGAAACAGTAAGGAAACAAGAAAATGGTTATCCGAGATATCCGTATCCGTATCCGTGCGAATTCGATCCGTTTCCATCCTTAATCACAGCATCACCACGTATTGGTGTCTGACGCTACCTCGACATAGTGATCCTACAGTACATATATAAATTCAAAATGTTTAATAACTTCAGTTGCAATAATAATTACCATAAATAAGGTCAGCGTGTGGGGCCCATGACACGTGGAGCCAAGGTCAGCGTGTGGGGCCAAGGTCAGTGTGTTGAGCCCACATCGCGTGAGGACCGGCCAGGTGGGGCCAGGGCGCACGCAGCCGACGGTGCGCGAGCGGGCGCGGGCCCGCGCGCTGCAGGGCCGACGGGATGCAGGGCGCGCGGGCAGGGCAGGCTTAGGACGGCGGCGCGCGCGGCAAGCCGGCACGTGGCCGACGGCGCACGGCTGGAGGGGCTCGGCAAGCCGGCGCGCGGCAAACTGGGGGACGGCAGGCTGGCATTCGCGCGGCGGGAGGACGTACGGGGCCGAGGGCAGCGTGGTGCGGACCGCACGCGGGGCCAAGGCCGGCCGGCGAGAGGAGGACGAGGAGGAGCGCGCCGCCTGTGCGGGGGACGTACCGACGGTTCCGGTAGCCTGACGGCGCGTCGAGGGGGACGAGGAGGAGCCGGCGCAGGGACGGCGGTCCGGCAGCCTGGTGGCGCGTGTTGGTGTCTCTTATGCTCAATATGAATAGGTATTCTACAAGCGCACAGAATCACCGGTGTAGCACTTCACCACGGAGTATTCTGAGGTATCGTGAAATCCTCAGGGAAGCACTATAGTAAAGTGTATTGTAAATTGTAGTGGCAACCTTTACTGAGTTTATCAACTGACTAATTCAGTAGGGGTAACCCAGATAACGGGTAGGATAAATGGCCAGTCTATGACCGTTTGACACATAGGAGATTCCATACCTTAGCAAGGTAGCAGCTGGGAGGACAACGAGCGAGAAAGGACTCCTGAAACACTTCTAAACTACTGAGCTAGCCTCGCTAGAACTAATCTAAGCTTCTATCTTGAGCTAGCCTCACTAGAACTAATCTAAGCTTCTCTTGATGTCGGAACCAGGAGCTTACTTCGGCGGCCTAAGAGAAGGGCTCAGACAGGGATGAGAAGGGAGCCCGACGTCGTTCGGCAACTACTGCTATGAAAACACCCGAACGTGGTGGACTATGAGGGACGGACAAGGCTTTCACCACTTGCCTCCTACCATTGTGGTGCCTCCTACACACTTTCTAGCAAGCACTGAGTCAGACACCACGTCTGCAATCGGTACCAGGCTGCCCCGCGTGCCGCGGTGGCAGAGCACGCCTCAACCACCCGCATTGAATGCGGTAGGTGGGCGAGTCTTCCAGTGGAAGACCCGCGCCCGCGCCTGCAGGACACGTAGCGCCTCCGGACCCCCCCAGAGGTATGTTGGTTCTACGCGCGTGGGAGGTCCGGATGGACGCGGGAGGTCCCGGACCCCTATGGGGGGTCCGGGGCCTCAGCTGTTGGCTCGGAGCTTCCCCTCCTTAGGGCTACGTGGCGTCACCGGACCCGTCCCAGAGAGGGGAGCAGGTCCGGGGCCGTTGGCCCGGTGAGCAAAGAGCCTGACCCGTGGGGCCTGGCTGCTCCGCCCCTCATCGCGTAGTTACGGATGACTATGCGAGTCCTGCCTTGCTACAGTAAGAGTGGGTATCCCTGCTACAGGGTACCGACAATTTATATATATTAATATGACCGTCTACATTGCACTCTTTAATCGGAATATCTAGTAACATTGTACCATTGCTCTAATAAAAACCACAACTTCATGTTGTTCATTCTAAATATTATTGAGGGAGCACTTTGTTATTTGATCTTGGGAAACTTGTAGACCTTTTTGTGTGCCTATTAGTGTTTAGAGTCTTTTTATTTGTGTCCTTTTAGAGGGAAATATGAAGTGTTGCACCACCCTTTGATTCTAAACTTGTGGCTAGTTAACTTAGGCTAACTTTTTTATTTGTTTTAGACCACCTCATCATGTCATATCATTTTATTCACCCACCCCGTGTTGCATTGCATACCATGTTGTTCGCCTCACCCTTGCATTGCATTGCACATTGCATGTTGCATTAAAAAAAACTTTTTCTAAAAACATTGACTAGCCTCGCTTTTAAGATCCTAAAACCCTTAGGAAAACCACTCATAGAGCAATCCTAAAACCATAGGTTATGTTTTTCATTCAAAAAAAATCTAACTTTTTGTTTCTCTCTAGTTTTTTTAAAAAAAATCACCTTAGATAGAATTTCTATACCCAACACTCTCTCTTCAAAATTTTTGTTTTAAACCAAAAAAATATAGGAAATCCATAAACCTACTTCTAAAACCTTGTTAGCTCGGTTGCTTGGTCCTTTTCGATAAATAACCTTTTCATTGACAAAAGCCTCACTTCTTATGAAGTGTCACGAAGGCTTTTTGTCACTCTTAGCAATTGTTTTTGAATAAGCTAGTTACGGAATGACATCGAAAGGTCCTTTCAACCTAGCTAACACTTGTTTTTGCTAACTTTGCATTTGCACTTTGCATCCATACCATTGTTCATGCCCTCATTTTGCTAGCTTGGTCTCAATCTTATTGATGTATGCTTTCCTATCCATGTAATGCTTATCATGATAGCATTTACCTTTTGCAATCTTGTGTAAACGTGGTGTTTAAACTTGTCTGCGAACCTCCATCTTTAAGCTCTTTTGACCAAGATAGCAATCCATTTTCCTCTCATTTGCATACACACACCTCCCACTTGCATTCACATACACCCATTAGGTTTAATTTTCACTAGACTAACTATGCCACAAGTTAAGTATCTTAGGTGATGTTTTTGGTTTGTTGGCAATTGTTTCTACTCCCAACTATCACCTTGGGGGTAGATTGTGCACTTGAATTGTTTTACAGGCATGACAAAGCGTTCCCATGAATTCATGATCAAAGAAGAAATCAAATTCGTCAACATCTCCAAAGTTCGAGAGCAAGCCCCGATATTTTCATCAAATTTTGCACATGGACAGAGATGTACAAGGAATAAAAAGTTTATATTCAGAAGCTCCATGAAATTCCCGTTCCAACGCATCCAAGATCAATGAATTTGAAGACCCGTATAAGGAGATATGGCAAGAACATTGGACGTTGCGCGTTCTGAAATTCGTCGGGACAGATTGCAGCGCTCAGATGAAATGGACATAACTCTCTTGTTCGGAATCAATTTTGGGCGAATGAGGACTCGTTGGAAAGGAAAATTCGTGCACTTCGCAATAGAGCAATGTTCTGTTCTAGAAATTGAAATAAAATTTTGTGAAGATGAGGCAACAATAGGACAACGAGGAATTGAAGGAGGCGACGATGATGTGAAGCAATAATTGGGACCATGACTTAGTACAAGAAGAAGTTGAAGGAAATTGAGGCAACAAAGGTGAAGACACATAGAAGATGATATTCATACACATGAGGGAAGGACTTCAAGAATTGCAAGATGGTCCATCTTCTCCTTGCACGCCTAGCATCATGCTAAGCATGGGGGAGGATTTCGTGGACAAGGAAGAAAGATCTCATGGAGTAAGATAATCATGGTTGCCACAAGATGCTCATGATTCTTCTTCCATGCTTAGCACAATGCTTAAGTATGGGGGAGGCCGCGCGACACTTCATTACGAGCATCGAGAAGGACAGTAATTCTTCCTCAACTCTCTCTTCTTCTAATGATTGTACATATATGCCTTCAACCATAGATGCAACCTTTGTATATCTCTCCCTATAATAACATGGCTACTAGGAGTACAACCTAGATTTGTTTTTGTTTTCAATGAATGATAACCACCATCACCTTGAGCTCACCACGATGATATTCTTATATGCTCTTGCTTATGGAAAAGTGATGAAAGTTGCTGCTTTGTTTTACCTACGCTATGTTGTATATGACTTGACCATTTGCTCTCAATTAAATGGAATTAAAATGATTAAATACCGGCTCTTTTATTTGTGGAGGTTAAATGACTAAATTCTAGACCCACATATTCTATGTTGCTCTTAGTTTAAGTCTACCGATGACCTTACACCTTGTGTTGTTTAATTTGAAAACTTAATTCCTATGCTATCTACATTTGTGAATCTCTTGCAAAGTTCTACCTACCAAAGCCTATACATACATATTCTTTCATGATGAGACAATTAGATTGCAAACTTATATTTTGATGAGTTGGATTGAGATTGATTTCTTTGGTATGAGACTAAGAAGCTGGTCAGTCTATTTTTTTTTGTAACCTTATTTTTGCTAGCCTATTTATCCATGCATTGTGAGTTTCTACTTCGGGAATTTTGCAAACCTAACTAGATATCCACCCTAAACCAAAAAAAAATCTTTTTGTGATTACCTCCTTGACCACAACCCAATTTGAGTATGGATTATTATTTCGACGAAATCAAAAGAATCAAGGGCACCATATAAATAAATGTTTTGGGAGACAAGGCTTCCCGGAGATTCAAGAGGTTCTACGAAGAAGAAGGTGAATTTGAGATACTTACCCTAGCTAATTGGTTCTCCCACTATTCATACTCGAGGACGAGCATTTGTTCAAGCATGGGGGGATGGCTGGGTAAGTATTCTATGTTATCAAAAGTTTTAAGGAGCAAAAAGAAAGAAAAAGAGAAAAATGAAAAAAAAGAGGAGAAAAGAAAAATGAAAGAAAAAAGAGAAGAATAAAATGCTCCTTAGATCTTTTTGACTTCATTAATTTTCTAAGTTACTTTGAAGGACTATTCCATACTCAAATCTTCCAACCATGTGCAATCCGATAACGAGAACTTCATTTGTGTCTCGGGATCATCCATTTGCCACTTGCACATGCCCACCTATCTAAATGTGTGTGTTTCATCTTTCTCCCTCTCCAACATTATTTCTCAATGGCCTTTTTGACTAGTCTTCGTAATTCCATTAGATCTCTGCTTAGTTTGATAATATTTCAAATATAATGTTTTGCTAGCATTGTTTTTACCTACCAAGATCCACATAAGCCTTCCACTTTTATATATGAGTAGAATAGGTTGAAGACAATCTAATGTAGGCTTGAGAGACTTGATGAGATGAGTATTTTCATGATCTTTTGCAAGAGAACCTCACTTATGTTTGATATGCATTCTTTTGAAAACTCTTCACGATGAAACAAGGTAAAGGTTTGAAGTTCGCTTAAGTTTGAGAGCATTGCATTTATTTATTATTGTGGCTTGTTCTTTAATTGCTAGTCTATCTTCCATAATGAAAAAGTAGCCGGTCACAACATGAACTTAAATGCTAAATACTTGAGAGAGCAATATGTCTTGTTATGTATGACTAAGTGCAGAGAGGACATTGAGGGGCAACGCTGATTTCTTTATAAGTAAAGCTCCTGGACTTACTCGAGGACGAGCAAGGTTTAAGCATGGGGGGAATGTTGGCGCTCCTTAAGTACCCATTTTATCCCTTATTTATCCTTGATAATGGCTTGAATTTAATATCAAAATCACTAACCGTCCTAACCCCGGCCTAATTATTGGTCATTTTCACACTTGCACATATATTTTGGAGGAACTTCATTTTTGCAGATTTTTGGCCTATTTTGGAGCATGATCGAGGCCCGTGATCGAGCGCTAACACGGAGAAAGACGAAGGCCAAAGCCCAAAGGAAGGACCAAATCCCATGTTGATTCGAAGCCCATTCATGCACATCCATCCTCCAAGAGAGCCCAAAGGACCAAGCCCACGAAGATGAGATCAAGATACTTCGGGATTAAGAAAAGCAAATTAAGATTTAAGGAAGGATTCTCTATCCTATCCTTTCCTCGAAGATATCTCCAAGATAACGACGTCCAAAGGGGTGCAATCGTGAAGGACAAAAACTCTAGAAGATGCGAGGAGTCTACACGCGAAAGATGAGACCGAGGCGGGACCGAAAGAGGGTAGGCCGGCCAGCCTAGGCCCATGAGCCGGCCGGCCTAGCCCGTTTCCGAGGTGGTTCGGCCTCCCCTTCGACCGGTGGCTTCCTCAGCTTATAAATAGCTCGCACCTTATTCAACTCGGGGAATCAATCCACCCAGAAGTCGACGAAAACCTAGGGCCAAGACCGGAGGGAGACGACGGCCGCCGCAAGTCTTCGAAGGTACCTAGGAGATGGCTTAGGCCACCCCTATCCGCCATGGCCTCCCTGCAAGGTTGTGTCATGGTGGAGTTCGGGAGTCATCCCCAACATTCGTCGGGGTATGTACACACACGATGGTGATATCAATCTACTCTTTATTCTAGTTGTCTCGACTTTGGTCTACTTCAATGCATGCTTTCTTTCTCATATGTGATGCATCCATATGTTCATAGTAAGATTAGATCTATTCGTGGTGATTAGTCTATATCTTGCGGATACGTTGAGGTACCGTGTTTTAGCTAGTTGGTTGATTACCCCGGTGTGGTGACAGCATGGCGGAGGGAAAAGTTCTAGCGATGACATGATGTGGAATAGGATCAATGGCGAGTACCATGGGAGTCGTTGCGCGGCCACCAAGAGGAGGAGCTTCGAGTAAGAGCACTTGGTGGGCGTTTGGGGTAAATGTAACACCCGGTTTATAAAAGGACATAAACCGAGCAATCATATACGTGCCAGGAAGTCACACGTATATACAATAGAATGAACAGTATATCATAGCACATATCACGTAAAAAGATATAATAAAGCGAATACGAATTTTATTTATTATATTAATGACAAAATGTCTGATACAGCGGAAGCGAAGTACAAATACGAAGCCTCTCGGAAGCTGGGCGCCACAGGGACGTTGACTGGGAGACGAACACCTAGAAGTCCTCGTAGTCCTGGTAGCTCTGGGTGAACTCCCTCGCGTCGGCAGGAACTGAGCAGCAGTAGCGTATCCCAAGAGGAAAAAGTAGAGAAGAGGCAAGAGTGAGTACACAACTTGTACTCAACAAGTATAACACAAACTATGAGGCTCTAAGGTTGGCTGACTCAACTGCATTAGCTTTTAAGTCTTGGCAAAATTTTATTAAAGCTACTTACTACAAGTTGATGAATTACCATAAACCCAGTTACATAGTAATTAATCAAAATTAATCATGTTACTACTGAGAACCAAACCGGAACCACCAAGGAAACCCCGAGAGGCACCCCCTCGTCGGAAGGAGCTAACCCCACTAATCAAAAGGAGGATCTGGGCTGCTCATGACCGTGAGCACGGCTAGTATACCAGTTTTACACTCTGTAGAGGTTGCACATCTTTACCCACAAGTCGTGAGCTACGCTAGTTGTTCATCACACTTCCTTAGGTGAGATGACTAGCGACTCACTACGAGGCCTTTACAAACAATCTCGTTGGTAAGGAGTAACCGCGAGGGTTGGATCGGCGACTATGGAGCAGGTCTAGTGGGCGTCATCGACGAGGCCACTCAGTACGAGGGACATAGAAGCTTACCACCCTTGCCCCGTCGGTAAGTTACTCCAAACCAAAAAGACCTAATTATTACGCCAAGACCGTCCCATTCCAGTCTTGTGGTAGCGCTGTTGTCCCAGGTTGTCGCTCTATGAATCGGTCCTTATGGAGAGTGGCCAACCAGGCAGTAAGCACCGTGCTGGCCCCCTAAACCATGTTTCTAACAAAACCACTTTTAATGAGAAGTGAGCCACTCAAGCCACACAGAGGGCCACTCTCAGAGTTAAGTTGCATATACCATTAATCAAATTAGTTTAAAAGGACCATTATGTGTTATAGCGCGGCACCTAGCACAACTAACCAAAATGCAACCCAAGGGATATATATAAAGGATAAATGTGGCTAGGAAATCCTTATAGGCATACAGTATTAAAATGCAGTATGAAAGTGTATTTAAAAGTGATAGGTTGTTCATGTAATACTTGCCTTCCTCAAATTGTTCCTACTACTCAAACTGCTCAGAAGACGGCTGCTCCGGGTACTGGTACTGGGGCTCCTCCGGTAGCTCAACGTCTACTCACGAACACGTGGCCAAAAACAATGCACAACATAAACATACAAGCAAACACTAACAAAAACTGGGAAACAGTACATCAATACATAAAAACAGCACACTAAACTAGTCTAAAACTATTCTACGCATTACAACGATCGTGTGGACATAAAGAACGCCTAAAACGGAGCTAAAACGCATAATCTAGGCCAAAAACAAGATTCAGGGACCTATTTGTAAGAAAACTGGAGTTCCAGGGGGTTTCTGGGCAAAACCGAGGACTAAAACATAATTAAACTATAACTCTGGGGTCTAACTCGCGAAATTACCAAGCTAGGACGGCGGGTTCTATATTTAAAAAGCTCAGGGGGCTGGGCGTTAAATTTTGGACTAAAAAGGAAATATTTTTGAACAGATTGGGAGTGCGGGTTGAATCTACTAAAGTGCAGGGACTCTTTGGCAAATGTGACAGGCCGAACCGGTATCTTTGAATCTGGGTGCTTGGTTCTGGATCGGATGGTTCGGGTTTGATGGCCTTTGGATCTAATCGTGTGCGTTGATCAAAGATCTGGCGGCTCAGGGTGAAAGGGGCGCGGGCGGCGGCGCTGGCAGCGCCGGCGGTGTGCTCCCGCGGCGGCGCTGCACCGGAGAAGACTAAACTCGGTCTTCCCGAGGCGGATTCGAACGGGGGCTGGGTCGGGAGGCACCTACGCGATATGCGTAATCCACCCGAGGCAACGGAACGGTGGATTGGGGCCTGGTCGGACCTTGGCAAGGCGAGGGGCGGCGCTCGGCCTTGGGGCTCGCCGGCGAACGAGCATGCACGCTCTGCTGGGCTCAGGCTAGGGTCGGGAAGCATCTGGGTGCGAGCGCAGAGCCAAATCAAGGCACGTGCGCGGCGGTGTAGCTCTGCAGGGGGCTCGCCACGGCGAGGCTGCAGTGCGAGCGGCGGCGGAACGCCGGCGTGCAGCGCTCAAGACTCGGGTGTAGGCTACGGGCCTAGATACCTAGCGCAAACGAGAGAGGGGATCGGGGTGCTTACCGGGGGCTCGGAGCGGGCGGTGCAGCCGTGCAGCGGGGTTGGCGGCGAGGTCCGACGGCGGAGGGTGCGGCGGATCCCGTGAAGCGGCCGTGGGGGGTGCGGCTCCCGGCGTCCTGATCCCGCGTACAGGTGAGCTGTCGGGCTGCGGAGGCGAACATGGGGTTAGGGGGGCCAGAGCATCACCGGAGGCGAGCTATTGCTCGAAGGCGGCCTCACCTGCGGCGGCGGAGCTCGACGAGGCGGGGCAGAGCGTGGTTCGGCTCTGGCTACGCAGGTAGGGGAAGGGTGAGGCGCAGGGAAGGCTCACGGGGCCAATTAAAGGGGGAGGCCGTGATCCTCGGCGTGCGGGACACCGCGGAATCACCGCGAGATTTGCGGGAGGAGCTGTTGCGCGCGGGGATGACGGAGAAGAAAGGGCTAACAGATGGGGCCCTCGGGTCAGTGGGGAGCGGCCACGCGGGGAGAGCGACCTGGGCTGGAGCTGGGCGTAAGGCGAGGACGCGGAGAAATCGAAGGGCGCAATGCGGGCCGAGCAGCTGGGCTGAGCGCGGGGTGAATGGGCCGAGCAAGAAAAAACGGGAAACGGGCTGCGTGCGGAGGGAAAAAGGCCGAGCGGCCGGGCCCGATAGAGAGAGGAACGTGGGCGTGGGGTGCTGAGCAGCGTGTGGTGACTGGGCCGAAGCAAGCTGAGCCGAGAGAGAGGGAGCACGGGTAGCTGGGCTGCGCTGGCTGCTGCGGGCTCGGGCCGAGCGCGGGAGAGCGGGCCGCGGGGAGAGGGGAAAAAAGGAGTGGGCCGTGCCGGGGTTTGAGGAAAAAGGGGAGCAGGCTGGGCTGGGTTGACTGGGTTGGAAACTGGGTTTGGGTCTTCTTCTTTTCTTTTCCTTTTCTATTTCTAATTCAAACCAAACTAAACTTATTTGAATTCAAATTTGAATTTGAATTCAAACCACACTCAATCAAATAAAACTATGCACCAACATGAATGCACAAACATTTTAACCCTATGATAAATTTTAATTACTTGAGGATCAAAATTAGATTAAATGAAAGTCTAAACACAATAAACCTTAGAAATTTAATTAAAGCCAATTAAATTGATTATTAAATACTGAAATTTGAATTAGCGTGTTACAGTAAAGCTTTGGGAAACCTTAGGCGTCGACACGCACCTCGCACCGGTGACCTTGGGAAAGTAGGCCGCTTGCGAGCCGCCTTTCTGAATGATGATTTCGTATACCTTTAGTTGAGATGCAATCTATGTTTTGATCACCTTTTTGACTAGAACTGTACCTAGAGACGATAGGCCCAAGCTCCTTGGTTGTGTTATCTCATCTACGGTTGTGGGTGTGATGAACACTTATGTTTCATTCATATCTATCAAGTGTTCAGTTTATATGCAATCTTTGCTTCATGTTTAGGATAGGTTCGATAGATTAGATGGTAAACTCTAGTCGGTTTGCTTTTGATCCACGGATTGATAAACCTTGGGGGAATACTCTAAGGGAAAAGCTACCACGATCCGTGCGCTTGCGGTACGTAAATTGGGGCTCTAAGGAGTGTCAACACCTGCACGCCATTGGATCATGCCCTGAGTTTGGAGGAGACCCAAATTCTCTAGTCCTTGCACCGCTGATTCAGACATTTTGCTTTTGCGCCAGCCCGTTGAAAGATTGACTACTGCTTCGTCTTCAACTTTGGATTTGTCCTTCTTGGGAGCCATCTCAACGTCACGAGTTTAGGCTCGGGGGCTACGAGAGGGGCTATGGATGACACTGGGAGTGGGCAAGTGTGGATCTGAATTTGACAGTGGCCAGGAGTTTAAAGGGTAAAACCCTCACAAGTTACCAGACGGATTTGTATGGTCTCTGGTGGAAATTTTGTGAATATTTGGGAGATCAATGGATTCTTCCCTTTTCAGGGAAGCTTACATTACTTATTTCGCCACGAGTTTTCTTTGATTCTTAAATCTAAATGGAGGGATTTAAATTCAAGACTCGGGGGCTGCAGGATATGTGGATCAGAGATTTATTTTTCAAAATTCTGGGAAAATAATGAAGCAAAAAGACTGAAGTGACCTTCAGCCTGATTCTACGATTCAACCTAAGACTCGGGGGCTACTCCATATGGAGCGCGAGTACTTCGCGCACCATATATAATCAATATTTCGGGGCTTGAGCACCTCACAGCCTCGGAGCAACTAGGAGTACTTGGAGGACTACTCGACGTATCCAAGGGAAGGCCCAGAAGACGTTCTGACTACTTGAAGTACTCAAAGACGACCAGCCAAGTACTCGATGCCTGCAGGACTCGGCTATGAAGAGCTTGGGGGCTTGTCAGACCCGGGGCAGAGGGACTGCTTATAGGCATAGAATGTTCTAGAGTAAGGGATAGCTCATGGATGTACCTTACCTCTTTTGTAACTACCCAGATAGGCTTAGAACTAGCTGCAGTACAAAGAAAACTATCCGATCGTGCTGTAGTAGGACTCCAACTATACTCGGATAGGACTTTCCATGTAAACCTATTCCCCCGGATATATAAGGGCGGGCAGGTACCCCCTCGAAACACATCAACACCTAAGACAATACAAACAACCATACAGGACGTAGGGTATTACGCAACTTGCGGCCCGAACCTGTCTAAATCTTTGTGTTCCTTGCACCATCGAGTTCCAGAGCAGTCGATCCCCACCTACAAACCTTACTGCTAAGGGTATCCCTGAGCAGGCTTGGCGGTAAACACCGACAATGAATGTGACACCTAGGTGTCTAGTTACTAAGTTAAAGTTTAGTATGTGAATAATATGTTTATTCTTGTTTGATTGCTAAAAATTTTGCTGTACAGAATAGGGGTATTTTGGTAATTATAAAAAATTCCAAGTCCCTTTTTACAAAAAGTTTTGACTTAGGAAGTATTTTCAACTTTGTAAAGGGCCTTATTGCAAATATGCTAGAAATAATTACTTTAGTTGCATTGTTGCATTTCAGCCCAATAATATTATAATTTTACTATTAAAAGTATCTTTTACCTTAATGTTATAAAGTTTATTTAAATATTTGAAAATTTTTTCAAAACCTTTGATTTAGTGAAAATTTGCATAATATGAAAGTTGTAGATCTTGAAAAGTTACACAACTTTCATGTTGAACAGTTTTTCATTTGAGCCCTAGATCAACGGGAAATTTTAGTTTATAGAAAACCCCCTAGATTCTTTCCTTTTTGCATCTAGGTTCACCCACAGTTCTTCTTCCTCCTCTGCCCAGAAACAGGGGCGCCGCCCCTCACCGCCGTTTGGCCTCGCCGCCGGTTTCCGCCCACCGGCTGCCCCGCGCCGCCGATTGGAGTGCCGCCAGGCCTCCTTGCCTCTCCTTGGCCCCACCCCTCGCCTCTGCTGGCTAGGGCTGGGCATTCGGGAGGAACCGAACCGTCGGTTCCCTTGCAAGTTCGGTTCCTATAAAATAGGAACTGATCGGTTCTTTTCAAAGGCAGGAACCGAGCCAATTCGGTTTTGGTTAGTTCGGTTCGGTTCTCGGTTCCAGCCCAGAGAACCGAACTTTCCTAGCAAGCAGCACACACCGGACAATAGGAGCTGGCCGGGGCACTGGGCAGGGCGGCCGGAGCGCTGCGAGCCCGAGGCTGGGCTGATGCAGGTGGCGGGGCAGCGCCGCGCGATGGTGGAAGTCAGTGGTCGCGAGCGTCGGGCGTTGGCGGGGCCGGCGATAGCGGCCTCTGGGCCTCTGGCCGGGGCGGCGGGCGCTCGACGGGGGCGGGGGCCGAGGGCGGCAGGCGCTCCCAGAGGGCGACAGGCGGCCGGCCGCTCGCCGAGGACGGCGCGGCCGTGGCGGACGCTGGACGGCGCGGCCGTGGTGGACGCCGGACGACGCGGTCGCCTGGAGATGGGGCTTGGGGGAGGGGCGGACGGCGCGCGCCGCGGACCGCGAAGATGGGCGGACCGCGGACGGGCCGCGGGCGGGCGAGACCGCAGGGGGCAACTGCGCAGCGTGCCTGCGCCTGCACCGTGGCGCGAGACGGCGTCGTCAGGCGGCGGCGCGTCGGCTGCTGCGCGAGACGGCGTCGGCGGGCGGCCGCGCGTTTGCGGCTGCGAGACGGCGTCGGGGGGGGCGGCCGCGCGACTGCGCGTCTGCGCCTGCTCGAGGCGGCGGCGGCTGCGGGGGCCGGGGGGTGGGAGGTCGGGTGAGGCTAGGGTTATTGCCGGGGGTGGGCTGTGGGCCGTTCGCCTATTGTTTTGTTGATGGGCTTCATGGGCTGCTACGTAAATTCGGTACCAGCTCGGTACTTCGGTTTACCGAGGTCCAGAACCGAAAATACCTCGGTAATTTCGGTACCTGAGAAGTCGGAACCGAACCTGGAACCGAATTGTTCGGTTTCGGTAAATTCGGTTCGGTTCTCGGTAAATTCGGTTCGGTTCTCGGTTTTTGGTTTTTCGTGCCCAGGCCGACTGCTGGCTCGTGTGAGCCTGCCACGCCGTGCTGCCAAGCCCTGCCCCTGTTTTTCCCTTTCCGGTGAGCGTGCTGCTGCGGGAAGCTGCCCCTGCCCGTGTTCGGCACCTCCACTGACTCCACATGCCGCGCGCAAGGTCCTGCCGCCACCAGCGCCGCCTCTGCTAGCCTCCATGCCCTGCACCACGCCGCCCCGAAGCTCCCCTGCTTTGACACCTCACCGGCGCCCATGGAGAAGTTACTGCCATCGCCGATTCGCCCTTTTCCCCGGTCAAACTAGATCTCCAGGCTTCCCATGTGCTCCCCTTTGCCTTTGGCCTATATAAAGCCCAGCCGGACTTCAATTTCAGCGTACACCGCCGCCCCTCCTCCATCCTCTCCGGCGAGCTCGGTCCACCGCCGACCCGCTGCCGCAGCACCTCCCTGACCTTCTCAACCCCTCAGTGAGCTTCGCCTTGAACCCGTGAAGCTTTTCCCTCACCTCACGCCGTCGATCCATCACCGGAACCCCGCAGCCGCTGCCCACCTCCGCCGCCGCGCTCTGTCCATCGCCGACGAGCACCCTCCGGCCTCCAATCCTCCCTCCCAGACCCACCAGCAGGTTCGCCTCGACCTTCTCTACCTCCCTAGCCCCTCGGTCCTCGCCGCCAGCGACCGCCCTCGCCGGAACACGGCCGGCCCTTCCCTGTCTTCCCCTTCCTCAGGCCAAGGGCCTGTTTGCAAGGTTTAAAAACTTTCCAGGGACCTTTCTGCAAAGAAACAAATCCCTTTTATTCTTTTTCTAGTGAACTTTGAAAATTTCTAGAAAATCGTAGAAAAATTAGAAAAATGTGAAACTAATTTTGTTTTGTTCCTTGTGAGCAGCTGCTCTACACGATGATGCTATAAGATTGATTTGAAACTTTGAAACTTTGTGTAGTTGGTTTTAAAAATAGGGTTAGGAATTGGCTTCTTTTACTTATATCTTTATTTCAAAAACACTATTTTGATTATGCTTTTGACTACATGCTCTTTACCATGTGTCAAACTATTTTTTTTTAACTATTAGTAGACCTTAATTCATGCTTTTAAAATTTTCTCTTTGTTTAAAGATTTATTTAAAAACCTTTCTCCATGATATTTTGAGTAGTAAAGTACTTGACATGGATTATTCTGATTGCTTAATTGAGTAAATTCACAATCTTTTTAGTGAAGGAAAGCTATACTCAAGCACTTCACTAATTTACATTTACTGCATTGCATATAGAAATAACATCGTTAGCCGATGGAATGTACGAGTTTATCCAGGAACCAGACGTGGATTTCTCTAAAGCTCAGGCTAATATTGTTGAATTAACTGAAGCCCCGAACTCTGATTCGGAAGACCCAAAGTTCATAAACTTTATTGACACCAATACAGGCAAGCCCCGGTGCATAATCCTATTATTTTATGTAACTTATTACTATTTATTTGTGCATTTAAGTTATTGGAGTTGAATGAAAACCTTAGATGGCTGATTCTAGGTACCAATTGATTGAACACTAGAAATGAGTCCGCTTAGATGCTATGCTAATAGGACCGGTAAAAGTCGAGTGATTGCCTGTCACTCGCGAGCTTATAGGAGTTGATTGTTTACTTTATGCAATCACTATAAGGACCATGGACGGATTGGGATACAAGTTTCATGGTGGAAATCCATCTGTGTTGATAAACTTCTTAAGGCCGCAGTGTGTGGTAGTGTTGGTTAAGCGTTTGAAAGTACTAACCACATGCTGTGAATTATGGGTAAGCGGCAAGCCTAGTAACTTCTCGGCCTGGCAAGTGGACACACCTGCCACTCTCTTTTAGGGATAAGATGAATAAAATGAATTAGGGACGAGGTTGGTGCCCTATAGTCGGGGAGAGTGGTCCTGTCCATGAACCGGAATGTGAAGCCAGCGATTGCTTAGGAGTGACTCGACAGTGCTCCAAGCATGTGTGTTAGGTTTATCTTGCAAGGATTGAAATTCGGTTCGAACTGTTCCGCCGCTCACGGATATTGAGACTGCTTAATCTCTTTGCCACATAGAGTAAGAAGTGGAACAAGGATGATTCACAAATTTGTTGGATGAAAATAATAATTCTCTACCATGTTTGTATAGATAGGTGCAAACCTAGAATGATTAATGAAACTAGAACCTGGAAGCTAAAATTTGAAATTAAGGACCTACTCTTTGTAGCTTTTCAGCAAAAGAAACCCTAGAGCCTTCACAAACCTTGCATGTCTAGTTAAAAGGTTGTTACATAGCCTTAAACGGGTCAGTCTTGCTGAGTATTAGTATACTCAGTCTTGCTTGTGACCTTGTTTTCAGGAATAACTTTGGAAGACCCAAATATTAGTTTAACTTGGCCTAGTGTTTTACCTCCTGGATGGTCAATGGAATGGGATCCATCATCGACCAGCAATAACTCGGCTGAATGATGTCATGCTTGGGCTTACCATGACATCAACCCTATGACGTTTGTGTATAGTTGTGTTTTACTTTCCCGCTGTAGAACTTCTCCTCTACACTTAGTTGCTGTAAAACCTTTTTAAAGTTCCTTTTAGTTAAGCTAGAACTTCAACTTTCTAGCTTCACTCTGATGTAAATTAAACCCTTATCTATGTGATGTAAAATATTGTGGGATTGTTGTATCTCTGACTCGCCTTCGTGCGGGATGTATCTTGTGTTACGATCCGATATCAAGTGGTTTCATCGGGATTTTAACCCGACAGACCATTGATTATATCGGTTGAGGCGCTTTTAGATGTTTAGTGCACTCAAACTGATGTAATTCAAACTGGTTCTGCCACAATGAATGTGTCACATTGCTCCAGTAAAAATACTGGACCCATGTATGTGGAGGTGTCAGTCCGGTCGGCACAGAATGTGCCGGGCGGCCGGGATTTTCTCTGATTTCGACCATCTTTGGACAGTGGATTCCTGCAAGCACAACTCATCCTAAACTTGTGGAACATAATAGAATTAAATATAATATGCATGGAACATGGTGCAAAAACTCAATTTATTTCCGAGAAGTTGACGGTCAAAATGTGGAATAATGGCCGTCGACACCCCCCCCCCCCCCAAGCTTAAACTTTTGCTCATCCTCGAGCAAAGCTTAATACTAAGGCTCGGTAGATCAGGAGTTGCGTCGATGTTTGCCCTCTGCAGGTACCCTGTGCACAACATATTATTCTATCCGTATGTACGTGGAGTAAGTTGGCTCATACCTATTTGTTCTGATTGATGGGGCTGATTTACATTTCATCCCATGTCTTGAGCAGTTGGAGGACTGAACAACCTTCACCGGAATATTTTCCTACTTTCCCTGTACAGGTTCATTCTCGGAATATCTTTCAAGTATGCATATAATCAAGATTCCGTGAAGGTGCTCTCAATCGCTCAAGGTGTATGATCCTCACCAAGGTCGAAACTTGACCAACTTCTTCCTATTCTAAGGCTAATATCTAGAGTTTTGGGTAGGAAGAGTGTGACATACCTTGATTACCTGTATTGCCGAGCCAAAGAGTGGAGCGTTAGAGGTAGGTACTTGATCAAATTCCGATCTTATGTAATCACAAATGTCCAAGGGAGATGGAGAAATGTACTCACACTTTTGGAAATATTTTTGGGTCATTTTATTTGAACTCCTCTTTTGAACTCTTTTGCTGAGGATCATGGGTACTTCTTTGCATCATTTTTTTAAAGAAGATTACTCCATGTCCTTCCTGAATTGAATATTTTCAGAGGGAAATTTTTGAAGAATTTTGACCCTTTTGGAGTGAATAGGCACACAGTGGAGATTTTGGGCTGGAGTTGTGGTGGAATTGTCTGGTGAAAGTGAATGACAACACCCGGAGTAGGTGATTGTCATGCCAGACATTTTGAGGCTAGCAGAGAAATGGGTACGGGAAGGAGAAAGACTGACAGATGACAAGTACCTTTCCTCAAGCGAACTCACCATTCGACAAAGCTCAAAGTAAATCAAGATAGCCTATAGTAGCTCATGTATGATATAACATTATGGCTCCGGATGAGATATGTAAACCAACAGGGAAACCTTTGACCAAGTTTTAATTTCATTCCGAGAATTTCCCTTACTGAGGTATACAGTTTTAATTCTAATGTAGGCCATCTCGAATCCCACAACAACTTAGACATAGAAATCATGTTAATGCTCCCATGCAAACAGATTATTATGTGTCTATTATGTGCCAACTAGCTCTAGTACTAGATGAGTAAAAAATTGTAAATGGGGCACATGCAAAGCTCAATGCGAGCAACTATTCATCATTTCCAAGATAAGAGTTTGCACTGATTTCCACACATTTATTCTAAGCATGGCAATTCTCTCTTTTTTTTAATTACTAAGATTATGACAAGCTGAACGAGCAGGTATGACGACTTACCTTGATACTGATGATCTCTCCCCCAAGCTTCAATGAAGCTTAGGGCTACTGGTCTGGATGTGGAGGTGGGTAGCACGTACCGTGGTGCCAATCGTAGGACATGGAGGATAACATCCCCCAACTCTCCTGTGTGAGACTGGTGTTGTGATTGAGGCTGTGTCCCATCTCCTCCTGACGTAACTCCATGGCACTCACTCGGGCAGTGAGATCCGACAGCCCCCTTGTGAGCGGGTTGTCGTACTCAAAGCGTGCTGATGCAGACGGGCCGACCTGTGGGCTATGGGAGGTCCCCATACCCGAGGGGTAGTAAAACCCCTGGTCATGCCCATACGCCGAGCTACCCTCAGCCTGGTATGAGGTCTGGCCACCCTGGGAGTAATACCTGTAGGCCTCGTCGAACCTCATGTGTGCCGTGTCTGGGTGAGGTTGTGCTAAGGCATCCGGCGAGGGTGCAGCGTGTGATGGTCTGGCTTCCTGAGAAGCAAGGGCCTACCATGAAGCTCCTGGCTGGCGAGAAGTTCCTGCCTGGTGGGATGTCCCTACTTGATGGGAAACTCCTGCTTGTCATGACATGCCACCCTCGATCAGCTGTGCGTCACGCCGAGTTCTACCACGTGTCATAGGACCAGCTGTGTTGTGGCGTGCTGGCTCCTTCTTTTCCATTTGGAGGGTCAAACATTTCACGGAGTAGAGCGAGAGTTTCGGGCAAGGCAGCTCGAACTCCTTCTCGTACCTCGGATAGCACATGAACACTGAGTTCCCAGGACCTTCACGCATCATGTGCACGTGAACAAACTGGTCCAGACTGATGAAGGTTCGGTACTCATCCATCGTGGGCAGATATGTGACTTGCGCATTCTCCAAAACATCGACAAACTGTGCAATGCAGGTAACTAGTGAGGTTATGTCGATGGGAGATTTGCACATGATCATTTTCTGCCAGTGAGCGACCATGCCCATGATAGGTGAGTATCGAATCTTCTTTGCCATAGCGAACAAGCACATGAGCTACGAGGAGCTGCACAGCTTGAGGTCTGCTCGGGAAAAGACTACCATAGCAAGGTACTTAGCTAGAACTCTCAGAGTCGGATTATGGATAGAAACTATACTGTTCTTACTACTCACTGGTTCATCTAAGATTTCATTCCACCAAGCACTATGGTCATAGTCAAGTTCATCTGCTAATGCATTAGCTTCTAATATGCATTTCTTACTGAAGCCTAGTGCATTACTAAAGTCTCTAGTTGGCATTTCAAAGAACTCGTTGAAAAAGTGGAAGTGGATTTTAGTTTCTTTTCCAACGGTTTCAACATGCAGCGTTGATAAGAATTCCATGGTGAGAAGGTGCGAACCTAGTTCGGTGATGTCGGCGAAGCACGACCATCCCACAGTCGTGAATGCGTAGTTCATGTCCTGGCGGAGTCCTGTCATCATGAGGAATTCTGTGTCGAACCGCTTGGCGTGGCCGTACGACTGCTTCTTCAATAGTTCGAGGGCATCCCGCTCATAATCGGTCCGGACAACGATCTAATCGACCAAAGTCAGAACTCTGATTTTGAGGTGGGGCCTCGGGACTGCTGGAGAAGCAGGGGCTTCCTCCTCTTCCTCCTGGGACCGTGACGATCGGCGGACAGAGTCCACTGACATGTCACCCCGAGAGGCTGATGACGCTCGCGAACTCTAGGATCGGGATGATGAGCCCAGCTTCTTCACCTTGCCTTTGATATTCCCCCAGAGCGACATGACTCCTGCAAAAGATTAGTGCCAAGAAAATGCAGCGAAAAATAATCGGAGGGGCTAGTGGTTAGTCGTTCTTGTGGGGATCAATCCACCACAAATCGTTCTTCGTTCAGAGCTTGATTTATTCATCAGGAAATATTTTTGTGATTTTCATTTTAAGAGAGGGTTATTACTAATTTTATTGGATTAGTGTTGAGCTAATCTCAGCACTACTACTATTTTTGTGGGGCTAGCACTTGAGTTACTTAACTTAATTAACTCCTAAGAGCTTCATTAAGCAAGAAAACTCGGAGATAGGAAGAGAGAAAGTGTGCTCAGGAGAGTGACCTGCATACTCAGAGCAACGGTGCGACGAACGACGACGGTGTGGCGGCTTTTATAGAGGCGAGGGGCCAGGCCGGCCGGCCTGTAGTGTGCTGGGCGGCACTTCCCGCAGCCTTCCTTGCTCCACGTCATTGCCTAGCTCGTAGACCTGCTGGTGGGAGTGCTCTGGTTGCTGATGACGGGACTGGAGCGGTCGAGAGGTGCCGGGAGGCCATGATGAGGCCGGCCGGCCTGCCCCCCCCCCCCCCCCCCCCTTCTGCACAATGAGTGTGCGCACTTTACTTTACTCCCTAGACACTCAAAGTCTCGGATTCCTGTTGCCCCCTGATCAAATGAGAGAGAGTTGGGTCAGCCGGCCTAGGTGGGGCCGGCCGGCCTACAATTCGACCGTTTTTTTATATGCAAGGATATTTGATGCAAGACTAAAATTAAATTTTGGTTCAAAAGAAATTTAAACATGCCATGACTTTGAAAAGAAAGGTTATGCAAGAAATTTAAACTATCCTATATGCAAATGCAAGAATGGATACGTACCATGATTCTCATGGTGATAGCTCAGATTTTAAGTCCAGAGCGGGACTCTCCATACCTCGAGTTTTGTTGTCGCCGCTAGATGGAGTTCCAGATGAAGAGACTTTTCTTCGCCATTCCTTCTTGGTGGTGGGTTTTGTTTTGATCGCTTTCGCCTCCGATTCCTCAAATTCTCGACGAAGGATTTGTCGTCTTGCGTTCCTGTAGTTATGCACTCCGATCTCCTTGTCGACTCTTAGTCGTTCCAAGAGCTCAGCAAGGATATCGATTGTGGGGGTTGATGGCTTCTCTTGCTCTTTCTCGGATTTCTTCCGATTGAAAGCTTTGGCCTGGGAACATTGTTCGACCTTCGGTCTGAAGGCAAACTTCTCCGGTTGCCCATTGATATTGAGCTGAATTTCTCTAGCTCCAACATCAATGTGTGCATTTACGGTACTCAAGAATGGCCTTCCCAGAATGAGAGGCGTCTTGGCGTCGACTTCCATGTCGAGGATGACGAAATCAATGGGAATAAAGAAGTTCCGGATTTTTACCGGGATGTTCTCTACAATTCCCGTGGGGTAATGGACCGTTTGGTCCACTAGCTGCAAGCACGTGGCAGAAGGGGCAAGCTCATAATAATTTAGTTTATTGTAAACTACCTTAGGCATGATGCTAACGCTTGCTCCCAGATCGCAAAGAGCGTGCGAAAAGTGTTGGCTCCCGATTGAACATGTGATTGTGGGGCATCTTGGATCTTTCTTCTTCTCCAGTAGAGGATCGAGTATAGCTGCGCTACACTCCTCTATGAGTTGCACGACCTCGGTGGCGGGCAGGTTTCTCTTGTTACCAAGTATATCCTTGATGTACTTGGCATAGGTTGGGACTTGCATAGCGACAAGAAGCGGTATATTGACATACAACTTTTTTATTACCTCGACGAACTTGCCGAATTGCTCATCGGCCACCGGCTTCCTTATCCATTCCGAAAACGGTAAGGCAGTAGTGTCAAGAAACTCCCATGAAGTTCTGGAGGGTTCCACGATTTCCACCTGGGCAGCAGTTGTGTTGGACTCTTCGGCCTCTTCCTGATCTTCGTCTACAGCAGAGGTATTGCTGGCGAGTAGGCTTTCCGCCGAGATCCTGCATCTTTAGGGTATGGTGGTTCCTGCGTGGACATACCTATCCACGTAGCCACCGCACTAACATTCTCCTTAGGAGAAACTTCTGGTTGCCCAGGAAGTTTTCCCGAGTTATTGTTAGGACAAGATGAGGCTAGTTGAGCAACCTGAGTTTCTATCATTTTATTGAAGCTCAACTGGTTTTTAATAACAGAATTCATGCCCACTAGTTGTCCGGCCAAAGATTTCAAAATTTTATTATTAGCAAGAAATTTCTTACTAATGTTATCATTAATCTGCTTTTGGCCATAAACTAGGTCCTTTAGAGAAGGCTAAAAATTGTTATTAAAGTTCATACCTTGCTATTGACCGAAGGGGAGGTTGGGCTTCGAATTCCAACCCTGCTGAGGACGGAAGCCAGAGTTATTGGAGTTGTTTGCTCCAACGAAGTGAACTTTCTCCTGTGTAACCGGGCAAGAGTTGCCCGTGTGTCCAGTTTCTCCACAAGTCTCGCATGTCATGCGAGAATCCATAATCTGGTTGGCCTCCGGGTGCGGAGACTCCAGCTTCTTCATAAGAAGGTCCATGGCAGCAAGCATATCAACATTGTCAATATGATGAATTCCCTTGCACGACTGTTGATGCCTTTCACCTTTCTAACTCTGGTTGGAAGCAATCTTCTCTACCACCGCTTTTGCTGCGTTGACGTTGAGCGAAAGGAAGCAACCACCTGATGCTGCATCGATGTGGTTCTGGACTGGCATGTTCAGGCCATGGAAGAAACTCTGTATGATCAGCCATTCTTCAATGCCGTGGTGGGGGCATGCTGCAATGTACTCCTAGAATCTCTCCCAAGCTTCCGGAATAACTTCATCCGGCAGCTGCTGAAATCCAGAGATTTTGCTCCGGAGGGCGTTGGTTTTGCCCACCGGGAAGTATTTCGTCAGGAATGCATTGGAGCAGCCATCCCATGTGGTGAAGTCTGCTTTGTTGGTGTAGAACCACGTCTTTGCCTTGCCTAGCAAGGAGAATGGGAACAGCCGAAGACAAACATTATCCATCGTGGTACCTCTGGGGTTGATAGTACTGCTCACTTCCAGGAAGTTCTGAATGTGAGAGTTGGCATCCTCTGATGCCTTGCCACAAAATGATTCGCTTGAACCATGTTCACCAGTCCCGATTTGAGCTCAAAGCCATCATTGCCTTGGTCATTGTTCAATCCATTAGGGATGTGACTGCTGGATGGGGCCGAGTACTGCCTGAGAGTCTTGTCCAGGGGTGGTGCTGAGACGGACAAATGAGGGTTCCAAGTGGGTTTCTTCTGGGGTGGGACGACGCGGCATCTCACAATACGCCCAATTCTCTGAGGATTCGGATAGAAGTTGGATGGTAGATCAAAACGGGTCATGCACTGCTCTGCATCAAATAAACGAGAGAGAGAGAGCAATGGTAAGCCCGCTAAAACTAGCGGTGATGAAACAGTATAGTTTTTCACTCAATTATACGATAACTTTAGCCAATTTCTTCCCTGGCAACGGTGCCATAAATGCTTGTTGGTGTCTCTTATGCTCAATCTGATTAGGTATTCTGCAAGCGCACAGAATCACCGGTGTAGCACTTCACCACGGAGTATTCTGGGGTATCGTGAAATCCTCAGGGAAGCACTATGGTAAAGTGTATTGTAAATTATAGTGGCAACCTTTACTGAGTTTATCAACTGACTAATTCAGCAGGGGTAAGCCAGATAACGGGTAGGATAAATGGACAGTCTATGACCGTTTGACACATAGGAGATTCTATACCTTAGCGAGGTAGCAGCTGGGAGGACAACGAGCGAGAAAGGACTCCTAAAAACTTCTAAACTACTGAGCTAACCTCACTAGAACTAATCTAAGCTTCTATCTTGATGTCGGAACCAGGAGCTTACTTTGGCGGCCTAAGAGAAGGGCTCAAACAGGGATGAGAAGGGAGCCCGACGTCCTTCGGCAACTACTGCTATGAAAACACCTGAACATGGTGGACTACGAGGGACGAACAAAGCTGTCACCACTTGCCGCCTACCACTGCGGTGCCGTGGGGTGGAACACACTTTCTAGCTAGCACTGAGTCAGACACCACGACTGCCCTTGGTACTAGGATTTCTCTTGAGGCCTTCAAGAGAAATCTTCCTCTACCTAGTTAACTAACTTGAGTTACACTAGTATGGGCGAGAAAACCCGTAAGACTAACTCCGACAAAACAAGAAAGAGGACTTAAACTGAACTAGAGGTAAAACTTACTCCCGCAGACAAGTACTAGTACTTGGAAAGATAAGTAACTTGCGGAAAGTAAAGCCGACTCAAGGAAATAAAGAAGATTACTTATATTAAAATAGTCAAAGGAAAAGATATAAGAGCTTATACCGAGCTCCGATGACGACTCCGGATCCCCGAGACAAGCTTGACTCGACTCTAACTCCCAACTACTAACCTACTCTAGACTTGAGAAGAGAGAATTGCTCCTTTTGGTGTGTGTTTACAAGTGAGGATGGGGGGCCTATTTATAGTTGCTCAAGGTCGGTAATCAGGTATCTGCTGCAAGATCACGCTACCCCTGACTTGGCTTGAACTTCACGCGAAAGGGGAGCTTCAGTGGCTGAGTTGTGGGGCCGGGCGGCCAGGTCTAGGCCGGCTGGCCTAGCCCTGCTGCCACTTGTCCACCGACTTCGCGTGGACGGCTCCTGATCACTCCTGGAGGTCGGTAAGTCTGGTAGTTTCCTCAGATGCCAGAATCTTTGGGGAGCCCCTTATCCCTCCGTTTCGCCGACGTTGCACATCAACACTCCACATTGCCTCTGGGATGGGTGGTTTCCCCATTTGACGATCATGGCACTGGCAAGTGGGCTTTTGGGTTGAACCTTGTGCCTTCCGGGTCCACCGATAAGATATGAGATGTTCGCCTTATTCTAGAATCTTATGAACGTGTCACATTGCTCCAGTAAAAATATTGGACCCATGTATGTGGAGGTGTCAAGCCGGTCGGCACGAAATGTGCCGGGCGGCCGGGATTTTCTCTGATTTCGACCATCTTTGGACAGTGGATTCCTGCAAGCACAACTCATCCAAAACTTGTGGAACTTATTAGAATTAAGTAAAATATGTATGGAACATGGTGAAAAAACTCAATTTATTTTCGAGAAGTTGACAGTCAAAATATGAAATAATAGCCGTCAACAACGCGCACGGGTGGTTAACGTCTGGACTTGAGAATTTTTTCCCAAGTCCAGACATTATAGTGGTAGATCTTTGCTGGCAGGTGGCCAGCAGAAATATCTTTGCTGGCGGGTGCTTACGTCACCCGCCAGTAGAAGTAATCTTTTTTATTCCATATTGAACATTAAACTATGGTGATTTTTTACAACATTAAACATGAATAGAAATTGAAAAGTTTTAAGACATTAAACATAATTAGTTTTACGTGAATGGAATTTAAAAAAACATTAAACATAATTAGTCTTACATGAATAGAATTTAAAAGGTCTTACAGCATTAAACATAAATAGTCTGACATGAATAGAAATTAAAAAGTCTTACAACATTACTAACGTAATTAGTCAAACATTATTAGCGTGACATTAATTAATATGCCAAACTTAACCTCCAGCTCTGCGATTCCTGACATGAATATAGTCGTTGTAGTTCAGATCCCCAATGTTATATCCTAGTCCTTCATCGATATAAATAAGAGCATGAACTAGGGCACTCTCATACACTTCATGAATAGTATCAAGAGCTCTGCCTAATACGCTGAACATTGGTGGTGAATCCGGCGTTAAATGGAAACTTATATGATTCTGGAACTTTCGACCAGTTCTGCAATCTCCGTGCATTTCCCATTGATATCCCAACTGAGTAGCGGCTTGATTTAAAGGTGCTCTAAAGCCCATTGCATTATAAGTAACCATGTTTATATCCTGGTGCAATACATGATACAAAATATCATAAATTACATCAACAGGAATAATAGATGCGGGGATTATTTGAAATGAACAAATTTCATACCATATTGTCTGTGTTTTTTTTCGTAATCACGCAAAAGCTTTGCGCGTCTTTGTATTAAGATAGAGAAAAAGTTCGATACAACACGCCTTGGCGGCGCCCTGAGGGGGGGTGTGGTTCAATAGATGGATATGGATGCCCAGGCCCTCCCTAGAGTACAAGAAACTATCCGATTACATTGGATAATGATCGACCTATACTGTGACGCCGGCTGGAGCGGCTATGCTCTACTAGCCCCTTGTTTAGAAGCGGAAAAAGACAGCTGCAAAGTATTATAGTACTTTCATTTGTATTTGGTAATTGTATTTAGTAATTATTGTCTGTTTATGGATTAACTAGGTTCAAAAAGTTCGTATCGCGAATTATTGACAAATTGTGTAATTAGTTCTTTTGTTTAGCTACATTTAATATTATATGTATGTGTCCAAGATTCAATGTGACGAGAAATCTTGTAAAGTTTTGGAATTTTGAAGAGAATTTAAAAGGGGTAGCCGACGCCGGCCTCGCGGCTTGCGTGGGCCCGTGCCTCCCTTGGGTGGGAACAGCAGCCGTAGCACCTCCTCATTGGAGTCGCTGCTGATCATCTCCTCATAAGCCTGCACAGCCGACACCGACGGATGCTGCCTCCCGGTGATTACTAAAGGGATGGAAACGGCGGATTACCGGCCCTGAGGCAGGGGCGGTGGGTCCTGGGCGCTCTCCCTCGCGGCTCGTGCGGCAGAGGGCGGCGGGTGATGCACGCTGCAGGGCGGCTCGCGCGGTAGAGGGCAGCGGGTGCTGCGCGCGACAGGGCGGCGGGACCGGCGCGCGCGCCATCGCACGGGAGGGGCAGGAGCGCGGGAGGGGCGGGACCGGCGCGTGCTCGCCTCGCGCTGGAGGGGCGGCGAATCCCCCACACGCGCCTCGCGTGGGAGGGGCCGCGGCGCCTGGCGCGCCTCGCGGGGAGCGGCTGCGAGGCTCGGCGACCAGTTTGGCTTGGGTCAGATTTGCTCTGATTTGGTGTGATTTGCTTCAGTTTATGGTGGACGAACGGCCAGCTTGGCTTCCAGGTGGGTGAGTTCTCCTTTTCTAACTTCAATTGCATAACATCAGTGCTATATCAGTGCTAAATACTAATTGTGGGTGTCTCAAATATTCAATTTTTACTATCTGGTAATAGTATATCTGAATTATGTGATGAGGGTGTAATTTTCATGTGCAAACATATAACCTGTGTTCCTGTACAATGCCACTAGAGTGAAAAATAGTAAAATTGCTGCATTCTACAAGCAAGGGCAAAATGGTCTTTTCTGCAGCAAGTTAACTGATGTTAGGGGTGAATTTGACGGCAATGGCACCCAGGTAAAGAGAACTTTGTTCAATGGTATGGAGGAACATTTTAAAATTTCGATGGCATAGAGGTAACATGCATCTTTTATAATGGCTGTAGGTAAAAGGCTCTACTCGATATGTAGGTTTGTGTTGATGTCACCAGTCCAAGATGTTAAAGTCATCAGTTAGGTGGTTGACAGTGTCACAGTCCAACTAGGACACAAGTTCAGAAGCATTAGAAGTTGATGACCTTACTGTATGCAGCAGAGAAGTTGCAGATGTATCTGACATGTTAGGATTACCAGGCAAGATACCACCACCCAAAACAGGACCACCATCATCATCATATATTTCATCCCAAGCAGATTTTGACTTACCAGACAGGACAGGAGGGTCAGTCCTCCTCAACCTAATAGCACCATGTTTCTCATCATATTAATTGTAAACATCAGCAAGTCTAGCTCTAGTGCCAACCAAATAAGCAGAATAATCAGTACTGGTGAGACCACCTAACCTTCTAAGCACCCTTGTAAAACCTTTCATTTTAGCTCTGGGGTCCAAGATGAATGCAAAAGAGTAAAGCAAAGGTATGTCCCTCCAATACTTATTATATTTGTCTATCATAGGTTGCACCACAAATCTGATGTGCGCATCATTAGCATAGTTTTTTAGGTGCAGAGAAATCTTAACAAGATAATGAATCATAAGTGGAGATGTAGGATAGTACACACCAGACAATGTGACAGTAGCATCATAAAACAACTCAAGAAATAATAGCACTTTTTGTGCCATCATCCAATGGTCCTCGGGTAACAGTAAAGGCTCACCTTCATCCCTAGGATACTGAGCTTGGATGAAAGTAGTGAAAGGGGACTTATGAGGAAACAGATGTTTAAGCATTAGGTAGGTAGAATTCCACCTAACCTCCATGTCCAGTTGAAACTTTCTAGGCCTAACACCAGTTGCAATGCAGTAGCTTTTATATGCAGCAATCCTCTGATTAGATGAATTTAAGAATGATATTGTAGTTCTAAATGTTTCTATCAAAGGCTTAAGAGTAGTTAGTGCCTCCTTGACAAACAGATTCAGAATATGACATGCACAACGCTGATGCAAGAACATAGAATTGACTGCACTAGATGATGCATTGTTTAAACTAGATGATGCATACTCTGGTTCATCAATTACTTCAAGACCAAGGTATTTAGACAGAATAGGTTTCAGCTTATGCATGGCTGATGCATTAGACGATGCATTGTCTAAAGTAACAGCAAACACCTTTTCAGTCAAACCATAATCAGCAAGAACAGATGCAACACGGTCAGCAATATTTTGTCCATTGTGGGACACATCAATAAGAACCAGACCAAGCACCCTCTTCTCTAGTTGCCGGTCAGAGTTTATGTAGTGAGCAACAACACTAATGTAATCCTCTTTGGCATTACCAGACCAAATGTCAGAGGTTAGACACACAATTAACAGAAGTACTAAAAGTCTTAACAAGTTTAGCCTTGCAATCAGTGAAGTACTTCAGTATGTCTCTAGAGGTGGTTCGCCTAGACACTTTAGCATATTTAGGATTGTGAGCATTTTTAATGTACTCGTCAAAAGCCTCAGATTCACCAAGAGAGATAGGAACATCAAGTCTAGCAATCAATCGAACAAGTTCAGTACGAGCGTGCATAGGACAGTAGTTCCAAGTACGCATACTACCATCAGCATTAAAAGAGATTTGAGACTGAGACATGCGAGTCTTTTCACGCTTCTTAACGCAAACTAAAATGTGCCGGGATAGGTAACCAGTGCCACCACTAGAGAAAGCAGAGTAGACCTTAGAGCAGAGAAGGCACCGAGCTCCATACCTAACCGTCTTACCATTGATTTCCTTGAATAGTTTCTCATAGTCAGCCCAGACAGGAGAGATAGAGGGGCGTGGGCGCTTGGCGCTGTTACCGTCAGCTACAGGTGGTTCCTCAACGGGTTCGCCGTCGACGGGAATAGCATCATCAACGGTTGCGCCGAATAGGGCCTCGCGGTCCTCGCCCATGTTGTCCTCGTCGTCATCTCCGGCCAAGCCGCACAATCGTCGCTCCTCGTTCATACCCACCTCCACTGTCTCTTCATCAGATCCGGCCATCCTCACTCACCAGTGACCTGGTTCCTCAACAGCTACAGTGCAAAACAAAAAAGAACTGGGGTTAGGGTTAAATCTTGGAGAAGAAACGATATTGGATGACTGGATCTAGGGTTAGGGTTAGGGCTTGGGACCTACCTTTGTAGCCGGAGCACCAGGTGCACCGGCGACGTGGATGAAGCACGGATCCAGCCCTCTGCCTCCGGCCCTGGTTCCTCAATGGATCCCTTCTACATCTACAGAAGAAGTGAGACAGCGAGAGTCTGAGAGAGACAGAGAGAGCGAGCGAGAGGGAGAGGATTCGTTTCACTTACGCTAGATCCGGATTCGGACCACCAGAGTCCGGCGGCAGCGATGGCGACCGAGATGACGAGGAGGACGACAAGGAGATGACGATGCTACATTGTCTGTGCGAGAACGAGATGATGGGTCTTGATGGTCGTGCCATCTGCTAGTGCCGGCACCAGGCCCCGGCCTCTTACCGGAGCTCGGGAAGACGAGAGGAGAGAGAGATCGAGGAGAGGCCGAGAGGCGAGAGGGTGAGAGACGAGAGGAGAATCTGGAGAGAATGAGAAGAGAGGCGAGGCGAGCGGCTGCCGGGGAGAGGAAGAAATGATTAGGGTTAGGGTTGGGAGGTGGGGCGGTCGGCGCCGGGCCTTATATCGCCCTTCCCCCCAACGAGCAGATCGCCCCCCAACGGGCCGATCCAACGGTCGACGGGGGGCGCGGGGGAGGCTGCGGCCGTGCCCTATCGGGCCGCCTCCGTGCCTAACAGGCCGAGGCCGTGCCTCCCCGTGCCGCAGCCTTAGCCATGCCGGGCCCGTGCTAGTGCCGCGGGGCACGATTGAGGCTCAGGCATGGCCCGGCGCCTGGCACGGGCCCAGCACTAGCCCGCGAGGTCACATGCCAGACCGGGGTTAGTGTCGTGCTTTTTTGGGCCGGGCCCGTGCTAGCCCATCGGGCTCGGCCCAGTTGGCCAGCTATAACTGAGGGCCCTCTGGGAAGTCGGTGAGGGGCGGTTAGGGAGTGTCCGACCGTCACCGCCAGCCAGTGGTAAGACCTGGCGCCGACCATCTGCGTCCGGGGCGGAGATGCGTTGTCGGGCGGATCCCTACACGCGGCGCCCAATGCGCTACAAGGCGGGGATGCGCCCCTACACGGGCCGGACAGGCAGGCCGTGCACAAGCTCCGCACGGGGCCGCCGCCGGTGAGACCTGTGGCAGCGTCGCCCGTGCGACACGCCTGCACCAGGAGCGTTGCCGCGCGCGCCACTAGCTGGAGGGCTCATGCCCCGGCCAACAGCGGCACCCCCGCAAGATCCACCGACGGGAGGCGATGTCCGGACCTGTGACCCTAGGCGAGCTGCATCGAGGTAGGAAATCGGGAAGACCAGAGACCCCTCCCCCTCGGAGTCCTCCTCCGCCCAACGTCGGGCCTTGGAGCGCCCCGACGAGCCGTCTCCAAGGTGAAAAGGGCGGGCGAAAGGGGGGAAGGAGGACGACGGGCTGCACGCGGAGGGGCGTACGAGGAGGATATCGACGCCCAACGCCTAGGCAGGTCGCCCTGACGAGCTGGGCGCCGAGGCTTCGCCATCTTCCGGGACGTCCTCGGTGAGGACCATCGAGCCGTCCAGCATCAACCGCGACTCGGGCTCTGTGGCGGTTGCGGGGAAGATGGGAAGCACGAGGCGGCTGCGCCCGGCGGAAGCGGGGAAGACGGGATCATGAAGACGGCGCAGGCCCAGAGGCGGAGCCTGCGGCGAGGCGGGGCCGGGTCTGGCCAACACGCGCCCCAGCGCGACCGGCCCCGGGCTGGGAGACATCGGGGCACCAGCGGCGGAGGCTCCTGCGGCGGTACTGCTGTGGGACGGGTGCTCGACGGTCGGCACCGGGCGCCGAGGGCCAACAACGACCGATCCCGGCGTAGGAGGCCCCAGGGCAGCGGCGGCGGCCTGCCCGAGCTGCGGTGCGGCCGCCCGTGTGGCCAGCATCGTGGAGCTTGCAGCCGCGGCGACGGCAGAGGAGGGGGAGGGAGTGGCGGCCACCGGCACCGCGGCAAGCGCCGCCAGGTGTGGCCGGGACGAAGACGGGGCGGCCGGCGTCGCGCACACGGATCTTGCGCAGAGATGATGGGAGGGGGAGAGGAGTGGGAGGGAGAGGCGGGTGGGGTGGATCTACGCATGGGGGAGCCGAGCCCAGCGGCGCAGTGGCAGCGCAGTCAGCTAGTCGCCCCCCAGTGCAGAGCAGCGACAGCCTGAGAGCAAAACAAATTCAGCTGCTGCAGCTAGCTTTCGTGTCCGGCGAACACTCTCCCTGTAGCTCGTTTGACCCGGACACGGCAATCCTCGCCATCTCTCATTCTTTTGCTCGCGCTCCTCACCGAAAAGCCCAAAGCTCTGAATTCTCGAATCACTCAAAACCCAACCAAAACTTTAGAGCGAGCCCTACAGTAGAGCGAGCGATCGCTTTGAGCTCCTTGCAAGGGCCGGACCGATCCGGCGAGAACGCAAACTCCAGGCGGTCACGCAAACTACAGATGGCGCCGGTCTCCAGGCGGGCCCATGCGGTCTCCAAGCGGTGTCCAGGCGGTCTCCAGGCAATTTCCTTACTGTATGGTCCGTCAGTGTCTGCAGATGACGACGGCCGGCGACGAACTGGCTGGGGGCGGCGGCGGCGGAATAACGCGGGCGGCGGTGGGCGTCGAAACCGAACCATCATAATCTTTTGGGTGGGGGGTTGCACAAAGCCAAATTAGGAGGAGATTGGTGGGAGGGTTTAAGTGCTAAAAATAACACATCTCAACAGTAACCATTGGATTAGAATCCCATGGTCTTGATTGAATTTTCATATTTTGTATACGAATATGGTTTACATAGCATAAGTTGCCTATTATACTTGCCATAAATAAATGGTATCATTTTGACATTTTTAGATAACAAGTTGTTCATAATCTACTCATCTCTCAATATAGTTCATGTAAGTGAAGCCTAACTTTCAATTAAACACAAACTTTAAGCATTTTGTTAGCCATGTAAGCTCAAGTATTTTTAACACACTCTATATTGCATACTAAACACCATCCCTAAGTTTCATCCAATTTTAGCCTCATTTAGTATTTTTTTTTCAAAAAATAGCAAATTTTGGGATCCTATTTTTCATTCCATATGGTTGTACCAACCGCCACCAAAGATCATCTTTGCTCGCCGGTGGTAGTTACCTAAGCGCCGGACACCACAAATGGGATGATATAAGCGCGTGCGGGGGTGAAATTTTCTAAGTTCTGACGCGCCCCTCACTCCCTTGCCGCCAGGCTGCCAAACTTTTTTGGTGGTTTCCCGCCGTCGTTGCCGCCACCGCCGGACCCTCGTCTCCGGCCCCGGCCCCGGCGCCCACTCCACAGTCGCGCGTACCCCTCCCGAGTGCCCCCAGGCCCAGGACCGTCGGCCGCCTCGGCCGTATCGCACTGACTCCGGTGCCCCCCAGCTACCGGAGGTGCGCCACCACTGTCCCAAACTGCCTCCGCTTCGGCTGTGGCACCGGGATCCAATCCTCCAGTGGGTACCACCCGCCATGCTCCGCCGCCGCCGGCCCCCGCGCCGACTCCTCCGCGTCCTCGACGTCGGCTCCTCCTCGTCCTCGTCCCCCACGCCTGGTCCTCCTCGTCCGCAGCGACAGCCTCGACATCCTCACCGCGCAAGCGCCGCCGTCCCGCCTGCGTAGGTCACGCCGCACCCCTTTTTTCCTATTTCTTTTAATTTAATTCATTAGGATAAGATGTTTATTTGTGATATTAGCTACCACTTTGGAAAATTATATCTGTTCAAATAGTCATTCTAAAATGACAATTTCAGTTTTGTAGGGTTTTGTTATGAACATCTTTATCTAAAAATGTTATTTGTTTACATGATTTAACTATTTCACGTGTCAAAATAAAATCTATTAGAAAATGTGACATCGAAATTCTTTATGCTCCTTGTGAGCTTGTTCATCATGATAGTAGACTTGATGATTTCCCTAAGTTGAATTATTCACTTTATTAGTAGAAGGTATTTATTGTACTTATTATTCATCGAATTAGTTGGATAAAATAGTTTATAGCGACATTATTCATTGAACTCCCGTAATTTCTCTATTTAGAGTTTTTTGTAGTGGTATCAATTTATAGTTAAATAAAGGTATTCATAGGTAAGAGAGATGGACGACAGTGACACTCGGCAGCGCGAGTCTGATTCATCTTCCACGTAATCTGTTAGCGATGGCGATTTTCATCCCTAGAAGAATTCCCACCAAGGCCTCGCCGAACTGAAGAGGATGGGTTTTTTTTAATGTAATGGCAGGAGCTCTGCCTTTTTCAATTAAGTAGAATAAAATTGGCCTAGTTTTTAAGGAAAAACCAGGCCTAAAAACCTTACATGCATAGATCCCCAGGAACACAAAAGCCCTACCGACTAACCCACAGCAGCCCACAGAAAAACAAACAAAGCCCACCACATCTCAATGCCGAGCTTGTCACAAACAGGAAGAGAGCAGCTACAACATTTCACACTCATCCAGTATCCCACTCTGTAACAGACTAACAGGTAGCAGCTTGTCATAGCATGACGTGAACGAGTTCTCAAGCAGTGAAGAATGGCTGGTCTGAAGATGGTGCAAGGAAGCGCTACATCACGATCTGCCCCGAATGGCTGGTCTGTCAAGGCCACTGAGATCCTCTAGCGCTTTGAAGACAAGGTCGGAGATCGGGCCTTTGATGACCTTGACGCGACGCAGGAACATCATCTACCTAGTTTCTCCTTCTTCCTGTGTGACACCCAGCTTCTTCATGAGCACTTGCCTTGCTCTGCTTTGCGCATCACCACGCGGCCAAGCAATGGCTGCTAGTCGTGCGATGCGTCGAGATGGCTTGTTCAACCGCTTCTTCTCCTTCCGTGGTTTCAATGGCCCGTGGTTTCAATGGCCCACATTGGAAATTGATGGTGGGGGAGCCCAACATATAAGGTGGGGCAGTCCTCACCCATTAGACTAGTCTTTTGAGTTGAGTTAGGCCCAAGGCCTTGGTTGGTTGGGCTCCGGTGGACCTGAGGTCTGGTAGGGCGCCGACTCGTGGGTATAGCAGGCCGGACCGAAATCCGCTGCGCACTTAAACAAGTGGTATCAAAGTCGAAGGTTGAGAAATCTGGAATATCTCCGGAGTCACATGGTGACGGGGGAGCCCGTGTACGTCTCTGGATGGTCGCACGGGATTGTGTGCGGCTAGAGAGTTGGACTCGGCTCGTGGGTATAGCGGGCCGGGCCGGGCCGGAATCCGCTGCACACTCTAACAAGTGGTATCAGAGCCGAAGATTGAGAAATCTGGAATATCTCCGGGGTCACATGGTGACAGGGGAGCCGGTGTACGTCTCCGAATGGTCAGCACGGGGTTGTGTACGGCTGGAGAGTTTGTCATACCCAGTTTTTTAAAAAAACGAATGCATAACTATATGTATGTCAGGATCAAGTTCCATACATATAGTGACGTCATAATGGCAAAATGAGCAACAATGTCACGTAAAAGAGACTTACAACAATTAAAAGATCTATCAGAGATACACAGTTTCAACTGGAAACGAAGGCTCTACACTTCACAGGCAATCGACCGGGGGTTGCATGCGCCTAGAAATCTTCAAATTCTTCTGGATACTCCGAGCACTGATTATCTTGGTCTGAATAGCGTTATGCAAGGGTGAATACATTTATGGTTGGTACTCAACAAGTGGTAGGGAAACAACTACATATACATGCAAGGCTGAATCAAGGAATAGCTGACATGGTTTAACTGTGATAAACACTTTTAATTGATCAAGTTTTATTTAGCAAGCATTAACTAGATGTAAGTTTATACCATTAACCCACAAATAAGTATATGAAGTAACCATCATCAACATCATAAATAAAGCATCGATTTAGATCATCTTCAAGTTCAATTATCATGTGAGGGTCCAAGCCTCTCTTGACCATGAGCACGGCTAACCGGTTAGTTTTAACTCTACAGAGGTTGTACACTTTCCCCACAATTCGTGTTTCCCATGTCGCCCGAGGTCGCGAGCCTCTTAAACACTTTCTTTGGTGAGTGGTTAGGGATTCACTACGAGGTCTTTACAAAGACTTTCTATATGTAAATGTTGGTCCCTACAATTGCAGTCCCTCAGAAGACACATCTTCATTCATCTCCTCCACCACACAAGCCCAAACACCACCACACTAGCCACCCCAACACCACATATAGTTTATCTAATTAATCAGCCAAGACTAGAGCCATATAGTATTGTGGTTGTACTATTTTTCTGGGTGATTCTCCATGTTCCGATTAAAACATATGATCTTGCTTAACAACATTAACCATAAAACATGAAGTAACATATATAGCATTATATAAGTATCTCTAACCATGGTCCAAGTAAAAGCAACTAGCATAGCTACCCCATCATAAATTAAATAACCCAAGTTTGATCAAGGTATGGATAAACAAACTAGGCATATCCTTAATTGGGTTCCCATCATATTATAGACACATGCATGCAATAAATGTAAAGGTGAATAATTTGTGATTCATCTGGGACAAAAAGCATGATCAAGGACCACTTGCCTTAAATCCAGATAATAACTGCTCAGAGTCTTCAACACATCTTCTTGCATCTCAATCTTCATCTTCACAGCTCTCGAACTACGCTCCTTCTACCCGTGACAAGCATCGGGCACGCATACAAGAAACAGGCAAAACAAGCACAACTAAGAATACAGCACCAAACAAAAAAGAAGCATTACAAGAACACATTAAAGAAGAGACTCGAAGCTACGATCGCGAGAATGCAAGAAAACACTAAAAACAAAGCTAAGGTTAAAGAGATACAACTATCGAATGATTTATGTTATAACCAAAAAAAACTATAAGCTGAATTTATTTTAATTACAAAAACACATGTAAAGAATATATTCTAATTAACTCAAATTGATTTATATTTATAAAGACGAGTTAAACTTAGTCAAATTTTATTTATTGAGTTTCAGAATAAATTAAACCAGTTCACTATTTGACTTGCAAAATAAAAGACATGTGAGAACATCTAAGCGTGATCCGTGGTTTGAAATAAACAAATTATTTAAAAGATATAGTTAAGTTGGTAATTAGTCATATTAGCATGAATTATGAAAACCGGTGTAGAACTCTAATTAGTTTTTAATTAGAAAAGCTAGTTACAAAAGTCATTAATTAAATTAATTCTAAATTTAATTATAAGATTCGAACTACGGAACAACTACACTACTAAGCTGTAGCTTGTGTTAAAACAAAACTAACACCACGAGAGCGAACTAAAACGAAGCTAAAACGTGAAAACTAAGAGAGCTTGGGATTTATACCATACTTGCACCGGGATGCAACGTGACAGCCAAACTTGTAGCCGGAAGGTTGCAGCAGCGGTCGTTCCATTGTTCTCGCTAGACCCTGGTTGCTCAGGCACCAGGACACGCAGGGCCCTTCTCTTTTCTCCGTGTAGCAGCAGGCAGCGGCGGATCCAACGGCCGGGCTGGGGGCTCCAGCCCCTCCTAGAGCAGCTAATAAACACTAAATTACTGTAGTAAGATCCTAAAATCACCATTAAATTTTCATGCAAATCAACATCTCTATTGTTTTAGCCCCCTGTCCCTCATCCTGCATCTGCCACTGGCAGCGGGGGATCTTCGGTGAGGCTTGAAGCAACGGACGGCGGATGCAAGAGGTGACGCATAGGGGCGGCAGCGATCTGTTTGATTGGCCTCACGAGACCATGCTTGCAGGGGCACGAGAGCAGAGGGGGTGCACGGACGCCAAGGCATCGGCCTCACAACCAGGCGAGCCGCAGCGCTGCGTGAGGGAGAGAGACGAGGCGAGCGGACGAGCAGGGCTGGATGCCGTGCTTGGCGCGCACGCGGCCGGCGGCGGCACTGCGCTAGACAGAGGGCATCAGGGGCATGAGAGCAGGGGTCGTGCGCTAGGGCACGCAAGGGCAGGGGCGCAGGGCAAGGAGGCGCAGCAAATAGAGAAACAGGCGGACGACGGCACGCAGGACTGGAGCGCTTGGGTTTGGTGCAGGCCTGTGCGGCGGCAGGCCTTTTTCTTCACGAGCGCAAGGGCCCACGAAGGAAATAAAAAGGAAAGGAGACCTTAGGGAAAAAGAAAGAAAACAGGAAAAAGAGAGAACAAAAGAAAGGTAAAGAAAACAAATTTAATCCCAAAATTTCAGGATCAAAACTCAAGGATAATTTGGAGTATGAGAAGTTCAAATAAAATACTTGAATCTCGTAGAAAAGATTCTAAACTTTTCATTAGATGAAATTAGCTCAAGCGAAAGAAAACGAGAATAATTGCTAAAATAATCGGAAAAATTCCCGATATATTCAAAAGATGGACAATTATACTCGAAAAGATATTCACATCCCAAAATTGAATTTTTGGGGTGAGACAGAGTCGGACTCGGGGCCTGGAGAACGTCTTCCAGGAGATCACATGGGTTGTATGTGATGGAGGGTCTGGAGAACGTCTTCCGGAGATCACATGAGTTGTATGTGATGGAAGAGTTGGGCCTAATATGTGACGGAGAGATTGTTAGATTTAGTCCCCCAGAAATTGATGATGGGGGAGCCCAACATATAAAATAGGGCAGTCATCACCGGTCTTGGTTGGTTGGACTCCAGATGACCTGAGGCCTGATAGTGCGCCGGCTCGTGGGTATAGCGGGCCGGGCTGGAATCTGCTGCGCACTCTAACATGTCCTTCAATGTCCCTGTAGTGCCCAGCATCGACAGCAGCCCAGAGCCGCGACGAGTGCGCCCGGACCACAGCGCGTACGCCTGGTGTACACACAGCCCTGCCGATAATGACACCTTCTCTATGTCAGCCTCGTTGTTGGTTCTGAGGTCGCCTTTGTCAGTTCTGTATCCTCGACCTGATGGCTTATTAGCACACTGGATGATGCATCCATCTCCAATGTGGGGGTAGTAGACTCAACAGTCTCTAACCTTAGCATTTGAGCTGACGAACCTGTTCTCTGCATCTCTGATTGCATAATAGGACAGGATGGCCCAGCATTTGTTGAGGTCAGGGAGACTAGAAGTAGGTCAGATTCCCCACCGGCAGACTTCAATGGTGGGTCCTTTGCTGCGGCACTCTCCAATTGGAGAAGGGCATCTTCGACACCTTGGATTGTAACCTCCGGTATTGCTGACCTCGTCATCACCGCCACCGAAGATGCCTCCCTCTGCACCCAGGCCCCCGCTGGGATCGAGCGCCGACGGCCACAGCTGCAAGGAATCACGTAAGCCTCTTTTCGCTTTGTTCAACTCATTAGCTTCTGTGCACGCAGCCATGATCCAGTTCCACGGAGCACGACACCATCCATCAGGCTGGCTTCGTGGAGTCACAGCTCAGTGATGCTCTTTGCGTCTCCGCCACAAGAAGCTGATCAAGGTGTAGTTCTTCTTATACCTTACTGAGCTTTGAATTAAATTCACCTGTCTTGATTCATTTTGGTTTTGGGTTGGTACTGTGTGCCGCCTTGCATCTCCGTCAAAGGCAAAGAATGATGTTCGTGCAAATCATACTACTTACTCTTAGTGCGCAGCAATATTGACATGTGTCTGACATAATGGTTCAGGTAATGCCTTCTTAGAGCTTAGCAAGGGAGCTTATATTAGCCTTTGTTGATGTGGAACGTTGGTTGATGAAGCACACACACCATCCCCCACCTTAACAAATGTTATTTACATGAGAAAAGTAGTTTATGTTTATCAAGGCAAATCATAGTGCTACTGTTCATGTGTGCAGTTAGTTTAGGAAGCACCCATGCCAGAAAATGTATTACAAATCCAAACTAAATAACCACCCGCTAGATCTATTATATCTTTTTAAACCGGGCCCAGCCATCACTACTGGAAAACGAGCCAAAGGTCCAGGCCAAAAGTACCAGCTCATATTGTAACCGGTACTAATACTAGGCATTAGTACCGGTTGCAACAACAGCCGGTACTCTTGGCCTGTGCCAAGCGCCGGAAAGTTGCGTCATGTCAGAAACCGGTACCAATTGAATATCAAAGACACCGGTTAAAACCATGAGCCGGTTCCGATTGGCCCATATATTAATGGCACCAGGTAATGGCACGACCCGGTGCCTTTGGAGCAGACATCGGCACCGGCTCATACCACAACCCGGGGCCAATAAAAGTGACAGGCCTTAGGTACCGGTTCAAACAACCACCCGGCACCCAATACCAACTCACAATATTATTAAGTCGCTGGCCGTCGGCACCTGACCTCTCATCTCTCTACCCCTCATTTCTCTACCTCTCATCTCTCTCTACCTTATCCTCGGTCTCGGGGACCTCGCGGCCGCTCCAGGACGCGGACGGCGGCGCTCGCCGACGCGGACCACCGTGGCATCCCCCTTCGTCTCTCTCAGATCCCCCCCTCAGATGCTATTCTCTCTGGGACATGCCGCCGGCCCAGGAGCTCGCAGCGGTCACGCTCTCCGTCCGCTCAGCGGCGACAGGATTGCGGCCCTCGAGGACGCCCGGGCTTAAGCTTGGCGTTTGCCCGCGCTGCCCCCAAAGAGTAGGAGCGGCGTTGACCACCTGAGCAGCTCCCTTGTTTCGGCAAGGATCTATGTCCATGGAATGCAGGTCTTTTTTCATGTGATTTTTTATTCACGAGCTATACTCAATCTTTTGGCAAATTTTTTTTGGATCTGTTAATCTTTTAGGTTACGCATTTGTAGCTCGAGTTTCGTTTCGAATTGTTGTGATTTGAGAAAGTAATTTGGATTTGAAGTTTCGTGGCTCCTCTTGTTTTCCCCTTTTCTTCCTTCGGTTCTTGCGCAGGGAAGAGACAGCCGAGCGAGCGGGAGCACACGTGGCCCGAGGCACGCGCGGCGCGTCGGCCAGCAGCTCACACGGTAGTGCACGCGACGCCGGCCAACTTCCGCAAGCTGCTGGCCGGGCAGCTCAAGAAGCTCGTGGTCGGGGAAGCTGACCCGCGTGAAGAACTCGTTCAAGCTGGCCGCCGCCGGACGGGAGCTGGCCGTGGGTGATTTTTTTTTCTTATTTTTCAGAAATAGATATGCATATGGGATTGTATGGATTGGATCTATCTTGTAGTAAACAATTTTTTGAATGATTTGTGGAATCTATGAGTATTTTGTCGATCGATTTAATATCTTGTGAACGATTTTTTGAAAGCTACTAGTGAAGGATGCGAGGGAAACGGGAAATGAAATGCCATGAACTCATTGGTACCGGTTGGTCAATGGATGCCTAAGGCACCAGGTGAAAAACCCGGTGTCCTAGACTGAGACCAATGGTCTCGGTTTAGGGGTACCGGTTACAAAATCGGTGCCTATGCACCTCTTCAACCGGTTCTGAAGGCTTGTTTTCTAGTAGTGCATGATTACAGTGTTTCCAGTTCATGTATAGTTCAGGGTTATTCAATCCAAGCAGACAGTTATGACATTAGTTTTGTAGATTGAGAAATTTTAGACCTAAATTTAGAGAACGGAAGTTCTGTTCAAATATAAGAACTCTTACTAAGTTACATTTGATTGTTGTCAATTAGTCTGTTAACATACAGGTTGGTCCACATTGATTGATGGTACTTTGTACATGTTCATTAGTCTATTACTTGATGTCAAGTTTTACTAATGGGATATCTGTTTACAAAATTTGGATGATGCAATGAAATGTAGACATAATTGATAGAAATCACTGATCTCATTATAAGATTATAGAGAAGCATTTTTGCCTGATTCTTCAACACACATTAGTTACTCTGCTATTGATCTTCAGGGAGAATATCTCCTATACCAATTGTATTTTTTCGGTTGCAGGTCTTTATTGTGGTATGAACTGGAGAGCCCACTCTGCTTTATTTTTTGCTCAAAATATTCCTACTCTGATCCGAGCCAATTTTGTGCTAATGTTAATGTAAAGTTAGTAGTCAGATGGATTACCATGCCATCCGATGTCTCCCTTCCTGACACCTTATAAACTTGCTTCTCACCAACTCACTGATGCATACCAGGTGCTTGATGGAAGTACCAATTAAAAAGAACTATTCTTTGCATTGATCTACTGCCAGGTCTCTGTAAAATAGATTCGTTTTCTGGCAAGTAATTAATTTTGCTTGTTTGCTCTTGACTTTCGATACACTTGGACACTTTCGATTGATTTTCTTTTGTATTTTCTTTTGTAATACTTGGACAAGCATATATTCAGTTTGGATCTATTCCTTTTATCACTTGGGAGGACATCGTATTGCTTGCTGGACCCTTCAACCACAAAAACACTTCTATTAGGGGGACTGATTATCCACGTCTCGTTTGGATGATGACATTAGTAGCAAAAGCAATGTTGTGTTTTTTGGTCAGATTCTAGCTTTGTTTAGTCTAAATAGTCAACATCGACTCAGCTTATTGTATATTATCCTCATAAACTGGAAAGGGCATGGTTGCATAAACATTGGTCTAAAGCCTATGAGGAGAATATACAATATGAAGTGTACAAGTTCAAATACTTATGGATGCAATCAGGATGTGCCGGCACTTCATCATGAATGCTAGCAAATGATGGTAGGAGTGGTAATGGATCATGGCCCTAATGCTCTCTTCACTATCCTAATTGGTTCTTAATTTTTTTAGCTCAAAATTGAATAAGATTAGAGCCTGATCCTTATAGGGCCCGGCCCTTAGATTATCTAAATAAAAAATTAAGGCCCTTTACCACCCCTAGATGATGGTCAGAATCACCAATAACTTTCTATAAGCTCCAGCATTAAATTTGTGAACGATATATGGTTTTGTTCATAATTTCTACAACTTGTGGGAAGTATTCATAATAATTCAAAGAGTTGGCTCAGTTCAAGGTATTGTATTCACCAGCACTCTGAAGTTCATTTTTTTTAAAGTTGTAGATATGCATTCCTCATGTTTTTGGATATGTACAACTATATTTTTTTGTAAAATTAGATGATACACAAACCAACACTAGGTATATGATGTTCATTCCTCATGTTTTGGATATATGATGTGTACAATATCCTATTTGTAGGGTAGAAAATTCTAATAGATTGACAGTACTATGGTTGAGCCCAAGTATTCATGCTTTCCTTCTTACCTAATAAACTGGGTAACTATGGAAATTTTAAAAGCGTGCATTTATATATCACTTAGATTGATTAAGGCTAACATGTTAAGCCCTTCTGCATAATATGATTGGTTGAGGTTCCTATTTATTTCGCCCGTTGCAACGCACGGGCACGAAGCTAGTGTACAGGAAAATATTACAAAATGCCTTGAACGAGTGTGACGACGTCGCCGTCAACCATCAGGAGCTAATGAACAAGCGGCAAGGGCCTCTGCACCGGAAGTTTCAGCTAACACAACATCCGTCAGTAGTAAGCCGAAACGTAAGCGTGGGCAACGTGGACCGAACCAAGCACTTAAATGCAAAAGTGTAGTAGATGAACTTAATGACCAAGGGGATCCAATAGCACTTGCGGGGATACACGCTAAGTTTCGGAACCAATGTGGATCCATTATTCGGGATACAATGCATGATATTATCCACATTGAAAATTGGGGGGAAAAAAGTGCCGAAAGAGAGGAAGGATGTCCTGTGGGGCAAAATACTAGAGGTCTTTGAATTCCTAAAGGATCTAGAAGGCTTTGCAAGGCGCAGCGCAATGAGCCGTTTTGGAAGATGCTTACGAACATGGTGGGGAGAGTTGAATAGAAAATATGTTCAGAAAGGGAAGGATGGTAGGAAAGAGTACAGAAGGATTCCTGATGCAGTGTGGAAGGAGTTTGTAGAGCAACATATGACCGAGGAGGCCAAAGCCTTGAGTTTGAAAATGACTGAAAAGTCATTGAAGGCAGCTCAAAATCCCCATTATTGTCTTGGCGCTGGTGGATATGAACACAAGATACCTCAATGGAGAAAGGAGAAGGAGGAAAGGAATGCAGCCGGTGTATCAGACATACTTTATGGCTTGGACGAGCGTAGCAGGAATTGGGTCCTAGCCTGACGCCCCCGAGTAACCCCGGATGGTGAGGTTAAGTTTACACAACCAACAACCAAGGAGATCTTCAAAAGGTTGCGTGAGTTCGCCGAGGCCCAGCAAAAGGGTACGTTCAAGCCGAACCGGCAGAGAGACCAGCTTACAGCCGCAATTGGCACCTATGAGCACACCGGCCGCGTCCGAGGAATTTTCCTCGACAACTCCCTGGTCAGTAGGTTTCCACAAGAACAGAGCAAGCTACAAGAAGCGCGACCGCTACAAGGAGGATAAATATGCTCAGGCAATGATGAAACAGATTGCTATAGACTCCTTTAGTGAGCTTCTTCGAAACCAAATTCCCTTCATTGCTACTGATCCATCTTTCTCAGAGGAAGGGCGTAGCAGGCAATTCATGCTCACACAAATGGCCCTCAACTGCTCCGAGCAGTGTTGCTTCCACAACGCTCGAAAGGTATCCGGTTGATGACATCAAGCGAGACACACCTTGCAAACTAGTAGTCCCGTACGGCAACAAGGGGAAGTCTCGCGAGGTTGGAACAGGCATGGCAATGCCGGGCCGCATGTTTCATTGTCAATTGATCCCCCCCCCCCCCCCCCCAGAGTATGCAAGGGTACAAGTGTGTTCTGTTATTGAGGGTCACAGGAGGACGAGATAGACATCCCCACTCCTGATGGGGTCGAGTTTCTCGGAGATGCGGTCAATCAGTTCATCTTGTGGCATAGACGAGATATCATTCTGACGAGTCCACCGTCCGTCACCCACACCCAACCACTGTCTCCTGTCAACGAATCTCCCAGACCCTACGAAGCGCCTTTAAGGCCTTGTTTAGATACAAAATATTTTGGGTTCGGGTACTGTAGCACTTTTTGTTTGTATTTGGTAATTATTGTCTCACCATGACCTAGCTAGGCTCAAAAGATTCATCTCGCACTTTATAACCAAACTGTGCAATTAGTTATTTTATTTATCTACATTTAATGTTCCATGTATGCGGCAAAAGATTCGACATGACAGAGAATCTTGAAATATTTTGGGTTGGGAGTGGGAACTAAACAGGGCCTAAGTGATTTCATGAGGGATCCAACTCCCAAACATGGGCAAGGTGAAGAGAACCAAGCCCCCGCAACTAAAGGGGACAAAACAACTGTGGCGCTAGAGATAGAGCCACCGCCCGCAACAGAATGGGGCAAAACAACTATAGCGAAGATAGAGCACGTGCCCGTAACAGAAGAGATAGAGCCACCCCCCTCAACAGAAGATCAACCAGATGATATAGATCCAACCCAACCACCAGGTGTAATTCCTCGCATGGTCCGGCCGTTCAGAAAAAGAAACCAATAGAGCCGATGCTTTCATATCTTGCAGGATTGCAAAATAGGAAGCGCCAACCGACGGAGGGCGAAAAAAAGGCCGAGGCAATAAAAATTGCGGAGGAGGACATAGATTTCGGGAACGAGTATATTCCTGACCGTTTTGTTTTAAGGAAGCCTTACCTCCATATGTTTGAACTGGTGAGCCAGCCTTGGATGAACAAGTTACATTGCTGGATGATGAAAGCAATGAAACTATGATATTCATCCGTGACAACATCATGTCCAAAGAGGGTTTGGTATCAAATTTGAGGAACAATCAAGTGCATATTTGAAATCCATACTATCCATCTTTTCAATATCTAGTGTGGTGATTCCAAGCCAATGTATAGAGATAGTGGCATAGTGAACATTGCACATAGCCAAATTGATAGATCCCTTCGCATAGTCCTTCATAATCCTAATATCGTAAGGATCTGGATCGGTAATTCCATATATCGAAAGATCTATTTTTTCATCTAGCAGACGAACAAAACCTCTCGTCCTTTCATCTGGATCACCCTTTCCAGTAAACATTATGCACTTATGATCTATATGGAATTTTGCTTGGCAGAGAGCATCATAAATAGTGCTTTTTCTAGAACCAATATGCACTCAACACTTCCATCCACCGCAATATCAGAAATTCATCTGATGTCTTTGGGAATTTTTTGCCCATGCAAACAGTTTATATCATCTTCCTCGGACATCTTCAATGTAACTTTTGCAATTACTTCCCCCTTCAGGTCTGAAATAATGTTAAACGAACGCTCAGTACACTCAAGCAAATAACATATATCAGTTAAGGTCATGTCAACAGCTCTAGCATTCCGAAACAGAATTGGATTGTTGTACCAAACTCCCCACTCTGTCTTGAAAGAACCAGACTCAACAAGCTCACAGAGATAATGGAGGAGCCATGCAGTCAAGCATGCTTGATGATTTGTGTTACTATTAGAGAATGATCTTCTTGCCGTATGTCCTTTAAGCAGTATGGCATTGCTAAGCAAGAAGTATAATAAAAAAATTTCACATCTCTCTTTAGGATATCAAACCAAAAGTCATTTTTCTTCCTTGATCATTATCCCATTACCTTGTAAAAGCTAATAAATTTTCTTAGTGACTTCAGATGGTTTTAGTTCTTCAGCGATGTAGTATCTTGTCCTAAAACATCTCAGTTGATGTTCTGATAGAGTCCAAGCCCTGATGGGGTAGCCAGGATTTTTGTCTGTTGCGTAACTAACATAGTCGCTATACCGAAAGCTAGCTTCATCCACTGGTACATCATCCTTATTAATAGTTCATTCATCGCCTTGCCAATTCATTATTGACAAAACTGCATTTACCTCATCTGCCTCTGTCATAGCACATTTACTTGCTTCCTTTGGCATCTCTAGTTCTCTTGATGCTTCTTCAATTAACTTAGCTGCTGAATCTGCTATAGCATCAGCTTCCTTAGATTTTTCTTCAACTTCCTTAGCCCACGCATGCGCCTCATTTGTATTTACAGCATTGTTTAAAATAGTGGACTAAGGCATTTAGCGGTTGGTGTTTGTAGAGGCTAAGAAAGACTATAGTGGGCTATAGCCTAGATAACTCATTTAGTGGTTATGTAAATAGGCGCCCCTACCACCTTCACCTAGGCACTAATTCAAGAGACCAACTCTATATGAGAAATAATCATAACTTAGTACAACACAATACGCTTGCACTCTTTATATCGCTACTCTATCATGACACTACTACATTACATGGCAATCTTGTCATCTTCTACTTGAGACCTCTTATGCCATGATATAGCAAGAGGGGGAGGGGAGCACCCCTATTTATAGAACTCTATGGGTCATATGGTTTTACCATGTGTCCATCTTCTACACGATTCTTTACAAAATATCTAACTTTAGAATTTTCCCCATGCTTATCTAATTTATAGAATATTCCATATTTCACAATGAAACACGGCAACCATGTTTCATGTATGCTCTCTAATCTATTAGAACTTCTCACAATTATGCATTTCTATTTCAATACCATACATAAATCTATGAATAATTTTGCATATAAATATGAAATCAAGAAAATTTCATTGACTTAAGTACGTCTTGGGTTTCATTTCCCTCGTTACATTGTTGGTGAATACTAAGTTTCGTAAATGATGAAATTCATTACTAAACTAATAATAAATAAAGACTAATTATATGATTTATCTAGCTAAATAATCTATAACTTAGCGGCTATAGCGGGATATAACTGGCTATTAGCGGATTTAGACATTTAGAGCTAAGAGATGGATATCCTAGTTTTCTCCTCTCCCAAAGGCTATAGCAGGCTATAGCAGTGGCTATAGCCGGCTATTTAGAACCTTAATTTATAGATAGAGCATTATTGTTTGCGTGTGTGACCACTTCAGCTGCTTTCCTGGCACCCTTACTTGCCTCGTCACCTTCAAGTTTTGCCTTCTTTTCCTTTTTCATCGCCTCAACAACATTATCCTGTTTCTGTGTGGCATTATTCTCTGCCAACTCTACCTCCTTGCGGGTCAATGCAATGATATCCTTTAAAGCATCATCTATTGTTGAAGGTGAAGGTTTCAATCTTCTAGCAGACCCGTCTCCTCCCTTCCTGGGAGCTCCAGGAATTGTTTTTGCTGCAAAGGGTCGAAACATTTGTGATGCAGGTGTTGTTTCACCTTCTTCAGACTTTGATTCATCTTGGCGAGTCATCCTATACATCAACAGTGGCTCCCTACGGAATGAAATCACCGAGACGCAAGCCTCAGATCATTGAACCATACTGTCAAGTGAACCGGCCCAGTGAACCCCCGGGCTACACATTGGACTAGCTTGCAGCCTGTTTGGTTGGTTGTAACCGGCTGGGCTGATCAGCCGCTGGTGCTGCCGCTGAATCAGCTAATGAGCCGCAGCCCCACCAGCCAATTCAAACCGGTTGGATTTTTTTAAAAAAAAAGCCCAAGCAAACAGCCATTACATAGTTGGCGCCAAAACCACGAGCTAATTCTAGTTGTTCACATCACAGCCCATAATAATCGAGTCCGTTCACAAGTCCTTACAATACGCAAGCATACAACATACCACTACAATAAGTATTGTCCAATGACTAACGTAACCTATTACATAAATATGGAAAATGGTAAAAAAAAATGAGGACTTCAATAATCCGCTAACCAAACAACAAAGATACTACACATTCCAATCTTCAATTCATGTAGTGAACCTTCTTCATGACATGATCTTTCCTCCATCAACTTGACTCTGCCATCATTGTGCAGGCCAAACAACACCAGATACCAACTGAGTACTGAGGTATGAGTTGTAGAATTCATCTGCACCCACTCCGAAAGATTGTAGGTCAAACCATTTCCATATTTTCGCAAGATCTGCAAATTGGTCAAACAAACATCTAAACGGAGCTAAGGATTTGCGGGATGAATAGACGAGGTAACAAATAAATGTAACAGAATCAATGAAAGTCATTCTGGGTAACTGAATATAGCATTGCAGTTGCAGAAGCTAAAATTGAAGTTAACTCTTTCACGTAGGCTACAAACGTAGAAGGCTTCGTAAGGTAAAAGGCTAGTGACCATCAGAGAAAATTAAGTTCAGCAAAGCATGCATCTTAGTTCATGTATTGCATAAGATGACCATTATTGTATCAGAGTTAGAATCATACATTAAAGCCATGAACCATAGTCAGGACAATTCAAATAAACACATACACACATCCGTGAAATCAGTGGCACTATTTGAAACAAACAAGCACTACAAATTAATTCAACAAGAATTGATATGGCTATGTCTATTATTTTTAGAAAAAAAGGTCAGTCGAGATGCAAGGGGTTCAATTGCATCTGAACTAATTTACACAAGAGGGGGGGTCGGCCTTGCGGCCAGGACCTCCCTCGCCAGCACGGGGTCCTGCTTGACCACAAATGCAAAATTCACGAGCACGGTGTTGACGACCAAAATTGGCAGCAGATCAGACCAACCGGTCTAGCCGGTCTGTGATGCTGTAGCTAATCCGGCAGGAGCCGATCGGTCTGACCGGTCCATGCAGAGTCTGAGTACAACTAGGAATTTTTATAGATTTAGATCTGTAAATAGAATTTCTTACGGGGTAAGTATTCCCCACCCTATAAATATAAAGGGTTACGGCCGATCGAGGACACAACCCAATCAAACCAATCAAATATATTTATCTTTTATTGTCTTTACCTTTTCTCTTTACCCTAACTTTTTTAACCTCGACATGCTGTTCTTCCCTAGTCTCCATGGCATTTGAAGAAGCCCTAGCTGGCCTGCCGAGCCTAGGACAACCCTACGCGTGCTTGCCCCGACGGGGTCCCTCCCGGGTGAGCGTTCGTCGGATCGTCGTCGTTCTGCACGGTGATCGGTCTAACTGGTCCCTCTGACCGGTCTGACTGCTCCACTCAGGAGGCGCTGCAAGAAGCCCCTCCTCGCGCCACGCGACCTAGAGCGTTCGTGTGTTGATCCGTAAAAGGCGTCAACACAAATTGGCAACTCCGCTGGGGACGAGAATAAGGCTATGATGATCGATCCGTCAAACTCTAGTAATATATCGTCACATGAGAAACTACTTCAAGAGTATCGGCAAGAGTGCGATAAAGAGGATGAAAGGTTGCTTCTATCCATTTATCGTAAAACAGAACAAGGCGTCATCAAGATAAAGTAGTGGAAGCCACCATCCACGATTGATCTATTAAAAGAGGTACAATCTTCAGATACTTTATCCGATGATCTATCTGATCTTGTCCAGTATTTGATTGATCAAGAAGATAGCTCAATTCCAATTCCTGTTATTCAGAAGTCGGCTATTGAAAAGCCGGCTACTAATCTTGCGAAATTTTGCCTAATGTTCACTACGTGAAAACCTCAAATAGGTAACACGGCATTAGTAACGGGCTCTAGAAGCCCGTTACAAAGAAGTAAAACTGTAACGGACTACAAACAACGCACGTTACCAATAATCCTGGCAGGGCCCAGCCCGACCACGCCACCACAACGCCCGTTACTAATAATCAACAATAGTAATGGTTGTAAGTAACGACCGTTACGAATGGGGACATTATCAGTAACGGTTTGTTAAAGACTGTTACTAAAAATACCAAAGTGCGTAACGGTTGGTTTAACCCCCGTTACGAATGGCACTGACATGAGTAACGGTCTGCTATGACCGTTACCGATATCTTGTTTTCGTAATGTGGGAGAGCACCCGTTTCATATGTTGCTCAATGCCCGTTACGAATGGCTCAGACATGAGTAACGGTCTGCTATGACCGTTACCGATGTCTTATTTTCGTAACGTGGGAGAGAACCCATTACATATGTTTCTCAATACCCGTTACAAATTGTCTAGCAATGATTGAGGTGGAGCACTTTAGCAATGATTGACGTGCGGCATCATTCTAGCACTGTAGCCTCTCGATCACCTGCGTCGTCCACCCGGCGCCGGCGGTCCTTCGCCGCTGAGACTGCCGCCGCTGTGCCCGCCGACGGTGTCTCTGCTGCGACTGGTCGCACTCCGGCTCCACTACCACCATCGCCCGCCGAGCTGCTCCTCTGCTGCGCCCGCCGGCGCCTCTGCTCTGCTCTACGACCGCCGGCGGTGCCTCTGCTCGCCCGGACCATCGACCGCCGCTACTCTGCTCTACGACCGCTGCCGGCACCTCTGCTGCGACCTCGGGCCGCCTCTACTGTGAGTTGGCTCCACTTGGCTCTACCGGCGACCCCGCCGGTGCCTCTGCTCCACTTGGCTCCACCGGCGACCCCTACGGCAGCTTGGCTCCACCACGTGGCTCCGTCGCGCCACCGTGTTCCCTCCCCGCCGCTCCTACAGCAGCACATTGAGAGGGTATGTAATTTGAGCCTCCTAATCCTCCCAAGTAGTTGGCAAACCTCTAGTAGAATAAATATTTATCAAATACAACCAAAATACTCTTGTTGATCCATGTTTTCAAGTTTTTGCTAAAGCCTTTGTAACACTTTGTTTCATAGTACAAATTTGACCAATATGAAATGAACAAAACATCTTGTAGATGGTGGTTGATCGGACTTGGATGTACAGTCAGCCCCGAGTTTGGGAGACCTTCCTAAGTGGGGTTAATGGTTTCCTTGCTCAAGCAGAGGCGGACATGAGAAATCGGGGTGTGCCTTCAATGCATGCCCCTGTGTTGACTATCTGAACCAGAAGAAGTTTGGACAACGGGACAACATTTTCCATCATTTGATCACATGTGGATTCAAAAAGAATTACATGTGTTGGAACAAGCATGGTGAGGAAGGCCTTAATGAAGACGAAGATGGATGCCTTAATGAAGATGTAGCGCGACGCCTTGCTGAAGTCCATAATGAAGGTGAAACGAGTAACTATTGACTTTACTCATTGATTTCTCATTGTTACAGGGTAGAGCATAATGGATTAACTCTTTGATTTGTCATTATTATAGGAGAAGAAGAATGTGGCAATTATGACTTTGAGGAAGATGAAGCATTCCCACCGGGCGTGATGCAGCCTGAGGAAATGACTGACCAAGAAGTTACGAGTTTCAACTATGATGATATACTGCCTCGTGTGAACAATGTTGATCAAATGTTGAGAGATGTTGAGTTTCAGGGCGTGTACACATCTTCAGAATTATCGAGGCTGAAGCAATTCATCGAAGATTCAAAGAAACCCTTGTACCCTGGTTGTCACAAGTACTCTCGGCTTTCTGGTGATCTCAAACTTCTGCAGCTTAAGGCAAGTCATGGTTGGGCCGACAAAAGTTTCAAACAACTATTGGATCTGCTAAAAGACATGCTACCAGAGGGAAACCAAGTGGCCAGGTCTGTCTATGAGGCTAAGAAGATAATCTGTCCTTTGGGTTTAGAGGTAGAAAGAATACATGCATGTAAGAACAGTTGTGTGTTGTTCCGTGGAGAGTATGAGGACCTTGACAATTGCCCTAAGTGTGGGTTCGGTCATTTCAAGAGGACAAAAGATGGCGGAGATAATAATGCTGAGGACGGGAACAAGCCCGTGGAGATCAGAGGCAGGAAGGGTAACAGAGGGGGTCCTGTGAGGGTGGCATGGTATTTTTCACTCATTCCCCGCTTGAAACGCATGTTTGCCACACGAAAGGAGGCTCAACTCTTGCGTTGGCATAAGAAAGGCCGTAACATGACCGGAGATGGCAAGCTTAGGCACCCAGCAGATGCAGCACAGTGGGGTAACATTGATGCCCACTTTCCTTGGTTTGAAGAAGATTGCAGGAACATTCGGTTCGTATGAGCACAGACGGGGTGAACCCATTCGGGAATCAGAGTTCAACGCATAGCACCTGGCCTGTCGTGTTGTCAGTGTTGAACCTTCCACCGTGGCTCTGCAAGAAATGTAAATACTTGATGTTGTCAATCTTGGTCTCGGGGCCAAAGCAACCCGGTGACCATATTGATGTGTACTTGAGGCCCTTGGTTGATGACCTGCAGACACTTTGGAAGCCTGGTGTGAAGGATGTTTGGGATGAGTTTGAGCGTAAGGACTTTACGTTGCACGCCATGTTGTTCACCACCATCAACGACAACCCGGCTCATCGCAACCTCTCCGGGCAGAGTAAAAGGAAAGGTGAAGCTTGCCCCCACTGCTTAGATGAAACCTGCTCATTGTGGTTGAGAAAGTCGAAGAAATTCGTCTTTTTGGGGCACCGTCGTTTCCTCCATAAGAAACATCCATACTGGAACATGGATTGTCAGTTTAATGGGGAAAAGGAGAATCGAATGGCGCCTCAGCATGTGTCTGGAATGGAGGTCCACTTGCAAGTCAAAGACATCAAAACTATTGAGGAATTACCTAAGGATGCTATCCTTGGCAAAAGAAAGAAGCGAGATGGTGAAGAAGAAGAAGAGGAGCAGGGGATGTGGAACAAAAAATTAATATTATGGGAGCTAGAGTATTGGCAGCTGTTGGATGTGCGTCATTCGATTGACACCATGCACATCAAGAAGAATGTGTGTGAGAGCATGTGTGGAACATTGTTACAATAGGGGGGCAAAGGAAAAGATCATAAAAATGCAAGGGAGGATCTGAAAGATATGGGCATTAGGCCGGAGCTCTATGCAGAGGAAACAGACACGGAGACGGTCCTTCCTGTAGCTGCAACCACATTGTCAAAGACGGGGAGAAAAGAATTCTGCGAGTTTTTGCATGGTTTGAAAGTACCTTCAGGTTACTCATAGAACTTCAAGAGGCTAGTGTCGGTGAAGGACATGAAAATGAATTTCCACTTGATGAAATCTCATGATTGCCATGTGTTGATGACAGCTCTTCTGCTTGTTGCACTTAGAAGTATTAAGACAGTACTGGTTCGCGAGGCTGTCATGAGCTTGTGCTTTTTCTTCAATGCGATAGAACAGAAGGTGATTGACGTGGATGCACTATCGAGGTTACAGAAAAGGCATTTTGAGACCCTATGCTTGCTTGAGGCTACTTTTCCACCAACATTCTTTGATCTCATGAACCATTTAACAGCACATCTTGCGAAGTAGATCTTCTACCTTGGCCCATCTTACCTTCATCAAATGTTTCCTTATGAGAGGTTCTATGGCTTCCTCAAATCTTTGGTACATAACCGGTCTTTTCCTGAGGGAGCATGGTTCGTGGCTATGGTACCATCGAAGCAGTGGAGTGGGCCATGGGTTATATGGACCCCCAAAACCCCATTGGTGTGCCTCATTCATGGCATGAAGGTAGGCTTGCAGGTGTTGGGACCTTGGACAAAAAGTCAATCACTCCTGGTCGAGATTCCTTCAACAAGGCTCATTTCATCGTGCTACAACAGACCGACATAGTTACACCGTATGTCAATGAGCATTTGTGACACCTACGTGAAGGTAATCCTAATCGAAATGAGGCTTGGGTTGCAAAGAAGCACATGCAAGGCTTTAACACTTGGTTTCGAGATTATGTCCAGAAAGGCCGCACTGCTATAACCGATCATGAGATAAGAAAACTAGCAGCGGGGCCATTATTCACTATTACAACATACCAAGCATATGATATCAATGGATACACTTTCTACACCATGGCCTAGGATGCCAAGAGCATCTATCAAAATAGTGGTGTGCGTGTTGATGCCATCGACAACAACATGGAGACAGACACATATTATGGTTAGATAGCAGAGATACGGGAACTTGACTGTGTTGGATTGAAGGTAGCCCTGTTTCGGTGCCGATGGGTCAATGGAAAGAAAGGTGTGACCGAGGACAAATATGGGTTTGTTAGTGTTGATCTACGAGTTTTTGGTTACAAAGATGAACCGTTTGTCTTAGCCAAGGATGTGCAGCAGGTGTTCTATGTACCCGACCTTGCAAAGAAAAACTGGTATGTGGTCATGCCTGGGAAAAAAAGGATTGTTGGGGTTGAAAATGTTCTTGAGGAGGAGGAATACAACCAATTTGATGAAATTCCTTCCTTTGACATGCCATACGTGCCCCGACTCTTGGCAGATGAAAAAACACCATACTTGCGACGCGACCACCGGGAAACCATCAAAGTCCATAAAGCAAGGAAAAAGCAAGCTTGATGTATGTATTGTGGAAATTGAGCCTTTTTGTTGATTTTGTATGTGGATTAGTGATTTTTGAATCCATTTGTAATATATGATGTGGATTGGTGATTTTTTAATCCATTTGTAATATATGATGTGGATTGGTGATTTTTTAATCCATTTGTAATATATGATGTGGATTGGTGATTTTTGAATCCATTTGTAATATATGATGTGGTAAATTCAGACATGGTGATTGGTGATTGGTAATATTCAGACATGCTTGACTTGGTAATATTCAGATCACATGCTTGACTTGGTAATATTCAGTCTGTTACATTCTGTATGTTGCATTGTGTAGTTGGTCATTGGTAACGGGCATTACGAATGTGCCCGTTACAAATTAGTCATTCGTAACAGGCCTTACGAATGTGCCCGTTACGTATGACACAATTCCCAGTATGGCTTTTAGAGATCAGATCACAGAGCATAGATCAGATCACATAACGGGCACATTAGTAATCTGTGTCATACGTAACGGGCTTTTAGAGATCAGATCACAGAACACAGATCACAGAGCACAGAACACATGACACATGACACAGCTCATTTTTAGAGATCACATAACACACACACACAGACCCTTCAGTTTTTCACAAGTACATATATATATTAGCAGGAGCACATGACTAATTGGGCACACACAGAAATGGACAAAATCGGTGTGCCTTAGAACATGGGCAATTAGAAAGTATATGAGGCACACACAGGCATGGACCAGTTCAGTGTGCCTTGGTCAACCTCTAGCCTAAGAACATGGCCATTACACAGTCTACCAAAATCAGACATGGCCATTGGAATCCAAACCAAAATGAAAACAGGCCTGGTGGATTAGATGTTTCTGCCACCTCTCTGAGCCTTGATCGTTGCTTTCAGTGCACGCTCAATGGCCTTCTTCCTTCCTCTCTCCCCAGCAAGCTCATCTTGAAGTGCCACCACCCTCTCATGTGAGTCTGCTAAGGTGTTGTGCAACTGCATGATGGTCATCTGATCAAAAGGTACCTGCAAGACAAAGTTTATCAAACAGAAACTAAATACCATGAATTAAATCTAGATATATGGCAAACAAGATCTAAAAATTCTCTTACTTATATATCAGCAAGATCTCAGTAACATGTTCATCCAGTAAAAATTTCAGAGCTAAACTATGACTATCTGCTATCTGCTGATCCTTTTTCTTGTATCTTCTATATTTGATATTCTTGAACTTATATTAGGAATTGCCTATATTAGTTACAGGAACTCGTTAACAATTAATTCTGCTATTTTGCTGTTGTTTAGGGTCATTTCACATAGGATTATTGAACTGGAATTGCTGTTTTCTTTGTGGATAGTATTATTAACAACAACTACTTTGCTGTTGTTTTGGTGAATATTACTGTTCTTCAAGCAAATAATATTGTACTATTAGTTTGCATGATATTAATTTCATAATCATACTAACTGATTGCTCTATCCTATTCTTGCCAAAAGGCCATAGAATCTACACTTCATTGCTTTGATATATAAGCACTGCTTGCCACTGTCAAAATGGTTAGTACCTATTCCCAACTATTATATAATTATTGATGCTTTGCAGCCTTACTTATGTTGCTCTACTGACACACTTGTATATAATCTATGCAGTCGGCCTCATCAGCAAGTTCCACTGGTGATAGTGAACCTGGTACACAGGGCAACAATGCACCTGAGTCAAATGATGCAAATTTCAACAGTGCAGCTGCTCCACAGGCTCACTCTTCACAAACTGCTAGGAGTAGCACTCGAGCACGCAAGTCACGGACACAAACCAAATGGCCAGAGGACAAAGTGACTGCAACTGGACTTGATGATGATGGTTGGCCTACCCCAGATGCTGTGAGGAAAAGATTCGTTACGGTCTGTGGCCTCATTGCCCGGGAGAGGGTGTCAATCAACACAAATGCTGAGGATCTCACACCAGAACAGAGGAGAGATCTGTTCACTGTTTTGGAGGAAAAGCTAGAGTACCCAGCTGATCTGTCCACAACTGCTCGCAATAAAGCATTTAAGGCAGCTATGAAAGAGATTGCGAGTTTGCAACGACGATTCAAGTCGCATTTAAGAGCAGATTTTGTTCGGCAAGACGAGCTTCCCTATGAGAAGCACCCCTTTTTAAAGCAGGAAGACTGGGAGGAGTTTGTGGAGACAACCAATTCTCCATTGTTTGACCATGTGAGCCAGGAGATGAAAGAGAAGAGAGCCAAGCACAATAAGCCACACAAGATGGGCATAAAAGGTTATCATGGTAAAAGGAAAGAGTGGGAGGAGGAGGATACAAAGCTAGCTGCAGAAGGAAAGGAGAACCCTTGGGAGCAATTTCCTGGACGTTCGAGGCCATATCTGCGGGCAAGGTCAGGGAAGGCCACTAGTGAAAGCGGGAACATAACATTCAGTTCCCCTCTGGTGGCGGAAGTAGCAGATAAGGTGAAAAGAATTGCAGCTCAAGCTAGCGATGGTTCTTTCACCGGGGTTAGGGAGAATGATGTTCTTACTGAGGCACTTGAGAATCCAGGGCATAGAGGTCGGGTGCGAGGCGTGTCAAGTTCACTTGGCTGGGGTAAAGGGTTTGGCGAAGAGTGTGCTGGAATGTACAGGAAGAAAAAGAGGAGGAGGTCTGATGTGGACAAGGAAGAGATCGTTGGAGAAGCAATCACCAGAGTTATGGAGTTGCTGAGAGTTGCAGGCGTGCACATACCGGATGGTCTGTGCCTCACCCAAACTGGAAACAATAGTAGGTGTGAGGAGGATTTGCACATTGACGAGGACCAAAATGATGGTCCACAACCTGATGAGCCGGACACAATAGAGCAGCTGACAGAGCCAACTAAGTGCAGTCTTGTGGATTGCGGCGGATGTGACATGGAGCTCGCATTAGCCACTGTCTATCCAAATCAACAGACTTGCCATACAGTACCGGTGCAGAGTGGGTATGCAGTGGTGCAACCTACTTATGTGTGGCCCAATGCAAGGCATATCAAACTTCCTATCCCAGTAGGGGATGAAATCATAGCCATAGGTGATTCTCTCTTGCAACGCATACAGTGGCCAAGACAGAGAATTCTTGTACCACCCAGGTCTAGAGATCCAAACTCTGCAGCAACATCAACAGAGAATGCTTGTACAGGTTCAGATGGAGCTACTTTAGCTCCGCATCAGCAAAAGGAGGCTCAGCAGAAGCCACACCTCAGCCAGCAGCCTGAAAATAAAATGGGGCCACATTAGCCTGAAAATCAGTTGGAGCAGCTAATAGAAAGCCAAACTCCAACCAATCAGCAGCAGCTCAGCCAAACTCCAACCCAGCAGCTCAACCAAACAACGTAGCTGCACAAGCCACAACAACAGCAGCAGATGGACCAACATCATACTAGAAAAATGGACGTTGGCGCTGCTTGGACTATGGCTAATCCAAAATACAAGCCTGGTGAGTCTATGTTGTCATAAGAGGCTTTAAAGATTGCTGGGGAAAGTTGTGAAGGCTTGCATGCTTTTGTCATGCAAAAAAGTCTGCATGGTACTACTGAAATTTCTGCAAAGGTGCCTGCATCCTGCTTTGATACTGACGGTGAAATGCAATTGACAGTAGGATTCAATGACTTGTATGACCTTTTCAACTTGGACAATCTGGATGTTGGCTTGTTGAGGTGCTGGACATTGTAAGTCTCTTCAATCTAAAAAAATTCTTTAATTCTTTACAAACAAGCTCATGCTAAGAAATTGTTTATTTGTAGGAAAATGATGAAACTGGCTGAGGAGATGAAATGCAACGTTGGCTTTTTGGACGCACAAATTTTCTCAGCTACAGTGGTTCAATTCAAGAGCAATGATGTGATTCAAGCAATTAAAAAGGCTATGAATCACGACTACATGGTCGGTGCCTTCAACACCGATAGCCACTGGGTACTGGTCATCATTGCGATGAAGTGGAATGTGGTCTGGTATTTGGATTCTTCTAAAGGTTTTCCATTGCGAAATTTCAAGGATGTAGTAAATGTTGTCAACTGGTAAGTATATTGTAGGTTTTGTTCACAAAAATTCCATCTCTTAATGTTTCTAATCAATATCGCTGATCGTGCAGGGCCTATTCTGAGTACATTGATCCTAAGATTAAAAAAAATCAAAAAACAAACCTAAACTCACACACAAGACAGATATCCTGGTAACAGACCGATTTTTCTTTAAAAGTGTCTTCATATGTGTTTTGTACCGCCTTAACTTGTCATTTTTGTACCTTCTTCATGCAGTGCGCTCAGCAGCCGTCGGGGAGCATGGCATGTGGATTCTATGTTGCATTTAACATGTACGAGCTACTGTGTGACATGTGCAATGTGAAAAAGGCTTCTGTAAGTATATATACTGATCAGCCTTGTCTCTGCTCTCATTCTGCATTTCAATTCAGAAATAGATATTTAATTGTATTCTCAATAATTGTATTATGCAGAATTTCAAACCAAGCAAACAGGCAGATCAAAATGCACTAAGGATGGTCCAGGGGATGTTGGCCGAATTCATTCTTAAGGAGATCATCGACCCAAAGGGCTGCTTCTATGATCCTACAGCAGATGCTGCCGCGTGAGTTCATTCTAGATGCTCAGAATCTGTGTCCTTTAAACTTGATACTTGTAACTTGTAACTAGCAGTGTACATGTGTACATGTGTAACTTGATGATGTGTACATGTGTATCTATATATGTGCTTGATGTGTATATATATGTGTGATTGATGTGTATGTGCTTGTTGTGTGATCTCTGATGTCTGCTGGTGGCAGCCAAATCCTGACTGGTTTCAGGATGCAGCCAGAAAAGCGGCAAATGCTGGGGTGGCAGATATATGTGTAACGGGCATTAACTAAAGCGAGTTACAAACACTACCGAGCTTGAAACGGGCATCAAATAAAACCCGTTACCTAAAACATAATAGGTAACGGGCACCAAAACGATGTGTTACCTATATAATATTATGGTAACAGGTGTTAAACATAAACCATTACGGAAAATGACAAGTGGGACCAGATAGAGACATATGGTCAATGGTAACATCTATTTGTAACGGGTATTACAAAACAATGGTTACCTATATTCTATTTCAGTAACGGGCCCATGTTAACAACCGTTACCATATCTGACCAGTGGGACCAGAAAAAGACGCTTTGGTTATGGGCTGTTTGTAACGGGCTTTCCTAAATGCGCGTTACCTATATAAATCTATGGTTACGGGTTTCATAAGTTGACCATTACCAAATATGACAAGTGGGACCATGTAAGACACGCTTTGGTTATGGGTAACCACATATTGTAACGGGCTCCGTACAACTACCGTTATCTATATTATAAAAGGTAACAGTCTTTGTTAGCATGGCGTTACAAAATATAAGTACTTGTAACGGTGTTTTACAGATACCGTTACCATTTTGCTCTGTGGGCCCACAGAAAACTCAAGTTTGTGTTACGGGTCACAGCTTTTTGTAACGGGCCAGGTTTAGAGCTCGTTACGATTATGTGCTCTGTGTAACGGGCATGCGCCCGTTACCTTTAACTGTCATTTGTAACCCGATAACAGTAACGGTTGCTAGGCCCGTTACGGAAGGGCCATCCGTGCCCGTTACAAATCTGTGTTTCTCACATAGTGGTTGCTGATCATGATGAAATTCGGCCGTTTCAAGCCAAATTTGTCGATCCAAAATCTCCTAGAAAGAGCACAAAGACTATATCTAGTATTTCTATGCTGGGGGGCAACAAGGCAAAGATAAAGAAGCCGGTTGTGACAAAACCGGTCTGACCGGTTGCTAGACTGGTCTAACCACCTCATCTAGGGTTTTGCAAAATAACTCAAAACTGAGGACGGTTAAGCCCAAAAAACCAGAGATTGGTGTTTGGAAAACAGTTGAAGCCAAAGGCCGTTGAAAGTATCAAAAAGAAAAGACGAAGCATATCCGTGGAAAACTTCCAGCTAAATCCAAAAGGCAAATGAATGTCAATGATGCTAGCCGGCTTAAAAATTCCAAACAAGCTAAATCTGGTCCAAAATAGAAATTATGTGATCAAAATCGGCGATGGGATACTTTTTCTACATCAATGCCGTTTTCATCATATGGATCACTCATGATTGTGCCATGGGGAAATTATTTCGGTATGCCTTATTCGCATGCACCATGGTTTCATAACTTATATATGCCGTTTCTCACTACGTATTTGTGCCCAAATTATGTTACCTATAGGGAACCGGTGATTAGTGAACCATCACCTACCAATAATGACTGTTTTGTTCAGAAAAATCGGTCTATCCAGAAAAAAATACAAAGTGACCAAACAAGTTTATCGTGTCAAAAAAGATGGACAATTAAATAATAATTTAGATTTGACGCATGTTAAAGAAAAGCCGACAGTTGAAGAAACATCGGCTAGTTCTATTGATCAAATTGTCCCCAATAGCAATCCTGCATCAAATAATATGGCTAAACAACGATCAAGTTCAGCTAGGGGGCAAGACAAGAAGAAAGAAACCGACAACAAACTTACCGGTCAGACCGGTTCATTGAGCGGTCTGACCGGTCCCCAGGGCGGTCTGACCGGTTTCCAGATCGGTTTGACCGATGCGTCCAATAGATCTCGGAGATTCTCCACGGCTGAAATTAGAACAAGGCTGAGCTTTAAAGAGCTCTTGGTTAAATATGAGAAGGAAGGAGCTGCCCAGAAGCAGAAGTGACGGCCAAACAAAGTCAAAGACACAAAGTCAACATCAACGTTTGGTGAGCAATCAGATTTTTGCCCATGTCAAGGTAATTGTGTTACTATGCCATATTCAGGGCTGATTGCTCCATTGTCTTGGCCACATTCCTGTTATTACACACCTTTGAATTATAATAGGATGCATATGCAATCTTATTACATTCAATATCCTTCTATGTATCCAAGTTGTGTATCATCTAGACCGATTGTTACTAGCAACAATTTGGTCAAAAGAGATCTTTATTGCAGCAAAGAGGGTGAGAAGAGCATCAAGCCAGATTGAAAATATTTACAGCCGAGGTGGTGTCTCTCGGGCTTATCTCACACCCAAAAGAGAAGGCTACAACCTATGCGCAAACAAGAGTCGATGGAGCAATAAGTGGAGGTCAAGCGAACCAAGTCAGTAATCAAGAAGAAAATTTGGAGGCCGAAGCAGATTGTTTCATCATTAACTTGAAGAAAAGCAAGTCATGGCTGATAAAATTTTATCGCCCTTAGACAATTTTGATTCAAAATATTGTTTTTTGGCATGCAAGGTTTGCCAAAAAACCAGGGAGGCATATATTGACGACCAAAATTGGCAACAGATCCGACCAACCAGTCTGACCGGTCTGTGATGCTGTAGCTAATCCGGTAGGAGCCGATCGATCTCACCGGTGGGTCTGACCGGTCTGACTGGTCTATGCAGAGTCCGAGTACAACTAGAGATTTTTATAGATTTAGATTTGTAAATAGGATTTCTTGCGGGGTAAGTATTTCCCACCCTATAAATATAAAGGGTCAGCCGATTGAGGACACAACCCAATCGAACCAATCAAATATATTTATCTTTTATCATCTTTACATTTTCTCTTAATCCTAGCTTTTCCAACCTCGACATGCTGTTCTTCCCTCATCTCCATGGCATTTGAAGACGCCCTAGCTGGCCTACCGAGCCTAGGGAAACCCTACGCGCGCTTGCCCCGACAGAGTCCCTCCCGGGTGAGCGTTCGTCGGATCGTCGTCGTTCTGCACGGCGACCGGTCTGATCGGTCCCTCTGACCGGTCTAACCGCTCCACGCAGGAGGCGCTGCAAGGAGCCCCTCCTCGCGCCGCGCGACCTAGCGCGTTCGTGTGTTGATTCCTAAAAGGCGTCAACACACGGATCCCTCGACCAGTTGCGCGATGGACGTCGGGGCGCGAACGTGAGCGCCCCAGAAGCCGCCGAAGAAGCGCAGGAGACCCGCAAGGCCAGTCCGCGGGTGGAGCGGCTTGGACGCGAGGAGGAGGAGCTGGTACGCGATGGCCGGGACGTCCTGGGCATCGACACTGGGGGAGGAGGGAGAGGATCATTCCAAGAAAGGTCGGTGGGGGGTGGCGAGGCGAAACTCACGTGGATATCGCTGCCCTGTCCGCAGTCGCGTCCGTGGAAGACGTGGACGAGGAGGGTGCCGCCTTGCCTCCCCTATTGGTGGTCGCGTCGTCCTCTCCTCCTTCGTGCTGGAGATGGGCGGAGGGGCCGGCGAGGGGAGCGGCGACGGCCACAGGTCCAGTGGTGGAAGGGGCCGGCGAGCTGACGAGCGGGGCGGATCCGGTGGGGGAGGGGCCAGCAACGGCGATGCGGCTGCCCCAACCCTAGCGGCGCTAGCGCAGGTGAGTGCGGCGACGGATGGAAATTCCCCCAGGAGCTGAGGCTGCGGCTTATAACGGCTGGCCCTGAGCTGATCAGCCCAACCAGCCCAGCTCCAGCCCAGCTAGAAATGGGCATCTGAACAGGCTGTTGGGCTTTGGCAACAACACAACAGGCAAAAAAAAAAACGACGGGCCCACTCACCAGTGGGTCACTAGCCGCTTTCCGTGCGTACCGTTACCGTCCTACTCGTCGGCCGCATTAAACTCCCAATCTTCGGAACTAGCCGTTGCGCCCCCGAAAATCCAACCTCCTCCACATCAACGGCTATACATCCCCTCCTCCGCCGCTCCGCTCCGATCCCCCTATCCATGGCCGCTGCCGCCGCCCCGCCGTCGCCGCGCCCGGATCTGATGCCGCCGCCTCCGCCCCCTCCGCCCGTTCCGCCGACGACCGAGCGCCGCCCGCGCCGCCGCGCGCGGGAAGTCAGCTCACGGTACCTCTCCACGCCCGTCCCCGCCACCCCGCGCCTCTCCACCGCCTCCTCCACGCGGTCGCGCTCCCCGACCCCGTCACCGCGTGGCCGCCAGCGGGTGGCCACACCTTTCGCCAATGAGAACCACCCGCCGCCGCCGCCGCCGCCGCCCACGGGCACCGTCGCGCGCAGGCGGGCCGTGCAGAAGCTGTTCGAGGAAACGGGCGCCTGCAACCCGCGCGCCTCGGTGGGCTCCAACTCCTCCGGCGCCGCCGCGGCCACTCCGCGGCAGCTCCCGCGCTCCGCCAGCGGGCCGGCCGCGCCCACCGCAAGGAGGGGGTACCCGCGCCTCCCGACGCCCGCGCGAGCCGGCTCTTACCCTTCCGCCGCTTCCGCCCATGCGGACTCCGACGCCGCGTCGTGCTGCTCGTCGTCCGACACGGCGTCCACGGCCACCGACTTCTCTGAGGCCGAGGGAGGGCTTGGGGTGGCCCCAGCCGCGCCGTGCGAGAGCCCGCCGCTGCTCGGCCCGGCGTCCTGCCGGGGTGGGCGCCTCTCGTCAGAGCTCCGGTCGTCGGTGCCGGAGTCAGGCGGATCCGGGCGAGCGTCCAACCCGCTCTGCTACCGCTCTCTCAACTCAGCACTGTCGATCTCAACGGCGACGACAGGGAAGCTGATGACAGCAGCGAGGCCACCACAGCCGCAAGGGGCAAAGGCAGCCGAGCTGAAGAAGGCGGCGATTGTGGGGGGCAGGAAGGTCGCGGGGAAGCAAGAGGACGTGCACCAGCTGCGGCTGTTGGACAATCGGTATCTCCAGCATAGGTTCCTCAACGCCCGGGCTGAAGCGGCAGCGAAGGCCAAGGCTGCTGCTGCAGAGGTAAGGGCTTTTAAGTGTATCAATTAGGGGTGAATGTCTTGTTCTGATCGATCGGGGGATTATGAATTTAGATAGATGCTGACGGATGTTATTTTTGTTTTGTTGGGGGTGAAGAAATCTCTCTATGGGCTCGCGGAGAGGCTCATGGGTCTACATGAATCCGTTTCCGAGAAGAGGGCAGAGCTGGACAGATTGAGACGGGAGCAGAGATTGTTCTCGGTGGTGAATGTTCAGGTAACGGGAATTTAGGCAACTTTTGCGTTCTGAAAATTTTGAATATATTGGGATAGGGGTTGCATAGCTTCATAACTAGTGCTATAGATAATGTGTGACTATTGAATTGAGCAGCAAAGTTGTTTGAATTGGGTATATTGCCTGAATGAATGTATTGTTGATTCACGTGGGAGAAGAGGCCTGGTGTGTCCCTTAAAGGTGAGGGGGGGAGTGAACACGTGCTGTAGAGGACATTACACAGCATCACTATTGTCAACTGAACTTTGAGGTGAAAATGCATCTACATAAATGATTTCCCAGGTTAAATACCCAGAACTGCATTCAATTTCCAACATTCAGTTGTTATTTCTTTTGTGCTGTTTCACATGCTTGATGGATATGTTTGACAGGTTCTATCCTCATAAATAATCTGTTGTCTTTTGTATTGAGCACAGAATAGGCTTTTGGAAGTAATGTATAGTGTATTTGTTTGAGGTTATTTGTATCAAAGTGTTACCTTGATTTGGATTTGTCTGCTGAAATGTATGTTGCAAAGGAAAGGATAGTCAATTGGTGTATCTACTGCATTTTTATTGTCTGACTTGCATTCGAAGTTCCAAATTGTATTTGGCTTTTTTTAAATACATAGTATTTGTTATGCACCTAAATACACACTTTGTCTAGACACATAGGAAAAGCTATGTATGTGGAAAAGCCAAAATGACCTATAGTTTGGAACAGAGAGAGAAGCATAGTTTACTTGGGCACTCCTCTATTGTTGTCTTATCTTCAAATTTTCATTTTTAAATGAAGATTTATTAATATTTTTGTTTTGCAAAAACTATCAGGTCCCATACTTGGATCAATGGACTGATATCGAGGGGGAGCATTCGAGTTGTCTTGGAGGGGTAACAACAGCTCTGCATAATGCCTCCCTACGATTACCAATCATTGGTGATGTCAAGGTAAAATTTCCATTTAAATTCAGTATGCGGCATAAACTGCATCAATTATTTTTTTGTATCATGTTGTAAAAGTACTTTCTGAAATGGTTGCAGGGAAAATGTGAGGAAATTACAGACGTGCTTACCTCAGCTTCTCTACTGCTGGAACCACTATCACCTTGCATTGGAAATTTCTTGCCAAAGGTAAAGATCATATCTTGAAATGTGTATCGATAAAGCACTGGCAAACTTGCTGCATATAATATAGCAGTATATGACATCTTAACTTTCTCAATGTACATACATATTGTCATAGTTCTAAACCAGGTAGTAAGTGAAAAAAAACAAATTCAAGAGCAAGTTAACTACTATTGTTTATTAAATTAATTGATTATATTATCTTTGCTTTTTTATTCTAAAATATAACATTGATGATTGGTGTTTTGCAACACAGCATGTTGCTTAAGTGGCTCTGTATGAATATTGTTTTCTTTTCATTCTAAACTAAGTACATACCTAGTGCTAGAAATTGTTCAAAACCCGATTTCACTTTGAAGATCGGCCTTATATTACTTATAAGAAAACCCATTTATCAAGTTCAGTACGTTGGTTCTATCATCTATACTACCTCTTGTATTATTAAGGATCTGGCTGCTCTCTTGATTTTTGGAAAGCCAGGAGAACTTCCTGGTAGCCGAAATGTTGTTCTCCACAATTATGAGTAAACCTAGCAAGTAGTGATAGATTTCAGATTTGATAAACCAAAAGGAGTGAGGTTCCCAGAAAAACTCGTAACTAAATGCTTCTTCTGGAACCAGATTTCATAACCTTAATCACCAACTAATGTCTGAAAAATTCACTAATAGAAGAAGGTACCGTGATTTGGAACATTCCTTTTGTGATATTTATGCTACAAAGTTTTGATCTCGTAACCTGATTTTGGAAACTTTGGTTATAACCTTGGTTGCCAAACGAAGGAAATGACATTTGGAAACTTTCACTAATAGAATGAACTACCGTGTTCTGGGTCCTTTTGCATGTACCTGTGTACTAAATGTTTGATCTTGTCATGTAGGTCGAAGAAATTGATGATGTGGCCAAGAATCTTGCGCAAGTTATTGCAACTGAAAGAACATTGATAGAAGAGTGTGGTAATCTGTTATACCAAGCACATAACCTTCAGGTATGGGTCCAAATTGATAGTTATCTTACTTTTAATCAGAATATACTCACTGTTCTTGTCTTCTATGTTAACCCTAGCTAATGCATTAATAATTTCAATTGGCGTAGATGCGGGAGTACAGTTTGAGGACTCAATTGATGCAACTAAAAAAAACTGAAGCAACATGAAAAGTACAAGGAAAAGGAAAAACCACGCTGCCAGGTCTTTCCTCCGACTGTGGGGAGGAGGGGGGGAGCAAACTTTGCTCCACCGTTTGGTACCCAAGTGTGAGGAGGTGATTCTGATCATACATAATAAAAGGGCAGAAGTATCCTTCTTTGGGTCAAGAATAGCTGATTCTTTTCCAGTATATATGCCATTGTTTTAGTTTATCGTTGATTCTTTGCTGTGTATGCAGTGCTCCCAGTTTAATTCGTTTGCTTCTGAAAAGAAATATGGAGATGATATGTAACAGACTCCATCGAAGATGATGGGCATTGTTTTACCTCTGTCCTGAGTTATGCTGCTATTTCACGGTTCGCCCATGGCAGTAGCTTACACATGCCTGTTGATGTGTACGCTTGCCCCTTTTTTTCTAGCAGTAGTCATTCACCTTTCCCTCCACCTTTCTACTGATGTGGAAAAGGAGAAACAACAACACAATCCTATGATGAGTAATGCCGATTCAACACAGGGAGTTACATAGAACTATAACTATAAGAATCTCGTCAAGAAACAGTAAAAACCAACGAGTAAAAACCAACGAATAATAAGTATCCACTCCAAACTTCCACAATGAGTTACAATTACTAGATTATTTAGAATCTCAAGACTACAAAAGCAGGGGCACCCTCATCACATTATAATTTAGCATCAACAACTGGCTACTCTTGGTTAAAACTGGTAAGAAATGGCTATACTCAGCCAAAACATGGTAGGAAGGCAGTTCAATGACCAGTCAATCTGAAAACTTTTGACCCCCTCAAAAATGAAGTATCAAGATTGTGCATCTCTGAAAACCTCTCCCAAATTCAGAGTTCTAAGCAATAAATTTAGTGTACTAATAAGCTTACAAATTTATTGTCAAGTCTGTTTGACCCAACTACCCAGTGCTTCCCTTCAAAAAAAAACTGCCTAGTGCTTGATGATGATTTGTAGCCACCACCATTTTGTTGGACATAGTTGCAATAACTATGCTTGTGATGAAGAGCGGACCCAGCAATCAATGAAGACTAGAACCAAAACTAATTGGGTTGTATGCTTCCCCTATCTATGGATTGGGCCGTATGATTGTGGGCCTAAACTAACTGTGTTAGTGGATGTTAATAGGTCACAACTAGGGCCACGGCCTGGGTGGCCGTAGTGGCAGGCCCGCCACTTCCTGTGATATATTTATCTCCATAATGCATGACGGACATAGCCATAACATTCCTTTAAACATATAAGACCTTGAGACTGAATTCATTATGCGCAAAACTGAATATATATGAAGTAAATCCTATTAGTTGATACAAGAAAAAAAAATACTACTTGTGCAAAGAAGAAAAGGACAAACAAAGAAAAAGGTTCACAATGCCCCTAAAAACTAGAGTTTCAGCAAGGGGGTTACTATAGCACAACACAATTTAGTTAAAAAAATATGTCACTCTTGATAGAAACTTTACATTTTGTCAGACATAGATGGCAGAGAAATGCCCCTAAAAACTAGTCCATTTAACTGTTCACATTGTAAATATTTCAAGGCCAAAAATAGAATCATCGGCCTTATTTATTAAACATACCTATTAGCATCTACCTCGGAGTTTTGAAGAGAAAGAAACTATATAATTGGTTTGTGGGATACCATCTATTTTTATCTACAATTTAAACAATTTGCTTGCGCAATATTTACATCAATTAGATTGTAGCATGCACGTTATGCAATTTCTACAATATTATCTAGAAGGATCTATTACAAAGTCTAAACAAATTTGGTCATGTGCATTCTATAGTATATATTCTCATGCCTATAGATATATTTAATGGTCCGTGATGAAAGAATAATAATGCTAGTATGATTATTGCCAATTGTTAAGGTTTTATAGTTTTAAATGTTATAAATAAAGTCATATGGATTTTGATGGAACTTTGGATGTTTAATGGTCCACTACTCCACTTTTCTTCATGATCATATGGAGATCAAGGGCGGTCACAGCTCGGTGGTGGGCAATAGATGTGGCCCCGCCCTCCCCCCCAGGCATCAAAGACCAATTTGAATAAGAGTGGCATCAGGCATTATAAAGACAACAAAGAATGTGGAATGGAGAGGATTAGATATAGGAAAGGGCAATATAATGCTGGCCAAAGAGAGGCATGTGATGCAATGTCGAACCTTTGGGGAGTGGCAAGGCAAGAGGCGGCGTGTGAGATAAGAAAGGAGGTTGTGACAATTGTAAGGACTAAGGAGGGAAGGGACATACATAGAGAAGTGGGTTGGACAGTGATAATTTGTAACAACAGGGTTTAAATTCAATGGTTGAGAAGTGTGGCATGCATGTAGTCATTTTTAAATCATTTAAAATTAGAAAATATTCAATTTTACACTAGGTAGTGTTGTGGAGGGTTAAAGATGGAGACCTTTTAGTGCTTTTTGTGAGGTAGTGGAAAGGTCTTACTAGATAACACCTATGGTTTAGGGGCCCTTCCGAACAAAGGATTCCTAAAACACAAGAATAGGAAAAACACAAGATTAGAATGCATATGCAATTTAAATCCTGCAAGACTTCAAAATGCAAGAAAGTTATAAAAGCATGGCTTTGAATGTTACACAAGAAGAACTTAGGATTCAGAAAACATAATAAGAAGAGGAAACAAGAGGTTGGACCCATGCTTATTTTCCTCCAAAACTCACATGGGAGAGTCCATTCTATAGGACTTCCAAATGAATTCATAGGATTCAATTCTTTATTTCAAAGACTCTTCAAGAACAATTTCCTATAGGATTTGCATCCTTCATAAGTTCTATACTTTTCCTTCATTCCTCCTCCATTCCAAATGAGGTCTTAGATTTAGTGGCTGAGTTGGGTTAGTACTAGCTAGATTTCTTGAATCAGTTTAAATCAAAAGGAATAAGTTCATACCATATATCATAGAATACCATCCCACTTGAATATTAGATATCATTGACCATCTAACTCTTAGATCCAAGCATTGATTTACCCTATCTATTTGAAGATGTGGTTGGGAATTGAAGTGCCAACTGTTTGATCATGTAGGATTGTGTGTGGGGGTGTGCCAACTCTTAGATCCACATGTGAGTCCTATCTTCTTCCATCCTCCTCTTTTTTCTCTCTTTGGCCCGACTAAACTTACTCCTAACACCCCCCACCCTTGTCCTTCCACTGCCAGCCATCACCATAAACCCCTTCCTGCCGCTAATGAAGTCGCTCACCAGTGTATACCTAACATTCTACTCCACCATCACCACCATAGACCAAACCTAAACCTAGCCTCTTCATCCTCACCGCATAGCTTGGAGAACCTTACCATACTTGTTAAAGTATCCCTAAGCCATATAGTGTGAGTCAAGTACCTCCACATCACAACCAAGAGTTGCTCCATATCGGGTAGCAACTCACCATCACTCCATTCATCGCGTTCTACTTGCCTTATTGCCTTTGAAGCCAAAATTAACGAGCCCATAAGCATCAATGTTCCTTTGAGGATGTTCTCGGACCCATCATGTGGTCTCTAGCGATCCAACACTGTAAAACGTGACCGCCAGCTCGGCTCCGTTAGCCTTTGGTTCTTGAGGCATGGTGGAGGCACCCATGGGTGTTGTTTGGGCTTGAACATGGGCCAGCTGGAGACGCAGTTGCAGTGTCAATGAACTTCCACATAGCCGCAGTTGTCGCATTAGGATTTGACATGACATATTACATCGAGTCTGGCCGTTTATGCCCGCGACTTTGTGTGTTTAGGTGTGGTGATGCTAACATGACATCATACTAGCCTTTTCTGTGAAAAAATAAAAGAAAAAGAAATATATATGGTCGCCAGGTGACCCTAACTATAACTATGTTACATAGTGAAATTGGTGACTCCTCAGCTCTAAATCACCTTTGAATTAGTTAAAGGATCAAATGCATCTTTTCACAGTTGGATGCCAATAATATATAGCATTTGAGTCCGATGGTTAAAGTTAGACCAAGGAAATATTTCGGTTGTAAAAAATGGGCTTATCAAAATTGAAATGGTGCTAGTTTTTATATGGTTGTAGCTTAGCCAAACTGTGGAAATAATATTTCAAACTTTGGTAATAATGTTTTGTTTAAAACATTAAAGTTTGAAAGTGATTTTGTGAAGTCCTACAATGAAATTTATTAATTATTTGAGAATTCACACATTTTTCATATGATACTCTCTGAACATTCATAATCAAATTAGAACTTTCTTATAGTTCCCTTATGTGAAGGATTTGGTCTTATGGTGTGGTTTGACCTTGGCTGGCAGCTAGCAATGTCATTAATTATTAAATCAGACAACATGTCAACTTTTGGAATAGAAGACTTGACCTAGTTATACAAAGTTCAACATATTACAGCAACGGAACAACTACGGTATCTCTCTGGTAACTGCAATTTTCTAGTAGAAAAAGCTGCCATTTTCTCATAATAAATTCAATTTTCTGTTTGCAGTGATTAATTTCCTACCCTTTTCTCGACAAATTTACTAACAGTCCTTTTATGGTTTCGTCATTATTGTTTATCAGAACGACACACAAAAATGCTCAAATCCTTCCGCATAAAGAAACCATATTTCGAACTATACCATACGAACGGACATAGATACGCATACTGCATACAGGTACGGTACGGATACGTACACCTACGCACCTGCCTCATCGAGGCCCGACCTTCCCCGCGCGACGCCTCGCCCTTCCTCCTCCCGTCTCCTTCCCTCGCTTCCACCTCCTTTCAAACCCTAGAACTCGATTCCCCACTCAAAACTCTAACCCTAGGTGACCCCCCGCGCCTCCTCCCTCCCGTGTACCCCTCCGCTCCGCGGCGGCCCTCGCGGCTCCCGCGCCGACGCCCCGCCGCGCCCGGCCCTGCAGCTTGGCCCTCACGGACCTAGGGTTTCGCCCTGTCTCGAGCTGCTCGTTCGTTCTCTGCGTTGGGCGGGCGGGTGCGGGAAGGTTGCTTGGTGGGCGGGTGGCCGTGCGAGGAGGTGGTGGATGGAGATGAGATGAGGCTGCAGCGGCGGGTGGGGTTGTGGGAGCTATGAGTAGGCTCTCGTTCAGGCCGCGGCCGCTCGACATCCACAAAAGGCTCCCCATCCTCAAGTCCGTGAGGGAGTTCGATGATGAGGAGGCGGGGGTCGCGTCAGTTGCCTCCGCGAGGGCCGGGGTGCTGTTGCGTCACTCAGGGGCGGAGCTCACTGCTGCTTCTGCAGCGAACAATGCCACAGAGGGCGAGGTAATCTGAAGCTGCTGCTTGGGTTTGAGCTGCGGTTATGTTAAATGTTGGTGCTTGGGGGCTCGTAGAGTTTCATTATAGGTTCGAATGAGCTGGCTTCTGTGATTGAATTCCCATTTCACCAGCTATGATTTGTGATATGAGTGTGAGCTACTTTTCAGTGTAGTTTTTATCATGATGCCATTGCAAGAATGAGAAATAAAGAGGACTCGGGTTGGATTCAGACTGTAATATCATGCAATCACTCCATTTCTAGAACACTGTCAGCCTCGTAGTGTTTAGACGTGCCATTTGAATACTACTATTCTAACTTATCTTATATTATTGCCACGTATTGTGGCTAAATTTACAATAACACTGTAACAAAATATCTGTGATGTTCAAATTATCTAAGAACCAAGTGTTTTTTTTTCCCGGTGGAATGATGCAATCTGTGGCCTGTTATAGCTTTCATGCATTTCTGCATGAACCTGTTGTACTTTCATTTGATATGGCTCATTTTAGGTATCAAAAGTGAAGTTATTGCTGTTTCTGTTATATGTTAATTTGTGTACAGCTCATTTTTGAGAGAGCAAAACTTTGTCAGCATATCTATTTTCAACTCATGGCCATGGTTCTATGAAGTGGATTTTGTATATACGCTGCTTATTGTTTTGGACCATATTTTAGATATTGGACAATTATTTGCCTTTTGCATACTTTTGTTCCAACGATAATAACAAAATTTCTGTCCACCTAAATGAAACCATAGTTACTTTTACATATTGCGTCTTTTTCTTAAATATCTTGTCCACAGATTTAAGAACTGTTTCTCTCCTAGGTTGATCTATATGTATTTCTGATTAGTTTGAAATAATCACATTGGATATTATAACAGAACATTGTCTGATGTGGGTTTCTCTAACACACTCAACTATAGTCCAACGAATATATGCTTGAGCTTGCTATATCTATTGAACTGCTATTATATGGTTCAAAGGATGCTAGACAAAGGAATTATATCACTCTACTTTGCAGGGAAATCAAGCACCCAGTAAGAAAAATATCCAAGAAATACCAACCCCGCAGTTTGACATTGTGGACACCTATGAAAGGGACTATACTCGTACCTTTGCACAACCAACATCGTATATACGTGGAAGAGGAGGTTTCTTTCTTATCGCTTCCCTGGAGTTGCCCCCTTTTCTTTTGCACCTACAGTGTTGTGTTTATGAGCTCTGTTACTAAGGGTGATCGATATCTGCAGCCAGAGCTGAGATCGGTGAATTTGTCGAGTATGACCTGGACAATGAAGATGAGGACTGGCTTGATGACTTCAATAATGAGCGGAAGAATATAAACCCTGAAAAGTAAGAACATGCTACCAATCTAGTTAAAGGAACTGTGGTTGGAATTTTAGCTGCAGTTAGAATACGCGCCATTTGTGTAGAATGTAACTCGAGTTAAGAATTATATGTCTGCAGTTAGAATACGTGCCATTTGCCTAGACCACACAATATACCTACCTCAACTTCGTTTTCTCAGTTAAATTAGTTCCGTTCAAACAAAAGAATAATTTCTTTGTTATTTTCATTTGAACAATTTTTGTTGCATTTTAATTCAAATCGTTACAGGCTGGAGGTCCTGCTATTCAAGTTGGAAATTTTGGACCACAAGGCTCGTGAAAGAGCAGGAGCCATAACACCAACTTTCATAGGACCAGTACCAGTCCTCTTGCAGCTTGACACTGCTATGGAGGTAAAGCCACACATTGGGTGGAAACTATACTGGGCATGCAGCCTATATGAATTTCAGCTTCCAATGGATACTGTACTTGATATAACATATTCATATAAACCTACTGTATTTGGTCCAGAATCATCAATTCTGAGATTCTGTTTTTTTTATTTGTGCTTTTAACAGCTCATGCATAGAATGCTGGCCAATAAATTTGTTTGTTGAATATCTTAGGATTCTTCATGCTAAATATAGAACATTTGGATGTTTTTTGTTGTATTAAAATGTACTATGCATCAGTATGATGCTCACCTTCCAGTATGTGGCAAAACACTTATGCACCAGATTCAAAAATACCTTCCCATTTCTATGGTGTACCCTCTAATGGTAGAAATACACAATATTTATAACAGAAATGACTTTTCAATATGTTCTCATCTTGCTGTTTATTTTATAATGTCTAGATGTTACATGCTGACAGTACTGTCACATTGTGCATTCATTGTGAATTCTCAATGGAAACTGTGCAACGAATAGAATTACATGTTAACACACTATTCACTTTCATCTTGCGGACTCAAATAGAATGAACTTTGGGTGTTGGGAGGTGGTTTGTTTCCGTGGGGGGACAGTTCGTTAGTTTGTCTAGTTCCGTTGCCCGCATCAATGCGTCCTCGGAAAAGGATGTGAATATTTAGAATACATAAGGTATTAAGGTTGCAAGAAATGCAACCTTGTGGAGCTTCTGAACAATCACTGAAAAGATCTTCCACGCACTCTTGATTTGCACATTATTGTGCTTGTCTATGTGTTATTATATAAATGTATTAATCAAAACTGACTTATGGTTAGGTGGATTCTGCTATTGATTACTTCTTATATATTGGTTGATGTTAGAGTATATTAGGCAACTCCGGATATGGTTAGGTTAGGATTGATTGTAATCTCAAGATAACCTTCCTTATCTCTAGGAGAGGCTACTTGCCCTCCAAGCCATGTACTCCTATATATTCGCCGTAGAGGCTCAATGCAATACATCGACCACATTATACGCATCCTTCTTTCCTACATGATGTCAGAGGGTCACGATCCTGTGATCTAACTAGGCTTCCGCTGCCGCCGCCGCCGCCGCGCCGCCTCCGGGGAGATCGATCTCCGCCGGGGGCAGCGCCCTTGTAGGATGCCCGGTGGATCCCTCTGATATACTCTAACAGTTGAGAAGGATTTCAAGGCACTGATGTTGATTATCAGTAAGATTTTCAAGTGGGAGCGAGTAGAAAGTAACTCGTACATTTTTTTCCTGTAGTAAATCTGCAGCTGATCTGATTGTTCTTCAGTTCTTTTTTTCGCTCTTGATTCTTGGGGAGGGTTATCTTTTTAACCTGTATTTCTCTTCTACTCGGAACAGTTACTGACCAAGTGCTTTCTTTGTAGGCTTTGCAGTATTTGTCTGTTAGGTATGCAGTTTTCCAAGCTGTATATAACTACTGGAAAGAAAAGGTATTTTTTACTTTCAAAATGCAGCATATGGCTTGTTCAAGTACTAATGGTGCTTTTCTTTTAGTTTTTGTAACATGCCTCGCTGTCTTCTGTATCTTCTCTTCACTATCTAATTTGTCTGAAAATCTTCAAATCCTTACTTAGCCTTTAAGTCAGAAAGTTGGTTTATATTTCATGATCTTATACTTTTTGTTCTTTTATAGAGGGAGCGATGGCAAAAGCCTATTCTTCGGCGATTGCAGGTTAGCATATTTCTTTGGTATCTGAGATTTATCTTATTTTTTCATGAAGTTTCTTCTGTAAGTCTTGTCGCCAGATGTGGCAATTGTTGTGTTAACTTATACTTCCTCTGGTTGGACATATCGGTCCATCTAGATTTGTTCCAAGTCAAACTTTTGTTAATTCATCAATAAAAATATAAAATTTTATACGCACTGACACAGTAGGTTGGCACTGTTAGATTCATTACGGAAAATACTTCTATGATATATAACTCTTTCCATTTAAGATAATATATTTTGTAGATATATTTCTAGTCAAACTGTCATATTGGAGACCGTGTCAAATGGACTTCTATTTCCGATTGGATGAAGTATAAATTAATGTCAATGTGCATGACCGTTGGAAAGGTTAACTGGAGTTACACTTGATGAGAAACTGGCTTGAACTTCTAAGATAATTGGTCATTTTAATCTTTTCCCGAAGTGATGAAAATGTCGTTCATGAAAAATCTGCCCAACAAACTTTTATTTTGCTTAATGAAATCACATATTGTAATTGCATGATAGCAGGGCAGATGTTGGGTTGAATCTCTGCATCAACATCAATAGTTTTATGGATGTCTTATGTTTTGCTTGCAAAATGCTCAATCCTGTAATTTGACGATGTTCATCTATCCAACCCTAATGAGTCATGCTGGCAACTTGGCCATTTTGGCACCTCAAATGAGATTCAATTGTAGAACACATTTCCTCAAGGGATTTGGGCATTATTTTCCTGTGAAATTTCTTTGTCCATGCCGTAAGCAAATATTACAGTTATGAAAATTCATGTAAACTCTGTTTTGGTCTACAAACTTTGCTTGTTGTAAAATTAGGACATTGTTATAATATGTTCTGGCTTCTTGGCTGCATTACTTTTAATATTGGATGACTTGGCCATTGTTTTGCAGCCTCCTCCGCCAGTGAACGATACAAACCCATACAATGTCTTCAGGCCAAGAGAAAAGGCTCATCGTCTTCATACAAGAAGGGTAGGTGTCTTGAGATCAGCGATTATTAATATATAACTTATGGCTGCAGCTATTTATAAAGAAGTTCAATTTCCTTTTTAAAATTTACCTTATGCTATCATTTTTTTCTTTTATTTGAAACTTGTGTTTACTTCTCTTTTGAGTACATCATGTTTGCTGCCTTTTACAGATGCAAAGACGGGAAAACAATATCCAGTCATTCGAAAAACTCCGCTTGGTAAGAAAGTTATTTTTCTTGTCGTTATTATACTAGTTAAACATTTTGGTATATATATTTTGCTAAGGCTTTTCTGGATCTCATTTTGTTTTAGTTATTGCTGTTTCCTTCATCCTTTGCATCTTACTTGGATATTTCTATCCAATTTTCGAATCAAAGATAATACCATTTCTTTTAAATGGGAAGCGTAATGATTCACTGTTCATTATTCTTTTGCGGAAGTGGTATTCTTACTTTTTAACTGTCAAAAAAGAAAGCAAGTTGAATGTTTTGACACTAAGGAACCATTCTTGTGCTTGTTTATCCTTTTGCAATGCTGAATTTCCTGAATCATATTTCTTCTCCATGAATCTCATTAATTCCTTTATTTATTTTTATCTTTTGTTTCTAGGTTCTCATTTAGTTTGTGATCTAGTGTTTAGCTGTCATTTTCATGTTGCTGCCACATGGAGGTTTACCTGTTCATTTTTGTAACAGAACTGCGCAAAAGATATTAAATGAAGTGCGGAAAAAAATGTTAGAAGAGGGAAAAATAAATCTATGTTTTTGTTATAATGTGCAATTGTTGCAAACAATAGTTTGCTCATGATGTTTAATTTGTGAGCGCTTGCATTGTCATGCTTGAAGTACTCCCTCCAGTCACAAATATGTGATGTTTTGGGGTTGGTCAACCATTTATTTGTTGAATTTGCAAATTTGGAATGATATTAGTAGATTTTTCTCATGTACTTTCGTAAAGCACACTTCTACTATTTTTTAAATATTTTGTAACAAAAAGTTCTTGTCAAAAGTCATGTTCTGGAGACTGTCAATGTCCAAAATGCCACTTATTTGTTACTGGTTAATACCATCTAGTTTAGTAACTGTGCCACTGAATGGAAATCCCTTTTGTATGCCTGCATAAGTTTTGTGTTACTTTTATCTTATGTGATGAGCGGCAAATTTAAGCAGTGCTTGTATCATAAGGATTTTGCATATGTTGTGAAATCCTTGCCTTTTGCATATGTCATGATATACGCTGTAAATTACAAGATCTTGAATGATGCTACATGATTATGTGCTTTTTGCTCCTTATGATTCTAGCATGAAAATTTGGTGTCAGGTGCGACGCAACTTGGAGCAAGCAAAAGCACTGATGGATGCTTTGATTAAGGTTAGTTTATGCATAAACTGACATTGTAGTAGTTATTTGGAAAATATAAACAGCACTTCTGTAAATATTAATTACTAACTTACGGTTTACAGAGGGAGGAGACAAAGCGAGAGGTCATGGAATGCCAAGTCAACCTTCAGCGCATTCAGATGAAATATAAGGTATAAAAGTGCACCTTATATGGATTTCTGATATAATGTACAATTTATTTTTTCCAACAATAAGTGGTAAATTACATATAATTACTCTATGCTACGTATATGTTATGTTTGCTATCCGAGGATGTTACACTCCCACAAGGCCACAAGCCATAACTACCTGCCTGCTATCTTAGCAATGGCAGGACCTTGCTATCTTAGGAACTTGATGTTATTGCATGAAACAGTATTACGACTTCACATGCCAAAGTAGTATTTCAATTGATGGCCTTCTATGCATACTGTAGACACCTGTGCCATTACTTTATTCTTAGATGTCAGGATGGTTGGTTCATCATTAGTTGATTCTTGTTCTTTGTGACATGTTTGTGCTTCATGCCTTCATGAGGACCCAAGAGGTCAAGACAACCATTTTCATACAGAGATAGAAAAGTTATACCTTCTTATTTGATAGGAAATATCACACAACAACAACATAGCCTTTTTTTTCCAAGCAAGTTGGGGTAGGCTATAGATTAAACCCAAAAAAAAACAATTCTTTAGAGATGTCTTTAGAGATATTCCAATCCTTAAGGTCTCTCTTAACCGACTCATTCCAATTCAGATTAGGTCTACCTCTACCCCTCTTTACATTATCGACTCGCTCTAGAACCCCACTACGCGCCGGTGCCTCAGGAGGCCTCCGTTGGACATGTCCAAACCATTTTAATCGATTCCAAACCATTTTAATCGATTTTGGGTTTCTCAATTGGTGCCACCCTGACCCTATCCTGAATAGCTTCGTTCCGGACTTTATCCCTCCTTCTGTGCCTGTAAAACCACCGCAACATCCTCATCTCTGCTACACTAAGTTGCTGGACATGTCGCCTTTTTGTAGGCCAACATTCAGCACTATATAATATCGCCAGACGAATCACTGTCCTATAGAATTTGCCTTTCAGCTTGCCTTTTAGCTTTTGTGGCACCCTCATGTCACAAAGAACGCCAGAAACTTGACGCCATTTCAACTAGCCAGCTGAAATTCTATGTCTAACATTTTCATCAATGTCGCCATCTTTTTGTAGTACCGATCCTAAGTACTGAAAAGTATCCTTCTGGGCCACCACTTGCCCATCTAGACTAACATCTTCCCCCCACATGCCTAGTCGCGCTGAAATCACACATCATGTATTTGGTCTTGGTCCTACTAAGTCTGAACCCTTTCGACTCTAGCGTGCGTCTTCACAGTTCTAACTTCCTATTAACCCCTGCCCTAATCTCGTCAACTAACACCACATCATCAGTAAAGAGCATACACCAAGGGATATCACTTTGTATGCCTCTTGTGACTCCATCCATCACCAAAGCAAATAAGGGCAATGTTGACCCCTGGTGTAGGCCTATGTTAATAGGGAAGTCAGTGTTGTCGCCATCACATAACCTTGATGAGGGTAATGTACTTAGTTGGGACTTTGTGCTTCTTCAAGGTCCACCATATGACTTTTCTCGGTACTTTATCATACGCATTCTTGAGGTCAATGAAGACCATGTGTATCTCTCCATCGATTGTCGTATTAAGAAAATCGCCTCCATGGTCAACCTTCCAGGCATGAGCCCAAACTGGTTTTGGGTCACACTTGTCACTCTGCTTAGGCGATACTCGATAACCCTCTCCTAGAGCTTCATTGTATGGCTCATCAGCTTAATCCACGGTAGTTAGTACAACTTCGAACATCGCTCTTGTTTTTGAAGATAGGTACTAATATACTTCTCATCCGTTCTTCAGGCATCTTGTTTGATCGAAAAGTAAGGTTAAAAAGCTTAGTTAACCATACTATTACTCTATCACCTAGGCATCTCCACACCTTAATGGGGATACCATCAGGGCCCATTGCTTTACCTCCCTTCATCCTCTTCAAAGCCTCCCCGATCCGTCTCCTAAATTCTCCTCACAAAACGTCTGTTGGTATCGTCAAAAGAGTCATCCAACTCAAGGGTAGGGCCCTCACTCTCCCCATTAAACAACTTGTCGAAGTACTCTCTCCATCTATCCCTGATCTCCACAGCGTTCACTAGAAATCAATCTATCCCATCCTTAATGCATTTGATTTGGTTGATGCATTTGATTTGGTTAATGTCCCTTGTCTTTTGTTCGCATATCCTAGCCATCATATAAATGTGCTTCTACTCTTCTTTTGTGCCTAGCCGCTGATACATGTCATCATACACCTTAACCTTTGCTACACTTACAACTCGCTTTGCAACCCTCTTCGCTAATTTATAGCCCTTAATGTTGGCTGCACTCTTGTCAAGGTGGAGGCCCTTGAAACACTCCTCCTTAATAGCCCTTTGCACCTCGTCATTCCACCACCAGGTGTCTTTCCCCTCTTGTTTGCCTCCCCTACTCACGCCAAACACCTCTAATGCCATCTTCCAAACAAATGTTGCCGTCTTTAGCCACACGTCATCTGCATCTTCTCCTTCCTAAGGCTCCTCACCTAGCATCCCCTCCTTAAACGTTTGTGCAACTTCCCCTTTAAGCTTCCACCACTTTGTTCTTGCAATCTTGGCACGTTTGTCCCGGTGGACACGTACCCGAAGACAAAAGTCTGCCACCACAAGCTTGTGTTGAGGGACAACACTCCCCAGGTGTCACCTTACAATCTAAGCAATCACGTCTATCCTCCCTTCTAGCAAGGATAAAGTCGAGCTGGCTTCAGTGTTTGTCCACTACGAAACATCACAAGATGGGAATTCCCTCTTCTTAAAATGGGTAGGGTATTCACTATCAACAAGTCATAGGCTAACGTGAAGTTCAAAACATCCTCCCCTCTTGACTCATGCTACCATACCCAAAAAACCCCGTGCACTCGCTCGAACCCTTCATTAGTTGCATCCACATGGCCGTTGAGATCTCCTATGAAGAGTTTCTCGCTGGTAGGCACGGTACTAACCATGCTATCTAGAGCTTCCCAGAACTGTCTCTTGGTGCTCTCACTAAGGCCTACCTGAGGGACCTGATCACATTCAAAGCCGAATCTCCAACTACCATCCGGACTAGGATAATTCGGTCGCCTTGCCTTCTAACCTATACGACGTCATCCTTAAGGCTTCGATCAATCAAGATACCTACACCATTTCTACCCGATGTTGCTCCCGTGTACCAAAACTTGAAGCAAGCATCCTCAACCTCCTTCGCCTTCTAGCCCTTCCATTTAGTCTCTTGAACTTATAGAATTTTTACACGTCTCCTAATTGCTGCATTAACTAGCTCTCACAACTTACCGGTTAGGGACCCTAAGTTCTAGCTACCTATACGAATCCTATTTGGCTCGGCTAACTTCCTTACCCTTCGCACCCGTCGAGGGAAGTGCGAAAGCCCTTGCTCATTTTTCACTACACCTGGGCATAGATGTAGCACGCCACTCATTTACCGGTTAGGAAATATCACATAGAAACCAAAATTACATAGGCAACATACCATAGTCTAAAAACCCCAACACATTGTAATGTGCATTTTAGTGATAGTCATTTTAAGGACTGCTGGTATTTGCATGGTTTTTATGGCGGTAAGGCGAGGCGTGGCAATCCACCCTCTTCCAGATGCCTAGACGAGTATGGCGCGCGGCGAGGTGACGCCATACACATACCTTAACCTAGATGGAGTGACACAAACATACCAAGCAGTGAGCATGTACCACTGGTAGCAGTAGCACATTGCAATCTTGCACAAGCAGCCAGCAAAAAGTAGCATACAGCATTACCATAGTATATTCTAGTCCAAGCACCCAAGGAGGTGAAGGAATAGGAAAGGGGAGAGACAATATATATCTGAGCTGATGTGAAGGAAGGGCATTAGCAGAGAGGCGGAGCAGAGGAAGCAGCCACGAATCGATGGGGGGCAGAGCTGTAGAGGTTGGAGGTGCCAATCTGCAGATGGAGGGCTTAGCGCAGGTCATAGGCTGTGGAGGCGCGGAGTAGCAGAAGGGGACTCGAATCGGCGGAGCGGAAGAAGCGGGAGTGGCTGGATGGCGCCGCCCTCTTCTCTTTTCCCCTCTCCTCTCTTTCCTCCTCTCTCAATTGGCGCGCTGCAGTGATGGGGCGTGCCTGCGCGGGAGTATAGGCACGTGATTTCCCGCGTGCGCGCAGCTCCCTCTCCCTTCCCGTGCGCATTGCTCCGCACCTTTTCCCCTGGGCGCGCAAGGTGTGTCACCTCTTTCCTCGCGCGTGCATCCGCCTTCCGCTCTTGTGGCGTCCATCCAACACCTTGGCGACAACTTTCTGTGAGAAGCGAGGCCATCGGCAGGAAGGGTGTGGCGGGCAAGAAGCTTCAATTGGGAACTCGCTTGGATGACTAGGCGACGACTAGGTGATGCCTAGGCCTTGCGACCCTGTAAAAACCATGGGTACTTGGTTCCATGAAAGGATGTCAGACTACTGTCACTTGGTTCTAAAGTAAATCCATTAAATACTTTTATGTTATACATTGAGTTTATGGTCCATCAAGTTCTAGTTACAGTCCACTTCTATTTTCATGCTGTATTAGCTTTCTAACTCCGGATATATTTTGATTCTTGTTGCCTCACTATCATTTTCATTTTACTGTTTCAGCATGAAGCCCAGCTTGTTGAGGATGGTATTACTTTGTCTGGCTTCCAGCAAACTTCTAGCAGATTTGAATCAAGTGATGATGATTATGCTGATTCAGATGACACCACAACTGAACAGCAATATATACGGCCAGCTGTTTTCCATCCTCGGTTCCCTGTTAACAAGCTATCTGTGATCCCCCCACTCCGTATAAAGCGTGAAAGGGAACTAAAAAGGAGACCTCAGCAGAATGGCTGGGTATTTAAAAGGGTATGGTGTCTCTCGATCTCTTCCTCTATCCTTTTCTTATTGGTCACTAAAATGGATGCAAGTGGGTACCCAATTTGTAGTTCTGGCTCCACCCCCTTTAATTTTATTTTCATTCCATTTTTATTGCTTTGAAATCTGGATGAGTTCATTTTGATGACTTTTCGGTCAACCCGGTGACCCAGGCAAGAGGAAACTTGCATCCAAATCACTATAAAGAAACTGGTGTTAAACATTTGTTTCATGCTAGCCCCAGCTGTTCCAACCAGCCCAATTTAGGAATGCTATTACCTGCTGTCTTGAATGATGTTTAGAAGCTAATGTCCTGTTCCAGAAAGCATGGGAAAGTATAGAATAGAAAACACCTGACTGGGATCCAGTGAGAAAATGCCCAGATAAAGTGGGTTCTTAGTAGACACCAGGATTTTTCTTTTTCAAAATTCATCTTTTATTACCCTGTAGGACCATGGCATGGGGGTACCATTTTATTGATGGGAAGTTGGTCAACCATAGAGTGTAGATTTATACAAAAGACTCCAGTTGTTGCAGTTCACTCTGTCAAGTCTATTTACCAGCTTGTTCAAATACAGGACCCCGAGGAGCCAGTATTCTTATTCACAAGACCACTTGATCCAGAGAAATTGGTCGTGGCAGGTATCAAGCCGCCACCAGATCCTCCCATTGAGAATGGTGCCACAACACCACCATTTCGATGTCGAGGTAGGATTGGACGAGGTGGTCGCATCATCTTTGATCGATGGAACCCTCTTCTTCGGACACCAATTGGCCAAGGGACCTCTTATTATGTGCCATACGGTCACAGGCCTCCCTCACCTGAAGGTTGAAGATATTATTCTTTTGCACTTGGTGCTTATGCTGCTGGCACAGCTAGTGAATTGTGAAGCCCCCGAGCAATTGTTTTTCCATAGGTATCAAGTTGGTCCTTGGACACCATTTGCACCTGAGTCTCAACTCTCGAGATCAATGCATCTGATGGAAAGGCAAGAAAGCTCCTGGATGAGCAGCAGCCGCAATGGAAGCTAAGAAGGTATGGGCTATCATGGGCCTAACACTGTCATCGGATGTGGCTTGGTCATCTTTTCGCTGCTGTTGTAAAATTATTGCAGTGTAGGTGAAAGAGTAGAGCGTTTTTTTGTCTAATCTTGGCTTTTAGGCTTAGTATTTAATATCATGCTCTCATTTGATTATTCACTAGGTCTGTGCTCATGCATTGCTACGGGTAAAACAAATTTCCTCCATATCCATATGCATGAAATATTTGTAACAACGTAGCAATAGCGGCATACACTTTGACTTAAACAATATTTATGTCCCATGTACATATCCAAACTAAAATGAATTATTGGACACATCGTGCGTAAACACGAACAAAAGTGCAAATGTGTGCAACTTTGTCTTCTTTGTCACGCCCTCTACTCTCGAGCTCCGTGCTAGCGTGCTGTCAGAAGCAGCCTCCTCACCGTCCCGTGCCGACATCTCATCATTACCAAGTGATTGAGTGCTAGACTCATGACAAAAAGAAACCTAACCAGTTTTGAAGATGGTAGTGATACTGGCATTAAGGTAGCATTCTGAGTTTCATCTCCACTAGAAATGGCTTGCAATTTTGCCGCGTGGGATTCGTATCCCGCATCGTAGTATTGCAATTGATGTGGATTTTGGTTCATCGTTTTGTTATTTTCATGGTTTGCAGCCTGTTGTTACATTTGGTTTATAATTTTGGCATTCTATTGTTGTGATGCAATTATTGAAGTAGTATATTATTTTGGGTATCGAAATGAAGGTACGACATTTATTGTTGTATTTCTTGTTGTGAAAGAAGAGGTAAAATAATTAACTAGAGAGGGTGGAGCACAATTAGTCAGATATGATTACAAAATCATGAGGCAATTAATAGTCGCATTATTGTGGAGGTCGCATGAGATAGAAAAATCGTAGTATAATATTATATTTTAGCAGAATAAGATGTTATGTTGAACGAATTATGAAAATGATTTGAATTTACAATTTTGACATGTAACAAAGCTTCAGATTTTTAAATTTTGAGTAATTTTTGTATTTAGAATTTTTTCAAGCATTTCAAATTTCGTAAATTACTATGTTTTAAAGATGTAGATTTTGAAACTCTAAGCAACTTTTTTATTGATAATTTTTTATTTGAAAATGTTCTGGTGTCCAAATTGTAGTTACAACGGTACATATGTAAGCATTTGTGTAAACGAATTGCGATAGTGTTTCAAACTTTAAAATTTGCTCCATAATAAAGTTGTAGTTTTCGAATTTAGAACAAACTTTATATTGGACAACTTTGATTCCAACATATTTTTATGTTCAAATTGTATGCATAATGTTGCTCGTGTAGAAATAACAAATGGAATCGGTTATGGTTTGATTTACTTGAAATACGATGGTTTTTCTAGAAAATTGTAGAGAAAGGATCAGAATGGAGGGTTGATTCAACGAAAACTTAAGGTTTTATTTGCAAATTTTTCTTAAACCGAGAAGGTCAGACCGCAGGTTGATTTTGATAAAAGTTGAGAGTTTTTTCACAAAATTACCTAAGAGAGGAGGCCTGATTGTGGATTGATTTTGGAAAAAATGGAATTTTTTTTTGTAAAATGACCCGGCTCCCAGGCTACAGTTTGGTGCAGAAATCGTATTGAGGGATTTGGCATGCCCTCAATTTTGAAAACATTGAACATACGAGGGGCATATTTACGATCTCAGTAGCAATGATTTCTGGCGCAGGGTGTAAGGTGGAGATGGTTAGAGATGTAAATGGTACAAATATTTTCCTACCGACCGTCCGACTAAAAGAGACGGATATCAATTTGATTTTTTTCCGAATATCTGGGTACTATTTCAGATATCAGATATTTAAATTGGATATCGGATTCAGATATAATATGATCAATATGTGGCATATATCGGATTTGGATACTAGATCCGGATAGTTGTATTATTATAAATATATATACTAATAAAAATCTAATTTAATTCATAACTAATTCATTTCTAATCAGAAAATATAAAATTAGTACCATAATTGTCCTAAAAATATAATCTATCTATTGGTACTATATTGGAGTTGAATCTTATTTATCCTAGTTTGAAAATTAATCTTGCACTCTGGCAATAATTCAACAATAAAAATTAGACTTGTTCTATCTTTTTTTATAAAAAAAATAATATTGTATAATAATTTGAACTCTAGCAATAATTTGTCCACTTCTACATATTTATGCATGTAATAATTTAGAGTGCCAATATCGTGTAATTGAGTGCTCAAAATGGTATGCGATCCTTTGTTAATTCAGTTAATCAAGCACGATTTTAGTTTGAATCTGACCTTCTTGAACATATGAATTGATTTGTGTGCTTCTTAAGTATCATCATTGTGATAAATTATAATGTCTTGAATTGAGTGCCTCCTATCCAAGGTATATTGCAAGTTAGAATGTCATGTAGTTGAATCTCTCTTATCTACTTAGTAAGTTAGAAACATGCAATTGTTTGTTAATTTGTTTTGTTAAGCATAATTCAGTTAAAATTTGGGTTCGTAGGGTGTTCGAATGTTACAACACGTGTGATATGAGTAAATGTTGCCTTTACTCTCGTTATCCGAAGAAATATATGTATCTGATATTAACCACATTCGATTCGCTCCGTATTTGATACACATCTATTTGTATTCGTAACTGAAGCAATCCGCATTCGTATATATATCCGAGTCTATTCGTATTTGAATTCGAATCTAGAAAATATGAAAACAAGTACAGTATCAATGATATCCATCCGTATCTAATCCGTTTACATCCCTAGAGATGGTGCTTCAAACTTTATCTACAACTCCGTACCGTACTTTTTCAAGTAGGAAGCTTGTTATTAAATCTTGCAATGCAGCAAATACTCTGCCAGCAAGCACGGCCTCCTCGTTAGCCCACCCAGCATACAAACCCAATGTCAAATAAATCGTGCCAGTGGGTACCCAAAATGCTGGGAGACAACTTTGCTGCAATAGAAAGAATGTTAAAGTTGTCTCATTCTTCCTAATCCATTTTTCAGCTTACCCAAATGCACATTCTTTCTATGGCAGCAAAGAATGTGACCTGTGCAGGTGTGAATCAGAACAAGCTACCTTTTTCAGCTTTCATCTTCCTAATCCATTTCAGATAATCACTTCTAAAGTCAGCATAGAATCACTTGCGCCTGAAAAATTGTTTAGCAGAGCTTCTTCTATATTCAATCAGAAGCTGTTGTAGAAGCTCTGCCAAACAGAGCTGGAATTAAACAAAGTTAGGTACATCATGGTATCCAAGTCCAACCAACTCTATTTTATATCTTTTGCTGTGATGCAACTAAGATATAAGTGACGGATCCTGAAATCTTAAGATTCTCCACACATAATTTATTTTTACAATTTTATAATTAAGCTGTTAAATAGCATTGCACATTCCAGAATAGCAAATTTTAAGCAAAATTGCTCCAAAAGCACATATGGCCACTCAAATAATATTTATATCATAAATAAGAAACTTTCAACTTCATGGACTAATAAGAATCAATCTCGTTGGCAACATAAACCCTCGCAAACAACCTACAAGCTAATGCATTCATCCCATTATACATTGTCTAAACTGCCGGCAATGTAAGCCTAAGTTTGCACCCATTGTAGCACTGCATTCGTGATTTCCATTGACTGGTCTTCGCAGCAGAACAGACATGTTACAAGTTAGTTTATCCAGTTTTAGTGTAGCAGTTAAGACTTGACTGGCCCTGTTTGGTTGCTGCTAGCGCTACTAGCGCTACGAAGAAATCTTGTATGCATGCAGTACTAAATGAAGTTTATTTGCAAAACCTTTTTACGAATGGGTGTAACTTTTTACGACGTGACGGTAATTAATCGAAGATTGGCGACAACAATACTACAGCAACCATCCTCTAATCATGCGGTCAAAGGCCTCATTAAATTCAATTCGCGAAGTAGCGCAGGGGCAATGAAGTTAATTTTGTAAACTGCATTTATTTAAGAGTAAATTGCACTGTAAGTACTTAAACTTATTGGCGTGTAACAGATAGGTACTCAAACAAAAAAACGTAACATCTAGGTACTGCATCTAAAGTTTTGGCTTTCCAACGGTACTGCCGTGACCACGCGGGCGTCCACAGCCGACGTGGCGCTAACGCCGTGGGCTCTTTTTTGAAAACCCCCTCCGATGAAACAACACCGAGAGCCGCCGTCTTCATTCTCTCGGTCACCTCGAACTCTGCTCCCCTTCTCGCCGGCCGCCTGCCCTCAAGGTTGCCACCTCCTCTGAGCTCTGCCTGTCTCCTCGCCGCCGCTTTGAGAGGGTGAGGTCCGCGGGGGGGGGGGGGGGGGAGGGGGGGTCATCCAGTGCGGTGAGGCGTGGCGAGCCGCGCTACGCCAACATGGCCGGCGTCTGTCGATTGGAAGGAGCCCTAGCACCAATTTACAGTCAGTGCCGCCAATGCTATTCTCCTATCATGATTATGGTCTCGTAATGCTTCAATTTGATGTAGAGATAGGTTTCTTAGGGCATTGGTCTGAAGTTTAGGGTTTTCGTCACTGTGTAGGGCCTGATGATGAGGAGTTCTCTATAGAAGTACATCATGGGGGATTTTTTTGTGGTTCTGATAAGGATCAGGTTTATTTGGATGGAAAGGTGGATTAGTTTGACAATTGCAAAGTGCAACAGTGGCGTTTCAGTGCAGTTCAAGAGATCAGTGTGTTGCTAGGTTATGGAATTGAGAATGTCACTGTTTATTGGTTGTTGCCTGAGATGGTTTTGCCTACTGGTTTGAGAATTGTAGATTCAGATGCAGAAACAGCCATCATGAAGCAAGTTGCATACAAGATTAACAATTTTGTGCTCTACTTTGATATCTACAATTCATTTAAGGCCTTTATTTCAGAAGCTGTGAGGCATGATGATGAGGGCAGCAACATCAGTGACATTGATGGCAGTGTAGATGGGGAGTTTGTGGATAGTGAATATGAAGTTGATGCTGAGGATGATGATCTTTTCTGGGACAATGTTGATGATGGGGTGGTTGATGAGGGGGCAGCTAAGGGCATTGTAGTCAGCAAAGGCAACAAGAGAAATACCCCATTTGGCAAAGAGAACATGGCAACAGAAAGGCAATGGGATGAGATATCAACTGATGAGGATGAGTTGGAGTTACCTGATTCTGATGAAGAGGGTAAGGTTGGGGTTAACTTGTCCTCCTTTAGGCCTGAAGAAATTGAGAACCCAATTTTCAAGATAGGAATGAAGTTTGCATCAATAGAAATGCTTAGAAAGGCTATTTCAGAACACAGTATCAAAGAGAGGGTGGAGATAAAGATGCCATGGAATGACAAGAAAAGAATAAAATCCCATTGTGATGAAAATTGCGAATGGTACTTGTATGCTTCTTGGGACTCAAGGATGAATTGTATTTTGATCAAATCTTATGTTGGGAAGCACACTTGCGTGAAGAAGTGGGAGCTGAAGAGGTGTACTGCAAAGTGGCTTGCTAAGAAGTACTTGGATAGGTTTAGGGCTGATGAGGAGATGAATCTGACCCATTTTGGGAAGACTGTTCAGCTGGAGCTAAACCTGACCATATCTAGGATGAAGCTGTGTAGGGCAAGAAGGCATGCATGGAACATCATTTATGGGGATGAAGTGAAGCAATTCAATGAGCTTAGAAATTATGGCCATGAACTTAGGAGGACAAATCCAGGCAGTACCTTATTTCTAACATGCCTTGATAGTTTCTTCAGTACACTGTACATGTCTTTAGATGCATGCAAAAGAGGTTTCCTCGCTGGTTGCAGGCCTGTTATATGTCTAGATGGTTGCCACATCAAGACCAAATTTGGAGGGCAGATGCTAACTGCAATAGGTATAGACCCAAATGACTGCATATTTCCTGTGGCCATAGCAGTAGTGGAGGTTGAGTGCCTAGCATCATGGAAGTGGTTCTTAGAGACACTTAAACAAGACCTTGGCATAGAAAACACAACTCCTTGGACCATAATGACTGATAAACAAAAAGGTCTTATCCCTGCTATTCAGCAAGTTTTTCCTGAGTCAGAACATAGATTTTGTGTTAGACATCTGTACCAGAATTTCTCAGGCCATTTCAGAGGAGAGAACTTCAAGAATCAGCTCTGGAGGTGTGCAAGAGCTAGTATAGTTGTGAGGTGGAACCAGGAGATGGACAAGATGAGAGTTCTGGACAAGGATGCCCATGCATGGTTAGACAAGATGCCACCAAACACATGGGTTAGGGCTTTCTTTAGTGAGTACCCAAAGTGTGACATCCTCTTGAACAACACTTGTGAGGTTTTCAACAATTACATATTGGATGCCAGAGAATTGCCTATTTTGACCGTGCTACAAAAGATCAAAGTCCAAATTATGACCAGACACTACAATAAGCAGAAAGAGGTTACTGAGAAGTGGGGACACATGGTCATATGCCCAAAAATTAGAAAGAAGCTAGCTAGGCATGCAGAGATGTCCAACACATGCTATCCATTACCTAGTGGCAGTGGAATTTTTGAGGTTCATGATAGAGAATGGAAGTATGTTGTGGACATTGCAACTAAGAAATGTGAATGTAGAAGATGGGACTTGACAGGCATACCATGTAGTCATGCAATTGCTTGCCTAAAGCATGAAAGAATTCCAGAAGACTCAGTACTGCCACCCTGTTACTCAATTGAAGCCTTCCAGAATGCATACAGCTGCCAAATTTTTCCATGCTCTGCGAAGAATACTTGGCAAAATGTTGGAGGCTTAGAAGTGAAGCCTCCTAAATATGAGAAGAAACCAGGAAGGCCACCAAAGGCAAGGAAGAAAGCACCACATGAAGTTCAAGGTAGAAATGGACCAAGGCTATCTAAGCATGGAGTAACAATGCACTGCAGTCACTGTCGAAAACCTGACCATAATGTAGCAAGTTGTGCAGCAAAGAAAGCAGAACCAGCTGTCTAGAAAAGGAAAAGGTCAGCTGAGGAAGTAAGGCATGAGGAAGAACATGTCCAGGTATGTGCAACCACACTGCCCCTATTTTATTTTTGAAAATGCCCATCTTGACTACATTCTGTGTTTCAGGAGGTAACTATTGAAGATCATGTTGAAAAAGAAGCACTTCTGTCCCAAGTGGAGAACCCCATGTTGTCACAATTACAAGATGAGGTACCACAAGTCTGGAACATTTTTCATTTAAATATTTGCTAGCCAAAATTGTAACCTGATGGCCATTTTCTCATTTTAAGCAGGCTTCACAGGCTAGGAGGCAAACAACAATGAATCGCCCATTGCCTCACAATGCCTACATCAGTTCAAACCTCCCTCAAGCTAGGCAAAGGTCACCTTACAACAGGAACCAAGGCTGGTAGGATGGCTAGGGGCCCGTTGCTAGCTAAGAAGAATGACAACAAAAAAAAACAAAAACAACACCAAGAAAGTGAGGCCTAGGAAGTAGGAAAGACATGGAACTGCTGGCTGACCTCTTTTGTAGATAGGATAGTTGGCTTTTGTGCACCTAAATAGTTGCCTTTTGTGTAGCAACTGTAAGTGCCTCTTTTGCAGCAACTTTTGTTGCCTTTTGTGCAGTGATCATATATCTATAGGTCATATGCAGTAACTATGGTGCAATGTAGTGATGGATGTGTCATGCAAGCACCAAAATTAGCATGTTTCTTGCAAGCCAAAACTGATCATGTAATGGATGCTATTTCACTCAAGTGTTGCCTATTTCAGTTAGCAACTATGGTACATTACATTCAGTTGGTCACAAATCCTACTTTCTGTTCACCAAGATAGAGTACATTGAGGTTTTACAAATCACTTTGGCATCAAACAGGCCATTTCATTAACTGAAACCAAGATACATTACATTCAGTTGGTCACAAATCCTACTTTCTGTTCACCAACAGAATGATGACACCAAGAACAACAAACACTGCAATAACAAGAGTGCAAACAACTCCAATTTGCCCTAGGGTTACTAGCTTTTTCAGCTTTGCATCTAAGCCACCAATTTCACCTAAGATTGGCACAGCATTGTCTCTCCCAACACCTGCATCCACCAAGCCTGCAACTTCAGAATTGAACTCAGGCACAGGTTGCTCGATCTCCACTCTGGTGGCTCCAATCATACCCTTGCGAATTAGCATTCTCCTATACTTATCGGCAAACAAGAACCACTGGCAAGTGCTTGGATCCTGCAAGATGAATTTGGGAGCCACATTACATTTTAACAGTGCAAACTAGCACGAAGACAGCCATGAACTTACATTTCTATCATGCAAGCGGCACATGAAGAAGACGGCCCCGGGCACCTTGGATTCAGGCCCAGCGACGAGCTCCAAGACCTCGTCGCCGCACTTGGGGCATGGCACCAGTGGCAGCCCAATCTTTTGCCCCCAGTTCGTAGGGAGGAGATGGTAGCTTGACCTCACATGACGACCTGGGCAGGAAGACGAGGTACCGTCCATGGCTGCTGGCGAGCTGCTGGCGAGCTGCGACACGGCGGCGATGGCGGACGACGGCGATGGCTCACGGCGGAGATGGCGGATGGCGGCGATGGCTCACGGCGGTGATGGCGGACGGCGGAGATGGCTCACGGCGGAGATGGCAGACGGCGCGGCGATGGCTCACGGCGGAGATGGCGGACGGCGAGGCGACTAATCGAGATGGAGGCAGGTGGCGGCGCGGCACTGGAATAGAGGAGATTGGGGAGAGGGAATGGGAGCAGAGAGTGACACTGAGAAATGCGGCGAGGGGGGGGGGGGGGTAAACATAAATAAGCCAGTGATTGTCGTCAAATACCCATGGCGTGGTCACGGCAGTACCGTTGGAAAGCCAAAACTTTAGATGCATTACCTAGATGTTACGTTTTTTTTTGTTTGAGTACCTATCTGTTACACGCCAATAAATTTAAGTACCTACAGTGCAATTTACTCTTTATTTAATATCTCGAATCAATGGTCAAGTTTGCTATAGTAGCTTGCGCTACGAAACAAAACAAGGCCAGTCTTGTGTTGGTGATATGCCCAAGAGCCCATCATCACAATACGGTTTAAAGGCCCAAGTGGATATTGATCCAAGAGGGATTAGGGTTACTAATGGGCCTATGAGATAGAAACCCATTAGTACGCCCTATATATATGAGGGAGGGGCTAGGGGGGGCGATGACTTGAGCCGCGCCACCTCCCTAGCCGCCGCCCCTCCCTCTCTCTCGGCCGCCGCCCTTGCCGTGCGTGCGGTGCTAGCACACCGACGCCCGGCGTTTCATCCCCGTACGTGTGGACTCCGTGGAGGCGCTGCTGCGACTGCTGCGCTGATCGGCTGCTGGGATCAAGTACGAGGAGCTCGGTTCGTGGGACGTGATCGACTACTTCCTCTACATCGACGCGCGACTTCTTCCGCTGCGCTGCGCGTCTAGTGGTAACGATCTATGATCTTCTACTCGCAAGTATCTTGGGTTTATGCGGTAGTGATGCTAGCGTAGCCTACCCGTTTCCCTACAGTGGTACCAGAGCCATCTTGCGTAGTTTTTGGTCTGGATCTTTTGCATATAGGTGATATGTTGTTGTAGTAGATTGGATCTATTACTTTTGCACGGTTTGATTAGATCAATTGGTCATAAGGGGTTAAAACTGGAGCGAGTTGATTGCGCGGCATGTGACAAAAGATTAGTTTGTGTTCTTTCTCTGTTATGCATACGACATGTCCCTACCGGCTGGAATCACCATCGGGACTAACTGTGTGCATAGTCAGTAGATTGAACCAACAGATCAAGGTCATGTGTAGATGCAGTCTTCTCAAGTGCAAAGTTTGCACGGTCAAGGTGATTGACCTAGTGAAAATTGAGGCATTATGAATGGCTCGGATTTGAGGTGATGCGATCACTTTGATGAGATTTTCATAGGGATTCCATAGATGCGATCTGTGTAATTCCGTGAGGTTTTCAGGGCGCTGCCCTGAGACCCGCGGGGGGCGGCTCCCCCCTCGACCCCCCGCCCGCTGACCGGCAGCGGGACCGCCGTTGCTTTCTCGCTGTAGCGGCTTCCCAAGCGCTACTTTGGTAGAACACGTCGTACGCCTAACTTGTTTTTGCAGGGTGTGATGTGAATGGTATGGCCTCAATGTCATGTGATGATGTATGTGATGATTTGTGCGACCTGCGTGTCGCAAGTTAACACAACCGGGTTGAGGTTGCACCATTATTGTATAACGACCTGCGTGTCGACTTGTGATGTTTGAATCCTCATGTAATTATTTCACTAGCTATTAGATGTAGTAGCTTAGTATCTTTTCATGGAGGTTTCAATCATGATGGCGATGATGATCACCACAAGACAGGACGGATGGCAATGGAGGTCACCTTGGAGCCATGGCGATGGAGCCCATTGTGATGCAAGAGGCCATACTATTCACAGTATAATATGATTATATGCCTGTGATGTTTATTTTCCTGTCATACTATTCTTTCATGCTTTTACATATGGTGGATGCTTTAATCATGATAGAATAACTTCCCTCAGAAAAGTTTGAGTTTTTGATGCCTTTTACCAATAGCTGCACCTATAAATTTTGATCGTTGTGTGGTAGGTTTACCAAAGTAGAGTACCCTCAGCTATCACTTTTGTATAGGGTGGATGTCGGACATTCACAAGTATAGTATTGGTTTACTCAGCAAAGCTATCAAAACAGTTTTGGGCTTTAAGGCATAGGGTTGGGGCCGGGGCATTGGATGCCACCCAACAAACAAGAGTCGCATAGAGATGTGATTAGTAATTTGTTACTTACCTGTATCACTACTTTTCTAGCCGTGATGCTAAAGCTCACTAGAATTTTAGTGATTATGGATCTTGAACCACTATATGTCATTAGAGGAAAGATGACTTTGATATAGTAGGTTGTCTTTTGTTAAATCAGTTAATGAAAGTCTTTACATAAACTTAGTGCTGAAATCTTACTTTACTTTAATGTTGTAGATCATGTCTGCCAGTAACAATTCCGCTTTCAATTTGCGTTCTGTTCTTGAGAAAGAAAAGTTGAATGGAACAAACTTTATTGATTGGTACCGCAACCTGAGAATTGTTCTCAGGCAAGAGAAAAAGGAGTATGTTCTTGAGCAGCCATATCCTGATGATCTCCCTGACAATGCAATTGCTGCTGATCGCAGAGCTTATGAGAAGCACTGCAATGACTCACTTGATGTCAGCTGTCTGATGCTCGCCACCATGTCCCCTGATCTGCAGAAGCAGTATGAGCATGCGGATGCTCATACCATGATCGAGGGGCTGCGTGGGATGTTTCAGAACCAAGCCAGGACTAAGAGGTTCAATATCTCAAAATCCTTGTTTGCGTGCAAGCTGGCAGAAGGTAGCCCAGTCAGTCCTCATGTGATCAAAATGATTGGTTACATTGAGACTTTGGATAGACTTGGTTCTGAACTTCACCAAGACTTGGCTACCGATGTTATTCTCTAGTCGCTCCCGGCGAGCTATGAGCCTTTTATCATGAACTTTCAGATGAATGGCTTGGATAAAACATTGAGTGAGTTGCATGGGATGCTAAAAACAGCAGAGGAGAGCATTAAGAAGAATCCCAATCATGTGATGATGATTCAGAAGGGGAACAAAAAGAGGAAGCGTTGGACGCCTCCTAATCCCAAAGGTAAAGGCAAGGAAAAGAGTTCCGGTGGTGAGTCCTCAGGCTCTAAGCTAAAGCCAGCACCTAAGGCCAAATCTGGCCCTACTTCTGAAGATGAATGCTTCCACTGTCATGAAAAGGGACATTGGTCTAGGAACTGCAAGAAGTACTTGGAAGAAAAGAAGAAGAAGAAGGGAAGTGAGACTTCCACTTCAGGTATAAATGTTATAGAAATAAATATTGCATTATCTTCTAGTGAATCATGGGTATTTGATACTGGATCGATGATTCACACTTGCAAATCGTTGCAGGGTCTAAGTGAGACTAGAAGATTTGCAAGAGGCGAGTTGGACGTTCGGGTCGGCAATGGCGCAAAGGTTGCGGTGTTGGCGGTCGGCACCTACCACTTGTCTCTACCCTCCGGATTAGTTTTGGAATTAAATAATTGTTATTGCATTCCTGCTTTGAGCAAGAACATTATTTCTTCTTCATGTTTGGAAGAAGTTGGTGATTTTAAGATTGTAATTGAGAACAAACGTTGTTCTATCTTTTGCAATGGTATTTTTTATGCTCATTGTCCATTGGTGAATGGATTATATGTTCTTGATCTTGAGGATAAATCTGTCTGTAACATTAATACTAAGAGGCTTAGACCAAATGATTTGAATCCCACTTTTATTTGGCATTGTCGCTTAGGTCATATAAATGAGAAGCGCATTGAACAACTCCATAAAGATGGATTGTTAAGCTCATTTGATTTTGAATCATTTGACACATGTGAGTCTTGTTTGCTTGGAAAGATGACCAAAGCGCCTTTCACTGGTCAGAGTGAGAGGGCGAGTGACTTGTTGGGATTTGTACATACCGATGTATGTGGACCAATGAGCTCAATAGCCAGAGGTGGTTTTCAGTACTTCATTACTTTCACTGATGACTTTAGTAGATATGGCTATATCTACTTAATGAGGCACAAGTCTGAATCGTTTGAAAAGTTCAAAGAATTTCAGAATGAAGTACAAAATCAATTAGACAAGACAATTAAATTTCTGCGATCTGATCGTGGAGGAGAATATTTGAGCCTTGAATTTGGTGATCATTTGAAGCAATGTGGAATTATTCCGCAGCTAACTCCGCCCGGAACGCCTCAATGGAATGGGGTATCCGAACGGAGGAACCGAACCTTGTTGGACATGGTTAGGTCCATGATGAGCCAAGCTGATCTTCCATTGTCATTTTGGGGTTATGCTCTTGAAACTGCTGCGTTCACACTGAATAGGGTTCCAAGTAAGTCTGTTGAGAAGACACCATATGAGATATGGACTGGAAAGCGTCCCGGATTATCTTTTCTCAAAGTTTGGGGATGTGAGGCTTATGTCAAACGTTTGATGTCAGATAAGCTCACTCCAAAGTCAGACAAATGTTTCCTTGTGGGGTATCCTAGGGAAACCAAATGATATTATTTTTACAATAAGGCGGAAGGCAAAGTGTTTGTCGCTCGCAATGGTGTTTTCTTAGAAAAGGAGTTTCTCTCAAAAGTATTTAGTGGGAGTAAGGTGCAACTTGAAGAAATTCAGGAAACACCCGAAACTGTTTCAGCACCCACTGAAGATCCACAGGATGTGCAAGATGTTGCACAACCCGTAGTTGAGGCACCAGCCCCACGAAGGTCTATAAGGGCACGTCGCGCTACTGACAAGCTCAACCTCCTTATTACGGAGGAGCGCCATGTATTATTGATGGAAAATGATGAGCCCTTGACCTACAAAGAAGCAATGCTGGGACCCGACTCCGACAAATGGCTTGAAGCCATGGAATCCGAGTTAAAATCCATGCATGATAATCAAGTTTGGAACTTGGTCGATCAGATTGACAGCGTAAGACCTGTCGACTGTAAGTGGATTTTTAAGAAAAAATTAGACATGGATGGAAATGTTCACATCTATAAGGCACGATTGGTGGCGAAAGGTTTCCGACAAATTCAAGGTGTTGACTATGAGGAAACCTTTTCGCCCGTCGCAATGTTAAAGTCTGTTCGGATTCTCCTAGCAATTGCCGCATATTATGACTATGAGATATGGCAAATGGATGTCAAAACCGCTTTTCTTAATGGACATCTAAGTGAGGATGTGTATATGACACAGCCTGAAGGTTTTGTCGATCCTAAAAATGCTGGGAAAATATGTAAGCTTCAGAGGTCCATCTATGGATTGAAGCAAACATCTCGGAGTTGGAATATTCATTTTGATGAAGTAGTCAAAGGGTTTGGCTTCATCAAGAATGAAGATGAGCCTTGTGTTTACAAAAAGGCTAGTGGGAGCGCACTTGTGTTTCTGGTCCTATATGTGGATGACATATTACTGATCGAAAATGATATTCCAATGCTTGAAGCCGTTAAAACCTCATTGAAAAAGAATTTTTCGATGAAGGATTTAGGAGAGGCGGCTTATATTCTGGGTATTAGGATCTATAGAGATAGATCAAAAAGGCTAATTGGATTGAGCCAAGACACGTACATTGACAAGATATTGAATCGGTTCAATATGCAAGATTCCAAGAAAGGTTTCTTGCCAATGTCACATGGCATTACTCTAAGCAAGAGTCAGTGTGCTACGACACCTGATGAGCAAAAGAGGATGAGTATGATTCCTTATGCTTCAGCCATAGGGTCGATCATGTATGCTATGCTTTGCACGCGCCCAGATGTTTCCTTTGCTCTAAGTGTTACGAGCAGGTATCAGTCAGATTTCGGTGAACCTCACTGGACAATTGTAAAGAGTATCCTTAAGTACTTGAGAAGAACTAAGGATATGTTCCTAATATTTGGAGGCGAAGATGAGCTCCTTGTAAAGGGTTACACCGATGCTAGTTTTCAAACAGACAAAGATGACTCCAAATCGCAATCCGGTTTTGTTTTCTGCCTCAATGGTGGGGCAGTGAGCTGGAAGAGTTCCAAGCAAGATACGGTGGCTGATTCGACGACAGAGGCCGAGTATATTGCAGCTTCCGAAGCTGCAAAAGAAGCTGTTTGGATCAGAAAGTTTGTTTCTGACTTGGGTGTTGTTCCTAGTGCGTCCAGTCCAGTGGACCTCTATTGTGATAATAGTGGTGCCGTTGCACTAGCAAAGGAGCCTAGAACAACTAAGAAGTCCAGACATATACTGCGAAAGTATCACCTCATCCGTAACTTTGTTGAGAGAGGTGATGTGAAGGTTTGCAAGGTGCACACGGATTCAAACGTTGCTGATCCGTTGACGAAGCCTCTCCCACAACCAAAGCATGAGGCGCACATGAGATCTATGGGTATTAGATACTTACATCAGTGATTCTAGTGTGCGTGGGAGATTTTGTGTCATGAGTATGTTTATGTAATGATAAATAATTGTTATTTGTTCCATGGATGATTATTTTACATTGATTATCAAGTATGTGACTTGTTCGTGAAACTCTTTGTTGAAAATGATATGATTCTAAATTATCCCTAGTTTATGTCATTGTGTGGGACAACAACGACGTTGAGACTAGCGCATGCATTAATTGATGATCATGTTTCACGGATCATGGATATGGAGATATCGGATTAATGATGTGGACACATGTTGGTGAACATGGTGTTGGATTGACCCACTCCAAGACAATGTTGGGATTGTTATTTTGTATGTGCCATCAGTTGTTCTTGAGTGTTATACCTACTGGATCCTTAGACCTGAGATCGCCATTGTTTCTCACTGTGTGTAGTGGTGCATCTTGGGGCTGCTAAACGCTACTCCGTGACTGGGTAGTTACAAAAGCAGCTTACAGGTATGTCATGAAACATGGAATGGGATGTGAGCGGATCAAGATGGAATTTGCCCCTCCTAGATAACGGGAGAGATATCTCTGGGCCCCTCGAGATAGTTGGATTTGAAAGTGCATGGCCATGCCAAAGTGATTAAAGAGTTAATCATGATGACTAAAAGTTAGTTATGAATAGAATCCACTATTAGATCGAGAGAATGGTCGAGCTATCACAAAGGTGGCACGCATCTCGCTTTGAGCTTGACTGGTATCGTGTGGCAAAGGGATCGGTGTATGAGTATATCTATGGTTCGGCCGATATGATCTTTATGTGTATTTGTGAGTCACTATGCCCTGCTAGGTGCCGCTATTGACTTGTGATTCGGAAATGATTTCCGATCACGACCACCTACACATGAACCTAACGGGTCACACACTTAAGGGGTTTGGAATGTTGGAAAGCTTGCATGTATGATTGTCTCTAGTGCAAGTGGGAGATTGTTGGTGATATGCCCAAGAGCCCATCATCACAATACGGTTTAAAGGCCCAAGTGGATATTGATCCAAGAGGGATTAGGGTTACTAAGTGGATAGGCCCATTAGTACGCCCTATATATGAGGGAGGGGCTAGGGGGGGCGATGACTTGAGCCGCGCCACCTCCCTAGCCGCCGCCCCTCCCTCTCTCTCGGCCGCCGCCCTTGCCGTGCGTGCGGTGCTAGCACACCGACGCCCGACGTTTCATCCCCGTACGTGTGGACTCCGTGGAGGCGCTGCTGCGACTGCTGCGCTGATCGGCTGCTGGGATCAAGTACGAGGAGCTCGGTTCGTGGGACGTGATCGACTACTTCCTCTACATCGACGCGCGACTTCTTCCGCTGCGCTGCGCGTCTAGTGGTAACGATCTATGATCTTCTACTCGCAAGTATCTTGGGTTTATGCGGTAGTGATGCTAGCGTAGCCTACCCGTTTCCCTACATCTTGCTGGTGCTCATGTCGTGGACAAGACGAGCTGAGGAGGTAGTTTCTTCATCGGGTTAGCGGTGAGGCGTTGCTTCTGGAAATATTCATGGGCATATATACAGATCTGAAAAGCAGGAAACTGATACATGTCACAAAGTGTGTAGTTTTAAAGATTCATGCATACTAGAGGAAGTTACAACTGTTAGGAGTGGCAGGAGACAAACCATGAAACAGGCTGGGGGCATTCTTACCTGATCAGTTGTCTTTGTGGCGATGAATTGTGCAACTCGTGGCCAGTCCTTACCAAATCTACAATTACACGAAAGGAGCTATGTTTAGAGGTTTATATGGGGTGAAACGTACTTTTTTTTTGTCCCAGCCTGCAGAAGGCTCAAGCTGCTGGGATTGTAGCTGCAGTATGTCTCTGGTTCATGTTTCAGCAGAACCATATACCTCGCCAGCGCAATCCTGAAGTTGATCCGTTCCCTGATGCTCCAGCATTCTTGGGGAGGCCGAGCAACTGCGCAAAATAGCTGAATTCCGTGCTTTCGCATAGGGTTCTTCCTTCCTGATGGTGATGAACGATGTTTACCCATTGCACGGCATCGCGATCTAAAAGAGTCTGAATCCTAGTGCATATATATCTATGTTACTGCAGGCCAGAAGTTTATGAGTTGATCATGCAAAAGACAAGATGGGCAAGCAGAGGGCAAGTAAGTGTGAGTTGACTGACAAGGCTGCGTTTTATCTACTGGAATCATTTGTCATGTCATTGAAAACGAATGGGAAGAACCCACTCTAGGGCCTAAGGGGTAAAATTGGGAATGGCTTATATAGTCATATGTATCTCATGATTAGTTGGTCCTTCCTTTGTGCTTACTGCCACAAACATCTATGCATATTGAATAACTTTGTGCTTTTTTTCCTCTCATGCAATTTGTTCTTCAAATATTTGATGTGTCTTGTGAACTTTGTAAATATACTGGATGTTTGAATAATACATTGTTGATCTCGATTGGTGTAATATGCATTATTATATATAATCACATTTTTTTAATACATATGTGCTAATCTACATTTTATGTGCAGAATAGTATTCACACTCAGCAACCCAAACCAACCAGCCAACCAACCCACCATCCTTCGATCCGACCCGCATGGCCCATGGCCCACCCGCGAGTTCAATACTTCAATTACCCCACGCCCTCCCCGCACCTCCCCTCCCCATCGGCCCCAAACCCAGCTCACGACCACGCTGCTCCACTCGGCAGCGGCGACGACGGATTCGATGGCCTGCGGCGGCGGCGTCGGATTCGAGGCGTGCGGGGGGCATCGGCGCACCTGAGCAGCGGGGGCAAGGACGGTGCGCCTCCCTCGCGCGCCCCCCTCGCGCACCCTCCTGCGCACCCGAGCAGAGGCAGAGCTGTGGCGGCGGCGCGAGGTGGGGCACGGAGGTGGCCCGTCAGCGTTCTCGAGCAGCCAGGTTGCGGTGCTGGTAATGGATTGCGGCGCGGCGAGCGAGGCTGCAGGGTGCGTGACGAGATGGATTGCGCCCCCACCAGCTCGGCCCCTTGCGCGATGCCTGCAGTGGCCTCGAGCGCCCCTCTGCTTCCCTGCATGGGGAGTCAAGCGTGGAATTTCCCCTTCCCTCCAAGGAATGCAGGGAATTCAAGCATGGTCGCTGGCTTCGTGGAGATGGATGCAGGCCCATGGGGCGTGCGGCTGCACAGGGCCCCCATTTTTTTTTTTTTGCCCTAGCAGCCCATTAACTCCTTGCATCTTTTCTACTTGGCCGGCCCTAATGCAAATGGTGAAACAGATGCATGCCATGCCCCTATCCTGCACAAAACAAAAAGGCCCGCAACACTAAGGAGTCCTGACGCCCGCCGCCCGCGAGTTTAGTTGTCGTGCCGTCTTCCTCTAATCCGGTACCTTCGGTTCTTGTTTTTCACGAGCCACGACACCAAGGGCCGAGCTGTCGAGGCAGAGCCAGACGGCAGGGCAGGCAACACCGTGTCACCGCCGAGGCCATGATCGCGAGTTCACGACGGCGACGCGGTGCAACAGCCGGCCGGCGGCCCCAGGGCAGGCGGAGAATTCAGCAACGATAGGTCGGCAATTTCAACTCTTCACGCAATTGACTGGCTTAAGAAGAAGGTAAATAGATATTTTTTTTAATTCTCCAACTGTATTGATATACATATATACTTGTATCCTTTGAGTCTTTAATGGATTAATTATAATTTTGTTCTTTCATCTTTTATGTTAGAAAACGATCGATTGAAGCCATATTTTTTGTAAATCGATCTAGAAAATATGTTTCTGGCAGCCAAAAACATAAGAATAGTTAGTCTAGTAGACATCACTTCAGAATTTCGCACAGAGCCCCGATTTATGCCGGCACGGCCCTAGATGGATGCAGCGCACATGCCACGAGGAGTATGCTGAGAGGCTTGAACCTCCGCATCCATGGATTTTAGGTACATTCAGTTATTCAGTAGTGCAAAGATTCAGTTATTCAGTATTTTGTGTGCATTCATTTGGATTAATTAATTTGGTAATCCTTTTTATTCAGTATTTTTGTGTATATGTAGATTCAACTATTCAGGACATGCAGACATAGTATTCTTTTTAATTCATCCTGCAAATCCATAGAATTTCTATGATTCGGCCATTCCGTAATATATGGATCAGTTATTCAGAACATGCAGGCTCAGTAACTCTTTTACAAATTCATACAGTAAATTGGTAGAATTTTTTCGATCTAGTAATGCTTATGTGCATGTCTTGAATTCAGTAATCCAGAGTCACAGTAACAAATATTTAGTAATCCAGTAATGCAAATTCATCGCCAACTACTGGCCTAACTACTCAATTTCGAGTATCAGCATTGAGTAATTGGTTTTGTTCTTAGCCATCAAGATCAGTTTCTAGCTTCTAGGATGGTTCAGTAATTAGCTCATTCAAACTATGTTGAGTTAATGAATATAAAATTGCATGAGCTCAGCAGCTTTTCTAGTTTCAGTAATTTTAGTTAAAACATTATGAATTACTGAAACTATTGGATTAGTGACTAGCTATTCTCACCTCAATTTGTCAGCGACATTGCTAGCTCCATTGGATCAGCATGCCCCATTTCATAGGATTAATTGGATTTCTTATTTGAAGCTGGTAAAACAAGAGGAAGCACTCAAGATAGCTGACAACCAAGCAGTAGTGAGGTCGCTGAATGAACAAGACTTCGAACAGAATGTGGAGCAAGCATTGGACTGGAATGCACTTGCAAACCCAGTCGCCGGCATTCATCTGGATGTGGATATCCAAGGTGCCGCACACAGCATCTCGGCATAGTCCTCCGGGGCATGTGCGCCTCCACATCCATGAAGCCGGCCATGCATTCCTCGCGGATGCCGGCCATAGCCCCTGAATCGCGCCGTTGGGACTACTATACATATGGTTCTTTGGTGGTTGTATTACTGAAAATACAAAGGGCGTACCCAGTGCCGTAGGCTTTTCGCACTGTGCTGGTCTGGGGAAGAGTTGTTTCTAAGCCCCAAGCCTTACCCACACAAATGTGCAGAGGCTGGGGCTCGAACCCGGGACCATCCGGTTACAGACGGTAAGGTCTACCGCTGCACCAGGCCTGAAAATACAAGATGTCAATAATTACCGAGCGTGTATGAATGTATGTGTTTTTGAGACTTGCACATATACTACCATGCTATATATACACCTGCTTCTTTTGGTAATTGCATTACTGAAAAAACTGGATCCAAATAATGCGTGTATGGTAGATGCGTATGAATTACTGAGTTATTTGATATGATAATGTGTGAACTTACTGATGTAGCGTACAAAGCATATGCTAAGATTGTTAGCTTTCCCATAAAAAAGAATATATAGGATAAAGGACCAATGGAGTACTGGATTGCTAACTATTTATTATCTCATCTCTGGATTACTGAATCCAAGACTTATAGGAAGTGCCAAAACTTGTAGCGGATACTACTATGCATGGAAATACTGTACTATGGCCGCTTTGCACGTAGTTGAAAACGCTTCGCCTGGGTCGCCCCCCGCGCGGGCGGCCAGGGCGAAACCCTAGCGCCGCTCCGCCACCGTTCCCCACTCCCCTCCCTCCTCCACCTTGCCGCCGCCGGAGACGAGCCGTCGGAAGCTCATGCGTACTCCCGAGGAAGGTGGCGGCAAGGCTTTCGCCGGGGGTGGGTGCGGATGTCCTGCGTGGCGAGGAGCTCGGCAGCCATGGCGGCGGCGGCGGCGTGGTGGCGACACGGCGGGGCTGCGGACGAGGAGCCCAGGAGGTGGAAGGGGCTGGTGTGCGGCGGCTGCTTCCTCCGGCGGTGGTGGCGGCGGGAATTAGTGGCGCGGCGCCGCCGCCGGTTTCCGTCGGTGAAGGGCCTGAGGCGCTAGATCCGGTGCCCCGGTGGGCCGATCTAGCTTCCCTGAGCCCGAATCTGCTGGCTACGGCAACGCGCTGCGGCGCGGTGCGGTTGGTGCGCGACGGCAGCGGTTGGTGGTGCGGGGGCGGGGATGCCAGGTCGTCGCGCTCCGGCCGTGCTGCGGCGGTGACGCGGCATACGACGGGTCTCCGGCGGATGGTTCGGCTCTGCCATGGTGTTGGGGCCGGGGTGGCCAGGTGGTGCTCCGTGGCACCATGGTGGTGCTACGGGGCATGCCGGGTCGCTCCTCCGGTGGTGCCTCGCCGGGTCGCTGGTTTCGGCCGCCGGTTCGTTGCTGCTGGGCGGGCCGTTTCGTGCTGCAAGCTGGGGTGCGCTCCGGGCGAAAGCTATGGTGACGGTGCCCTCGGGCGTCGTTATCCCCGTTGGGGGTGCTAGGTTGAGCCGTTCCACTTGTTGCATGAAAGGTTTCTAGGTGAAAACCCTGTCCACTTGTGGACAAGCGTCGGCAGCGTCTTTGGCGTCGCATCCTTCTTGAAGGCGTCGTTTCGAGACCGGGTCTCGCCTTGTGATGGTGTGTTGCCATTGGTGGGGGAAGACGGCCTTGGGTGGAAGTGGTCTGGGGGTGGTGGTGATTCGTCCGCGGCTGTGTTGGGAGGTGCTGAGGGCTCATGGTCGCTGTTTGGCTGTGGGTCGGCGTTTGTGGTGCGGTGGTGATCCTAGTGGCGGCAAGGTTATCTTTGAGCTATGGCGGCTTAGCGAATCTTGGCAAAGCAGTGTCCAGCTACGGTGCGTCGCTTCAAAGTGGTTGCTTCTGTGTTGCGAGGAGGTGGATGTGGCGAGGCCCCCACGAGTTTGAGGTGCTGAGGTGTCTTGAGGGTCAAGATTTGGCTTTGCTTAGCAGTGGTGGCCGGGTGATCGACGACTATGGGTGTGTGGCTCGAGGTTGACGGCGCTATGGTGGAGGGGCTGTGGGTCTCTACTCAAGCTTGCAGCGGGCTGCGTCAGTTTTGGCGTGGAACAGCGTTCCTTTCCTAGGGTGTGGTGGTGTGGCGTCGTTGTTGGAGTATATTGAGCCCATGTGTAAGAGGCACATCTAGAGGCCCATGTGTAGACATTATATATACCCACCCTTCTAGGGTTGGAAGAATACAGAAATTATTCTCTCCATTATGGTATCAATAGCTAGGGTTAGGTCTCCTCTTTTCCTCTTCCCTCTCCTACCCAGCCCGCCGCCGCCGCCGGCAGCCATGGCTGGCCGCTGTCCCCTCCTCCTCTCCCCTCCCCTTCTCTCTCTTCCTTCCCTCCCCTCCCTCCTCCTCCCCTGCGCCGGCCGTGTGGCCCGTAGCCGCTTGGCCCGCCGCTTGGCCCTCTGTTCCGGCCATGCGGCCCGGATCCGCCGCCTGGCCTCGATCCGCCGCCGCCGGGACCCCTGCTCCGGTCGTCGGGCCCGGATCCGCCGCTGCTGGGGCCTCTGCTCCGGCCGTGGGGCCCGGATCCGCCGCCACCGGGTCCTCTACTCCGGCCGTGGCACGCGGATCCGTCGCGGCTGGGACCTCTGCCACGGCTACTGCTGTCCTGGTGGGCCTTGCGCCCGCAGCTGCTGACGCCGCAGCAGGGGCCGCCGACGGGGGAGCCGCGGGCGCAGCTGCCGCGGCGGCCGCCGCCGAGCAGCAGGCCGCGGTCCAGCAGGCTGCCGAGGTCGCCAGCGCCGCCCAGCAGGGCCCCCTGCCCGACGCAGCCTCTACTGGCGCAGGTAGGGGGGCAGCAGGGCCTCGGGCCGCCGCGCAGGTCGCTGCCTCGCAGGCCACCGCGTAGGACGCCCACCGCGCCGCCGGGAAGCAGCCCGCCGTCGCCGATCCCACGTGGCCCGAGCTCGGGATGCCTCCCGTAGATGTGCCGCTCTCCGCAGCCAATCGTGGGCAGCAGGCCGACGCCCTCTCGCCGCGGCCCTCCTCGCCGCCAAATCAGAGGCTTCGGTGGCCCAGGAGCAGGTCCGCGTGGCAGCCATCGCTTGGGAGCGCGAGCGCGCCACGTTCAACGCCCTCGCTCTCCGGGTCGCCGAGGCGGAGCACTTCCTCCGTGTCTCTGGTCAGCTGCTTGTCGACCCCGAGCACGGCACCTTTTCCTCCCAACAGGCGCCGCCAGCTGGATCTGGAGCCCGGTACGACCCGGCCGACCCCATGGTCGCCCAGCTTCACCTCCAGGCCGCCGGCGTCCAGAACATCAGGGCTCTGGTCTCCGTCCTCCTCGACCCCGCGTCCTCCTCCTACGGACGCTGGTGGGACCAGGTCCTCCTCACCCTTCGCCGCTACGCCCTCTACGACCACGTCCTCATCGACTCGCCGATCGAGGCGCGGGACGTGGCATGGCTACGCCTCGACAGCGTCACCGTGTCCTGGATCTTTGGGACCATCTCCCTAGATCTTCAGGACCTCGTCCGGACCCACGGCGGCACCGCGCGGCAGGCCTGGGTGGCGCTCGAGGGGTAGTTCCTCGGTAATGCCGAGTACCGCGCCCTCCAGCTCGACGCCACCTTCCGCACCTTCGTGCAGGGGGACCTCTCCGTCAGTGAGTAGTGCCGGTGGATGAAGAGCATGGCAGATGTTCTTCACGACCTCGGGGATCTGGTGTCCGATCGGGTCTTGGTGCTCAATGTCCTGCGGGGCCTGAGCAGCACCTACGACCTCCTGAAGGGCTGGATCGCTCGTCAGAGGCCCTTCCCTACCTTCCTGTAGGTCCGGGATGACCTCGCCCTCGAGGAGATCACCCGGGGTCTTGCGCCCGGATCGTCCTCGTCCACCCCCGCCGCACTCATTGCTACTCCACCGACCTCCTCCGCTGCTCCTGCCAACTCCCTGCTCGGTGCTGCTCTCGCCGAGCAGACCGGAGGAGGGGGGCCGTGGACGTCGACGGCGGGGGGGGGGGGAGGGGGACGTGGTGGCACTGGTGGCCCTGCTTCTGGGGGTACCGGTACTGCTGGGGGACCGTCGGGGCGCGCCGACTCCGGCTCCGGCTCCCGCTGCTCCTGCCCCTGCCCCTGGAGGTACGCCCTGGCCATCCGTCAGCAACCCATGGTCAGGGCGCATCTCGATGTGGCCGTTCCAGGGTCCGGGAGGGGGGCCGCGTCCTCAGCTCCAGCCGGCGGCCATGTTCACTGGCGCTGCTCCTCTCTTCGCGCCGTCCTGGACTCTGCCGCTCAACACAGCCAGCGGCCGACCTGGCCTGGGGGGTGGAACCAGGCCGCACTGGCGCAGTCCTTCAGCACCATGGGACTGACGCCGCCGGCCAGCACCGAGTGGATCGCCGACTCGGGTGCCTCATTCCATACCACTCCAGATGCTGGTATCCTCTCTTCTGTCCGACCCCCACACCCCTCTTGTCCTTCTTCTATCATGGTTGGTGATGGGTCTTACCTTCCTGTCACCGCCGTGGGTTCTGCTCCGCGTTTTCCTAATGTTCTTGTTGCTCCTCAAATGGTTCACAACCTTCTTTCTATTCGTCAGTTTGCTGCTGACAACTCCTGTTCTATCGAATTTGACTCCTCTGGTCTTACTGTGAAGGATTCGGCTTCCCGGCGTCCGCCACCGATGTGACAGCCCGGGGCCCCTTTACACTCTTCGGCTTCCTGTTTCCGTTGCCTCGCCTTCGGCCTCTTCGTCTGCTGCTTTTACTGTGACGCCTTCTTCCACCACCTGGCACCACCAGCTTGGTCACCCAGGCCGCGACGTTTTGGCTCAGCTCAGCCGTAGTACCGATGCTCCATGTACTAAGGCTCCTACTGAGAACCTCTGTCATGCGTGCCAGTTAGGTCGTCATGTTAGACTTTCGTTTTCTTCTTCTTCACATGCTGCGCATGCTTTTGATCTGATTCACTGTGACCTGTGGACATCTCCTGTACTCAATATGTCTGGTTATAAATATTATCTGGTCATTGTTGATGATTTTTCTCATTACTCTTGGACTTTTCCTTTGCGCGCCAAGTCTGAGACCTTCCCCACCCTCCTCCACTTCTTTGCCTGGGTGTCCACTCAGTTCGGCCTCATAGTTAAGGTCGTCCAGTGTGACAACGGGCGGGAGTTCGATAACTCCACCTCTCGGTCCTTCTTCCTGTCCCGGGGGTGCTCAGCTGCGTATGTCTTGCCCGTATACCTCTCCTCAGAACGGCAAGGCTGAGCGGATGATTCGCACGACGAATGACATCGTGCGCACCCTTCTGATCCAGGCTTCTCTGCCCCCGCGCTTCTGGGCTGAGAGCCTCCACACCGCCACCTACCTGCTCAACCGCCTTCCGTCCACTGCTTCTCCTGCTCCCACTCCACACCACTCTCTCTTCGGTACCCCTCCTTGCTACGACCACCTTCGGGTCTTCGGGTGTGCGTGTTACCCTAACACCTCCGCCACCGCTTCTCACAAGCTGGCGCCCCGCTCGACTCGTTGTGTTCCTTGGGTACTCCCCAGACCACAAGGGGTACCGATGCTTTGACCTCACCTCTCGCCGCGTTCTGATCTCCCGACATGTCGTCTTTGATGAGTCGGATTTCCCCTACTCTACCTCCTCGATTCCTTCTCCTGACCCCGAGCTGGAGTCTCTGTTTTTGACTGACCCGGTGGTTCAGCCACCGTTACCTGTCTGTCCTTTTCCTGCAGGTTTTTCCGGCCTGTCGGCACCGTTTCCGGTGATTCCTGCTGCGCCAAGCGCGGCCCCGGTGCCCACAGTCGCGCCACGCGCGGTCCCTGGACCTCCGGTCGTGCCGCGCGCGGACCCAGTGTCTCCCGCTACGCCACGCGCGGCCCCGGTGCCTTCACCTGCACCTGCGCGGTATGCTCAGCCGGTGCAGGTGTACCGGCGTCGCTCGGCGCCGACCCCGACACCGCAGCGGTACGCTGAGCTGGTGCAGGTGTGCCGGCGTCGTTCGGCGCCGACACTGGCGCCGCCTCCTGCTCCGGAGGCTCCTGCGATGCCGACGCCGGAGCCGTCGCCACCGCCGCCTTCTCCGGCTCCCTCTCGAGCCGAGCCGGAGGTGTACCTCCCGCCTGTCGTCCATTGGGATCCTCGACATATCCATCCCATGGTGACTCGACGGATGGCGTCTCAGGCCGCGATTCTCTCCGCCACCGAGGGAGAGCCACAGGTCTCTCCGGTACCCTCCTCTGTCCGCGTCGCCTTGGCAGATCCTCACTGGCGTCGCGCGATGGAAGAGGAGTACGCGGCTCTTCTTGCCAACCAGACGTGGCACCTCGTGCCGCGTCCGTCTGGTTGCAATGTGGTGATTGGCAAGTGGATCTGGACGCATAAGCGTCGGGCTGATGGCACACTGAAGCGCTACAAGGCTCGCTGGGTTCTCCGGGGGTTCACTCAGCGGCCCGGTGTGGACTATGATGAGACCTTCAGCCCGGTCGTGAAGCCCGCTACGGTGCGTACAGTCCTCTCGTTGCGCTCTCGCGCTCTTGGCCTGTGCACCAGCTGGACGTGAAGAATGCGTTTCTTCACGGAACCTTGTCAGAGACTGTCTACTGCTCTCAGCCAGCGAGATTTGTGGGCACGAGTCGTACGGATTTAGTCTGCCGGCTCAACAAGTCTCTCTATGGACTGAAACAGGCTCCTCGGGCTTGGTACTCTCGGTTCGCCACGTTCTTGCTGACATTGGGGTTCACCGAGGCCAAGTCTGACACATCTCTCTTCGTCTACCGCCGTGGGGATGAGACTGCCTATCTGCTGCTCTACGTCGATGACATTGTGCTCACAGCCTCCAGTCAGCAGTTACTTCAGAGTGTCATCTCCTCTCTACAGCAGGAGTTTGCTATGAAGGATCTTGGTCAGCTCCACCACTTCTTTGGCGTCACTGTTGAGCCTCGCCCGTCTAGTCTTCTCCTTCACCAGCGGCAGTACGCCCACGATATCCTGGAGCAGGCTGGGATGACTGATTGCAAGCCCTGCTCCACTCCTATCGACACTCAGGCGAAGCTGTCTGCTGATCTGGGTGATCCGGTGGCTGATCCTGCTGCCTACCGGAGTCTGGCCGGCGCTTTGCAGTACCTCACCTTCACTAGGCCGGATCTCACCTACGCTGTTCAGCAGGTCTGTGTCCATATGCATGATCCCCGGGAGTCACACCTTGCTGCGCTGAAGCGTCTCCTCCGGTACGTCCGTGGCAATGTGGACCTCGGCCTGGTGCATCACCGCTCGTCCTCTGCTGAGCTGGTGGTCTACACTGACGCTGACTGGGCTGGCTGCCCGGGCACTCGCCGCTCCACTTCCGGCTATGCCGTCTTCCTGGGCGGCAACCTGGTCTCCTGGTCGTCCAAGCGGCAGCCAGTGGTCCCCCGCTACAGTGCCGAGGCGGAGTACCGGGCTGTCGCTAACGGCATGGCGGAGGCGTCCTGGCTACGACAGCTCTTGGCGGAGCTCCACAGCCCACTCGCCAAGAGCACGCTCGTCTACTGCGACAACATCAGCGCCGTGTATCTCTCCACCAACCCTGTCCAGCAATAGCGGACAAAGCACGTGGAGATCGACCTACACTTCGTGCGCGACAGAGTCGCCATCGGCGATGTTCGGGTACTCCATGTCCCGACTACCTCCCAGTTTGCTGACATCTTCTCCAAGGGGCTGCCCTCGTCGACCTTCTCGGAGTTTCGATCCAGCCTCAACGTAGCCGATGGCTAGTTGTGGCTGCGGGGGGGTGGGGGTTTAGTCCTTTGTACTCTACTTGTACTCTCATCTTGTCTAGTCTTGAACACCGCTGCGTCAGTTGTTCAGACTGCGGGGGGTGTTAGCTTTCTTGATGTCCAGTCTTGAACACCGCTGCGCCGGTAGTTCAGACTGCGGGGGGGGGGGGGGGGGGGGGGGGGGTGGTGGAGTATATTGAGCCCATGTGTAGGCATTATATATACCCACCCTTCTAGGGTTGGAAGAATACATAAATTATTCTCTCCATTAGTCGTGTTGGTTTTTCACTCGGTTTTCCTTAATTAACTGAGCATTGTATGGTTTGACCTCGTTTCCCTTAATATGAGGCACCTTTTTCTTATATGATGTGGCAGTGCTCCTACCTTATTTTTTTTTAAAAAATACTGAACTACTGTATTTACGGATTACTGAATCGACATGTATATAAGGATTACTGAATCGACTTGTAACAGATACTCCATGCTTAGTAATAAAAAATATTGTACTAATTACTTAATTTAACAAATTACTGATACTAAATACCAACAAAATTACTGGCCTAACTACTCAATTTAGAGCATCAACATTCGGTAATTTGTTTTGTTCTTAGCTATATAGATGGTTCAGTAATTAGCTTATTCAAACTATATCGAGTTACTGAATATAAATTGCACGAGCTCATCAGCTTTTTGGTTTCAGTAGTTTTAAATAAAAAATTACTGAACTACTAAAACTAAAAAGGTAGAACAAAATTGAGCTGCTATTGTATAAAAACCACCGAACTATGTATCAGCTCATCACCAACATTCAGTAATTTGGCTTAAATTAGTAACATGAATCAATGCTGCTTGTGTGCAGGTCTCCTATTCCTGTGAAATAAATCCTTGAGCTGTGAATTCAAATTAACAAGATCATTCAACAAAATCAATGAATTCTTTAGCATTCAACAAAATACCGAGCTAGTAATTCATCAGTAACCAAAGTTCACTTATGAATTACTGAAAAAAGTACTAGATCACAGAACTACTGAACTACTTGTGAGCGAGGTCATTAACTTAACATTACTAAATTATTCTTAGAAAATACTGAATGCCAATACTTTCAGAATCCCAGATGAGTGAGTCGAGTGCTTGAGTATTTTTTTTAATTCCAGTGGATGTGTTCCGTAATTTTTCAACCCCAATCTTGCTGCATAACCAGGTACTGCACACAAGCGACGCCTCCGGCCACCGCCTAGCACCCGTGCGACCAGCTCCTTGCGTGTCTTCCTCGTGGCGTCCGTCTGACACCTGCCTCCTATGGGCCCTCGAGCACTCGGAGCCGTAGCAGCCGCCTCGCCCACCAGGGGCCTCCGCGCCTCGCTGACCCACGCCGCCGCCCTCACCAGCCTGCACGCCGCCGCACCGACGCCCCGCCGCCCTGCTGGCCCAGCGTGCCGTCGACCTGGGGAGGCCTCCGCCCCCGCCGGTCCACCGTCGGCCCCAGCGCTGCCGCTACCGTAGAGGCCGCAACGCCACCGCTTCGCTCTCAGGATGAGCTCGCCGCATCTTCGAGCGCCGTACGGCCTCCACGCCCGCCGGCACACCTTTGGCCCGCGCGCCGCCGATCCAGGAGGTCTAGCACTCGCCGCTCGCGTAATACATAGAAGCTGGACAGGGGATTGCGAGGGGTCGATCAGATCGGGTGGTTGGACACATAATAGCACTATCGAGTATATATATAATCACATTTTTAATCAATTGCACCATTTACTTAACTATAGTATTGTCTCGAGATCCTTTCTAGTTTCTTATTTTAGTTACATCTAGCGACACAAATTTGACGGCATATGGGTTCTGAACTTTTGATATATAGGGTTATAAATTTCTTATATGCGACTACTTGATTTCTTCTTTAAACAAAACGAGCAAAAGAAAGTGCTATTTGACTTAAACAAAGTTGAACCGATAGTGATGGAATCGAAAAAATAGCGCTTTATATACAACGGGGACTATAGAGAATTGTGGGGATGTCAAATATTTATTTGTTAATTTTCGGCGTAGAAGATGGCCTTATGCATCTTTTTCCCACAGAGATGCAATAGTGGAACCAAAAAGCTCCTTATTGTTTAAAAGAAAGATTTCCTAATTGCTAAAGAGAAATCGTTTCCGTCGCAACAACAGAGCAAAATTTGTTTCCACTACCGTCAGATTTCAGCATACAAAGTTCTCATATATATTTTAGAGGCAAATCACCAGCAAAGAGAAGATCATCAGACATCTATTTTGATAGATACTTGGCTGCGAATTCTGCAATGTTCTTGTCAGAGCTCCCTCCTTCCTGCATAGCTTCTTTGGCCTTCTGCATCCACAGAGCGGCATTCCTCCTGTACTCGTGCTTCCTCTCCCCCTCCACCACCTCTCGTATGCATCTCTTCACCTCCTCCCTCTTGATCATACCTTTCCGCATGCGCAATCCAATCCCCCATGCGCTCTCCACATACTTCGCCGCTGTCGGCTGGTCTGCCCATTGCGGCATTGCCACCATTGGAACACCAGTAACAATGGATTCGATCGTCGAGTTCCACCCGCAATGTGTTAGGAAACAACCTAGAGTCGAAATGTGCAAAATATTAAAATTCTCTCCAAACAATTTCCTCTTCTTCATGACAATATGTATCTATCATATCACACAAAATGAATTTTTGCTCATTATTTTTCGTACCTGTGACCTTGTGTGCGAGGACCTCAAGCTGAGGGCAGAAGGGGACAATCAGGCCCTTTTTCTTGCACTTGGCACCAAGTTCATCAGATAACTTCTCTTCCTCGTTCGACCTTAACACCCAGATGAAAGGTTTACCGGAATCGCACAATCCATGGCCAAGCTCCTCTAATTGCGCCATGTCGAGGTTGGCAACGGTCCCGTAGGACGCGAGGACCACAGAGCAGGGTGACTGCTTGTCCAACCACAGCATGCACGGCACCGCGGTGCTCGGGAAGAGGTCGAGGCCGTAGGTCTTGTTGGACGGCAACCGGCCGTCGTCGAGGTAGAACGATGGCAATGTCGGCCCGATGGTCTTGGCGCGCCATGTGGATTCCAGGTAATCCGCCTCCTGCTCAACCAGCACAGAATTTGCATGTCCTTAGTTTCTCTAGCTAGCTTCCGGTGAAGAAATCAACGGAATGCGAGTGCTCACCTTTGGCTCGAGGTCCCGGAAGGAGTTGACGAGCACGTCGTCGGCTTGCTCCAGCCCGTCGAACTGGTTCAGCGCGGACTCCGTGAACGCCGGGTACCACCGGGGCACCGCCATGAATGGCGGCACGTCGTCGGGCCCCAGCTCCACGCCGAGCCTCCCGCGCAGCGCGCTCCCGTCCGCCAGCGGCAGGGCCACCCGCCCCTCCCGCGCCTCCCCGTACGCGAGGTCCACCGCGCACATCTGCGTCATGAAGGCGGCCGCGGCCACACCCGCGCCGCGCGCCACGCCGCGCGCCCACGGCAGGTGCGAGTCGTAGACGAGCACCCGGGCCGGCCGCCCCGCGCGCGCCTCGGCCTCGAGGACCTGCGCCAGCGTCTCCGACCCCGCGGCCTCCATCCGCCGCAGGTAGTCCGCGGTGTCCGGGCATGACGCAATCCCGCCGGCGTCACAGCCGTCCGAGAAGGCGGCCACGGGGAAGGGGTACGAGCACGGCCCGGAGGTGGCGGCGGCGGTGGAGAGGACGTGGCGTGAGACGAGGAGGGTGGGGCGGAGGCCGTGGAACGCCAGCCGGTGGCCGAGCTGGATCATCGGGTTGGCGTGGCCTTGCATCCCAGGGAACGGCAGGAGCAGAACGCGCGCGCCCAAGCCATGGACGACGGCCGTGGTGGCTACTGCGGCGTCGTCCATGGCGGCTTGGTGCTCGTGACGTTGCAATGTCACCAGCTGATCATCAGCTTAAGTAAGTGGTCCGGTGGCGTGGCGCGCAAGCTTCCTGCATCGCACCGTCCGGGACTGAGGTGGAAAATTAAAGAACACATCTGAATTCGCTAGCATGAGGAGAAGTCACGGCCGGCCCCCTGACGCCCTACTGCCGGGCGGTAGGGACCTTAATGTAAATAAAATTTATTTTTAATCATATTTTAGCCTTTGAACGATAGGGATATAAATTTGTAAATTATGAAACTGAAAATATATTTCTGTAAAAAATGATTTTGAAAAATATAAAAATATAAAACAATTTTGAAAAATATAAAAATATAAAACGATTGCGAAAATAAAGTAATAGTTAAGAATAAAAAATCACCCGCATAATCATGCAAAAATGCATAAAAAAGTAAAACAATTGGGATGAAACAAAAGCACACAAACTTGATATTTGGATTACTTCAAGAGATTCAGTTACAAGCCATTCTTGAGCAAAAATAAAGTTAAGGTGGTAATAAATCAAATTGAAGATCCACTGAGAGAACATCTACCAAAAAAGAAATACGAGGTTCCACATATATATAGATACCTGATGAATGATCAAAATACTCTTACATAAAATACGCAACACAAATACTCCCTCCATCCAAAAAGGATGGAATTCTCAAGTTTCAAAATTAAATTAGCAGAGATGCAAAATTACGCATGCACCCGTTACCCCTACCTCTGCATAGGAATCAAGATAGTAATCATTGCATCTATAATTTTGGATGGGAGAAACGGAAGGGAAGGGGTGGTGCAAGTGTCTCTCACCTCTCTCGATTCTTCCGTCGCTCGTTTTTTTTTAATCCAGTGCGTGAGGCTGTCCGCAGTGGATACGTTATATCCACCGCTACCCCATCCTGCAGTGTCATTTTATCGCAAAAATGGCCGCAGCGGGGGACGGTAAATGCAACGGCATCACCCCGTATAGCTCCCCACATGCCAAATGAAGCGCAGATAGAGAGCTACGCTACGCATCAACGTGGTGCAGGGCCTGCGGACCGGTGCGCCCTCCCAACCACCCGCGCCGCTGCTACGGCAGGTCCTCGGCGACGGCGTCGGCCACGACGCGGCGGAGCTCGCTGGCCCGCCATGGTCCCGCCTCCTCTTCGCCGCCGCTCCCCCGTGCCCGCCTCGACCGGTGCGCGCGCGCTCTGGAGCTCCGCCGCGGCCGGCGCGCGTGCGGGCGGCGGATGATGGGGAACTCGGCATGGGAGGGGCGTGCGGAGGAGAGAGAAGGGGAGGAGCCTGGGAGGAGGCAGGGGAGCCGGCGGAGGGGGCACGCTCGCTGCCAATGGCGCGGTGGAGGGAGCCGACTGATGGCGCACGCGGAGGGAGGCGGCCGCAGAGGGGCCGATGGCGCGCGCCGCTCCTCGCTGTAGAGAGGGGGGGGGGAGCCTATCGCGGCCGCTCCGCCGCCCCGCCGCGCCGCGTCAGCGAGCTGAGGCGCCCGCCGCCCCTCCTATCCGCTCGCCTGCCTCCACCATGAGTTGACCAGGCGCTTGACCAGGCAGCATGCCGCGTCGGCCGACATCCCCCCCTGCCCCCAACCCCGGCCGCTCGCCGCGTCAGCCACGGGAGGCTGGGCCACGCGCCTCTGCTGGCCCGGCCGCCGCGGCGAGGCCCCGCGCCTCCACTGGCCCGGCCGCCGCTGGCGCGGCTGTCGTGGATTCGCGGGGGGGGGGGGGGGAGCAGCGGCGAGGAGGCTCAGGGCGCGTGTGGGGACTCGCCGGCGGCGAGGGGGTGCGGAGGCGGCACGGGGACTCGAAGGCGGCGAGAAGGTGCGGCGCGGGGACCCGCCGTGCAGGCCGGGAAGAGGTAGGACGGGCTGCCACCACCGTCCGCCATGACCGCCGCTATGGCCGCACCCCGTGGTGGCCCGCCTCGCCATTGTGCGGGGAGCTCGGCCATCGGGGAGAGGCCCGGCGCGGGGCAGGAGGCTTGTCATCCGGGAGGAGGAAGGCCCGCGCGAGAGGGTCGCCGGGGAGGGAGGCCGGAGGTGGCCTGCCGCCGGCTTGGAGAGAGAGAGGAGGGAGACAAAGGGGGGAGGCGACGGAGTGGGTGGGTGGGTGGATGGATGGGGATGAAATATAAAATATGTGTTTGACATGTGGGTCCCGCGTATTGGTAATTGGTATAGAGTATAAATTATAGAGTATGATGGGTGCGGAAGAGCTGGATATAGAGTAGAGAATATCGATGCCTAGGATAAAATATTATTTTTAGAGAATGGATTTAGAGTATGACGAGTGCGGATAGCCTGAGGCTTGATGAGGCATGAACGGACAGGGTACGATGCTCCATGAGGTGATCTGCTAATTATTTTTTATTTGAGGGTCCCACCTAAAAGCTTATTTTAACTCAAATTTTCTATTTTAGGATAGGATTTAAACAATATGATCACATTCTTTTTGGAACGGAGGGAGTACTTCTCAGGGCTAAAATCGTCCAAGTTATTACCGGACCACCGGACGGATACGCTGCCTTCATGACTTTGTTTCATTTTGTTGCAAACTTCGCAATGATGCCATGTGTCCTCTACCACCTCCATCCGGCCGCACCGGATGCACCCTAGTTTTGAGGCCCAAACCGGTAAACCTACCGCTCATGGTTTTGAGGTCCAAACCATGAAACCCGCCAACTCCGATATTGACACGTATCTAGCCTTCGCCAAACTTTGACACATTCAAGTCTTTCACGCTCTTGCCGCACGGGCAGCCTACTCGAGCTTGCCATCGCCTTCCTTCTTGACTTGGCCGACGCCATCTTCATCACCATCTCGCTCTCAATATACTCTTACTCTGATCGTGCACCACGTGGATCGCCCATAGCTCCATCCTGACTCCTCAGGTCCCTCGACGCCAATCCTCCACATGTCCTTGACCCCATGATGGATCGGCACCAAGCCTCTTGCTTTCCTGTCATCACCGCATGGTACATCGCATCCAAGCTGGAGCTTACCCTTCACTGCAACACCGTCGACCGTCATGCCGCATTCTACATCTGCACATCACGATACAAGAGATACAACAAATCCACTCAACATTGTCAATCACTCATCATCCAAGAGTGACCACCATTGGTTATCAATCTCCCCCTTGTGAGTGCATTGACAACACCCAACATAAAATTCATCATATAACAAAAGAATAAACGAAGAAGAAAGAATAAGAAGATAATCCAAGAGATCCAAAAACCAAGTGAAAAGGCAAACACAAGATCTCTTAAAATAAGTAATCTCAGTTCCTAAAGAAAAGGGCAACAACTCGACACAATTGAGACGAAAACACATGATCTCTCAAGAAAAGGGGTCAACAACGATCGTGTGCAAATCAAAAGATCAAAACAAATGCTAACTCCTCAAGAAGAGGTAAAAGGTCAACACAACCGCATAAGAGCAAAAGTCTCACAAAGCTCATCAACTCACACAGAGCAAATAAGATATACAAAGCTCACAAAGTTCATAAACTCATACAGAGCAAAAGTGACACAAAAACTCATAAAGCTCACAAACGTTCAAAGAAAAAGAGACATACAAAGCTCACTGAGCTCATAAACTCCTCCTGATAACATGCTATAAAGCAATACATGTGCAAACATGAATTTGTACTATCTTCTCCACCTTGTTGGCAATGCAAGCATCAAGATTTGCATTAGAGCATAAAAAGCATGCTTTGAAGTGTACAACTTACCTAGCTTCTCAAACATATCACATCATTTACAAAAGCTATAAATGAACTAAACCACAAGCAGGTAGATCATAGGAAGCAAAAGCAGTCACCAACATAAAAATACTATGATATGAGCAAATGACAATGCATGTTGTCAAGTTTTACAAGATAAAAGTATCACCACATGAGCAACCATCTGATCAGGAACTACTCAAGCAAGAAGTAAACTAGGTCATGAGAGCTCGTACGAGGAGGATACATTCTCATCAAAAGATCATTGCAAACACCCATATACGCATCACAAGTCATGTAAAGGTTTGTTGAAACCAAGTGCATACTTCTTTTGGTAGACAACATGTAACAGCTAAGCAACCAAGATACAACATTAAGCACAAAAGACTTCATAAAGCATTTACATCATGATCATTCAAATTTTTGTTCTTATTTAAGAAAATCAAATCATATAAAGTGCCTTTGCGGCACAAAGAAGCCATGCTGCCCCTCGGATGCACTATGGGCTAAACATCTGTAATGATACCTAGATCATAGATCTAATTGGAAAGAATATAGATTCCAAGCAAAAGCTAAGCATGGAGCTAGCATTCAACCAAAAGCAATTCATAGCCAAGTAGTTACTCATGGGTGATAAGCATTTTAAGTTCCATAGATCAGATTTAGCAAGTGATTCAGAAAAAGATTATACGGCAATATCGTCACGAGCATAACCCGCATATAGCCACAAGATCCACAATGTACTCACTGGTTCACAAATAACCTAAGGAAATACTCAAGATATATTGGAGAAGCTCATCTAGTACATAGTGTACAAGGTGCAATACGATTCAAATGCAATTCATAGATATATCACAATAATGATCAAAAGCTAAAGAAAAATATTAAGTATAAAAAAACACATATACAATTACAAAGTGCGGAGCTCAGCTCAAGATCAACAAAGGGACTAAATCATGGGCTGCGCAAAGAAGCAGCCCAGGCGGCGCTAGCTTGATCCAGTGGCAAAGCTCGGCCTTTTTTTCATTTTTATATTTAAAAAAAATAAATTTCAAAAATATATGGCCGTTCCAAAAAATTTCAAAAATGGGCCCCTGTCGCCCATGGGGAGGGCGACAGGCCCCCTGTCGCCTAGGCAGGGGGCAACATGCCTTTTTGTAAAAAAAATTTACAAACCGGTCCTCGGTCAGCGCGGCGCGGGGGCTCGGCAGCAGGGGGGTCGCCCCCCAACGGGCGACTGGGGGGCCTGTCGCCCCCCCTCGGGCGACAGTGTCCCCTCCTCTATATAAGCCCCCCACCCCCATTCCCTCCTCATTTGAGCCCAAAAGTTCCACAAAAAATCTAGAAAAAAAGAGAGGAACTTCCACCAAAAATCCTGAAAAAAAAGAGAGGGGGTGAAGAGAAGGGAAACGGCGAAGCCCTGCCGGATTATGCACTTGTGATCTGCAGGTAATTATATTTGAATCCATTGATATTGTATAGCAATTTAATATAATTAGTGCTATAGTAGAACAATTTAAGTACGAGTTCGAGGATAGAATTAATTTTTGGATAGTGAAACATAGAGTTGTAAATTTATAATGACAGTACCTTATTGATATTACAGCATATGGCAATGGCTGCCTCCAATTCTGGAGGATTTTCATGGACCGAAGAAAAATCTAGTATAATACTTGATATAATGACACATCTTTTAATCAGTAAGAAGTTGGATCCATTAGCGGATGGTACGATAGAGATAGTGTTGTCCAAAATAGTAGAATTTAAAGATTTCATAATGTTTCGAGGTATTACAACGCAAGATGTAAAGGGACACCTGCTAGAACGTCGGAATATATACATGAGAGTATGTGAACTAGCGAATCATCCTAATGTCATTGGATTCTTACAAAGTTCTTGTAAGATATGGAGGCGGCTAGAGGTGTATGAGATGCACATTAAGGTAACTCTCATTCAGTTCTAATTCCGTCCGTCATTTGGAATCTATATTTATAAAATAGTAAAATTGTTGTTTAATTATATGCTAGGATTACCCCGAGGACACGGAGTTGATTAACAAATCGATACCAAATTTCCGTAAATTGGTATGTATCTTCGGTGGACTTATGCCGCAAACTAGGCAAAGGAGGTGGAGAAGATCTTCGGGTGATAGTACTTGGCCTCCACAAGAACAGATGACCGGATGTTCGTCAAGTAATGCTGCAGTACCTCAAGCACCAAGTTGTGTTAACTGGGATGACGACATGGATGACTTCATGCCCCCAAACCATGGTGTAAGGATCGATAGACCAAGAGGGGGGGTGAATTGAGCCTTTTTCAAATTTCTAAAACAATTAAAGCAACCTTAACCTATGCAGTGCTAGTAAGGCTCAATTCACCAACCAGCGAACTAAGCAAACTACACAAGCTAACAAAGATTTGAAAACTAAGCAAGGTAGATCTAAGTTATGATCTCTAAGGTCAAGCACATAAATAATTGCAAGAAAGTAAGTGCTTGAAATGAAAGAGTGGATAAGAGACAACTGGATTTTTTCCCGTGGTGTCCATGTGTTGGCACACACCCCTAATCCACGTTGTGACACTCACTAAGAGTCTTGTCACCTCCCATGTCACCGAGACTTGGGCGCTCACTAAGAGTCTCCGTTCACCGTCCTGGCGTGGTGGAGCTCAAGCCACGTACAACCTTCTTCGGGCTCCCACAATCCTTGGCAAGCTCCGGAAGAAACACCTTAAATCACCAAGATCGCCTAGGTGCTGCCAATCACCAAGAGTAACAAGCTAGGGTCTTCACTTGAGCAAGAACCGATCACCAAGAATGGATGCACACAAGCTTCTCTCTACTCAAGTCCTTAGTCTTGCTTTTTGAATGATTGAATGAACAAATGTGTGGAAGATGAAGCTCAAGGTGGCTCTCAACAATATATGAGTGTATGAATGTTGTCTGGTGTCAAGAGAGTGCAAAATGACCCATTGGTGGGGTATATATAGGCAGCTCACACGAATAGAGCCGTTGGAGAAAAGCTGCCAGAAAACTGCTTAGCGCCGGTTAATCCGACGAACCTCCAATAGCCAACGTAGGTTTAACCGATGAATGTAAACTGCCCATTCTGAAAACTAGCCGTTACAACTTGGGCAGAATAACCGACATATCATCGGTTTAACCGGTGAGTGTAGTTGTCCACTGATCAACTGAAAAACCAAGTCTCTGGACAACTGTACCGACGTTAACTCAAATCCATCGTCGGTTTAACCGGTAAGTACAACTTCTGGAATCCCTGGAAAAACCATCTCACTGGTCAATTGCACCGACATTTCATTTCAAACATCGTCGGTTTAACCGGTGTATAGATCTTGAAATACCCTAGAAAAACCAACTCTGGACTAATGCATCGACGTTAATTCAGACATCGTCGGTTTAACCGGTGTATAGAACCTATCCAAACTCTGATAACCACGTTTAACCGACGTATAGAAAAGTTGAGTCGTCGGTTAAACTGGTGTATAAACTTTTTCTGATTTTGCCTTTTCTGATTTGAGTCTTGAGTGAAATCCAAATATTCTTGAGATATAAGTTGAAAACCACTTATTTGAACTTCTTTAGAACCTGAGTGACCATAGTGTGCATACATTTTTGATTGATCATGTCCATGCTCAAGTTACTATAATAGTGTGATCACTACAAAACTACAAAACTATAAAACCTATACTAACCTAAGTGTCCTTCTCAACCTTACGACACTTAGGACTAGAGAGATCCTTAGTCATGTTATATATTTGAGTTGAATACCGAGATCGCCTTTTTGAATAACAAAATTGAGGGGCCTCTTTTGACATATGACCAAATGAGCGATAATGATTCATTAAGCTGCACAAACTCATTAGTCACAATAATGGTTGTCATTAATCACCGAAACAAACCTAGAGGGCCTAGATGCTTACAATCTCCCCCTTTTTGGTGATTGATGACAATACAAACATAAATAATGAGAGAACGAGAAAGATAATACAAGATAAACACAAGCAAACTTGAAAAAGAACCAAAGAGCTCAGCGACTCAAACGAAATCCATAGATATGTCTCAAACCACAGCATACTCAAGAGTCAAATGTACATATCCATGAATTAACACCAAATGAGATAATAAAACATCAAAGTCCTGCAACTATGAGCTCTCTCTAACTCTGCCCTCCCCCTGACTCCAACTCCCCCTAACTCTCTCCCCCTTTGGCATCAAAGCACCAAAAAGGCGAGCTACTGGTCCGGCTGTCGCGGTACGGCGAGGAAGCGGTCCGGGTCGTCATCATCGTCGTCGTCGGACGGTGAACCCTCGGTGACGAAAGGGAGCTGCTGGTCAGAGCTGACTGGGGGTGTAACTGTCGTGGAGGCTCTCATGCTAGTACTGCCTGGAAGAGGGTCTGTAGACATGGTAACCGGCTCAGCAGAAGAAGTGTTAACATCTGAAGTAGTGAGTGCTGAAGCTGCCAGCTGTGTCGACTGCGGAACTATAGACTCCTCTCCTCCTCCCCCTGAAGATAGTGTCTGTGGTACAACGGGGAGGGCGACTGATTAAACTGTCGACGGTGAGTCCTGGAAGAGTGTAGTCGCTGGCAGTGGTGAGAAGAGCGGACGACCGGCAGACCCAAGAAGTGTGGACATCGAGAATGTTGTCTCCGGTGCCGCTGTAGTAGCTGGAGCTGCAGTAGGGGCTGGAGCTGGAGTGACTGCAAGCTGAGGTGCTCCAACACCCTGAAGGCCTGGCTGCTGCGGGGCAAGTCCGGTGTGAGTGTACAGCTGTGTGATCATCCCGAACATCGCCATCATGCCCTGCTGCATCTGCTGGAACTGAGCGTCTGTCCTCTGTGATACTCGATCAATGAGCCCGACAAACCGCTCCTCGGCTGCAGCATGCTCTCGGGCGGCCTCCCTCTGAATCGCTGCAAGCTGAGCCTCATGGGCTCTCCTGGCCTCCTCCTGTGCGATCCGATCCTCTCTCTGCTGAGTGACAAGCTGCTGTAGGAGAGAGGTGAGCTCGGACGGCTGAGTCACCTGGGACTCTGTGATTGTAGCAGCTGCTGGTGACTCTGAAGCTGGCTCTCTGGACCCTCCTGCCTCGTGGTCATGACTGGCGGGTGCTGCAGGAAATTACTCGGCATCCTCGGAGGAGTCTGACTCAAGCTCAGACCAGTGTATCTCATCATCCCCTCCGGGAAGCTGTGCCTCCGCTGCTAGGAGTGTCTCGTCCTCCTGTGCTACTCGGGCCTGTGCCTCTGGTGATAGCTGTGCCATAGCAGCTCTCTCGGCCTGTCTGCCTCTCCTCCGGTCCTGGGGAGCTGTCGGACGGTAAACTGGGAACCGGGGAGCCTCATCCTGACGGTATACTGCACTGACGGGCGAATCAGCTGGCACAATCATAGAACAGATATAGCTGATCCAGTGAGCATAAGGAAACTGATGTACAACACCCATCCCGTCAGTGATCACATCCTCGATCTCAGCCAAAATGAAGTCAACAATGTCAAACGGCTCGTGAGTGAGTATGTGAAGAAGTAGTAGCTGCTGCAGACCTATAAACCCCTCTGGGTAGCCACTCCTCGGTAACAGAGTCCTCCGGAGGGCCATGTGAACTGTGTACGCCTCTGGGGTCAGCAGGCTGGGGACTCTGGCATACGACGCTGGAAACGGCTGGTGGAAGCACTGAGAGATCGCCTCGTGAGAAGGTGCAATCCCGCCAATCATCGCTCTACGTGGTGGATCTGCGTCTCCGTATACCATCTCGTGCAGGGAGATGTCGACCAAGTCAACTCTGAGAATCCCTGCAATGGTCGCCCTGGACAAACCAAAAAGCTGGCCTCCAAACACAAAGTGTACGGCTCTGCGCTCAGGAGCTATCCAGGCTGTGGCATAGAACACTCTGACCCAATCCTCGATATACCTGTTCTGCTCCATTTGAAGTAGCCTGGGCAGACCTCTGTAACATGTAAAGTGCTCTCTGATATCTGCTCCCCCTACAGCAGTCCTCAGTGAGACCCAGTCGAGCACCCTGTGTGGGAAGATCCTGTGCCCTCGCCTCTGGTAGGTCTCGTAGAAGCTGGCTTGAAGAAGTGTCCAGAATCTACGGTCGACCCTGCTATCATGGGTCACGGGGAACCAGTCCTCCTCTGACACACTCCACCTGAGCCTCTTGACCTTCGCCGCATTGGCCTTGGTCAAGTTCTGGAGCAGTACACCTGGCTCCAGACGCACAACAGTGTCCATACAGAACACTGCGCGCTCGGCCTCTAGGGCCTCGGCTCTACGGGCCGCTGCTGCGGACCTGCGAGGCTCCTGTGGCTGGTGACCTCCTCGTGTCCTCGGTCCAGTGTGACACTCGGTCGCTGGCGAAGTCTCTGCTGCTGGGGACGTCTGCTGAGTGCGGCCAGAATGTCGTGGAGTCGGTGACCCCTGAGTACTCTGCCCCTGAGACTCCTCTGACTGCGCTGCATCTGAATCTGCATCTGACACTGCAGTTGTATCTGAGTGATCTGACTCTGCTGCTGCCTCAGTCATGGCTCTGGTGGCCCTGGCACCTCGAACCCTATCCACACCTTGACCTCTGCCCCTGCCCCTGGCTGGCTGCTCCCTAATCGCGAACGGACGAGCACGGCCTGACGCATGCTCCTCGGCGGCCTTGGCCACCATCTCGGCTCTCTCGGCCTCTCTCTCTGCGGGGGTCCGCTTGCGGACAGGCTTCTCGACCACAACTTCCTTTCCCTTCCTCTTCTCGCGACCCATCTCGATCAGGCAATCAGTCGAACACTTAGCGAGCACTTGGCGAGAAGGTGCTGCGGCTGCGGCATGGGGGTGCTGCTGCGTGAACGGCGCTGAGCGCATGGCAGTGATGCGGAGGCACACAGTGGTGGCGATGCGCAGGCGTTGGCGCACGCGGGCGGTGCAGGCGGGCGGCGCAGGAGGGCGGCGTGGGCGCGCGCGGGCGGAGTGCGAGCGGCGGCGGCTGCGGGTCGGCGGCATGGATGGCGCACGGAGCGTGGAGCGTACGGGGCGCGGCGGCTGGAGCGGGGACATCGGTGTGTAGGCGAGTGCGGCGGCGGCTCGAGTCGGGTGCGAAGCGGCGGCGGCGTGAAAGGAGAAGGGAAAACAGAGGCCACGGCGCGAGCAAGAATCATATATGACAGGTGGGCCCGCGATTTTCCTTAACGCCGGTTAAACCGATGCTTAGGTTTAGAACGCCGGTTGATTGCATCGGTCCAGTTCACCCGAGACTTCAGCAGAAAATCATCTGAACGCCGGTTGATCCGACGATATGCAATTTGAACTCGCCGGTTGAACGCTGCTAACACCGGTTGATTGCTGGGTCAGATCTGAGTTACATTCACCGGTTGATCCGATGCTGTGACTTTTGTATACGCCGGTTGAACGCCTGGTTTGACTGAGCTGAGACAGAAACTTAGTAACGCCGGTTAAACCGATAGGTTAAATCCTTTAAGCGTCGGTTTAACCGGTGAACCCGAAAAACCTTCACTCAGCTCACTCTTCTATGCTAAGTCCAATAAACTTATAAAATTCAACTAAACTCAAGTTAATGGACTTGCATAGGCGACTTTACCCCTCAAAATATTTAGGATAGCACACTAGCTTAATAGATTTTCTTTTCAACACAAGGAAAAGCCGCAAAGCAAGACAAAGCGCCAAATAAAATGTATGAGCCTTGTCATAAGAGTATTGAAGATAAAGAGCTTCAAACTCATCATGACATGACTCACTAGGCAATAACGCACCTAACACTTTGCTCTTTTCACTTTTCATGAATTAAGATCTTGTATATGAAACAAGTCTCATTTTCATCAAGTGATCTCCTTTGTGACCCTTACACATGCAATGATGGTGCAAGCTACAACCACATGCGAAATAAGAATAAAACATGAAGTGTACATCTATATGACAAGGAATGCATAACAAGAATTTAAATTCTACTTGTCAAGTTTGAACCCACGGGAAGCTTCTTCATGATGAGCCTATCTACAAGCCTTAGAGGAAAACAAGTGGACCACCACCTCTAGCTAGACCCTTGCCCATCACTATCTTACCATGGTAAGACAAGTGTCCTATATGTATGCATTTTTCTATATAACATGGCAACTTTACATGACGTTTGCCGCATCTAATACATTAAGCTCATTCCTTAGCCTAACAAAAGTACTCTCGTCTAAAGGTTATGTGAAAATATCCGCCAATTGCTCCTCGGATCTCACACCTTGAAGAGATATGTCTCCCTTAGCTTTGTGATCACGCAAGAAGTGATGGCGAATATCAATGTGCCTTGTGCGAGAGTGTTGAACAGGATTCCTGGCAATTTTTACGAAACTTTCATTGTCACAAAGGAGTGGTATCCTATCTAGTTTCACACCAAAGTCCAAAAGGATTTGCTTCATATATAGGATTTCTGCACAACATGCACCAGCCGCTATATATTCCGCTTCCGCGGTGGACAAAGCCACGAAATTTTGCTTCTTACTCGATCAAGAAACTAGAGAACGCCCAAGCAAGTGGCAACCCCCGAAGGTACTCATGCAATCCACACGGCTTCCGGCAAAATCCGAATCCGAGTATCCCAAGAGATCTAAGCTAGCGCCTTTGGGGTACCACAAGCCTATGCTTGGGGTGTGCTTGAGATACCGAAGGATCCTATTCACAGCCGAGAGGTGTGATTCCTTTGGGTTTGCTTGAAAGCGGGCACACAAGCACACACTAAACATTATATCGGGCCTAGATGCGGTAAGGTAAAGCAAAGAACCTATCATAGAACGATAGAGGAATTGATCAACCGGTTTACCGTCCACATCCAAATCGAGATGGCCATTTATTGCCATGGGTGTCTTGATCGGTTTGCATTCATCCATCTTGAACTTCTTCAAGATATCTTTAGTATACTTTTCTTGATGAATGAATGTCCCTTCCTTCAATTGTTTGACTTGAAAACCAAGGAAGAAGGTCAATTCGCCGATCATGGACATCTCGAATTCCCTAGACATCATGGTAGCAAACTCATGGCTTAGTGAATCATTAGTTGAGCCAAAGATAATATCGTCAACATAAATTTGACAAATGAAAAGATCCCCATTGACATCTTTTGTGAACAAGGTGGTGTCCACCCTCCCGATCTTGAAGCCTTGCATGATTAGGAAGTCACGAAGCCTCTCATACCAAGCCCTTGGAGCTTGTTTGAGCCCATAGAGTGCCTTGTGCAACCTATAAACATGGTTTGGATTCCTCGGATCTTCAAACCCGGGAGGTTGCTCAACATAAACAAGTTCGTTAATAACGCCATTTAAGAATACACTTTTCACATCCATTTGATATAACTTTATATTATAATATGAAGAGTAAGCAAGAAGGATGCGGATAGCTTCAAGTCTTGCGACTGGAGCAAAAGTTTCACCAAAATCCAAACCTTCGACTTGAGAGAACCCTTTTGCCACAAGTCTTGCTTTGTTGCATATCACCTCCCCATGTTCATATTGTTTGTTTCGGAAGACCCACTTTGTGCCGATGATGTTCTTGTCTTTCGGAGGAGCTTCGAGGACCCAAACTTCATTGCGGGTGAAGTTGTTCAATTCTTCTTGCATGGCCATCACCCAATCTGAGTCCTCAAGTGCTTCCGCTATGCTAGTGGGTTCAATACAAGAAACAAACGAGTAATGTTCGCAAAATGAAGCATGCTTAGAGCGAGTTTTTACTCCCTTGGAAGGACTACCAATGATTTGATCAATTGGATGATCCTTAGTAATGCGACTGTGCTTCACTAGCGGTACATGCGTGGATGCTTGTTGGGGTGGATCATGAGTGACTTGTGCTTGTGGTGTAACATTTTGCTCTTCTTGTTCTTGGACTTGGGGTGTTGGCATTGGCACATTTTCTTGAAATTGTGGATCATCTTTTTCTTGATCTTCATCCACTTGGGGTGCCGTGGAGGTGCTTGGTGTAGACGAGGAAGGTCCTCCCCCTTGATCATTGCCTTCATGCACCTCTTCCGGCTTGATATCCCCAATGGACATCTTCTTCAAAGCTTCATCAATCTCCTTATCACCAACATTTTCATAGCCAACAACCTCCTCTAGGGAGCCATTAGATTCATCAAACTCCACATCACATAATTCTTCAACTAACCCGGAGGTTTGATTGAATACTCTATATGCTTTGGAGTTTGATGCATAACCAAGAAAGAAACCGTCATCACATCTACTCTCAAACTTACCGAGCCTTTTCTTCTTATAAATGAAGCATTTGCAACCAAAGACTCGAAAGTAGGATATATTTGGTTTCTTCCCGGTGATGAGCTCATATGGAGTTTTCTTGAGAAGTCGGTGGGGATACACTCGGTTGGATGCATGGCAAGCCGTATTGATTGCTTCCGCCCAAAACTTCTCGGACGTGCCATAATCATCCAATATTGCTCTTGCTAGAGTGATGAGTGTCTTGTTCTTTCTTTCCACCACTTCATTTTGTTGAGGCGTGTAGGTGGCGGAAAACTCATGCTTGATGCCTTCTTCATCGCACCATTCTTCAATCTTCATATTCTTGAACTCGGTGCCGTTGTCACTCCGGATCTTCACAATTGGAGAGTTGTACTCCCTTTGAGCTCTTCTTGCAAATGTCTTGAAGACTTTCAGAGTTTCACCCTTATCGCCTAGAAATATGACCCAAGTATAGCGTGAAAAATCATCAACGATTACCAGGCAATAGAGGTTACCACCAATGCTCTTGTATGTAGTTGGACCAAAGAGATCCATGTGTAGTAGCTCGAGTGGCTTGAAAGTAGACAACATCGTTTTGATGGGATGATGTGTTGCAACTTGCTTTCCGGCTTGACATGCTTTACATAACTTGTTTTTGTCAAAAGTGACATCCTTCAAGCCGGTGATCATCCCTCTCTTGTGGGCTTTCTTGAGGTTGCTCATACCAATATGAGCAATTCTTCTATGCCAAAGCCACCCAAGAGACGACTTGGTGAAGAGGCATGTCATGGAGCTTGTTTGCTTTGAAGAGAAATCCACCAAGTAAATGTTGCCATGCCTAAACCCCGTGAATACCAATGACTTGTTTTCTTCAAGAGTTACTACAACACCATTCTTGTCAAAGTTACACGTTAGTCCAAGATAACATAATTGAGCAATAGAAATAAGATTAAAACTAAGTGCTTCTGCAAACAAGACATTAGAAATAGATAAATCTTTTGAAATTGCTATTGTACCCAACCCTAAAACTTTTCCTCTTGAGTTATCACCATAGCTGACATGTTCATGATCGCCGGGGTCTTCAAGAGAGGTGAACATGCTATCATTGCCGGTCATGTGTTGAGAGCAACCGCTATCAAGTACCCAATGTTTTCCACTAGCTTTGTAGTTCACCTAAACACATGAGAATTCACTTTTGAGTTTTTGGAACTCAAACAAGCTTTGGGCCTTGCACATGTGTGACAAGAGCTTTTCGGACCCAAAGTTGCTTGGGGAGCTTCTTCTTTGACTCCTTAGTAATTTTGCCAATGAATTTGGCCTTCACCTTGCTCTTCACTTTACTCAAGAGAAAATGGTTATTTTGAAACATTGATGAGTAATTCTTTATTAAAGTGGGAAGAGTGCGTGATGGTAAGGTGCACTCCCTAGTGTGGTGCCCGGTGACTTGGCAATATTGGCAATATGAACCAACTTCCTTGATGAAGGTAGTCTTGATCTCCGGAGAAGGAGTAATGCCTTGATTTGGCTCTGGAAATGAACCAAGACCTCTCTTGCCATAGTCACGTGCATTGTTGAAGAGAATTTCCTTGTGGATGTATTCTCCTCTTGAGAGCTTCTCCACACTACTCTTGAGACTTGCCACTTGATCCATCAATTCCTTTTCCCTAGAAGGAGCAAGCTCGGGCACAATATTAATAGCATTTGCATTAATGAGTAGGTCATCACATGAAGTAGAAGCATTGACCTTTACAAATGGTTTCATTGACAAAATTCTGAAGACTTGGGTCAATTGCTTTATAGGCAAATTCAAGTTCTTGATATTTGTGAGCCAACTCCCTATGCTCTTGTTTAAGCTTTTTGTGGCTCTCTTCAACTTGCTTAGCAAGTACAAGTGACTCATTGTGCTTTTTGAGCAAGTCATTGTACTTGCCAAGCAAATCGGAGTGAGCAAGCTCTAACTTGGCATGAGTGCTCTCAAGAATCTTGACTTTGCCCTTTTTCCTCTTGATAACTGATGTATACTCATTAACGAGGTTAGTAAACTCATAAGGGTCAAGCTCTTCATCACTATCATTGTCACTTCCACCTCACAGACTTTGGTGTTACCTTTTGCCATGAGGCACATGAGAGGAGGAGGTAGCGGTGATTCTTCATTGGTGAGGGCGATGGTGACAATGTCTTCTTCATCACTTGAATCTTCACTTGATGAGACAGCGGTCACCCACTCTGGTTTTTCCACCAAGAAGTTTCTCTTGGTGTGGCATTTCTTCTTTGGGAAGAGCTTGGTTTTCTTGTCATGGCTCTTCTTCTTCCCAAGCTTCTTGTTCTTCTTTTCATCCTCTTCATCATCGCTTGAATCATGGCGATGTTTGCTTTTGTTGTCCTTCTTTCTTTTGTCCGGCTTGGGGCAATCGGGAGAGATGTGGCCTTTTTCTCTATAATTGTAGCATGTTTTGTGCTTGACATCTTCCCTTGGCCGGAACATTCTTCTTTTAGGGTCAAAGTTGTAACCCTTCTTGTTTATCTTGTCGCTCAAGTGTGTGAACTTTCTCATCATGAGAGCAAGTTCTCCATCTTCTTCATCATCGGATGAGCTTTCATGATGATCTTCTTCTTCATTGCTTGAGCTTGATTCTTGTTTGATCATCTTGAGCTTGCGGGGCTTGTTGGCCTTGGTTTTGAGAGCGATTGATTTGCTTGTAGTTGGCTCTTCGGACATACCAAGAATACCCATTTCATTAGCGCGAATTTCGCCCACAAGCTCTCCCACTTCCATCGTATCAAGATTCTCCTTTTGAAGTATAGCATTGATGATGTTGTGTTTGGGCTTCGGAAGGAACATGAGAATCTTGCGGTTGATGGAGCCACTGTCAATTTTAGAAACTTCAAGAGCATTAATGTCCTTGACAATGACATTCAAGCGAGAATACATATCATTGCAATTTTCATGAGCTAGCATCTTAAAGACATCATACTTAGCTATAAACAAGTGATATTTTTGTTCATGAACTTTTGTGGAGCCTTCATGAATTTCAATTAGCTCTTTCCATATATCACTTGCTAAGTCCATGCCATTTACTCTAGCAAAGACTTCCTCACTAATGGCTTCGAAAATTGCATTTCTAGCCTTAGCATTCCATTTTAATTGCTCCGAGGTGGGAGTTCCGGTGAATCCGGTCTTTGTTGCCAACCACACTTCGGGGGCAATCGCATCAAGGTATGCGGCCATGCAAACTTTCAAATAAGCAAAGTTCTTGCCCTCGAAGTGAGGCGGCGAACCACCCATCTTGGCCATAGCTCTAGGCGGTTAAACCTAATGATCCAAATTAGCAACGATGTTCTGATACCAATTGTAAGGATCGATGGACCAAGAGGGGGGGTGAATTGGGCCTTTTTCAAATTTCTAAAAATAATTGTAAGTTGGATCCATTAGCGGATGGTACGATAGAGATGGTGTTGTCCAAAATAGTAGAATTTTAAGATTTCACAATGTTTCGAGGTATTACAACGCTAGAACGTCGGAATTTATACATGAGAGTATGTGAACTAGCGAATCGTCCTAATGTCATTGGATTCTTACAAAGTTCTTGTAAGATATGGAGGCGGCTAGAGGTGTATGAGATGCACATTAAGATAACTCTCATTCAGTTCTAATTCCGTCCGTCATTTGGAATCTATATTTATAAAATAGTAAAATTGTTGTTTAATTATATGTTAGGATTACCCCGAGGACACGGAGTTGATTAACAAATCAATACCAAATTTCCGTAAATTGGTATGTATCTTCGGTGGACTTATGCCGCAAACTAGGCGAAGGAGGTGGAGAAGATCTTCGGGTGATAGTACTTGGCCTCCACAAGAACAGATGACCGGATCTTCGTCAAGTCATGCTGCAGTACCTCAAGAACCAAGTTTTGTTAACTGGGATGATGACATGGATGACTTCATGCCCCCAAACCATGGTGTAAGGATCGATGGACCAAGAGGGGGGTGAATTGGGCCTTTTTTAAATTTCTAAAACAATTAAAGCAACCTTAACCTATGCAATGCTAGTAAGGCTCAATTCACCAACCAGCTAACTAATGAAACTACACAAGTTAACAAAGATATGAAAACTAAGTAAGGTAGAGCTAAGTTATGATCTCTAAGGTCAAGCACATGAATAATTGCAAGAAAGTAAGTGCTTGAAATGAAAGAGTGGACAAGAGACAACCGGATTTTTTCCCGTGGTGTCCATGTGTTGGCACACACCCCTAATCCACGTTGTGACACTCACTAAGAGTCTTGTCACCTCCCATGTCACCGAGACTTGGGCGCTCACTAAGAGTCTCCGTTCACCGTCCCGGCGTGGTGGAGCTCAAGCCACGTACAACCTTCTTCGGGCTCCCACAATTCTTGGCAAGCTCCGGAAGAAACACCTTCAATCACCAAGATCGCCTAGGTGCTGCCAATCACCAAGAGTAACAAGCTAGGGTATTCACTTGAGCAAGAACCGATCACCAAGAACGGATGCACACAAGCTTCTCTCTACTCAAGTCCTTAGTCTTGCTTTTTGAATGATTGAATGAACAAATGTGTGGAAGATGAAGCTCAAGGTGGCTCTCAACAATATATGAGTGTATGAATATTGCCTGGTGTCAAGAGAGTGCAAAATGACCCATTGGAGGGGTATATATAGGCAGCTCACATGAATAGAGCCGTTGGAGAAAAACTGTCAGAAAACTGCTTAGCACCGGTTAATCTGACGAACCTCCAATAGCCAGCGTCGGTTTAACCGATGAATGTAAACTGCCCATTCTGAAAACTAGCCGTTACAACTTGGGCAGAATAACCGATGTATCATCGGTTTAACCGGTGAGTGTAGTTGTCCACTGATCAACTGAAAAACCAAGTCTCTGGACAACTGCACCGATGTTAACTCAAATCCATCGTCGGTTTAACCGGTGAGTACAACTTCTGGAATCCCTGGAAAAACCATCTCACTGGTCAATTGCACCGACGTTTCATTTCAAATATCGTCGGTTTAACCGGTGTATAGATCTTGAAATACCCTGGAAAAACCAACTCTGGACTAATGCACCGACGTTAATTCAAACATCGTCGGTTTAACCGGTGTATAGAACCTGTCCAGACTCTGATAACTGCATTTAACCGACGTATAGAAAAGTTGAGTCGTCGGTTAAACCGGTGTATAGACTTTTTCTGATTTTGCCTTTTCTGATTCGAGTCTTGAGTGAAATCCAAATATTCTTGAGATATAAGTTAAAAACTACTTACTTGAACTTCTTTAGAACCTGAGTGACCATAGTGTGCATCCATTTTTGATTGATCATGTCCATGCTCAAGTTACTTGACCTTAACCCCTCTTAATAGTGCGATCACTACAAAACTATAAAACCTATACTAACCTAAGTGTCCTTCTCAACCTTACGACACTTAGGACTAGAGAGATCCTTAGTCTTGTTATATATTTGAGTTGAATACCGAGATCGCCTTTTTGAATAACGAAATTGAGGTGCCTCTTTTGATATATGACCAAATGAGCGATAATGATTCATTAACCTGCACAAACTCATTAGTCACAATAATGGTTGTCATTAATCACCGAAACAAACCTAGAGGGCCTAGATGCTTACACATGGCCTCCAACACATGATGTTCCTCCCCCTGTATATGAACCTAGATCCAGAAAAGAGAGAAAGAGAAAGGGAAGAGGTTCGTCAAGTCATGCTGCAGCATCTCAAGCACCAACTTGTGTTAACTGGGATGACGACATGGATGACTTTATGCCCCCCAAACCATGGCCTCAAACACATGATTTCCCCCTGTACATGAACCTAGATCCAAAAAAGAGGGAAAGGGAAAGGCAAGAGGTTCGTCGAGCCATACTACACCACCTGCAGCACCACCATCTATCAACTGGGATGACGACCTAGATGATTTCATGCCATGATCTACAACATATGATGTTCATCGGTTCAAGATGTATTCACATTTAGTATTGTTAATGTTGTATTATGTTTGTATGTATGTCTCGTACCTAATTTGCATTCACTGGACATGTACATAATGTCGAGTTTGAATCGTAGTTAGTACTAATGGAGCATCGAAGCATAAACATATCATCTATCGTATGTAATGGAAAATACGAGAGTGATCAGAAGCGAACATTGAAGTGTACAAATAAGCGGTCCACGGCTATCTCATTACAAATAAACATCAGAGATACAAACATAGGATATATCTAACCATAGCCATCTGCTGGGCACGGACATGGCCCTCGGAGTAGGTGTGACGATCCGGAGACCTCAACTGTCGCTCAGGACGCAAAAGTGGCTGCGGTGTCTGCTGCTGAGAGATCCCAAGTGGTGCTCCTCCTAGCTGTGAATACTCCAAGACATCGGGGTCACCGTGCGCGCCAGTTGAGTCTTGAGTCAAGCTGTCGAGTTCGTCTAAGGTGACGCCCTCGTTATCTGAAACGAACGTACTCGAAACAAACCCTGCGTAACATATAAACATAAACCAACATATGTTGCGTGGTAAATTAGTGAATGTATTGAGAGAGTGTTTTGTACCAGGTCGAAAGGAGGAAGAAGGTCCGGCGTCCGCATCGGGGTAGAATCCTACGCATAAAATTATATGTATTTTTTTAGAAAAAAAACCTGTCGCCCCCTGCCTGGGCGACAGGGGCCTATTTTTTAAATTTCTTGGAACAACCATATATTTTTGAAATTTTAATTTTTTTAAATATAAAAATGAAAAAAAAGCTCGGCGAGTAGGCCGAGACGCGGCCCGAGGGAGGTTCAGCGCCCTCAGCCCAGCAGCCAGCACTCTCGTGCAGCCGACGTGTGGCCAGAAGGAACACCCCGTTGCCAGCCTAGGAGCACACACGAGGCAGCCCAGCGTTGCATCAGCAAAGCTGCAAAGAGAGGGCACGCAAGCCCAGGAAGACGCAGGCGGCGAAAGGCAGACGCTGGTTTCATTTCCTCTCACGTTTATTCATTTCCTATGCTTAGATTAGTTTATTCCTATTAATCTCTGGTCACTTTGGGTTAAGTAATTCTTGCTCTCTGGCTTAAATTATTTAATTAACATTCATTTGTTCTTTGCATGCTTAAATGAGGGCGCGTTTAGTTCAAAAAAATTTGAGCAAAATTTATTGGGAACTTTTACAATACTAATTAGTAGTATTAAACATAGACTAATTATAAAACTAATTAGACGATGGACGGAAAATCACGAGAGGAATTATTAAGCCTAATTAATCTATCATTAGATGTTATTTACTATAGATGACATTATCTAATCATTGCATAATTAGATTCATTACATTCATCTTGCAATTTCACCCGAGGGTTATGGAATAGGTTTGTCGGTTATCCACATTAAATACTCTTAATTAATGGTCAAAAGTTTGAAGTTACTGTAGCACTGTAAAATTTTTGAAACCTAAATAGGCTCTGACTTGTATTGATTAGTTCTTTGTAGTAGTCTTTGCATGCTTAGTCAAGTTTAAATTGATTATGCACTAATTAGCTCTAGTTTTTTTATGAGACTCTGGGTCAATTTTTTTTAGCTTTATTCCCGCTTAATTATGAGATTTGCTGATCATTGTTGAATTGTGGCACCCTTAGTGAAGAAAGTTCTTTTGCAAGTACTTTTGGAAAATCTTTTTCCTGCACTTTGGTAAAGCATCGTTTCGTTATGTGTTAAGGATTTCTAATCGTTCCTAGGATGTGCATGTCACTAGTTGACTTGTGACATCTTGACGATTAGAAGAGAGGTATTTTGGAGTCGACTTTTCGGAGAGAATTTTTGTCGGCTCCCATTCATCTCCTTTGGTCGCCCATTACGGTCCCATAGAGTCTTTTTTCCCGGTGCACAACTCACTTTTTGTCCCAGTTTCTAAACCTTTAATAATAGGACTAGTAACCGGACTAAATGGGCTAAAAATAATTGTACCAAACCAGCCCAAACTCTGCATTCCGTGGAAATCTAACCTTAGACCTCTCACCTCACATATAGCTTCCTTAGCATCCCACCTATACAGCACATGTGATTCTTGTTGGGATGTTTTTCTTTTAAACTAAGCCATGGATGACCCTTTAGACAATAACCAAAGTACCCTTTTAGACCTGGTTGGAACCTCCAACTAGAATTAAAAGTTCAGTTTTAGTCCCGGAGGCTCCAACCGGGACTAAATCTCCCTTCCCCCTCACTCCCGGCCCCTAGCTGTTGGATCCGAGACTAAAACTTTCATTGGTCCTAAGCCTAATGGCGGCCAGGATAAATATGGAGAATCAAAGACGCAGTCCACAGTAGTGAATGGATGGGATTTAATCCATCCCACCTCGGTTTTTTTCTAGCAAAAGCTAAACCTGGGCTACAATGTCTAATTTTTTTTTTGCAAAAATGCTAGGGATATAACATTCAATCCGTCAGACGCCCTCCCCACCGTTCCAGACTTACCTCCCCCATTCCATTCCCCTCCCATTCTTCTTGGACCAGGCCGGTGATGAGCGGCGCACGAGGGCGACCACGGGAGCTCGACGGCGGCAGTGCCCGAGGGCGGCACGTGTGAGGGTGGCCATGGGAGCTTCGGCAGCGGCGGCGCACGAGGTTGGCGACGAGCCCTGCGCAGGCGCCGGCGAGGCCCCATCATGTTGCAGTAAAAGTTTTTTGAATGTTGCAATAGTTTATTAGAGATGTTGAGGTCACGATTCATGTTACTATGGAGGTTTCCTTTTTTGCGGGTTGATTTTGTGGAGATAGCTTTTTTTCATGCTGCACAAGCATGAATTTGATGTTACACTAGCTTTGTTTTCATGTTGCTTGATTTTGAATGGATGTTGCTTGAAAAAGAGTTATGATGTTGCGGGAATATTTCTCTTTGTATCTAGATGTTTTGATGTGTTTTGATGTTGCAAATATTAATTTTTTTTGTGTTGAAAGCATGTACTCTTTATGTTGCAACGGTACGTCCGATGATAAGGTCCAATCGGTTCTGATTGGACGTCCGGCACTAGCAAGCCAACTTTTGTGACACAGTTTGTTTTTAAGATTTATATTTTTGATATGGTAAGATTTATATTTTTGATATGGCACGTAAATGAGTTGAGAATTATGAAAGCCACAATTGTTTTCTTACATATATAAGCTATATCCACCTAGGTTTATTCAAGTTCACTTTTTTTTGTTGAAAAGGCTGCAGAGGAGCCTCCCGGTGCCAGCACCGAGCTCGAACCCGGATCGCTGGCTTGGGGCTGGCTCAAGGAACCATTCGAGCTCATCATTGATGTCTAAAATTTTAACCATTAATATTACTAGAATCGTTAGGGAAACATAATTTTATTATGTAAGTTTTTTATTTAAGATAATTTATTGATCCGGTGAACGAATTTTGGTCGTGTGTGATTGCTGGCCAACTACGGGGGCAGGTGCTTGTTCGCCAAGTGCTGGCTTCTAGCTGATGTTCCACACTTGGGTGCCGCTTGCCTGCAGCTCCCGGCTCACTTGGGTGACTCTTGTTTGCAGCTTCCGCACGATAGAAATATGGCTTGGTTTAGGGATGGATTCAGTACCATATTTAATTTAAATTTAAATATTATCCGACACAAATACAAAATAGATAGTTGGATTCATATTTGTATTTACATACCTACTCAATCCGAAAGATAATAAAGCACAATTTGTCTTATCGATGGCCTTTAAGTATAACAACGTCATTACACAAGTAGGTAGTAAAGTATGTCACCGGATATGGATGGTATCAGATATTCCACTTTTTTCTTCAAATACGAATCTAGATTCAAATAGAGAAAAATAATGAAAAGCGGATACAACCATTTTAGTATCTACTCCCTCAATCCAAAAGTATAACTACATCTTGCAGCGTTCAAATTTTGTCTTACAATATAGCTACTTTTAAGTTTTCAAATGAATTTTTAGTATGCGAGGTCTAAAGTACCTCTCCTTACATGCAAATTAATTATGGTATGCATGTCTGGATGCAAGCTAAATAGGAAAATCTTAATTATTCTCTTAATTAGTGCATGGTAACTAAAGAAGGGTAATACAAACTTTACTCTCCTTCCTTAATCTAAAAAAAAAACCTCTAGAAGCAGCTATATTATGCGATCACTACTACAGAATAGACCTTTGTTCCAGGTCATTTGACCCGGTTACCTTTGGGTCCGGGACAAAAGGTGGCTTTTGTCCTGGGTCCAACGGCTAGCCGGGCCAACGTGGGGGACAGGGGCTTTTTTGTCCCGGGTGCAGCCACCAACCCGGACAAAAGACCCCCCTTTTGTCCCGGTTGGTGGCTCCACCCGGGACAAAAGGCCCAACCCTTTTTATCCCGGGTGGTAACACCAACCGGGACAAAAGGATTTTGTCCCGGTTGGTGTTACCAACCCGGACAAAAGGCCCCTTTTATCCCGGTTGGTGTTACCAACCCGGACAAAAGGCCCCTCCACGTGATAGTTCAAAATGAAGTTATTCTATACTGAGTCACGTGTACTACTTAGGTGAGTTGGCAAGGAAACCATGTGCTAGGAAAGAAGTCTTGGGATCGAATCCCGTGGTGTGTAAAAAATTTTTTAACGTCAGACACCTTTTGTCCCGATTCTGCCACCCGGGACAAAAGCCTCGAGGCTTTTGTCCCGGAAGCTTTGTCCCGGTTCCAAAACCGGGACAAAAGCCAGTTTGGAACCGGGACAAAAGGCTGAATCTGTAGTAGTGGATAGCGGAAGTATATTAAAATCATATACGAATAGAGGCATCCATACTAATATTTGATCAGATATAGATATAGGTAATTCAATTTTTTTGATATCTATATGCATTTGTAGCCTGGTTCTCAAGTTGCTAGGGTCTACACCACAATCAGCCTACTCACCCTCTCCCAAAATATGGCATGGGCCAACAACCAGCAATAGAAACAGGCAGAACGCAATATGAGTTTTGTTTCATGCCAGAAAGAGTAGGCGAAATGCAACACACACTTTATCACCGATTGAGTGAATGTACGAATATTTTATTAAGTTTGAGATTCGAATGTGGATCAGCAATCAACAGGTTTCACTACAAATAATCTACAGTAAGTGAGAACTTGTTTTTTCCTGTTATCCGCCTCAGTTTCATAACAGCAATAATAACAATGAGCCTTGGCAGGTAGCACCACCACTAGACACAGGGTGTGCTTAATTCCTCCGTTTTGGAATTTTGAAAGGAAACTTTTTCACATTTGAAGTATTAGACATAGACTAATCACAAAACTAATTACATAACTCATCTGTGAAGTACGAGAGAATCTAATGAGCCTAATTAATCCATCACGATCTAATTAAGTTCATTAGATTCGTCTTGCTTACAGTCCATTTGTGTAATGCGGTTTTTTCCGAGTACATTTAATACATCATACATGCATTTTACAAATCTTTTGATTTTGAACTTTGAATCTAAACACACCCACAATCGGAGCGACGGACCGATCACAACATTTCAACAAGTGTGATTTTTTTCTTAGAACCAACCAGTGGCGAATCTAGCCTGAAAATGTAGAGGGGGATCATATTCACTCTTTTTTTCTTCCTCCTCTTTTCTTCTTCTTCCTCTCCTCTTTCTCTTCATTGTTTCATCCAAAAAATAAAGAGAGGACTTAGGAGAGTATCGATGACTATTAGGGAGGTAGGGGGCTTAATCCCCCCTAGCCCTCATGGATCCGACCCTGAAACTAGGGGTGGAATCGAGCCGAGCCTCGATTTTTTTCGAGCTTTCTTCGAAATCAATATATTCGTATTTATTATAGTCTCCCGCGTTGTTTGATATGCAACTTCAAATCGAGCATAACGAGCCGAGCCGAGCCGAGTCTGCCAAAATTGACTTTTGTTCCAAATCAACTAATCTTCATTTTAAAAAAAGAACAAACGTAATCGGAGTAATTTTGAAACGAGCCACCGAGCCAGCTTAACGAGCTTTTTTTTCCAACCCTACCTGAAACCAACTACGGCCTAGTGAGGTCAGCCAGTTTCATCAAGGCCATAAACCCTTCTTCTTGCGCGACAAGCCGACCCCATAAATCCTCCAGCACCAAAAGACATAAACACCCCTGCAAACTGCGGGCATGCTTGTGCTAGTACCATGGGTGTTTCGGTATCTTCGCATAAATCCTCCATCCCCTGGAAGCTCCCTGCCGACTTCCGAGTTCCTTCCGGACACTTCGTCCGCGCTTCTTCTCTCGATCGCGCCGTGCTCCTCGACTCGGTACTTTGATCCCGCCGGCGAAGGGATGGTGGCCTCGCGCCTCCTCGCACGCTTATCCAGGCAGTGCGTCGCGTCGGCGTCGGCGTCCACCGCGGTGCGGAGCCCGGCGGCTGCGGAGCCGTTCGCTGCTTCCTTCTCTTCGCACAGGGTGAGGTTTCTCATTTCTGGACCGCCTCTTCAGTTTTTTTTTTGTTGAATCAAGGGCCTATTGGCAACTGGCGTGGCGAGTAGTTCTTGGGTGTTTTGATGCAATTCCTTGCACCTGTCGAGACGAATTTGCATCCAGGATTAGTTGGTCGATCTCAGATTTTATTTTTATGTGTTATTTGTTAGATTAGGATGGTATTGGAATGCGGCATGGCATGAAAACAATTGATCTCGGTGATGCTGCCCAATGTAGCTGTGGAGAGCCCCTCTACTCCTTTGTTTTACTGTTCTTACTGGGGAGCATTTTAGGTTCTAATTTTTTATTATTGTGTACTTATTTTATTTTATTTTTTGCTGTCTTTTATTGGCTTTGATGTCTAGTTTAACTCAATTGGCCTGGGAATAAAAGGCTTTGTTGTTGACGATGGTCAGGTTGTCATTCGTGCAAAAGAAGTGTATTAGGTGTACTAACATATTTGTATAAACTTTGTGGTTTGCCAGTAGTACTCTATGAGCTAATTGGAATTGCTCCATAGCAGGGCTTTTGCCAGCTAGCAATGTATTTTTGAGCTTGGCAGCAACCTCTGGTGCCTTCAAATGTTTTTTTTTATGACATTTTTGTTTAAGAATAATTAGGTGAATGGGTGATTCTATCTGTTGAATGAGCAAAAAACTATTTTTGTAAATATTTCATTAATACTGATTCTTTGGTAATTGTACCACAGAATTTATTTTGTGTTGCTCCTATCTGTGACAGAGAAAAAAAGGTAGCCATGCCCTGATCAAGAGTTTAAAAACCAATGTCATATAGCATTTGTCTTTTGAATTCTGGCTATTCTGTAAATGTTATTTTGAAATCATTTTTCTATGTTCTTTTATTTCTAACACCATTGACGAAGAAGCCAGCATCAAAAGGAATGATAGAGTACTCCTTGTAGTCCTCAGTAAATGGAAACTTAGACTCGAAAACAAATTACAAAATGAAAACCCCATGATCACCACATGCTCTTTTACATTCTTCTACTACCTGATTAAATTTGTTCTCCATTGAACTACCTACCTTTGAGTCTTAATGTCAAATGAGCAAAAAGGAAACATAATCATTTAGCATAATGAAATATGGTGTAGGAAATTTAGGAACATATGGTTATGTTCCACCTAGCTTCCTTGTAATGGGGAAAAAGTGTATAAATTGTTTATAAAATATGAAATTGCTCCCTAGGACATTCATGTAAAAGAATGGAGGGTGCCTTTTAATAATGATATAGTGGATTTCTGCAGTAAATTGCAATTATACTTTCCTGACATTTAGTTAAGATGGCATAAAGCTTCAATAGGACTGATTATGGTACATGTATTCCTATCATTTACAAACTCTATTCCTTCTTCCGCCATCCATATTACAAATGGCAAAATACATGGAGTGTCGGGCTGACTTTTTTTTTCTCGGACACAAGTGTTGGGCTGAATCATATGCACTGTTTATTGACTGTTTGAACCAGAAGATACTGTTGGCGATCAGGAAGTGTATGTTCATTTTTTTTTCATTCTTTTCTTGGTTAATATGGGGTAGTGATGGTGCATGTGTTCTTACCCACAACCTTCCAGGAAACCAGTAGAACATCTACTGGTACTGGACTAGAAAGAAGAAATCTGTTATGTTTGGTTGTAACAACTATTGTTCAAAGACCAGTCTTGCTATTATTTTAAATTCATTGAGCATGCTTTGCAGAGGGGTGTTTTATGGAATACATGGATTAGCAAAAAGTAGTGCTATTTTGGCAAATTATTTTTCTATTACTCCTAAATTGTTCTTATTATAGATATTTCTTGCTTTCTTTGCTACCAGGTTCCATGTATGTTGAATCATCGTTCGAGATACTCGAGCAGCATTTTTCAAAAGTTTGGGTTCTCATCTGTTTCACCCCTACAAAGTGGCAAGGAGGTTAAGGAACCAAAAGACCAGGAAAGCACCTCAGCTGGATCCAATGAAGGCAGTAGTTTGTTTGGAAGTGAGAAGGCATCAGAACAAGGTCTGTAGACTGCATGTAAGATTGGGTATAATGTGTGGGATATATTGCATTGAGCCTCTAGGGCGAATATATAGGAGTACATGGCTTGGAGGGCAAGTAGCCTCTCCTAGAGATAAGGAAGGTTATCCCGGGATTACAATCAATCCTAAACTAACCATATCCGGAGTTGCCTAAAATACTCTAACACTGAAGTCCCAATTTGTATAAGCAGGTGGCTGGATATTTCACACTGTGATGTAGAGGCAATATTGAAATGTTGCTTTATCTTAAAAAAAGGTGGGGGTACTGAACTGCATTTTTTGATTTAGGTATCGAAGATGTTGACCTGTCAAAAGATGATCTTGTGAAGCTAGTTCATGAGAAGGAAGAATTATTGAAGTCCAAGGATGATGAAATCAAAGATATGAAGGACAAGATTTTGCGCAGCTATGCAGGAATGGAAAATATCCTGGCTCGGACCAAGCGTGAATCTGAAAACTCCAAAAAGTATGCAGTACAGGTCTGTTGTCATCATCTTTCGACATATATCCCCATGAAATGTTCTGAATTAGCTTTTGCTTATATCATGTGTCACAATTGTGCATGCAGAACTTCTCTAAGAGCTTGTTAGATGTTGCTGACAATTTGGCTAGAGCATCATCTGTTGTCAAGGAAAGCTTCTCGAAAATAGATACCTCTAAAGATTCTGCTGGAGCTGTGCCACTACTGAAAACTCTTTTGGAGGGTGTAGACATGACAGACAAGCAACTAGCAGAGGTTATCTTGTGACTTCCCTTTGACTGGCAAAAGGACTTTTAGCCTTTACAGGAACATTTTTTCCAGCCAATATTTTCCTTAATTTCGATTTTGTGTAACAATGCCCTAAAATCTGAACAGGTTCTCAAGAAGTTTGGAGTTGAAAAGTTCGATCCAATAAATGAGAAGTTTGATCCTAGCAGGCATTGTGCTATTTTCCAAATTCCTGATCCTTCAAAGCCACCAGGAACTGTTGCTTCTGTTGTAAAGGTATGTCTTCACAAATGCACTTACTATCTATTTGTCAGCATATTATCAAGCATGTTGTCTTGATCTAAAGTTGTTTGCATACCAAATGTTGAATTGTGTGGATTCATTATCCTTGTAGTTTTTTTTTGGTGTGGAAATATGGTCCTATAAATTGTACTGCAACCACCGCTGTAATATATCTGCTGGCAACTTTTATACAGCCCTACTTGGTTCTTGAGTTATGTTGTACTCCCTCCATTCCAAATTGTAATATGTTTGAATTTTTTAATCCCAAATTTGACCACTCGTCTTATTCAAAAATTGGAATAGTAGCTTGGTGATTTGTTCGCTATTCCAATAGAGGTTCCACAGCTTTTGCCTTGAGGCTAGAGTGGTTTGTTGTAACTTGGCAGTTGGTTGTGCTCCGGTGCTCATAATGAATGATTATTTAGTCCAATATAGAAAACAGAGAATGTGAGTGATTGCTTGATTGGATGCTTGAAAATGTACTCCCCCCCTCTCTCTCTCTCTAAAATATATTGCTTACCCTAGTCCTTGCAACAAGTGACATCCGTTACACATCGTTTATTTCAGGTGGGCTACATGTTACATGATCGTGTCCTGCGCCCTGCGGATGTCGGTGTTACAGAGGGAGGCAGAACCACAACTGGGGCCAAAGGGGCAGAACAGCGCGAGCAGAAAACAGCCGGGGATTAAGCTAGCTGATAGATTTTGATAGTTTAGATTCAGTCCAAGGAGGAGAAGAGATGGGTGTTCTTTTGGATCACTCGGTTTTTGTCTAGAGTTTCAGACGCATCAGCACATGAGACTTCTGACCGTACCGTAGTTTTGCACCAGAGAGACAATATCACAAGCAGGCTGCCGCAACTTCTTGTTACATGAATGAGAATGACAGAATCCATTATCTATTTGTGGTTTGGAGGAGACATTTAATTTGATGTCATGCCACCCTTGGCTCTACCCCATGTAATGAGGTAACAAGTTAACAACCACCATGACTTGTTACCTGGAGCGATCACACCGGTGGGCTAGGCTCGTGTGTGCTTCAACAAACGGAGAGATCCATTCAGGACTATACCGCTTGGAGCCTTGGACCGATGTAGGTCGTGCTTTCTTTTCTTTTAAAGAAATACGTGGTCTGGTCAGGCATGTTCACGAGAGCATATTTAACACGCAATGCAAATAGTGAGAGGCAACTCTAGGCGCCCAAAGTTACGAAACCGGAATGGAACCAAATGGACAACTTCCTGTCCACGGCCCACCACGGCTGGACTGGAAGCATCTCCTATCCAACGCTTCCTACAGCTCTTCACCGCCACGAGCTGATCATGCTGTGCACAGCACCGGGTCGAGCAGCTCCCAGCATCGGACTTTCCACATTAACACACCAACACAAGGTTCACGACTAGTTTACTTCTTACAGGAGTGACAAATGATAGCAAGCAAGCACAGGGAACTAGGGCGGATCAGCGACGATGCATCATTCTACACTGGAATGCATAGGAGGACGGGCTGGCTGGTACAAGCTACATGCTGGGTTATAGTACACGAAATCCACCTCGCAGGTTAAGGTGGAAGATGAAGCTGGTGCTCCGATCCACATCTCTAGGTTGCCAGGGGGCTAGAATGCTTTCCGCTTCAACCGGCTTTCTGGACGCAGGTTGCTATCTTTCACGTCACGTGGCTCGTCTGTGCTCATATCGGCATCAGTGTCGTCATCGGGGTCTTCCAGCTCGAGGTTCAAGTTGAGCTCGCTGCTAGTGCCCTTCTTGCTAGTGTTTTCTGCCTCCCCTGCAGCCTGAAATACGAAGATGCATATATTAGTTCTGCAGTTTATTAGAGAAAAGCTGTTTATATGACGGGCCTTAACAAGCAGACTGCACAATTTATTAGAATGACAACCAGCTACATCCTTTTACCCTATACATGGCCACGAAGAGAAATTCTTATGAGAGATCCAAAAAGTATAGGATAACCAGGAGTTTTTCTGGATGATACCAATTCAAGACATCCAGCAAACAAATATTCAAGTCACAGAAAAGAACGGAAAGTCTAGGTCTCATGAACCAACCGACAAATATAATCCACTCACATTACAATTATTGAGTGTTCATGCATATGAAGGTAGGACATAAGTGTTTGGCTATGGCTGAAACATAAAGAAGTGGTAGGGATATGCAAACATCTGGAGCCTGCCTATTGCAAATCAAATAATCAATGAAAGAATTAAGGCATCGTTTCATCAACAGGAACATTATTAATTTCTTTTCTAGTTCATATTTGATATTACAATCGCTATATTGACTAAACAATTTCTTCTCAGTGCACAAAATGTGTAGAAAGCCATAGAAAGATGGACATGAGAGATTCGGTTAGGTCATTCATGTTTCCATCATCACTCACACTGACAAGTATCTGGAAAACTCCTGAAAGTTAATGTTACAGATGACTTATTACAGTACAAAGCAAAACAGGATCCAAGAACTGTACATCCTGATTCTCAGTGTGAATATGAAGATGTGGTAGAACGAACGCAGCTATGAACAGTCCTGAGACCTCAACCCGATTCTAACTTATTTGACTAAATTCCCGTCAGACATTAATAATCCCACAATACGAGTACCACAGAATTGCATGGCCTCTAACTGGAAGATAAAGCTAGCACACACCACAAATGCACTAGTTAAACCTAACCCCTTAAACCCAAATCAACCCAACCTTAAATAAAAGAGCGCTAAATCATAATCTGTCCCAAGCAACAGGTGCAATCCCCATCCACGAAATGCTACTTGATGGTTTAAGACTCAAGTCTATCACATAATAATCCACATTGTCCATTAATCCTACATTTGTGCGCACAATCGTTATCCCCAATCCAGCCATGGAACATCCAAGTACTCGAATCTCTGCACCAAATCGAACCCACCCGAGCACAACAATCAAGCGTACCAATCCAAATTAACCCAATCTCTGAAGCCGAGAAGGCTCACCGGGACGTAGCGCCGCCGGCCCGCGGACGCCGGCTCCATGCCGCTGGCGGCACCTCCCCCTCCTTCCGAGCCGCCGTTCACCGGCGTCCACCTAAACAGCACCACCTTGTTGTCACCCCGTGATGCCCCTCCCCCGTACCCGGCGGCGCCGGCGCCGGCGCCGGCGAGGGGCACCCAGGCCTTGCGCCACTTCCGGACGGGCCCGCTGAAGGAGGCCGCGCTGCTGCTGACGGGCCCGTAACGCGTCGAGGAGCGGCTCAGCCGGGGAACCACAGTGTCCATCTGCAGCTCGTGTGCGGCGAGCGCAGGCGCAGGCGGCCGCCGCTGCGGTGTGCTCCGGCGAGGAGGGCTGGGACGGACTGGGAGAGTGGAGCGAAGCGGGGGAAGTCGCGAGCCGTCGAGACGGAGGAACAAGTGAACAAAGCTAAGGGAATATAAGACATTTTTATGGAACAAATATGACACTGACAGGTGGGCCTCAAATTGTTTATGTTGTCAGTTCGTTTTTCTTCGAAATACTTTTTGGTATAAAACTGCTTACTGAACGGACACGATGGAAAATAATGTTAAACACGCCATTTGTCCAATTAAACTAGTGCAATTGTAAAATGTAAATACACTGCGTCACTAATTAAACTTTCATGTTTAAGGGCATGTTTAGTACCCAAAATTTTTTGGACCACCCTTTGAACACATGGATGGAGTATTAAATGTAGTTGAAATGAAAAACTAATTGCATAATTTGGATGTACACGACGAGACGAATTTTTTGAACTTAATTAGTACATAATTAACCATAAGTGCTACAGTAAACCACTTTTACTAATGACTGATTAATTATTCTCAAAAGATTCATTCACGGTTCTCAGGCGAGTTATGAAATTAGTTTTTTAGTTAGTGTCCTAAAATACCAACTAAAAAAGTTTTGCAATAGGTGTCACATTCGATCAAATGTAGTGTTACGTAGAGCAAAATCTTTTGCCAACTAAACACAATCTTAGTCTGAGAGTCTACATCTTTAGACTACATGAGCTGATATGTTATCTTCCACAAGTCGATTACAAAAAAGTTTTGATTTTTTAGGGGAAAAAACTCACTAATTAATGGAAGTATATTGATTACAAACGCTCCAAGTGGATCAATGAACCAAACACGCGAATCGTAGATAGCACTCCTTGCCAGAGAGTGCGTGTCATGTAGGCTCCTGTCCATGAACGAAACCAACCTTCATGAACTGTTTTGAAGTCACCCTGATTTCTCTGGTAATCTGGCCATACCGCCCTTATCGACTCCTCCTTCCTTGCATGCTATTGCTTCCGAAGTCTCTAGGTCAGAGATTCTTGAAAAGGTCACCGTTGAAGCTCCGAGGAAAAGCCTGTAATGTCTCGTGCCACAACCACTACCGAGGGCGAGCTACAATTCTTGGAAGTGGTAGCATCAATGTTGATCTTTCCCAGAACCGAGTAAGGGGGAATCCACTTGAGGATTCTGTCCTACCTCCGCTGCGGTGCTTTCTGAATAGTGAATAGGCCTCACTAGACCAAGCTCAGCAATAAAACAGGAATACTCTGATCTTGGATGGAACCTGGACCTGCCAAAGTAATGTCCACTCTTTCTCCTCTGCTGTGAAGTCGGACTTGCCAGGTCGGTCATCCAGCCATGCCGTCATCCTCCCATGATCTAGACCGAGCATGTGATAGGCCGATCTCACTGAGAAGATCCCTCTCTTCTCATAATGTCATGCCCAAAAGTCATCTTGTCTTCTGGTACTCAACAGAATACTGCATATTACCTCAATATCCATATTACATAGGGTTAAAGAATTGAGTGAGATTCTGTCGATCCCAACGTGTGACGTTGGATCAATAAGTTCACCTCACAAGCCATGGGGGATCAGTTGCAGCAGAAGAAAATGGTCTAACCAGACCATCCCTAGGTAGCCAATTTGTCAACCAAATCTCGATGGATTCACCCGTGCCAATCTATATTTGCTCTGAAAAATAGCAGGCTGTCATCTGCAAAGAGTAGGTGACTAACCACCGGTGCCGACGGCGCCACCATGATTGCATTAAGGTTTGACGACTGAGTTCTTGTTTTGATAAGGCACGACAGACCCTCTGCTGCCAACAGAAACAAATAAGGGGAGATAGGATCTCCTTGGCGAATACCTTTTGTCGGTTTAAAATTATCAAGACGGTCACCACTAAAAGGAACTGAAAAAGAAAATGTGGGTACCAGCCTCATTATCATGTTCACCCAAAGCTCATGGAAGCCCAACTTTGTCATAATCACCCGTAAATAAGGTCATTCAACACTGTCATAAGCTTTCCGCATGTCAAGCTTCAAAACACAGCATCTGAACTCCCACCTTTGCTTCTGCTTCTTTTTTCTTAGAAACATTTTTTCATTAACTCACAGACAAAGTACAGATATTGGGGAGAAGATGCCCCATTCAAAATGATGCAAAACATCCTTCACATTACACGATAGGAAATGCGCTAACGCCTAGCAAGGAAAAACACAAGTATCTAGAATAGTAGTGTGCCTAGCTCGCTTAGCAAGAGCGCCTGCAATCCTGTTTGCTTCTTTTCTAATCTTGATTACAGAGAACTGCTTTGTTCCTGTAATAATATTGTTGCAGACATTCATATGCAGTGATAATACTGTCAATGATGAGGCAGCCCAGAAACAAACACCGATTGCTCTTCCAATATAATCATTGTAGCCCGGAACAAACACCGATTGCTCTTCCAATATAATCATTGGCAAGATTCTCTTAAGCCTATTTGCAATTTGACTTTAGATGTGATCTTGTAAATGACATTGCACAAGTTGATGGGTCTGTACTGGCTAGTTCGTCTGCCTACATCACCTTCAGTATAAGTACTCTCAAAGTATTAGTGATCCTTGCTGGATCATCTTCTCCTCTAAGCACTCGCATTACCACCGAAAAAACTTCTTCTCCGCAAAGTTTCCATTGCCGCTGGAAACAATGCGCTGGAAAACTGTTCAGGCCCGGTGCCTTTGTAGAAAACATTTGGAACAGAGCCTCTTCCACCTCCTTGCTATCAAAAGGAGCAAGCAGTAGATCATTCATCTCTGTCATGACTTTGGTTGGCACTGTCTCCAGAACCTTTTCCATATCAATCACCCGCTCAGAACTATATAAATTCTTATAAAACATTGTTGCAAGAGTGCCCATCTCCTCAGCATCCTCCGTCAATTGGCAATCATGCCATTGGAGCTTGCCGATCTTGTTTTTCTTCCATCGCTGGCTCGCCCTTAGATGGAGGGAATGAGTGTTACTATCTCCCGCCGACTACCACCTCACTCTTGATTGTTTTGAGAGCCCCCTGCCCAGACCCGCCCCTATATTACAAAAAAAATCGCCTCCTCTTCCTTCTCACACATCTTCCGCCTCCCATCGTCATATTCATCCTGACCCACCAACCCCACCCCACTCCACCTAGCCTTGCCCCACCCCAACCCGCAACTCACCTCCCCCTCGCCGGCATTGCCTTCAATGCCGACGAGGACCTCTCTCTCTCTCATCCAAAACTGCATGCGAGTGCCCCCACCCCGCCATTAACCTCCACCACGCTGGACAATTCCCCCACCACCAACACTGCCCAACTAACCTCCCCCCACACCCCTACCCCACTTGGCCAGCGGCGCCATCGCCGTCGGCCCCACCAACAACCCCCCACCGCCGCTGGTTCGACGGTCTCTTAGGCATTCTTCTAGACCCTACAAGCAAATACGCCCCCTCCCCTAGCCCCCCAAATCCCTAAATCCCTAACTCAAATTGAAGTTTGGTATCCACACGGGAGAAGATGAGATCCTCATCGTTAGAGATCGTGTTGAAGGTGTTTCAATTTGTTACTTTCTCATTTCTAGAAGTTACTTCCTGCTATATGCTTAAGAAAGTTAAAAAAAGGGGAAAAAGTCTAAATTACTCATCTAAACTATAGCCAAAGTTTAGATAACTCCCTGAACTATCGTTTGATTCATTTTACACCCCAAACTATGCCCTTTGGTTCAAATTACCCCTTAATACAATTTATCCTTTTTATTTCTCCATACATGGATGGAGTTTTAAGCTGAAATTTTATAAGATGATAGTACACATGATAACACATCTTAGAAAAATACATCATAATTTTCTGTAACTATTTTGATAGGTTAGGATATTTAATAATAAAAACATTAGAGTACAATATTATATGAAAAATAATGATAAAAAATTATAACAAATTTTTTAAATATGCATTGTGATGTCTACTACTACCCTGCAAAATTTGAAATTAAAATTTAACTTGTGCAAGGAGAAATAAAAAAGACAAACTATATATGGGGGTAAAATGGACTAAATTGCATAGTTTAGGGAGTAAATTGAACCAAATTATAGTTTAGGGAGTTCTTTAGACTTCGTCTATACTTGAAGGGAGTAAATTGGACTTTTTCAAAAAAAAAGACTATATATGTTTATATGGAGAGCCCTCTCCATGTAGCTTTTAGGATAGTTTAATGTAGATCCGATAGTCCAAAACAGTCAACCGAATGCATTAACTTATGCAATTATGCATGAAGCGTTCAGATACTTCTGCTTCAACAACGCACACGCTTGGAGGTTTTTTTTTACCGGCTCCGCCTGTTTCACTAGTTTTGGCTTCACCGGTGAAACCGTTTTAGAAGCCACTTTTCTTAGCTTCATCAGTTTTGTCTTCACCTGTGAAGCTGGTTTTGGGGAAACCCCCCCGAAATGGCTCCAAAGGATTTTCATGTACAGACAGTCATACATGAAATTCTATGAACAAAGGGTGGTAAACTGTATAATTGCACAAGGTCAGCACAAAAAGTAAAGGCACAACAGAGTATCAAATGTACATGGTAAGCTTACAGCTAGGCATACTTAAATTAGTAAAGCTGCGAGAGCATGTTGCATTACAACCATTACATGCAGATATTTCAGTCAAGTTCTAGTCGCAAATGTTACATTACTGGACCACAGGATTTCCTCCTAACAGCTTGCGAATGTCAGCTACAAAATTTCCTGCAGGTTCCAGTGTAACCACTCCAGATTCTAGCAACGGGTTTTCTTAGGGATGAGGCACCACGACAAAATTTACATCATACTAGTGCACACCTCCCATGAAACCCACCTTCATAGGATCATTTCTCAAGCTCAAATGGGAGCTATTCTGTGAAAAACTGGATGCCAGCATCAACTCTCTTACAAACCAAAGACCTGAAAGGAGAACGTGACACACTAGATTTAGACATCCTGAAAGCACCTTCAGGCAAGGACCCTTGTAAGACCTGAGCGCTTCTTATAACATGGGACATCATCCGCAAAGCTTGCCTGCCGGTGCCAGTGCTTGAAAGCATAAATTAGGCAGCAAGCTCAGGCGTTGAATGTGCAGCATCACAGAAAGTAATCTGGTGCAGGCCTCTTAGAAGGAACACCTCTTGATTCCTAGAGGAACATATGGGCACATTAGATGCTAAAGGATCAGGTGTTCAATAGAGGTATGACTACTACAAAGGTGGAGAATACAAACATGTGGTGCAGCTTCAAATACACGAAACTGCTTATTAAGGTTCTCATCCAGCTCCAGGATTGCAGCAACATTGCCACACCTACAAGTAGACAACATTTTGTAAGGTAAGGAATCTGTGATGTCAATAACAAAAATACTATTCACGCATCATTACATGCTGAGAAGGAAGAATGAAACAAAAGATAGATAAGTTTAGTAGCAAACAACACCCAAGGTAACATACAAGTTGGATTGCTTTATAATATTTTCAGACTAAGTTCAAATTCAAACTAAATCCTAAAGATCCAGATTCACCTCCCATTTAAACAGTTCTTTTGGCCCGAATGGCCTCCAAATTACTAACATATTGAGCATATGGGCTACTAGAAGAACTGAAGTAGAACTAGTTTACTAAAAAAAAAGGGCGTACCCAGTGCCGTAGGCTTCCCGCACTGTGCGGGTTCTGGGGAAGGGTTGTTTTTTAAGCCCCAAGGCTTACCCACACAAATGTGCAGAGGCTGGGGCTCGAACCCGGGACCTTCCGGTTACAGACGGTAGGCTCTACCGCTGCACTAGGCCCGCCCTTCCTGAAGTAGAACTAGTTTACTACAGATATGTAAATCATCTTCAAAAACTTGACGACATACAACTTTCAACAACCTTCCTAATAATAAAAACTTCACAGAGAACATGGTCAGCTATTAAATATAAAACAAAACCCTGGCAGCAGGGACAACAAACAGCTGAGGCTCGAATGAGTTGATAGATTGAACAAGTGGGTGAATGTTTAGCAGCATGTCCTCAAAACATATACAGTAAGTCACATATCCTCCCAATCCCTCAGAATCCAGAGATAATCTATTTTCAAGCAGATCCTCCCATATAATAACCATGATATAGTTTATATAATTCATCAGGAAATCAAATTTTTATCAATAGCAAAACATAAAAATTCGTTGTACTTGAAAATAAAATTGTTTAACCATGAACTTAAAGTACCTGTAGCAGTAATTAGGAGCAGACCATACAGTTACAATCTTGTTATTGAACATCCATTTATACCCTTCCATGACGAGTTGATGCGCACGGCAAATATAATCTATGTTGTTTGAGTGGTTAAATGATGAAACTACATTTCCGCCAAAGAGGAATCCTGCACCTCGAGGACTCAATCCCCAACCATCTACAGCATCCTCTGGATCTGACCATAGAAGGTCACACATGGCCCCATCATGAGGTACTTCTTGCTTGCGATCTATTACTCTTATCTGTTAGAGCATGGGTTAAAACATTTACAAAAACGACACATACAGACAAAAAAACAACACCAGAGGATAACTTACCTGGTCCAGTGTCGTGATAGCAGGAGAAAGGCCTCCATGGACACTAAATATTTTGTTTTCGATAAGCGCAGACAAACTGAAAATAACACATAGATGTGTCATCAGATCTCATATTACTAATTTAGTGAATGATGGTATTGCTTGGATTAAACTAAGTATCCAAAGAAGATTGCCTTAAATAGTCGAATATATCTGTGCAATATCTCCAGACATTGACTGAGCCATATTTGCGAAGGCACTCATCATAAAAACCATAAACCTGCGGAAAATAAATGAGTTCGAAGGGAAAGAAAAAGGATATGCTCTTTCATGAAAGGACAATACAATACTCTGCTAAAGTAACCCACCTGTGTGATCTGCCTGCTCTCATGGTTTCCTCGTATTAAAGTTATACGATCCGGATACCTAACCTGAACATATTTCAATCAAGCTGATTAGGAGCAGAAATTAATTGGGGAAAAAGTTTTAATCAAACCTCGTTTTTTTACACATAATACACATTCTTTTGATACCATTATTCTAACCCAGTAAAATGTAGTGTTAAAGTGACAAATGCAGCCTTTTTCAAGGTAATATGGTGCAGCTGTTCTTATAAGCTGTAATGAATAAAGAATACGCACAGTACTACAATAGGAAGCTGAACATAATTGCTAAAGCAGGTTTTGCACGTTATCAATATCTACTGCCATAATGAGAATGGTAAACACAGACCCTCTTGAAAAAATCACCTTCTAACAAGGCTCATTATAAAACATTTGCCTTTTCAATTTCAATAACATTCATCGGAATGGCTGAAAGTTTTTCCCCCATAGCCAGACATGGCTAGTGGCCATGAATTTACAGTTAACTGTAATGGGCTGATACAGTTTACCATTCAACACATGAATAAGGCATCCAAGTAGGGATGATGCTTTTCCATGTATTTTGACATAGGTAAGAAATGTTTCACTTCAAACTTACGAGTATTTGTCAATTTAAAAAATATTTAATTTATTTCAGTACGAAAATAAACTGGAGCTGAGAACTCTATTGAAATCATCTAAAGCTTCACAATACTTATTCCTTAAATCATTCTGAAAATTGTTAGCTTCAAGTTGAAAACAACATAAGAAAATTGAATACTGTGATACGATTCGAATCCGATCATCCACAATTTGTTGCCAGAACCTAATTGTTCAAGTGCCACATTTGATACATAGAACTATGGACCAGCTGAAAAAAATTAACACATCCTGACATAGCAATGAAGCTTCACATTAGAACATATGTCCAAATCCAGTGAGAAACCATTTCAAGGATTGATAAACATGGGTCTCTTATAAACAATTATCGCTACAACCACCTTCACCACACAATGATTTAGCAAACAGAAGGAGCTCACAAGGAAATTCAAATTTATGTCCAGAATATCAAGGTCAATCAGATAATTCAAGGCAACAACAACAACAACATAGCCTTTAATCAGATAATTCAAGGCAAAAAAAAATTCCACAAGCTTTTGAAATTGCTGCCATGCATTATTTGGATCCTTGCTATTCATTTTCCAACCCAAAATAATTGCAATAGGCCATAATTGCATATACCCACATGTTATCACTTCCATGTTCCAATCAGAGAAATATGTTCCAATCTTGCACAAATATCATTCAGAGAAACTAGTTCATGGTGTTGTGTGGTCCATTGTTATGTAGTTTCAATGAAATGGAAACATGCATCCACCATGACCAGAAGCTAATCATCAAAAGAGCTTGGTCCAGAAGGCTAGCTTGGCATGTCTGGGCAGCATGCCAGAAGCTGCTTCTATAGCAAGCTCCAAAACAAACAAGCTCTGAATATAAATGCTCTATCCCAGTGGTAAGTGAAGTGGAGTCTAAGGCAAACAAATAATACATGTAACAGAAGTTCTAGAGGTAGCAAAAGAATTTACCTTTAAAGCCAAAAGAAGCAAAAATGTTTCAACAGAATAGAATCCTCGGTCAACAAAATCCCCAAGGAACAGATAGTTTGTCTTTGGGCAATCACCTCCAACCTTGAAGAGCTCTTTCATGTCATAGAATTGTCCATGGATATCTCCACAAATCTGGGTGCAGAAGTAAATAGAAATTATAGCAATCAGAGTGAATACATGTACGGATACCAATCCAGCAATAAAAACAGCCATTTTACATTGCAGATTTGACATAGTGACTTGCAGTAAATTAGAGTAATGAAATATACAATGAACCAAATATACAAAGTGAAATCAACAATTTATAGCTGAAAGGCAGGCACACCATATATCATAGAAGTCTTCTCCAGTTGGAAACAAGATTCAAACTTTCATCATTGAGTAGCAATTTGCAATCAATAATGCTAACATGATGTCATTGGACACCATTAGCACATTGGAATAGTTGGGCAGCATCCTTGTTATTGGGCCAGTCACATACTCCACCAAATTCACAATATCAAGTTACTATATTTTTTTTTCAAGTTTGCCAAACATTGGGAACCATTTTACCATTACAAAAATACCATTTTCCTCCATCCAATACAGTTCAATTAACTGGCAAAATTCCGTAATTGGTGCTACCATTCGTGCCACTTCATCATGCATACTAAATACAGTATGATCTAGCTATTTGTCCATACAGCTAACAAAAGCATCAAGGTAGAATGACTTAACATAAAATAAGGTAAGTATCAAAAAGTGATAGTACCAAATATCAGGAGAATTTACAATTTAATAGTGGGAGAAAGAACACCAAATGAACGAAAAGAAAAACAGCGCTCGCGTCGCCCCCGCGCGGGCGACTCGGGCGACTCCGGCTCCCTCGCCGCCGCCCCTCACCGTAGCAGCCTCCCGCCGCGCCGCTGCCCGAGCCGACTGCCGGAAGCCCGTGCGGCCTGCGAGGAGGGCGGCGGCGGGGCCCTTTCCCCTTCCTTCGGCAGGTCTTGGCGGGCGCGGCTGTCAGACCTCCGATGCTGCTCGCCGGCGGGGGCTGCGCTCCATGGCGTTGGAGCCCGAGGGGCCACGGATCCGGCATGGCGCCGGCCGGATCCGGTGGTTGTGCGCGTGCCCATGGCGGCTAGGGTGTTTGCCGACGTCGGCGGCGACGCACGTCGAAGGCGTGCTATGGTTGCAGGCGGCCGCACGGGAGCCTGGGCTGTTGGTGGCGCAGCGACTGCGGCGGCGGCGGCAGGGCACTGCAGTGGCGTCGGCGGCCAGAGTCTACGGATCCGGGGCCGTGCTGGCCGGATCTGACGCTCCCTGCAGCACTCGGGCTCGGCCATGGCATGCGGGGTCGGTGGCGAGCTTCCTGCCGCATGCGGCGCCACCCCGACCTGAGGCGTCGTGGCGGCGACGGCCGGCCGCGGGCTGCAGGTGGTGGGCTGCGACGAGGCCCGGGGTGGCGGGGAGATAGCGTGGTGTTGCCGGCGGGTGGCGCTACAGAGGTGCAGGCGCGGGCGTGGTGCCGGCCGGCGGTGGCCCTACGCGAGAGCAGGGGCGTGGTGGAGGTACTGCGGCCGAGGTCGTCCGGGGCTGACGAAGTGAAGGTGGAGCTACGACAGCATGGTACGTGTAGGCGCGGCGGCGGCGTCGCCCCGGAAGGGCTGCCGTGGCTGTGGTGCCCGAATGTCGCGCCGTGCACGTGCAGCATGGGGTTTGGATGCTTCGGGCGAAAGCCCTTGCCGGCGTTCTTGCCGGTGGGATGACGGCGGCGTCCCTGGACGTCGTTCTCCCTGTTGGGGGCGTCATTTTGGAGCTCTAACTCTGCCGCACGGGGTTCTCTGGGTGAAAACCCTGTCCATATCCTGGACGAGCGACAGCGGCGCTTTCGGCGTCGTGCCCTCCTTGGAGGCGTCGTCTCTAGAGACCCAGCTCGGTTTGTGGCGTTGCCGGCCCATTGTCCATGGGGGCTTGAGCCGGTGTCGATAATTCCGCCGCGTGACAAGCTCGAAGGGTGTTGCCGAGCCCGCGCAGCGGCAATCGTGGTCTTGGTGGCGGCCAGGGGTTGGCACATGGTTGTTGGTTTGGCTGCTTGCAGCGGACCGCGGCGGCTGGCGTTGCTTGGCGACGGTCAGTGCGGTGTGGGACTGCGTTGGAGGACGGCGCTTGCGGCAACGACATCGTGGGTCGACTTGGCTTGCAGCAGACTGCGGCGGGTTGCTCAGCTTGGCTGGGCCACTTGGTGTGGTACAACGTCGGAAGATGGCGCAAGCGACTTCTCTGGCTCGCTACTCTGGCGGTGGTCGCTAGGTGTGAGGGTGAAGCAACGAGGTGAAGTCGACCTGCGGCGATGGCTTGGTTGTTGCTAGAGATCTTAGGGAGCGGGGCATCTTTGCTATCCATCTCGACGGCGACTTAAGAAACGGATCCGGAGCGTGGAGTACTGTGGCGGGCGTGGCGAGGCCCCCGTCTGCAGTGTTTTCCTCGAGGCGACGAGAGAGAGGTGGAGTCCAACGGCGGATGCGGCGAGGACCCCGCGCGCTGTGTTGTCGTGGTGGCGACTGCGAGGCAGCCTGCGAGTGGCTCGGATCCGGTGTTTTTCACCCCGTCGGGTGGAGTGTGTTGTTGCAGCGGCATCGCGGCGTTGGGTCCTGTATGGCGGTGGCCTTCTTGGTGTGGTGCTGTCTGCCTCCTTCGACTTCTACTGCAGCGTGGTCACGCTTGAGGTTTTCGACGACTACAGGAGTGTGTTGTGGGTGGGTGCTGTGGTAGTGCTTCAGTTTTGCTCCCGTCGTCGCGTGGAGTGGTGGTCTTGTAGAGCAGAGCTTGAGTGAGTTCTGTGGCTATGTTGATGTCCCAATCCAAATGGCAGGTGCGTCTTTTTTCTTTGTTGGTTGTGCCCATTCTGGGTGTTGTTCCTTCTTTTTAATATAATCGGCAGCTCTCCTGCCTGGTTCGTTTAAAAAAAAAAAGAACACCAAATTGTTAGGCCTATTTCTTGGAGTGCTTTTACCTAGATTGAAGGAGTGTCACTCCTGCAGTTTATATTCTCGGAAAGTAAAGGTGCTTAAGAACAAAATGAACCAGATTGATACATGCTGTTTGCAAGTACCAATATAATCCATGTAACTAAGCTAATTGTCGATCCTTGAATCAATAGAATGAAACTAACACTACAAATACATGCATACTGAGAGCGAACTATAGCAATACTATAGCAATAAAGTTATACCCATGTCCCATTTGCAGGCAAATGAATGAATAGCAAAAGCAGAGGTATTTCAGTTAAGCCCACTATAATAAGAATGTAGCATATCAGCAAATCGACAAAACAGAGATTTACACCCTTCAACTATCATTACTACTGAAGAATAGCCATAATTTTGACACATGTACAATACACGTAATCCTTTTCATTTATGAAGATACACACAATCTTTTTCTTTTATGAAGATACACACAATCACTGATGAGTCGCTACAACACATTAGCTTAAAGAAAAAGGCAATGCAGCCTTCATGTGGAATGAGGATAAGTGTAAGGTGCACGACCTCTGCAAGCCTTCACATCACGGCACCTTCCTCAAGCAACCGAGAAAGCATAAGGACTATTTCCCAATATCAGCAGCACCAAGCAACCTATCTGTCTGACATCATCCTGTGGCCAAAACAACCCCTAGAATCGGAACCAGCGAGGTGCTTATTACAATCGGACGCAGGAGCTCAACTACCTACCAAAATTGCATAATCGATCCCACATCACCCATCAGTACTACAGCTTGCGAATCACGTCGGTGGCTCAAGCCTCCCGCACCAAATCGACGCGGAGACCGAACCGCGACGGAGACGGGGACGGAGGAAGGGGAAAGGGCTGCGCGAGGCGGCACGTACGGTGACGGGGGCATCGACGCGCTGGACGTTGCTCTCCTCGACGAGGATCTCCATGGCCTTGAGGCAGAGCGCCTTGACCTCCGCCTCCGTGAGCGGCTCGCACCGCTTCAGCTGCTCGATCTGCCGGTCCAGATCCGACGCCCCCATCTCCGCCGCCGCCGCTGCGGGGCCCTCCCCTCTCTCTCTCTCTCTCTCTCTCTCTCTCTCTCTCTCTCTCTCTCTCTCCCCTCCTTCCAGAAGCTTCCAGAAGCGCCGCGGCGGCGCGCTCCTCGCCGGGTGCTTCTCGAAGATTCTAGGGTTAGGAGGCGGAGGGGGGAGGGGGTGACCGGTGGCGTAGCGTGCGGGGGCCGAAGGTTTCGCTGGGGCGGTAAGGCTACCGCGATTTCGCTGGGGCCAAGATTCTGTTGGCTTTCGCCTTTGGCAATCGGGCGGCTGGCGGTAAGCTTTACCGGATCACCACGCATACCGTTTTTACGCCCCGTTCCACTGTTCTGTGAGTGTCGACGTTGTGTTGCGAGTTTTCGGTGTGGCGGCCTGCGGACCATCATCTTTTTGAAAAGAAAAACAGTATCTTCCACTTGGATGTGAAGCTGTGAATTGAGATCTCTGTAGAATGTAGGCCATTCTCATGTTGCCAAAGTTTTCAATTTTATTTCAGCTCGTCGTAACTGATAGGCATTATAAAAACCAAGTACGGCCAGAAGCTACCAAAAGCATTGGTAATGTATTGGTAGGGATCATCTTTTATTATAATATTAATTAGAATTAAGTACATTGCCACGGGATTAGGAAAAGATCCGTGCCTCTAAGTTGCTATAGGTGAAATAAATCTCTTGAAATGGCTACGGTATTGGAACAGTTTATTTTTTAGAATTGCATTGTGTTAGAGCAATTGATTAGAACATAGGCACGATATTCTCAATGTAAGAATCCTCACTCTGAATAAAGCTTTTCATCAAACTTGACACACTTTAATTTGTTGCTACTTTTGTCTAGATAGTTTTGCAATGAAGATATCCATTTGTTTGTTGTGTCCAAACACTACAAGAAACCTATTAATCTATGACGGATTTGTTGTGACGTTCTCATGGAACGTCATAGATATGCTAACATCTATGACGATTTGTGGATTTTCATCACAGATATACAAATGACCTATTCGGACTCAAATTTGGACCCGATTTCTGCGACGAACCTCGGTAACTGTCATAGACTGAAAATAAAAATTGTCACATATTTTATACTGTACTCAACCACAATTATGACAAAATAAATATGTCTCTTTCCTTAAAAAACTAAAATATGTTACTTCATACATATTTTAGAATTAAAATAAAATGCATTACATCATTATATAGTTTGCATGTGAATGGATTAATTTTTATAAAAATAAAATATAAAAAATGGGCCACTAAAACGGATTGAACCTAGACTGCACACAACAACATCAAGTATCTTACCACTTAAATACAACTCAAAATAATATAATTTTTGGTATTGGAGTTGTCTACAGTCTTTTGGCCCACTCCAACGTTTTTTTGGCTGAGGCCACCTCCTTACGCGGCCCGTCAGGCCCACTTTAACGTTTTTAATCATTGATTGCTTACTATTGCCGGTCAATTGAATAGTTTATTTATTAGCTTATTCACTAAATGATCCCGTAGTGCTCATGTGTTTAGTTAATTTTATTTGATCTATTCAGCGTCATTCATTTGCCCGTGTGGTTTATTTTGAGTTTGACAAAAAAAATGTAGTATATTTCTGCTTGCTAGTGCTTATTATCTCTAGCTGATGTCACTCTACGTATGTTACATTGCTTATCTGATCCTATTATACCATGCTTGTTTGCTTATGTGTCATTGCTTTATTTACTACTACCTGCTATGCAACTAACTTATAATTAGAATTTAAGTTATTGTACATGGTAAGTAATTAGTTCAAGCGCTGCTGTTTTCATGCTATCTTCGATGTATTAGGGTGATGCATTAGTTTGTTAATTCTCATATTTTAGGCCAAATGCTGGAACTATTGTGCTAATTCATGTTGCCAAGATTATTTTATTATTTCTGTAGACCAGTACTTGATGTAGTATTTAACTTTGCTGCGTACTTGCAATTCACAGGGAGAGAAGTACAACGATCAAGAATCAAGTGCATCTAATTTGTTTGAGTGCCTCTACGGAAAAAAAAAGAGAAATGATATATCTTATGTACATATTGCCATTGCATGCTTGTTAGCATTCAAATACTTCTCATTGCAATTCTGGATGAAATTTTTTTGTGTGATTTGATGTTGTATGTGATGAGATGCTGGATCAAACTTTATTTATGTGATGAGATTAATTTCTTGTTGATATATCTTGGGTTGGGCTGAAATGATTATATTATTTATATGTTTATATGGGCTCCGTGAATATGGCTGAATTAAATGGGCTATGAATGAAGTTGGGAGTGGGCAAATACATTTGGCCAGTAAAACAATAAATGGGCCTTCCTAAAAAAATGGCCCTTCCTAAAAAATAAATGGCTTGTATTGACCAGCATCCTCAGCCACGTCAGTAGGTTTAGTAGTCATGTTGCTAGTCAATCATGACCTTTTTTCCGTCACTAAATCTGGATCGGGGTTGGACACCCAGGCCCAAAGTTGTTCTATGACGATAAAGAATCGTCATAGATCATGTTAATTGGTGACGATTTCATGAAAACATCATGTGGATTAATCTGTGACGTTCAATATATGACATTATTGAAAACTGTCATAGATATCATTTTATGACATTTTTCCGGTGATCTATGATGAATATGCATTGTCATAGATTAAGAGATTTCTTGTAGTGAAAAGTACTGAGGGTAGCATCCTAAATAATTACAGAGGGTAGCAAGACTGATCTTACGTGTGAGTGTTGCGAAACACATCTGCATCATGCTTTTTTCCAGCTACAGATCGAAAACATATCATGATATTCGAAAACATATCATGATATTCGAAAACATATCATGATATTCGAAAACATATCTGAATTATACCCTTTCTGAGCAAAAGCATAACATATAAATATGCACTTAAGAGCTTGAGGATCCAAATTTCCCACGGTATGCCAATGATCCTTCACAAAACAAACACAAATAAATACCTTGGGTGGAACTTTGAAGTCATGTCTTCCCAATAGAAGCTCAACAGGTGATTTCACACAAAGTATTCTTGATGGCAATACTACAAAAAAAACTTTACATAGGCGGTCAAAAACCATTTTTAGAGGCGGTTAGAGGCAACCGCCTCTGAGCTATCATCTCTCATCTCTGAAAAGGTGGTTGCCCCACCTGCCTCTGAAAATAGAACTGAAAAAACAAAAAAAAAGACGGGTCCGCCGCCTCCGCCCGCCGCCCATCGCAGCCGCCGCCCGCGCGCTCCGGCCGCCCGCGCCGGCTTTGCACGTCGCGGCCCCCCCCGCGGTCGCGGCCGCGCCAGCTCCGCTCGTCGCACCAGGCCGGATCCGCCGCTGCTCCGGCCACCCACGGCCGCGGCCGCGCCGGCTCCGCCAGCCGACCGCCGCGCCGGGCCAGATCTGCCAGTGCCGTTTAGAGAGAGAGAGAGAGAGAGAGAGGAGGGAGGGAGCTTTGATCCACCAGATCTGCCGCCGCTAGCGGCGCTCAGGCCGCGCAGTGACCGCCGCTCGGAGCCGTCGCCTCTGGTCCGCCAGATCCGGCGCCGCCAGTGGCACCGCGCCATGGGAGGGGAGGAGAGGGGGCGGGGTCGGGTCGCGCCGCGCCGGAGGCGCTGCACCATGGGAGAGACAGGGAGGGGAGGAGAGAGAGGGGGAGGGTTGGGTCGAGAGACAGTGAGTGATTGAATGAAACCTAAGTGGAATATATATATTTGGAGCCATCTATCGGGCCGAGATGGGTTTTTCGGGCTGGGCTTTTTTATTAAGCCGGTCGTTTATAACGTGTCCGCCTCTTAAAATAGGAGTATAACAGAGGCGGTCACGTTAAAATCGACCACCTCTGTTAATTGATTTTTAGAGGTGGTTTTTATAACCGCCTCAATCAATTAGAAACGACCACCTCTGTTAATGCTGGGCATTAACAGAGGTGGTTATTTTTTGTGCCCACCTCAGAGGCCTTTTTAAAGTGCCTCGCTTAATCCAGAATTGTAGTAGTGTGACATTCGACTGATGAGGTATGTCGCAGTCATCACTGCCTCACTCCACAAATACTTGTGTACATTCATTTGAAACATGAGAGACCTTGCTACCTCCAACAAATGACGATTCTTCCTCTCAGCTACACCATTCTAAGGTAGAGTTCTAGGACAGGTTGTTTGGTGAATGATTCCTTGATTTGAATTCATGATTCACATACTCTGTTTCATTATCAGTCCGAATGATTCGAACCTTTGCATTAAATTGATTTGCAACGAATTTATGAAAGTCCCGAAAGCATTGAGACACCTCATTTTTATGCTTAAGCACATAGATCCAAGTCATTCGAGTGCAACAATCAATAAAGGTGACAAAGCACCTACCACCACTCACCGACAATGGCGGATCTAGGATTTTAACTTAGGGTATGCCAGATCATTACTTCTATATATGATTTGGTAACAACCGATGAACAGTTTGATAAATAATTTCAAAATTTGCAAAGAAATTTGGTCCACCACATAAAATAACTAAAAGTGTGATAATATATTTGAAAGATCCCTTTGATATCTTGAAGTCACACAACAAACAAGAGAAGAGGGATGTTTTCATGGTAAAACATGAGAACTAGTGATGCGATTAGACTATGCAAGATATGCCGCTCTGTTCGGCTGGCTGTGGCTGGTAGCTGGTGCTGATTTGTTGTCAGAGAAAAGTACTGCTGGCTGTCTGATGCTAAATTGGTGTGAGAGAAAAACATTGCCGGCTGACACGTTAGCTGAATAGAGCGGTTGGCAGAGTATTTGGATTATTTTGGACTTTTGAGGATTAGCACTTTCTCCAAATCACAAAGCAAACTTTATGATCATAGAATAAAGGAGTACCCATATTTTATTAGCAGAAGTTTGGAAGTTGAAACAATAGATGCAGGCTCTAGTCCGGCGGTAGCCAAAGGGCTAAATGACAGATCGGAGGAACCATAGAATTTAGAAGGAATATGATATGTGGCATTGGGGCCTGGGGGCTAAGGGCTCCGGCAAGCAGTTGGATGTGACGGGATGGAAATCATCAGGCACGGCCGCATGGATGCGTGCTTCAGTCGGCGGTGACAGGAGTAAGCTTTGCTCTTGTTACACATTGACTGCTTGCACTGGACCAGAGATTTGCAGGGTATGCCGTGGATCAACTGGCATACCCTGTAGATCCGCCACTGCTCACAGAGGTGACTGAACATGGACCCCAAACATCTGAATGTATTAGAATGAATGGTTCACAATTGTGGAGACCAATACTAGGATAGATAGATCTAGTATGCTTGCCAAATTCACATGCATATCACACAAGTCTACTTTTGTCCACTCCCTTAAACATATCTGGGTACAGCCAACTTAAGCTGTCAAAAGATACGTGTCGTAACCGACAAATGGAGCAGCAGAATTCCCTTCACATGTCCTTCAGCAGCTGCTATGAATGCGACTCCTCATGACTAATGAACCACAACCCATTACGCCTAACTTCAGTCCCAATCCTTCTCCTAGTCCCCTTCTCCTGAAAGACACAAGAGTTTTCATCGAATGTAATTGTGGACTTGAATTGATCAATGATAGAACTCACAGAAAGAAGATTGATTGGAAATGATGGAACATGCAAGACTGATGACAGGCTAAGAGATGGTGTATACTTTATAGACCCTACACCATGTATTTGTCGGGATGTGCCATCTGTAATCTGAACAGGCTCGGAATGAGTATATGGATTGTATGTTTTGAAAGGACTAGACATGGCCGTGACATGCTTAGATGCTCCTGAATCTATGACTAGACATGCCCGTGACATGCTTAGATGCTCGTGAATCTATGACCCATTCTATGTGATGCCTACACGTGGATGCAAGTGCTTGTACCTGAGTACCTTCGCCCATGTGGGCGCAATTGGCAAAGTTACCAAAGTTGCTGGTGGTGCTTCCATCAGGTGGAGTGGAACTCTCAGAAGATTTACTCTTCTGCCACTGTTCCCACTGCTTAACCTGTTCCCTGGTTAGAGTAAGAGTGGGAGTCTCTTATGTGGTAGCTACATTAGCTCTAGAGCCTCTACCTAGGCCTCCACCACGACTACCACGAACTCCTCCATAGCTCCTACAAGTACTTCCACGACCTCCATGAGATCCACCTCGGCCACCACTACCTCTAGGATTGGGACAATTGTAACTCATGTGTGTAGAGTTCCCTGTCTTCAATTGCAAAATAAGTTGGCTTCGAAGAATTACCACTGCTCATCACACGAAGCTTGCTCTCTTCATCAATCATAACTGAAACAGCCTCATCCATGGTGGGAAGACTCTCCTGGTGACATAAGGCAGCTCTCCTAATCTCAAATTCAGAGTCCAGATTCTTCAGGAAGTGGGTCACTCTTCTATCCTCCACCCACTTGTCGACAACCTGAGCATCTCGTGGATCATACATTTGGAGAGGAGCATAGTGATCTAGCTCTTCTCATAAATACTAAAGCTCACTAGCATATTGCTCCACTAGTCTCCCCGCATGTTTCACTGCATCTACAATCAAACAATAGTCATTATTTGACATAGATTAACACAAATAAAAGCATACAACCATACAAGAGTCATTATTCAACACCATTATTACATAAAAAGTTCAGGTGAACTAAGCAAATAGTGGAACTCATTTATCAGTCGGAATAATCAGCACTAGGGATGCAAGAATCTGTCTTCATTTCTTCCTAAATGTCTTCAAGGCAGGACCAGAAGCTATTGACCCTATCAGCGTCATCTACAATCAAGTTTCACATACATTAGTAGCTGCAGTTTATAGCTCTTATATATACAGTACACATTTTTAGTATAGTACAATAGTACCTTTGAGAGTGTGACGAAGCCAACTTTGTCCACACATCAAAGCTTCCAACATCTTAGGAGTAAGATGGCTGCGATGCTCGCTCAAAATCCTTCCACTAGTGCTAAAAGCTGATTCGGAAGCTACTGTTGTGATTGGAATAGCTAGGATGTCACGAGCAATTTGCCTCAAAGTAGGATAATGAGTTCCCTCCAATTTCCACCGACCAAGGATATCAAAATAATTATCATCATGAGGAAGAGTTTCTTCATCCAAATAGCGATCTAGCTCATTCTTACTTCGAACATAGCTATTAGTCTTCTTATTTGCAGCAAGGGTTTTAAAAATTGACAACACAACAGCTGCATCAACTGAAGAACAAGCACCACTATATGATGTACCCACAAAGTCATGTTCTTTGACATGGTAGTGTTTCATCAAATCAGATAGCAATTCATGAGCCTCTGTCACATACATTTCAGCATGGTTTTCACCAAAAAGGGCAATATAGCAAGCATGTAACATTCGCTGTGTTCGCTTGGCTGTGGCTGATGGCTGGTGCTGATTTGTTATGAGAGAATGGTACTGCTGACTGGCTGGTAGCTGGTGGATGGTGCTGATTTAGTATGAGAGAATAGTACTGCTGGCTGGTTGGCTGACAAGCCAAGCGAACACAGCGATTGTCATCTTAAGACGTGGATCCAAAATGATAGCAACAACTATAAGACCATGTATAACAGTCCAATACTTGTCATACTTTTCTATCATGGTAGGAGACATTTCCCTAATTATTTCATACTCATCATACTTCCAAGTTTGATTTGAAGTTTGATCTCACAAACTTTAGGGAAAAAAGGTTGGCTGTCACATATTTAGTACCAGAAAACAACTCAATGAGCTCATAGAATAATCCTAATTTCTCCGAAACTGTACTAGCAAACCAATCTTTTGGTGGTGGACAAACATAGTTCCTATCAAGCTCACCCAAGCGTTCGAAAACCTTCCTATAGGGTATAGCAATATTAAGCATGATATAGGTTGAGTTCCATCTAGTTTTGCAATCTAGTTGCAACTTCTCGACCAATTCAACCTTTTCATCGAAAGCTGTTTCTCAAAATTCTCATACTTCTTTGGTGTAGCAACCCAATAAGCAATACATTCTCGAATATTTGAAACTATACTTGCAATCATGTCCAAGACATCTTTGATGATGAGGTTGAGAATATGTGCGCAACACCGCATATGCAGACATTTTCCTCTCAAAAGCATATTAGCTGCACCAAGCCTTGTCTCCATTAAGCCAATCATGCTATCACTGGTTAGGGATGGCACCGGCGGATGCGGGTGCGGGTTTTGCAAAAACCCACCTGCAGGCAAACCCACGGGGTTGGGAAAAACGTGTCCGCAGGCAGACCCGCGGGTTTCGGGCGGGTTTCGGGTGCCCACGGGTGTGACAGCATATACAATAAAAATGCATAAATCCATCAATTTAAATAGTCAAATAGCACATTTCTATAAGTAATAAGGGCAAACTAACAAGAAATCCATAAGTTCAAAGTAATAAGGACAAACTAACAACAAATTCATAAGTTTTTGTGCTCATTTTATAGTTAGGATCGTTGGACTGGACCTTATCTAAGCAGGTTGGGCTGATGTTTCTTTGTTTTTGGATGGGTGCAGGTCCACCCGCTGGTGGAATTTCAAACCCGCACCCACACCCGCAATATGCGGGTGCGGGTCCACCCACGGGTGGAATATCGAACCCGCACCCGCACTCGTCGGGTCTAAAATCCGCGGATATCCGCATCCGCGGGTGGAATTGCCATCCCTATCATTGGTGCTGCAAGTGTCAAGAGTCACAGTTGATACCCTTCAATCAATATCCCAGCTTTGGAGGCACTTGTCCAATGCATCACAAATAGCTTCTGCAGTATGGGGGTATGGCACATACATAAACCTACACATAATAATGCAATAGTTCAGTTGTAAAGTTCATAATTTATAGAAATTAGAACATGAACAGCAAGCAACAAATCACGGAAAAAAAGATAATTACCTGAAAATGCAGCTTTTAAGCATCCACGAGTCATCAATAAAATGTCCTGTGACAGCCATGTAGCCTCTTTTTTGATTATCAGCTGTCCAAAGATCAGTTGTAACAGCAACACGACAATTGGTCCTTTGCAAGAATATTCTAAATTTCCTTCTCTCACCCTCATAGAAATGCATTATGTCTCTTCTAATGGTGTTTCTAGTACCCATTTTAAACAAGGGTTGCAGGGCACTAACGAACTTACGAAAACCATGGTGATCAACAATGGATAGTGGGTACTCATGCAATATGATCATGGAATAAAGTGCTTTCCTAACTAATCAAACACATAGTTTTCTACAGCCACCGCTCCTTTTTCAGTGGTTCCAAACTGCAAATTACTTTGAATCTTACTTGGCCTCTTATTATTTAAAGGACAAGATATCAGATGGGTTGTACCATTCCTGGAGACGGTTGAAAGCTTCTTGCCACAGTGCTTGCATTTGGCCTTTCATTCTCCATCAACACACAGCTTGGTGAAGTCATTCCACACTTTAGAAAATTGCTTCCTCTTTTTACCGGGAGCAGCAGCAGCTTCTCCCTGACCATCTGAAATGTACACAACATTTTCTTCTGTTGTATTAGCTGCAGCCACTATAATACTTGATGCTTGGGAAGCTGGAACTTGAGAGCTACTAGGAGTACTACTAGCCATTGCAACTGCAGAACAATTACCATGCTTAGATCATGCAAAATACGAGTAGATCAAGCATATACGAGTAAATCAAGCATATACGAGTAGATCAGTGCAGTGCATACCTGACGATTGAGGACCAAGAGCAAGGCGCTGGAGTTGGGGGCCTGGCCGCCTGCGCGTGTCGCCTGGGCGCGTCCCCTGGGCTCGAGGAGGAGGGAGGGAGCGGTGGCCGGTGGCCCGAGGAGGATTGAGGAAGCGGCGGCCGATGGTAGAACGGTGGTCGAGCGGTGGAGCAGCGGTCCAGGGGCTCGAGGACGAGGAGGGAGTGGCGGGCGGTGGTGGAGCGGCGGCCGGTGGACCGAGGAGGAGGGATGGGCGAGGCCGCGACGTGAGAAGGGTTGGGCGGGCCATTAAGGGGTGCGGCCCTGGGGGCGTCGGGCGCTGCGCTGGGGGTGGTGGAAGGGGTGCGGCGGCTGGGACCTGGGACTGGGGAGTTGGGAGGAAATGAGAGAAACCCTAGAGATGATTTATATATAAGGGTATTAGGGCCAACATGTCAGTGAGTTTGCGGGTTTTCGGGTTTGGGTATCAAATTTTCAAACTCGTTATATAAATACCCATTAGGTTTAGAGTCGTACCCGCGCCCGCGCCCGTGGGCACAAACCCAGATCCGAATCCGCGCCCTGTGGGTCGGGTATCCGCGGCTATGCGGGTATTTTGTACCCGTTGCCATCTTTAGCTCCACTCTTTTGCCTCCTAGAAGCATACGCACTCTCCTGGACCAGCTCAGATTCTTACTACCATCGAGCTTCACATCAGTCGGCAGGAGCTCCAATTTCAACTCCGTTGGACCTGCATTCACCTTAGGACCAATTAGACCCAACCCCACAAGCTCCTAGATTATATACCTCATCTCACTCTTTGCAATTCTTCCTGAACCATAATCACCAGTTATTGTCTTCATTGCAGCCTCTTCTTCCTTTCTTTTCACCTCCATCTCTTCCGGACTCATCCTCACTACAACTCTTCACCACTCTCTCTTGAATTTCAGCAGCAGCAGCTTGTTTCGAACGTACTCAGAAGCAAGAGCTCCCTTTCACCACCGATCACAAGGCCTCGCATGGTCGTGCAGCACCCTTTGATCGGCAGCAGCTAGCAGCTCTTTCACCACCGAAGCAGCAGCTCACAGCTCTTTCACCACCGAAGCAGCAGCTCGTGGCCATGCAGCACTCTTTGGGCGGCAGCAGCTAGCTCCCTTTCACCATTGAAGCAGTAGCTCGCATGCCCAGCGCCCTGCGCACGTGCGCCCTACGCACGGCGCCGCCTTCCACGTGGCTCGCAGCCCCACGCACGCGACGCCAACGGTCTGCAGCCTTCCACGCACGCGCGCCTTGCGCCCTGGCTTCCGTACACGCGCCCGCCCAAGCTTCCGCGCCGCCCGTGCAGCACTCGGCTTTCGCGCCGCCCGTGCAGCACTCGGCTTTCGCGCCGCCTCACACCTCATGGCGATGATGTCGGCGAACTCTAACCCTAGCTCTGTATACTATGTTATGAATCGGAGAATTTTTCTGGCTAGGCTGTCTCAACAACATCTACTTCTCTTCTCATCTCTTTCACTTTATAGCTCCATGTAACATCACATATTACAATAATACACAAACAATTTTTGTTGCTTATCATATTAGAGTTCTGCTTTTGCCCAACCTTGTGACATATATGCAACTATTGGAGCCTGAACTGCAACTTGAGAAGCACAAAAATGAGATGAAAAGAAAGGAGGCTTGGCGTGTTTGCGGTGCCTTGTTGGTCAGTTTAGAGCGTTCAATGATGTATTTTAATTCTATTTTGGTGCACCAATGATAGCTATTTAAAAAGTTTCATAGTTCTTTACCAGTGGAATGTATTTTTTCCAGTGTGCTGCAAGCAAATGCTTGTCCGTTCAGCTCAAATTATTTCCTGATCTCCTTTCATAGACGTGCTTCCAGGTGTCGTGTAATTAAGATGGGCACAACCTCGCTGTCCTAGAATATGGATGTCTAACAACCTTTGCTGTCGCACGACTGAGACCTGGTGAGAAATTAACGATATGAGGAATTGAGGCCCATAGATATCTATAGCGCAGCGCCCATCTTACAGATTGCAACAGTGCACAACACATTGTGGATTATTCTTTTCATCATTAATATTATCTCACGGCAGATGCATGCAAATATGTGATGGCCTATATTTGGCCAACTTCCAACCGATTACGCAAATAAAGGGCCTCACAATCATTTGCGAGCCTTTTCCGCGGCAGAGATGAGATGGATTGTCGTACTCTCGTACTAGATTATATTCTTCCGCTCGCCCATACCTTAGCATTTGCTCATCTGCGTGTTTGACTGCATGTTTCGTTTTCAAAGAAATAAATTTCGAAAGAAACCTTCAACTGCCTGAAACTAAAGGTTTAAGCCATCTTATCACAAAAGTACAAGAGTATTGACAACTGCCACACCACACAACATGTTTGAGCCTATTACAAGAATATAAATTCTGCCTTAGCTGTCTAGCAAGTATAAAGATCATCTTTGGAGAACTTAAGCACTAACCACGTAGTTTACGAATCCATAGTTAGCACCTATCTATCTATACTATAAAGAATGAAAACTTTCAAAAATATTTCGCAACGGGATCGGGTCTCTCACATCCCACTCATCTTTTCTATTCATCGGCCACGCGCGACCCGGCGCGGACGCCGTAGTAGCCACGTGTCTCGATTTGCATATAATATGTACATTCAAACAAAAATTGCACTATCCCACAAACTAGTTATTCAAATTAAATTTTGATTGCACCATCGTGTTTCTTAGGACGAGATCTTCAAAACTAGACCACACTTGATTATGTTTATATGGTATTTTTCTAAAATATTTTAATTTATTCCGGAATAATTTCTCTCTGGAATGTTTTATCTTGTTTTGGAATAATATTGTATTTTATTCTGAAACAATTTTTGTCTCTAGAACATTTTTATCTTAGTCCCCACATGCTATAAATAGACATACTCCGTAGGAGGTGGGAGGAAGAGTAGACTAATAGAAATCGCGAGTTAGAGGATGATTATGCCGAAATCTGATTTTTTTCACAGCCTCCTCTGACCCTACCTGCCCGCCGTACCCGCCCCTCCCACTCATCGCACCCCGCACATGCCACGGCCTGTCGCATGCTCACCTCCTACTCCTGCATTGCATTGCACGTCGCACCAACCCATCTTCTTCGTCGCGGGCAGGCAAGGTACCCTCCTCGGGGCCTTCCTTGTAACATCCCGTAATTTTATATGGAATGTTATAGGATGAAAAATACAAATTTCAAAATCTTTTTGGTGCAAGTGCTCATAGCTAGGCTCAACTCTAAGACTGTCTTAGCATTCTCTCTCAAATTCCTAGAAAATAAAATCTCCATTAAATAAAGGACGATGTTGATAGTGTGAAACATTTGGATTTTATTCGAATTTAATTGGATCTACGTTTCATATTTATTTGAATGTTTGGATCAGACTTTGCCTATGACAGATAATTGGCCAATGATAATTAACTGTTTCATAGCCTAATTAATCTGTCATTAATCATGCTCTTTGTCAATTGTTCATGTCTTACTTCTCAAATTTTTATGCATACTACACTACAGCTCTTCTGGTATTAGATGATAATTAGGTAATATTTATGTAAGATAAATAAAGTGCATTTTTAAAATAGTTTGTTCAGAAACTTCTGCTTTCTAGCTAGCACAATTCAGGCTGAGGCTACCAAAAGAGCCAATGGAAACCATTTTCCTGAGGAGGTGCATTTCTTAACCTTGATTTCATTAGTACAAATTTGTTCTGCTGCAAGCAAAGAATCCCAGATTATCTGTGCCTTGTTCGGACTGGAGCAAAGAATCCCAGATTATCCCAGATTATCTGTGCCTTGTACAAAAACAAGAGGCTTGGCTAGAAAAAAACTCGACCTGCGAGGGGCTAGCCCCCCCCCCCGAGCATTCTTATAAGAAGGAGGCCTTCTAACACAGGCCGAGAAACCATCCGAACCCCGGCTCTTTCTGACCTTGGGTCTGGTGCCATTTCCTGAAACCGTTACCAAGGACGGGACCGTTACCCACTTGGCCGGGAAACCGTGACGCCAGGCCGGGCCAGGCTGACTACACAGCCCAAGCTATCAGGAGCACAGCGAGGGGGTTTTTTTCCACAGGCGGGGAAATTCGCCCCGGTGGGGGTTCGAACCCCCCACCTGTGGAGTGCCGCCGGTTGCTTCGCACCACTCGGGCTAACAACCTTAGGCAAGAGGCTTGGCTAGCGTAAGTCGTCAGGACAAAAATTACAAGGTCAACTTCCTAATTGTTTTACATTTAATGAGATCGCCTTTTCATCCATACCGACCTGTCGAAGGTCACGAATTTCATTTTATAGTTGAAAATAAAAGGCCTTATCTCCTTTCATGAATGACATCCGTGCGTGAATGAAAAGGATAAAAGGTGCCGAGTCCAGCTCAGTTGACATGGTTCATTATACTATGGTTGGAACCTATCCATCCAGATTTGACTTCTTCCAAGACATAGGTGTTTGTACTTTTCTAAATTTATTTTAGAATTTAATTGTTGCCATTCGTTCAATCCTAATATCTGCAAGTAAGACGCCTATAGTAACTTCATCACTTTCAGTATCTTCAGATCTGCAGAGTTTTTAGCTCGCTGTCAGAGCAAACAACATTCTCTTCTAGTGGCGCAGCCAGGCCCCGTGCTGCTGGTGCTTTAACCCGGGTCCTAAGCCTAAATCATAGTGGTACAGCAGACTAAAAAGTAGGTAAAATGTTGAAGTTAGTAAGAAGTTATCTATTCAGCCCGGGGCTTGACTTGTTTCTGGCTCCACGCCTATTCTCTTCATGTGGTGCCATGCATAGAGATACCGCAAAACATGAGCTTGCAAACATATTAGTCTTCAAAATCAAAATTATATAATGATCCTCCCTAAATGTGTGCATTTTAGTATATGATTCACCGACGAGTTGTATGCATATTGTTTTTGGGAGTGTCCACACATCATCCGGGAGATTTTATTCTATATTGTCAAACACTTTTTGTATCAATGAGATAAATGACACATCAAATGAATAAGTCAAATGAAAACTAAGTGATAATACTTTTTATCCCAAAAACGACAAACAACACAAGAATAAAAAATGAGTGATAACCAAGAAAGAAATTACTCAAATTTCTGTTCACGTGAGATCCATCCGGTTAGATGTTAAATAACATTTTCTTTTCACGTGAGCAAGTGCTGACATCCAAAATTAGCACAAGTAAGATTTGCTGGACAATCTTGGCAAACCGGTTAGATCGGTCATGTAAACCGGTCAGACTGATCTGAAAAATATTATCAAATTATCAATTGCATTGCATCATTGCGTATATCTCGTTGAGACAATCGAAATGCATATATACAACGTCCAATTTGGAGTTTGGATGAGAAAGTTATGCCTCCAGGAGGACCGACACTTAAGTCTGACTGGTTAGACCGGTCCTCGGGGTCAGACTGGTTGGAGGACCGGTCAGACTGGCCGAAACAGCCAAATCCGAGTTAGAAGTTGTATTTTGATACGAGATATGTATAGCTTTTGACTTTTATTGGGTACAGATATCCCCACCCTATATTTATGAAGAGCCACGGCCGATTGAGGACAACCCAATCGAATCAGTCATACATGTCTTCATTTTTTTAATCCTCTAAACCCTAATTCTCTCTTCCGATCTCCCCTTGTTGTTCATCCTTAATCTTCACGACCATTCATGGTATCCTAGGCTTGCAGGTCGACCTAAGGCACGTTCATCGACATCCATGCCCTAATGGGTCCCTCCCGGGCGTGAACATCACTAGCATTTGCTAGTTTGCTTGTATACTAGTCATTCTTCGTCACGTAAGTACGTTGATTATCCCTTTGGTGGTTTGCTTATAAACCTAGCCGGCCTCCATCACGTAAGTGTGGTAGTTAACCTCTTCAAACGACCGATTTAGGTCAAATCCTAGGAATCTGGTCTGATCGGGTTGCTGAACCGATATAATTGGTCTGCACAGCCCCACGACTATTTGGTCCATTTGCGATCCGGACGTTCTAGCGTATTCGGTTTGCTGACCGAATTTTGCGTGAACACTCAGCCTTGATATCTACCAAAGAAATCTCTGAATGATTAGGTCCTTGCGCACACAGCCGTGGGAATGATTAGGTCCTTGCGCAGACAGCCGTGGTGCCACTGGAGTAGTTGCAGACTTGAAGTCCAAGTAATTAAGCTTGGATCTGGAACGCCATGTCTATGGATTCAAACTAGTTGGGAAGGGCGTCTCGCCACTCCCTCGGAAGCTGCGGCGCCGGTGACGATGACGAGCGGCCGCTGCTGCCAACGACAACAAGGTTCCGCTGAAGGCTGGTGTTACGGTATGGGTACTAAGTTTGTATTGCGATGACACAACATGTCTGGTACAATCGCGAATGATTCACCGTTCAAATCTCCGGCAAGCCGGCTACTAGACTATTACAGAGTGGTCCGACCCTTGACTCGCCTCCTTCTCCAGTCGACCGTCGGGTTCAGAGGTTGATGGAGCTTGAGGGACCATGTGCCGACGAACTGCCCACATAGCCGTTGAAGATACTATATATCGCTGAAGAAGAAAGGTACAAGAACATCAGAATTATGTATATAGAATGATGCGGTTCAGATTTAGTTGGCATAACCGACAATTGGCAATCGTTGCCAAACGATAGTATAAGAGATTATCAATGCATGAACACTACTAAAAAACTATTTGTAGATGCAGATAAATACCTATTTTTAGAGGCGACTTCGCACCTGCCCCTAATACCGCCCTTAGTTTTTGGCATAATCGACAATTGACAATCGTTGCCAAACAATAGTAGAAGAGATTATCAATGCATGAACACTACAACAAAAACCATTTGTAGGAACGGGTAAAAACCTACTTTCAGGGCGGACTTCGTACCCGCCCCTAACACCGCCCCTAGTTATGGCTGCTAAAAATGCTACTTTTATGGGCGGGGCAACCAGCCACCATCACAAGTATGCAATACTTGCATCACCTAGAATTCAAACCGCCTGCCTCATGCCTCATGCGTTCCTTCCTTACGATCATACCACACAATCACTTGTGACTTCATAAATATGATATTCTTTTATATTAACTATGAATATTATTTGTAGCACCCGCCTCTACAAATAATTTTTCAATTTATTTTGAAAAATGTTTAATTCAATAAAAATAGTAAAACACTTGTAAAAATGTGTAATTTTTGTGCTAAGCCTATTATGACATTTAGAATTTATCAAAAATATCAAAACTATATTTCAGGGTATATAATAGTTAAGAGTGTCAAATCATAATATATGACTCACTCTAGTCTCTCGTACAACTCATCAAGACTTACTTTGTGGTTTCCACATTCATAATCACTATGTACAGCGAAATTTACTTTCAATATTTTTCAAGTTCTATAGATCACAATAGGCTTATGGTATAAATTTTAATTTTTTATGTGATTTACTATTTTTTGAATTAAATGTATTTTTGAAATAAATTTGTAGGGGCGGGTGAGGGGTAGACCCGGGGTGGTTGAGGAGGTTGATCTGCTCCTAAAATAGGTCATTTTTAGAGGCAGGTGGGGGTGACCAGCCCCTAAAAGTGTATTTTTAGGGACGGATTTGTTGCTACTGTAATTCCGTTCCATTTATAGCAAAGTGTCAAATTTTGATCCGCTCCTAAAAAAATGTGGGGGCGTTGATGCAAATCGTTTATATAGTGAAAGAAAAACAATAAAACGTTATAAGATTAAGGGGCACAGTGAAATCAAACATCATTTTGAATTTCTGACGCTTACGTGATGGAATAAAACGATAAGCTCTAACACATCCAAAAAAATGTCGGCAACACACGTCTAGACTGGACGGACGGCTTGACAGCCCATATTTAAACGGCAACATATCTGGTGGAAACCACAGTCTTCGTGAAAACTCGTGCAAATCATGGAAAAAAGTCATCTAAACTCTCCAAAAAAATTACATGTAGATGACGTGATGATACACAACTTTGTAAAATATTTTGTCCAAACTCGATTTTATTTGTGAGATATAAAAATAACAAATTTGAAGCCAGAAAGCTGTCTAGATGATTTGTTAGAAATTTGTTATTTTTATATATCACAAACAAAGTTGATTTTGGATAAGATATTTTGCTAGGTTGTGTATCATCATGTCATCTACATGTGTCATATTTTTTGTAAATTTAGACGACTTTTTTGTCGTTACTTGCACGGATTTTCACGAAGATTATGGTTTTCACCACATACGTTCCCTATTTAAACAGAAAGTGTTTTATTGCAAGGACATAACATCTCACACAACCCAATGAACAGATCATGACTAAACCACAGCCATAAAAATCTGAGTGAAAATAAAGAAACAAAAAAAAAACGCCCAAGAAAATGTACGTCTTCCAGTAGGCATGTTCACGATGATCCATGTGACATGGACACATGGTCCGCGTGATGGTGGCCTGTATTGTTGAATTACCACAATACCCTCGAGTAGGGCTTCCCCCTTCCCTTATGTATACTTAGAACATTTTGCGCACTTTAGGAGCCTATCATACAATAGATATAATGGAAGAACAGATGAATGGAAGAAAATACAATAGATATAACTCACTCATATTTTAACATCATGTATTCAAATTGCAGCGTACATTTGACAAGAAAAAAGATAGAAAATGACACTACGTACAATCTACTGTCAAGCTCCTCTTTGCCTTTTACTTGTTTTCTTTAAGAATTGCTGCAAGACATAAAATTGGAGCTGAAAGTATTTTTACTTTGCAAAGACACTTGCTTCTTTTTTTCTGTTCACACCAAAAATAGTAATCTATAAAATCAAAGTACACTTTACTTCTTGCTACGTGCACAAGGGTCGGACAGCAATAGAACCATGTAGAGATGAAAACTAAAATCACCGTGCACAATGCCAAGCACGAACACAAACAGACCACAAACAAGACCTATACCCGACGAACATGATGACACAACGAGGGACTACAATTCAGCAAAGTAAGCTGAACTGAAAAATTGTGGGGCACAAAGGGGTTATAGGATAGCGAAAAAATATTTTTGTAGAGCTTTTTCCTTTGGACCATATGTAATGAAAACAAGATGAATCTAAGGGGGAACACGATAATATACCTCATGGTTAACCTGAATCATGATATCACTTGATGTAGCACTGGCCCGATCTTCCGAGAGGTATGATAAATTCAACTGGTGGAGACTCGACATTAGCGATCCGGTTTCTAATCAGACACGATTTAAAGTCCTGCAACCATTACACCGCTTCTCCGTTGGTCATCAACCAAGCACAACTTGATTGATCTCGCCAAGAATGCTTTTCCTGCAAGCGAATCAAAGAACACAAGCAAGAAAGGATAAACACGCAATCTGAAATTGCAAATGAGTATGAAGACAACCTGAGTAATTGGTTCGAGCTCTCATTTCGAAAGGGCTAATCGACACAGTCGAGGAGAACAAGAACATGGGCCCTTGTTCACAGTAAAAGGACTTGTCACCATAGTTGCAATGAATTAATCTCAATTTCTCAATGGAAAACTAGAACTAAACAAAACCCTAGTTTTCTAAGCGGTGGCTACTGAGTTTATAGCCTAAGGGACGAGATAGGGTTGGGAAAACTAGGATGGGTGCCCCCAACATGGGCTCCAAACGATACATGGGTCAACCACCCAAAAGATGGTGACGCAGCACCCTGACAGATTGTGGATGTCCACTTGTTTCAACGATTCTCGTTGACTCAGATGGAATTTTGATGTGGAACCAGTGCCATTGGAAGCTCTAAAAAGTTCCCTTTCCATCCATATAAAGAATGTCCAATACAGACTCTGTATGCAACCTCGGCATCATTTTTAGTGTGTGCTGCTCCTGGACTTTGATGTGGGCTCAAACTTGAGTATTTTTGGACCTCCACCTTGGTGACTCGAACTGAATTAGCCTTGGTCCTCTTTTATGGGTTGGACACCCTTGCTGGACTCCTTGATGCCATGCACTAATCATGGTCGTATGCATAGGTGTCATGTCCTCATCAAAAATTCAAATCAAAGTTCTTCCTAATCACCATTCATATTTACTATTGTGCGGGTGTACCATTGCTCAGGCCTCTCCGTGAGAGAGAAAGGATACAACTTCCACGACAAGGCTTCCTGTGTCATTCCTAGGACTACGAGGCCCAAACATAGTTCCTCAAATTCTTGCAAATGGTCAAGGTGATCTTCATTTATTGCTCCAGAGAAGGGTTGATTCCAGACCATGGCTATAAATCCAAGGCCGAGTTCATAGCTAGATAAGTGAAATGAACCGGGTTTCCAAAAGTAGAACCCGACTCCCTATATCTTCGTGATAGTCCCTGGATCAATAGCTATCACATACAAAACTCATTTCAATTACATATCACAGTCATACTTCTCGATAAAATAATTACAAGGATTTATTTATTACATAATCCAAATATTGTGATACGAGTTTTTGAGTACAAGCCCCTTGGGCTAAAAGGAACATTTAGAAAGCGGAAAGCGGTAGCTATTTTCTGGGCCATGCTTCACGAACACTTCTTCTCCACAGGCATCCTTGAGCGTAGCAAGAACCATCGTTAGTCTTTTTCGTCTTCGTCAGGCTTGATCTTCAAGTCGGATCCTGTTGTTGACAATGCTTAAGTCATAAAATCAACCATCAACCTCTGCAGTTTTTCATAATATTTCATCACCAAACTTAGTTGTAGGGCTTATATCTAATTAAGTTCCACGAGTTTTGGTGAATCGTCGTCTGCAGGCACCCACGGCTGAAACATAGGGGAAAACACAAGTGAACACAAGGAAAATGCACAAAAGATCTTAACATGTGTGTCACTTACAAGGAGGGCCTACAAATCAGAGGAAACGGGCATGCCAAGGCAAATGCACCCTGTGGATAAGATCAGGGGCCACAGGTCAGCATCCCCGAAGAAGATAAAAAACATGTTGCACATCATCGACGGTTCAGCATACTAAAAAAAAGGATAGAAGGAATCCAAGGAGGGATGGTCGAGCTTTTGGTTGGACTAAACCAACTCTAACTTCCTACGGTTCCCTCTTCTTCCTCTTCAGCGATGGTATGTGCAACTGATGATCAGCTCTCAAATGCTGCAAGAAAGGGCTCAGAGTCAACTTCCTAACTACTCGGCCAATTCATAAACTACTCGGAATGAGGGCCCTTTTAACAAAGCATAAAACCGCAACGATAAAAATAAAATTTATTTACATAAGATATTGTTCACCTAGGCACGAAGGAAGGGGAGAAGGACATTTATAGGATGGCTAGGATCCGCGAGCGGAAGACACGGGACATCAACCAAATCAAATGTATCAAGGATGGGACAGATCGACTTCTAGTGAAGGATGACGAGATCAAGGGCAGATGGCGAGAGTACTTCGACAAGCTGTTTAATGGGGAGAATGAGGGCACTACCTTTGAGCTAGATGACTCTTTTTACGATACCAACAGACATTTTGTGAGGAGATTTCAGGAGGCAGAGATCGGGGAGGCTTTGAAGAGGATGAAGGGCGGTAAAGCGATGGGCCCTGATGGTATCCCCATTGAGGTGTGGAGATGCCTAGGTGATAGAGTGATAGTATGGTTAACTAAGCTTTTTGACCTCATTTTTTGGTCAAACAAGTTGCCTGAAGAATGGAGAAGAAGTATATTAGTACTGATCTTCAAAAATAAGGGAGATGTTCAGAGTTGTACTAACTACCATGGAATTAAGCTGATGAGCCATTCGATGAAGCTCTGGGGGAGGGTTATCGAGCACCGCCTAAGAAGAGTGACAAGTGTGACCCAAAACCAGTTTGGGTTCATGCCTGGAAGGTCGACTATGGAGGCGATTTTCCTAATACGACAATTGATGGAGAGATATAGGGAGCAGAAGAAGGACTTGCACATAGTCTTTATTGACCTTGAGAAGGTGTATGACAAAGTACCGAGAAATGTCATGTGGTGGGCCTTGGAGAAGCACAAAGTCCCAACTAAGTACATTACCCTCATCAAGGATATGTACAAGAATGCGATGACGTTTGTCCGGACATGTTGTGGTGACACCACTGTTTCATAATAACATAGGCCTACATCAAGGGTCGGCATTGAGCCCTTGTTTATTTGCTTTGGTGATGGATGAGGTCACAAGGGACATACAAGGTGATATCCCTTGGTGTATGCTCTTTGCTGATGTTGTGATGCTAGTTGATGAGAGTAGAGCAGGGGTTAATAGGAAGTTAGAGCTGTGGAGACGCACGTTAGAGTCAAAAGGGTTCAGACTTAGTAGGACCAAGATCGAGTACATGATGTGCGATTTCAGCGCATCTAGGCATGAGGGTGGTGACGTTAGTCTCGATGGGCAAGTGGTGGCCCAGAAGGACACTTTTCAGTATTTAGGTTCGATGCTATAAAAGGATGGCGACATTGATGAAGATGTTAGGCATAGAATCTCAGCTGGCTGGTTGAAATGGCGTCAAGCTTCTGGTGTCCTTTGTGACAGGAGGGTGCCAGAAAAGCTAAAAGATAAGTTCTATAGGACAGAGATTCGCCCGGCGATGTTATACGGTGCTGAATCTTGGCCTACAAAAGGCGACATGTCCAGCAACTGAGTGTAGCAGAGATGCGGATGTTGCGGTGGTTTTGCGGGCACACAAGGAGGGATAGAGTCCGGAACGAAGTTATTCGGGAAAGGGTAGGGGTGGCACCAATTGAGGAGAAACTTACCCAACATCGGTTGAGATGGTTTGGACATGTCCAACGAAGGCCTCCGGAGGCGCCGGTGCATAGTGGGGTACTAAAGCATTTTGATAAGGTAAAGATGGGTAGAGGTAGACCTAAACTGACTTGGGACGAGTTGGTTAAGAGAGACCTTAAAGATTCAGATATCTCTGAGGAGTTAGCTTTGGATAGGAGCACTTGGAGACTAGCTATCAACATGCCTGAACCATGACCCTTGTGTCCTTTGGGTTTCATCTCTAGCCTCCAACTCGCTTGGGACAAAAGGCTATGTTGTTGTTGTTGTTGTTGTTGTTGTACATAAGATATTGTTCATAATGGTCCACACTGACCACATCTTTCCTTGCAGTTAAAGGGGGGCAAGGGCCTACAGATCTAAGTCGGCCATGATGTGCTTGGTGATGCCCTGGATGCTAGAGTGGTTGGCCTCCCAGTCCTCATTGGAACAGTTGGGCGGGATGCCGTCGCCCATCGGATCCAGGTCCGCCTCTGGGAAGTGGGACTTCACCAGCCCCATGGTGTACTCCATGGCATCCCGGGCGACCCTCTCGACGAAGCCCTCCAGCCGCTCCGACAGTCCCTCCTCCGCGGCCACGCCCTCTGGCTCGAACACTGCCAGCAGGGCATCCAGCTGACCGCTAAGCCGATCCAGCGTCGCCTGGACCCTGACCAGCTAGCCCTCTGTCTTTGCAATATAGAACTCGGCTCTATAAGCCCAGCGCTCCAAACAAACAAACAACACATATATGGTTCCCGAACCATACCTTGCTGTGCCTGACTCTCCAGGCGGAGCTTGTCCTCCGTGGCAGCCTCCCGGCTCTCCACAGCCTCCCGGAGCTCGTGCAGCACCTCGTTGGCCTTGGTACAGCCCTCCAGCTCTACAACACGATAAGTTAGACACCACAACATATAAGGACTCGGCAGGCATCGGGGACGACTACATACCGCGCTTCTCCTGGCGCAAGGCCCGCTCGGCCTCCACCCGCTTGGCCTTGAGCCCGCGGCCTTGATCCTGCAGCTCGGCCACCTAGGCTTCAAGCTCCACCACCCGGGCAGCCGAGCCAGCACCCCCGACCATCTCCTCGGGCGCTTGCTGGGCCAGCTCCACTAGTGCCTACAAAAATAGCACGGATTGCTAAAGAAAATGTAAGGAAATCGAATCGGACATAAGAGACAGGTAGCGGAACTCACCTCGACCCAATCATGGGCCAGCTAGGCGGCGGCAAAAAGGTGACCCCCGGAGGTCTCATCTCCCACCGGCTCCTCCTCCAGCTGAGCTCCGGCTCACGCCAAGGACCCCATTTGGGCCCTCCTCGACTCAATAGTCGGGAACTTCTCGGCAGCAGGAGCCTTCTCTGCCGGCCCCTCATCCCGGACCGGCTCCTGCATCTCCGCGTTGAGGACAGAGGGAGGGACCTTATTGCCAGTCCCCTCCTCGTCCTCCTTCTCATCCAGGCAGGCGCATGTCATCGCCGGGCTTCCCCGCGGAAAGGTGACCTTCGCCACCTCCCTAGAGTTGACCTCCACGACCGGCTCCTCCACCTTTATTTGGCGCCGCTGAGCGACGCCTTCCTTCAAACACAATGCAAAGGCACTCGGCATGGCACAAAAAGACAATCACAAGCAGAAATCCAGCGAGATTAAAGAACTTACCTGCCGCTCCGGCGCAACGTGAAGCTTGGCCTCAACGGCGCCATCGCCTTGGCCCCAAGCCCCATGCGTGAAGGAGTTTCCTCCCCGTGCATGTGGGTCAGGCCCTGGGCAGCCTCCTCCTCCTTCCCGGTTCGAGGGTCGACTGCAGCCTCTCCAGTGTGGGGGGCGCCGACACCCCCGAACCTTGCTTGCACCCCTCGAGGTGGAGCTCCTCATCGCGTGTTCCGCTACCGTCAGCTCCGTTTTCGAAAGCGGGATCTTCTTCACGGCGTGATGCGTCTTCCTCCTGGGGCCAGCAGCGGTTGGCAGCCGATGCCCCCGTGATCTCAACCTCCGACTCACTCCCCATGGAGGAGTCAGAGGAAAACTCCAGCTCTTCACCCGCCGGCTCCCTAAGCCCGGTGGGCCCATCAATCTTTTTGCCGAGGTCCCAATCAGTCAGTGAAGCTAGAGACCAAAACTCCAGAACCTTAGCCTGCTGAAATTCTGAGTTGTGTCACAACCCAACGGGACCAGTCGAAAAACAGAGTCAAAACAGAGGAAGCAACTCAAAAATAAAGCAAAATGACTCGGATTAGGCGAGAACACTTACAACATTGGCCGGCCGCTTCAAGCAGTGGGCTTTTGGGCAGCCCTTGTCCCGGATCTGCCACATCATGATGCGGGCGACCTGGTTCATCGCTTCCTCCTAGGAGACCTTGCAGTTCTGCCCCCAGTACTCGAAGCTGGGGTGGACCCTCTCCTGGATCGGCTACGTTAGCCGCTTGCAAAAGGAAAGGGCCACCGCGGCCCCTAAAAGCTTCCGAGCTGTCAGCTCAGCGATCTCCATGAGGAGGCTGTCCACCTGGACCATCTCCTCCTCGCTCGGCAGCTCCTCCCAGTAGGCCTTGTACTCCGGCGCACGCCCACTGCGCATCGGTGAAGCACCCCAAAGATCGAGGCTAAACCATGTATTAATAACTTAAGCAAGTCTCCGGTACAATACATGTTACATCAAGTGGAGTCCAAAGTTATGCAGAGCTTTATTCAACCCGTACACGAGGAGTAAAGTGACAGCACAAAGCTACCGCAAATAACCACATGATAACGAGTAGCATAACGACATGCAAGACTAGCTCTTCATCCATCACGGCTCCACACAATCAGCTTGGGTGCAGACACGATCTACTCGTAATCTTCAGGCACAAAGTCAGGATCCTCTGAAAAAAAATAATCAACAAGGGTTGAGTACGAAAGTACTTAGCAAGTCCCACCTCACCCTTATGGGGAGGGAGTTACAGATTAATACACAAAGGTCCATTAATCAACCAGAATAAATAACAAATGTAGTATTAAAGGTAACCCAAACAGTCATCCATCTCAGGGGCTAGGTGGTTCAACTAGTTGAGATGTCCACACCGTAACCTGTCCAAACCGAGGACACGGACCATTCGAATGGATTGTACACTCTGTAGAGGTTGTACACTTTGCGCACACGCACTTCACCGTCTAGAGACGGCTCCGTTATAGCTGACACCCAGCCGTGGCACAAACCCCGACTAGTCACCCACAAACCCCCGAGGTCTTGACCAATCCAGGAATCACCCCAAAATATATCCACCCCGGACGACTACCAGGTTAGCCAGTGGGATTAGACTAAGGTTTGCCCATACAAACTCATGTGGTCGTACTAAAAGTAGGTTAGGTGAGATGGCACCACAACACACGGTCCTTAAGGTTCATCAGGGCAGTCAACAACCATAACCAACCAAACCCGAGGTGTCACTACGACAAAGCTCGGTCGCAAGTCTACCACCACAGTAGCGCATGCTCCAACACATTCCACACTACCCTGGTCTCATTCCCATTCCAGTTTCATCAATTAAAAAGGTCTGATAATATGCCAGTCTGACAGTAAATCGATATGCAACATGGCTTCAGTCAATGGTTTCTCTCAATCCCTCAATGTATCGTCTCATGCAATCCCTAAGTCTAGCAAATTTTATATTTAACCTTACTTGGGATCAATCATAGTCAATGTAAGAGATCAATGAGACTTGCCTTCGCTTTCGTATGCGTCGGTGCCGGCGGTTTCCTGATCTCCCGGCTCCTCTGGTTTCTCCTCTGGAATCGGTTCTACTTCGTCATACGCGGCGGAAACAGCACAACTGACAAACAACATAAGCAAGCATAAACATAAAATAAAATGAGCTCGAATTGGAAACAATTTAAGATACGGGGATAGGAATAATATTTTGGGAGATTTTCTAATGGCATGGCCAAAACTATGTTAGAAATGGCGTGATAAAGTTTCAGGTCGATCGGAGATTGTTTGGCACATGAAATGATAGGCCGAAGAGAGGTTTAGGGTTAAACAAGGATCCAGGGGCTCATTTGTAAATAGTTTTGGAATAGAAAAGGACTTAGTTGTAATTTCTAGAAATATTTGGGGCATGCTAGAAAGGTGTAGGGGCCTATTTAATATTAACTGTATATGGTGGAGGCTAGTTCCCTGAATAAATAAAAGTGAAGGGGCCTTTCTGCAAAAGTGGCATACAGGGGGGGCTCTTAACCAAATAGGCGGGAAAGGAGGGGGCTGGGGGAAAAATCGCCCCCCCTTTCTTCCTCCTCTCGCCAGGGACAGGGGAAAGGCAAGGGAGGGCGCCGGCGGCGCTGGGCCGGCGGCCCTGGGGGCAAGGCGGTGGTCGGACCTAGGGGAAAAGGGAGAGGGAGCTGTGGGGAACTGATTCCCGGCCTCACCTTGGGCCGGGGCGATGTGAGGAGGTGGGACGACGGAAGCGGGCGGCGGCTGGCCCTGGTGGCTGTGGCGGCGGCGCTGCAGCTGGGGAGAGGGAGCGCGCGGGGGTTGGCGAGGTCGGGGTGGCCGAGGGCTACGTGGGGAGCTCTATTTATAGGCCGGGCGAGGGCGGAGGCGGGAGGGGGGGGGTGGCTGGCGGACAAGCTCTGCGCCGAGCTTTAATGGCGCTTGGTGCCGCGGCGGCATATTGACGACGAGACAACTCGGGCAGCGGTGAGTGGCGCGGCGTGCACTGTAGGCACGTGGGGGGCCCGGGCGCTGTGCTTATCGCCGAGCGGCTCGAGCGGCGAGGCGGTGGCTCTGTGCTCCGCGGCGGCGCAAGCGGCGAGGCGGCTCAGGGCCGTGTGGAACGCGTGCTGCGCGCGCGCGGCGCGTGGGCGGGCGAGCAGGGCAGGGCGTCAGCTGGCGGTGAGCGGCGCGGCGGGTGGGCCGGCCGCGTGGTGCACGCGCGAGCGGGGGGCGGGGTGGGGGGGGGGGGGGGGCGTGGGCATGCCGCACGTGGGCTCGGCCGGAGCAGGGGTGCGCACGGGCGCGGGCAGCGCCGAGCTGGTGCGCGCATGCGTGGCCGGGGCGGCGCGGCGAGGGGGCTGCGGGGAGCGGCCGGTGGCGGGCCGAGCGTGTGTGCGGGCGCGCGGCAGAGGAGAGGGAGAAGGAAAGGAGAGGGAGAGAGAGGGAGGAAAAAGAAAAGAGAAAAGGAAAAAAAGAAATGGAAAAGGAAAGAGAGAGAGAGACACGGCGGGAATCGCGGCGACGACTGGACTCGCACGGGCACCGGTCGGGCGTGACGCGCAGGACGAGGACGAATAGGGAGACGGGACAGCGATGAATTCGGATGTCGGGTCAGGAAAAGGTTTCGGGGACATAGGGCTTGGTCAGGAAGGATTGAGCTCAACGAGGAATAGAATTTTGAAAATTATTTAGAAATTTATTTTTAGCGAGTAATTTCCTTGGTTGAATTTTCAGGATGTTACAAACCTACCCCACTTAGGTTGAATCTCATCCCCGAGATTCAGCTAATTACTAAAGAGACTAGGGAACTCGGCTTGTAATGCGTATTCTCTCTTCCAAGTTGCTTCTGCCTCAGAATGCCTGCTCCACTGAACTCGACAAATTCTGACTTCTGAGTTGCGGGTTCTTCTAGTCACAGTGTCCAAAATTTTTACTAGCACCTCCTGATATCTGAGATCGTCCTGTAGGTCTATTGTCTCTGGGGCCACTTGTTCTTCCGGTACTCGCAGACACTTCCTGAGCTGGGACACATGGAACACATCGTGCACATCTGACATCTCTGCTGGCAACCGAAGCTTGGAGGCTACTGCTCCCACTTTCTTGATAACTGGAAAAGGTCCAATGTAACATGGGGCCAACTTCCCATGCACCTGGAATCTGCGCGTGCCGTGAATTGGGGAAACTTTAAGGTACACATAATCTCCAACTTCAAAGCTGAGAGTACGTCGTCTTTTATCGGCATAACTTTTCTGGCGGGATTGTGCTGCCTTTAGATTCTCTCTGATTTCTGCTATCTTGTCTTCTGCTTCTTTAATAAAATCTGGGCCCTCAATGATGCGGTTGCCAACTTTGGTCCATATGAGAGGTGTGCGACACTTCCTCCCGTACAGGGCTTCGAACAGCGACATCTTCAAACTTGACTGGTAGCTGTTGTTGTAAGAGAACTCCGCATATGGCAAACTGTTTTCAAAAATCTTTGCCATAAGTAACAACACAGGCTCTTAGCATGTCTTCAAGGATCTAATTAACTCTTTCTGTCTGGCCATCAGTCTGAGGATGATAGGCTAAACTGAAGTCCAACTTTGTACCAAGTGCTTCATGTAACCTACTCCAGAATCTCGATGTGAACTGGGTGCCTCTATCTGACACAATCCTCTTAGGTACTCCATGCAACTTCACAATACGCTTAATATATAACTTGGCTAATTTATCACCTTCATAAGTGGTACGCACTGGGATGAAGTGTGCCACTTTAGTGAGTCGATCAACAATCACCCAAACTGAGTCATGACCGCTCTGGGTTCTTGGTAGACCGGTGATAAAATCCATACTAACTTCATCCCATTTCCATACTGGGATCGGCAATGGCTGAAGTAATCCACTGGGCTTCTGGTGCTCTGCCTTGACCCTTTTGCACACATCACAATGAGCGACGAATCGAGCGATATCCCCCTTCATACCATTCCACCAATACTTCTCGTTAAGGTCCAGGTACATTTTCGTAGTGCCGGGGTGAATGGAATAAGCTAAGTTGTGGGCTTCATCCAAAATGGTCCTGCGGAAATGACCTTGCTTAGGCACACATAATCTCTTCTTGAACCACAAGACTCCATCCTTATCTACTATGAAATCTGGGGCTTTGCCTTCACTGTTGCGACCTTTAATCCATACCAATCTTCTATCCTCCATCTGAGCTTCCTTGATCTGGTCGTCCAGGACGGGATGAACGCTAAGGTTGTAGTTGCAAGAGCGGCGTACAACCCTTAGGTTCAATCTTCTCATTTCTTCACTCAGCTCTGGGGCTTGTGTAACTAAGTGATGGCAATACGCTTTACGACTGAGCGCATTAGCCACCACATTAGCCTTTCCAGGGTGGTAGTGCATTTCCAAATCATAGTCTTTGATCAACTCCAACCATCTTCTCTGTCTAAGGTTGAGATCTGACTGGGTGAAAATGTACTTCAGGCTCTTATGATCCGTGTAGATTTCACACTTGTTCCCGATCAGATAATGTCTCCAAATTTTGAGGGCATGCACAACTGCTGCCAACTCCAAGTCATGGGTGGGGTAGTTCTGCTCATGTATTCTCAACTATTTTGAGGCATAAGCTACAACTCTTCCTTCTTGCATAAGCACACAACCCAGTCCTTGTCGGGATGCGTCGCAATAAATGACAAAGCTCTTCTGATTATCTGGCAAGACTAGCACTGGGGCAGAAGTTAGTCTGCTCTTCAACTCTTGAAAACTGCTCTCGCAAGCTTTAGACCAGACAAACTTCATATCCTTCCGGAGCAACTCGGTCATAGGCTGGGCTATCTTAGAGAAACCTTAGATGAATCTTCGGTAATAGCCGGCTAATCCCAAGAAACTCCTAATCTCCTTGGCTGAGGTTGGTTGCTTCCATTCTGATATTGCCTTGATCTTTTCTGGGTCTACTTCCACACCTTCAGCTGTTAAGACATGGCCTAGAAAACTGACTCTCTGTAACCAGAATTCACACTTACTGAACTTGGCATACAACTGGTGTTTTCTAAACTTTCCCATCACAACTCTGAGGTGTTGTCCATGCTCCTCAGCATTCTTAGAGTAGACCAGTATGTCGTCTATGAAGACCACAACAAACCGATCTAACTCCTCCATAAACACCTTATTCATGAGAGTCATGAAAAAGGCAGGAGCATTAGTCAGCCCAAAAGGCATCACTGTGAACTCATACTGGCCATAACGGGTTCTGAAGGCTGTTTTAGCGATGTCCTCTTGTCGAACTCTGAGCTGATGATAACCTGACCTCAGGTCAATCTTGGAGAAGAACTTAGCTCCCTTCAGCTGATCGAACAGGTCATCAATTCAGGGCAGAGGGTACTTGTTCTTGATGGTGACTGCATTCAGATCACGGTAGTCCACACAAAGTCTCATGCTTCCGTCTTTCTTCTTCACAAAGAGCACTAGGGCTCCCCATGGAGAAGCAGCAGGTCTAATAAATCCCTTTTGTTGAAGCTCTTCAAGCTACTTCTTCAACTCGGCAAGCTCTGGGGCTGCTAACCGATAGGCATTCTTTGCTATAGGCTTGGTTCCAGGGACTAAGTCAATAGTGAACTCTACATCTCTTTCTGGAGGCATACCGGGTAATTCATCTGGAAACACATCTGCGAATTCCTGAACTACTGGCACATCTTCTGGGGATTCTGCTTGGATGTGGTTCACCATGGAGTCTGATAGGCTAGGCTGGATTAGGCATGTGACTGTTAACCCTTGGTGGTTGGTGACTGTCACTGTTCTCTCAGCACAGGCTATGTTTCCTCGGTGCTTGGTGAGCCAGTCCATACCGAGTATGACATCTATCCCTTTGGAAGCAAGGACTACTAGGTTGGCAAGGAATACTACCCCACATAGGTTTATAGGGATATCTATGACACTTAAGTGGCAAGGTATATGACCTCCAGGCGAACGGGTCATTAGCGGCCTCTTAAGGGCTATAGTAGGTATATCATGCTTTTCCACAAAGTGGGAGGATATAAAGGAATGCGATGTTCCAGAATTAAAAAGCACTGAGGCTAGAGCTGATTGGACCAGAAACTCACCGAAAATCACTCCTGGTGCATCCTCTGCTTCTTCAGCGTACACATGATTCACCTTTGCCTTGCCGAAGGACTGCTGTTGGCTCCTAGCTGGTGCTGCACAGTTGGCTTCAGTCGGCTGCTTTGGTCCTTGAACCGAGTTGGAGAAAACAAAAGGGGTGGGCTGGCTGATATACGGGCAGTTGGCCTTGAAGTGTCTGGCTTCACGGCAGTGGAAACATGTCCACACATTGGTCACTTGACTTCCAGCAGACTGCTGGGTGTGGAAGGTACTTTGGGTCTTCACAACTGGAGCTGACTGAGCTGGCTTCTGGAGAGAACCGGGGTGCACCTTGAATGAGAAGGCACCCTGGCTCCTCTGACCTGAGTGAACTGGATACTGAGTCCTCTGGAACTTTTCCAACTGTTGGGGCTTTTTGCTTTCAAACCGACGTTTGCGCTCACTGAGTTCTACCTTCCTGTTTCTCTCGGTGGTGATAGCCCTGTTGACCATGGCGTTGAAGTCACTGTGGGTGGTGACTTCAACCAAGGTCCTGATTTTAGGGTTAAGCCCACCAAGAAAAGCTTCTTGCTTCTTCTCGTCATTATTAATATCCTCTGGTGCATAACGAGACAACTCTGAGAACTTATGAAGATACTCTGTCACAGTCATCCCACCTTGACGAAGCTTTCTGAACTCATCCTTCTTGAGCTTCATAACACTGCTGGGAATGTGGTGTTCTCTGAAGATCTTGACAAAGTCAGGCCATACCATCTCGTTAGCATTTTCGTTTACTTCCCAATAACTTTGCCACCAAGCAAGGGTTGGTCCCCTTAACTACTGTACTGCAAGCAAAACCTTGTCTCTATCATCTGCATGGACTACTTCAAGCTTCATTTCAATCTCTCGCAGCCAATCATCTGCCTCAATTGGGTTGTCAGACCCTCCAAACTTGGGTGGCTGCAGGCGGTTGAAATATGTAATTCTACTGCCATTGCCATTATGATGCATCACAGGTCTATTGTTGCCAAGATTACCTTGAGCTTGAGTAGTGAGAGTGGTCACAAGAACTTGAAGGAGTTGGTTCTGCTGCTGCAATATGGCTGCCAGATCAATGGGTGCTGGGGCACGGGGAGGTGGCGGCGGTAGGTGTCCATTTTCTGGTGCTTCTGGGGCAACATTTAGAAGGGCTTGGTTTCTCGGGTTGACCTCGTCACCGTCTTCCTGAGCATGGAGTCCTTGGACTCGGCTCGAACGATGAGACATCTACGGTCAAGGAGGGCAAGATTAGGCGACTCCCCTAGTATAATGCTGGGGTAGATTTGTATATATAAAATATTTTGTACCACTCAATGCACACAAGCAAATCATTCAAGCCTCACACAAGCATTCATTCAAACAAGCAAGGATACATAGCACAACGGATTACAATAACACGGCTCAACTTTTAAGTGTCGGCCAGAACAACTTGACTACTGGACCCTACGACACGGTCTTCAGGGTCTCGGTCTTCAATTTCACGGGTGACGCGGGAGGTGTGGGTGGCACCGATTCACCAATCCTCCTGCGTGGTTGGGACAAGGAATACAGCGGAATTCCCTCCAGGATTGGCGGCTCAGCAGCAGTCCTGGGATGGCGTTCCTTGCGCTTGACATGGTCCACTAGGTAGACTCCCCAAAGGAGCTGACTATGGTGGTCTGCCTGCTCCCTAAGGTTCTCTTCGGCTACAGCAAGGCGGCTTTCTGCTTCAGCTGCTCGGGCTTCTGCCTGAGCTAAGGCCAGCTTAGTCTTACACCAACGGGACTCCGCTCTCTCAGCACGTTGGATGAGGTCTTTCACACGCTGGTGTAGTTGGTCACACAAATCGTCAAGGCTAAGCAAATAGGCAGACATAGCGACAACTATGGGGTCCTTCTCGGTTCCTACGGTGCTCTCCAAGTTGCGGATCCTCGCTGCCCAAGCAGGACGGTTACGATCCAGCGGGGGAAAGTACTTCATGCGGGTAGAACCCAAGTGCCATTCAAACATCTGGCACATGTACCGCATTGCCTTGCGAGCTCCAAGTTGAATAGTGTCAGGCATATGGGCTCCAGTGGCAGTGACTCTCCAGGGTTGCATCTCCAAGTACCTGTCACTGGTGCCAATGTGGATGGTGACCTCACAGCTTTCGGTGCCATGCTCCATGAACTCGCGACCGATGTACTCCGGACGTTCCGGAATACCAAGTCGCACAGTGGTAGCATAAAGCACCTTGGGGAATCCATCTTCATTGATGCAGTAGGTGGTGATCCAGTCATCAGCCATCTGATTTACAAGGGTAGGGTTAGCATAATAACAATAAAGTTTAAGGAGTAATAGGGTTTCAAGGATTGACCATCCTAGGGTTCCTACGGTCATCGTTCACTACCGGTTCGTGTCCTACAGCCAAGAATGGCTCTGATACCACCTAAAGCTCCCCGACACCAAAGATCGAGGCTAAACCATGTATTAATAACCAAAGCAAGTCTCCGGTATAATACATGTTACATCAAGTGGAGTCCAAAGTCATACAGAGCTTTATTCAACCCGTACACGAGGAGTAAAGTGACAACACAAAGCTACCACAAATAACCACAGGATAACGAGTAGCATAACGACATGCAAGACTAGCTCTTCGTCCATCATGGCTCCACTCGATCAGCTTGGGTGCGGACACGATCTACTCGTAATCTTCAGGCACAAAGTAAGGATCCTTTGAAAAAAATAATCAACAAGGGTTGAGTACGAAAGTACTCAGCAAGTCCCACCTCACCCTTACGGGGAGGGAGTTACAGATTAATACACAAAGGTCCATTAATCAACCAGTATAAATAACAAATGTAGTATTAAAGGTAACCCAAACAGTAATCCATCTCAGGGGCTAGGTGGTTCAACTAGTTGAGATGTCCACACCGTAACCTGTCCAAACCGAAGACACATACCATTCGAATGGATTGTACACTCTGCAGAGGTTGTACGCTTTACCCACATGCACTTCACCGTCCAGAGGCGGCTCCGTCATAGCCGACACCCAGCCGTGGACTCAAACCCCGACTAGTCTCCCACAAACACCTGGGGTCTTGACCAATCCAGGTATCACCCCAAAATATATTCACCCCGGACGACTACCAGGTTAGCCAGTGGGATTATACTAAGGTTTGCCCATACAAACTCATGTGGTCGTACTGAAAGTAGGTTAGGTGAGATGGCACCACAACACACGGTCCTTAAGGTTCATCAGGGCAGTCAACAACCATAACCAACCAAACCCGAGGTGTCACCACGACAAAGCTTGGTCGCAAGTCTACCACCACGGTAGTGCATGCTCCAACACATTCCATACTGCCCTGGTCTCATTCCCATTCCAGTTTCATCAATTAACAAGGTCTGATAATATGCCAGTCTGATAGTAAATCGATATGCAACATGGCTTTAGTCAATGGTTTCTCTCAATCCCTCGGTGTATCGTCTCATGCAATCCCTAAGTCTAGAAAATTTTATATTTAACCTTACTTGGGATCAATCATAGTCAACGTAAGGGATCGATGAGACTTGCCTTCACTTTCGTACGCATCGGCGGCGGCGGATTCCTGATCTCCTGGCTCCTCTAGTTTCTCCTCTGGAATCGGTTCTACTTCGTCATATGCGGCGGAAACATCACAACCGACAAACAACATGAGCAAGCATAAACTTAAAATAAAATGAGCTCGAATTGGAAACAATTTAAGATATGGTGATAGGAATAATATTTTTGGGAGATTTTCTAATGGCATGGCCAAAACTATGTTAGAAATGGCGTGATAAAGTTTCAGGTCGATCGGAGATTGTTTGGTGCATGAAATGATAGGCCGAAGAGGGGTTTAGGGTTAAACAAGGATCCATGGGCTCATTTGTAAATAGTTTTGGAATAGAAAAGGACTTAGTTGTAATTTCTAGAAATATTTGGGGCATGCTAGAAAGGTGTAGGGTCCTATTTAATATGAAGTATATATGGTGGAGTCTAATTCCCTGAATAAATAAAAGTGAAGGGGCCTTTCTGCAAAAGTGGCATACAAGGGGGGGGGCCCTTAACCAAATAGGCGGGAAATGAGGGGGCTGGGGGCAAAATCGCCCCCCTTTCTTCCTCCTCTCGCTAGGGACAGAGGAAAGGCAGGGGAGGGCGCCGGCGGCCCTAGGGGCAAGGCGGCGGTCGGACCTATAGGAAAAGGGAGAGGGAGCTGCGGGGATCTGATTCCCGGCCTCACCTTGGGCCAGGGCGATGCGAGGAGGCGGGACAACGGAAGCGGGCAGCGGCCGGCCCTGGTGGCTGTGGCGGCGGTGCTGCAGTTGGGGAGAGGGAGCGCGCGGGGGTTGGCGAGGTCGGGGTGGCCGAGGGCTCCGTGGGGAGCTCTATTTATAGGCCGGGCGAGGGCGGAGGGGGGGCGGTGGTGGCCGGCGGACAAGCTTTGCGCCGAGCTTTAATGGCGCTTGGTGCCGCGGCGGTACAGGGACGACGAGACAACTCGGGCAGCGGCGAGCGGCGTGGCGAGCACTGTAGGCACGTGGGGGGCCCGGGCGCTATGCTTGTCACCGAGCGGCTCGAGCGGCGAGGCGGTGGCTCTGTACTCCGCGGCGGCGCAAGCGGCGAGGCAGCACAGGAAGGCGGTGGTGGTCCGGCGAAGCTCAGGGGCGCGTGGAGAGAGAGAGAGACGGCGGGAATCGCGGTGGCGACCGCGACTGGACTTGCACGCGCGCCGGTCGGGCGTGACGCGTGGGACGAGGACGAACAGGCACTACTACAGAATAGGCCTTTGTTCCAGGTCATTTGTCTCGGTTACCTTTGGACCCGGGACAAAAGGTGGCTTTTGTCCCGTGTCCAAAGGAGCAGGGGGGACAGGAGCCTTTTGTCCCGGGTGGAGCCACCAACAGGGACAAAAGGCCCCCCTTTGGTCCCGGTTGGTGGTTCCACCCGGGACAAAAGGTCCCAACCCTTTTATCCCGGTTGGTAACACCAACCCGGACAAAAGGGTGACCCTTTTATCCCGGTTGGTGGTACCAACCCAGACAAAAGGACCCTTTTGTCCCGGTTGGTGTTACCAACCCGGACAAAAGGCCCCTCCACGTAATAGTTCAAAAGGGAGTTATTCTTTACTGAGTCACATGTACTACTTAGGTGAGTTGGCAAGCAAGCCATGCGCTAGGCAATAGGTCTTGGGTTCCAATCCCGCAGGGCACAAAGATTTTTTAGCGCGAGGGACATTTTGTCCCGGTTCTACCACCCAGGACAAAACCCTCCAGGGCTTTTGTCCCGGCGGCCGAATCCCGGTTCCAAAACCGGGACAAATAGCCCTTTGGAACCGGGACAAATGGCCAGATCTGTAGTAGTGAGGGAGACGGGACAGCGATGAATTTGGATGTCGGGTCAGGAAAAGGTTTCTGGGACATAGGGCTTGGTCAGGAAGGATTGAGCTCAACGACGAATAGAATTTTGAAAATTATTTCGAAATTTATTTTTAGCGAGTAATTTCCTTTGGTTGAATTTTCGGGATGTTACAACCGGGAGGCTGGGAGTCGGGTTCGGTGCCATGAACCATTCCTTGGCCCAACCCTTGTTGGTGTCGCGGAACTCGAAGTCGGGGTAGACTCACCCCTGGCGCAGAGAGAAGGTGGCCCCACCCACAACGTTCCGCTGAACGTTGGACGGGTGCCCCATGAGGTGGTACAGCGCCTGCCACAGGTTGAAGTGGGGAGAAACCCCCAACTACCCCTCGCAGAGGTGAATGAAGATTGTGATCTGCACGATCGAGTTGGGCTTGAGGTGTGTTACCTCCAGCCCGTAGAAGTGAAGAAGCCCGTGAAAGAAGGCCCCCACGGGCAGCGCGAATTCCTTCTCGTAGAAGGACCAGCACACGACATCTCCGACCAATCCTCCATTGGGAACTCCTCCCCGAAGCAGCATTTTCACCCGGAGATCTGCTTCTCCAGGAGGATGCCGCGCTCCACCATGTCCTTGATGTCGGACTCCTACAGCGTGAGCTGCCATGACTCCGTCAGTGGTGAGACCTCTCTAGAACTCCCCGAGGCGGAAGAGGAAGAGGAAGAGGTGGCAGGAGTATTGGCCATGGCGATTGCGGTGGCGAGCTTGGATCGAGAGGAGAAACCAGCGGAGAGGGAGAGAAGAAGGGCCGGGAAGCTTGGGGAAATAGGGTTAGTCAGGAAGGTGGTGGAAGGTTCTGGAGAACTCGTGAACAGGGTGACTTCTCTGGACCGGGTCGACCGCCTAAATACCCCAGGGGCCCCAACGGGCAGATCTGAAATCAACGGCTATTTCTGAATCGACCGGGAAATCGTACGGTAGAAGGAGCGCAGCAAACGGTAACTTTCCTTTTTTTACCGTTGGCTCTGACAGCCCCACTCCGCCTCTGCCGCAGCAGTAAAAATAGAGGATAATGTTTCAAATTTACCAAAGATAGAATATGCTCTGAATATTCCCTAGAGACTTACCAACCACTCAGCATGTCTCCGCGACTCTGCCAGCAACCCAGCTCGGGAGTTGGGCGCCGCTACTACCCGGCGTGTCTCCATGACCCTGCCAGAACCTCAGGGGCTGGACGCTATCACTACTCGGTGTGTCACCGCGACTCCGCTAGCAACCCTCATGGGGGCTGGGCACTGCTACTACCCGGCGTGTCTCCGTGACCCTGCCAGTACCTCAGAAGATTGACGCTGTCACCACTCGGTGTGTCTCCGCGATTCCTCCAGCGACCCTGCTCGGGGGCTGGGCACCGCTACTACTCTGCGTGTCTCCATGACCCTGCCGGTACCTCAGGGGCTGGACGACATCTCCACTCGGCGCGTCTCCGCGACTCGGCCAGCGACCTTGCTCGGGAGCTGGGCGTCGGGACAATTTTGGGTACCTCCGTGGATTCGGGAGTCGGCTTTCCTTGAAAGACGACATGGTGTAACTAGTTATAAGCGAGACCTCGTGGCTTGTCTGGCTGCTTCGAGTAGGTATCCGGCTACCCCGTGAGTTCACCAGGTGTTCAGGCACTTGGACGATGTAAAGCAAGGGACTAATTCTTTGACCCTCGAAATGCTTCTCCGAAACTTTCCAAGGCTTGGGGGCTACACCCAACGGGTGCGCCCAGGGGCACATCACGTTCAAGATTTTCTACGGTCCAAGACATACTTGAGAGCACCGAAAAACCTCGTCCAAGACGTCAAGGCTCGACTCTGCCCTCCAGTGCTCGGGGCTTGATGGAGGTAGATCTATGTACCTCCGTGCCGAGTAGGGTCCCCATATCTGGGTAACTACCCTGCTCGGTGACTCGGCATCAACTACCCGGCATGTAGGAACTCGGCTGCATGGAGGAAGGGCCCTCTATGGATTAGGATGAAGGCTCCAAAATAATGCTCGGATTCTTAGGGATCTTACCCGACCATCTTCCTTGTATCAACTCGAGTAAATTCTTATATACGTGTACTCCACGACTTCCGGCCTATATAAGGGAGGCATGGGTAGACCCGTAGGCACATCATTCAACCCATACGTGTGGCAGAACCACCTGAATTATCCCGGCTCAAGTGCGCAGGGCATCACCATAAAGGCAACGCTAGGTCAAACGCACTTCAAACAGAACAATTCTTGGTCTGTCGGGTAACGTCCCGATACAACCACCGGTTCTCGGATCGAACAAGCATACCCCGCACGAAGGCGAGTCTAGAGATATTACAACCACAAGTTTTACATCACAAGCATAAAAGTTATTACAAACCAGTTCTAAAGCATTATTACAAGACCAACCTTAGTAAACAGTTATACAAACCATAACTTAAGTTCAGAGTTTAGACATCGGAAGATAAAACACGACGGCTACAACACGTCGCAAAAGGATACCAGGCTAGCCCAAGCATGGTATCACACGTCATAGTCATTGCCGGTCGAAGACGTGTCCCACTCTACGGACCAGCCAGGAGGCAACGAGCAAGGATAGGTCAAGCTAGCGATTTGCTCCTCAAAACTCATACCTGAAAAGGGTTTTCAACAGCAAGGCTGAGTATTCTAATACTCAGCAAGATTTAACCGTCAACGGGTCTAAGTGTTCAGTACATAGGTTCCTAGGATCATGCATCTAGGGTTTCAATTCAAATCCTAAGAACTGTAATTGCACAAGTAAATAATACAGTAAATGATAGTAATTTAAAATATAGGTTATGTCCGGGGCTTGCCTTCTCGGTAGTCGCTAACTATTTCAGCCCTAGGCTCTTCCGAACTTTGGTCCGGGGCTTCAGTTAGTACGGCGGTGTTCACTTGAGCTTCGAGATCACCTCCGTCAGACTCCGGAATCAGCTCGTACGTCCCGTCCGATAAGGCAGTCGTGTCTATATGTAATGCAAGAAAAACATTAAAAACACACATGGGCAATCGTTTATAGAGTAGTTAACTAACAAATCTAACTACACAAGGCATCATGATCAACAGCACAAAAGAAGTGAACTACTCCATAAACAAGTGGGGGTGGTTTTCTATAACAAACAAAACATAGTTTGCTAAAAAATCAACTACTTAGAGTATAAACAGTAATAAATACTGCCAAAATTACACTAAACAGAACATGAACAAAGTAATCTACCCTGTAAAAATCATGCCAAGACATGTAGCCATTTAATCACAACAATTCGTTCATTCAGACTACACCTAGAGCAAGCTTGATTTACACAGGTCAAATTAAAATAAAGCAGAAGCTCAAAATTTAATAGGAGGTTGACACCGAAATGATCTAGCAACTGTGAATTTTTCATGATTTTATCTACACAGAATTAACTCTGAGAAAATAAACAAAACAGACACCAGTTTAGCAAGATTCATTTTTAGCTCCTGTTATAGTCATGAACTGAGTCTCAAACTTCCTGGACAAGCTAAGCTACTCAAGAGAACATTCAGAAATATTTTCATTATTTATTATGAAGAGAAACTATTTACCATAAACAAAGTCTACTAAAAAAGGATTAAATAAAATAAATAGTTACACATGAGAACTGATCATAAAATATTTATGGAATCACTAGTGTTACAAGAAAAAACTACCATAAAAGTTTCAGAGCAAGACAAGCTTTCAAACAGTAGATAAGAAAAAGATAAAATCAACTAATATTTATGCACTAGTAACACAAATCAAATTCTACAGCAAAAACTTACATCTAAAGCCTAACATATTATGGTTCTACTGCATAGAGATCTTCAAGAGGATTCCAAAACATCAAGATTTTCTATTTTACGAATTTTCTACGAATTGATATTGAATTTCAAAGATCACAGCAAACTATTACAAACAAGTCCTTAGTGCACTATTCACATGAGTCTGGGCCTATTCAAATAACACCCTGGAGTTTTGTTTCTTCCACCCCGAGGTCCCTGGGCCGGGTCAGAGAGAGGGGGCGGCGGTTGACCGGCCAAATCCCGGCGAGGGGCTCACCGGCGGCGAGGGGTGGGTTGGGGAAAACGGAGAGGAAGTCGAGGCGGTTCTCGGGACGCTCTTGGGTCTCGAAATGAGGGCGGGAGGAGGTCAGTCCATGGCGAGCGGCGGCCGGTGGAGCTCAGAGCACGGCGGTGAGGCGGCTCCGCGGCGAGGGTGAGGTCGCCGGCGTTCAAGCGGGGCGGCGGCGGCGTTCTGAGGTGTGGGAGCACGGAGAAGGCAAAAGGAGGAGAGGAATAGGACGCTGGGGTTTTTGTAGTGCCCGTGCGCGCGATAGGGAAGGGCGGCGAGCTCTGCAGCGGGCTCTCCACGGCGGCATCGCGGTGGCGGCCGCGTGGGCGGCTCTGCGCTCGGCGGGGGGCGCGTGGCACGGCAGGGGAGGGCACAGCGCGAAGCCAAGGGCGGTGGGGGAGCTCTGGGGCGACGCGTGGGCGCCAGCGCGGAGCGAAGGGCGGCCGGGCGGGCTCTCCACGGCGCCAGCGATAGGCTCTGCGGCGGCGGCAGAGAAAAACAGAGGACAGGGCTGGAGGAAGGAGATAAGGGCTGGTTTGCAATTTCTGAAAATTTCAGGGACCAAACTGTAAACAAGCAATAACTTTTAAACCAAAGCTCAAATGAAGAAGTGCCCAACATGAAAGTTGTTCAACTTTTCAAGATCTACAACTTTGATGTTGTGCAAAAATTTATTTGGTCAAAGGATAGAGAGCTAAATTTGAAAACATAGAAGGGAATTTGAATTCAAAGGAACTTGACTTTTTCAATGACATTTCACTTCAAACTTGGGCTGATCTGAAAAGTTTTCTGCCATGTAATGATTACACCACATTTTGCAAAAACACCCTCCACAAAAGCTATAATAGCACACCAATTCAAATAAACTACAGAAAGGACCTTGCATAAAATCATAATTACACATAGAACCTTTTATGTTTACAAAAAGATCCTTTTTCAAGCAACTCAAGCACATGATGCATAAAATGGATACACAACTATTGTGCAGACACCTAGGGTGTCACAATACGCTTTCTTCCCCACACTCATTGTAACTCCATCCAAAACCCTAATTCCACACCGAACACAGGAAGTAGGGTGTTACGCTCATTGCGGCCCGAACCTGTCTAAGCCCATGCGTCTTTGTGTTACCATCGAGCTCTTGGTCCTGAGATCCCCGTCCTAAAACTCTACCACCGGGTACACCCCTAGTGGACCGGCTGGAATAGCAATCCACAGTTAGGATTAACCTCAATTGGCCTTGGCCTTAATATATATAGGCCGGGGAAGACGTGTCGTTTCACGAGTAAGTTTACAAAAGGATTCCTAATTACATATTTAACCTACTCAAATTAGAGCAATTCCAAGAGCTTGTTTAAATGGACTTGGTTAGGTAAATAAAGAAAAACCTACAAAAATTGGATCCAGCAGCTTATGCAAACATCCTCATTAGCTATCCCATTAGCCATTCCTGGTCTCCCGGAAGGCAAAAATGCAAACCCCGCTCCCCGAGCACCGACGTCGGTAGCGGCGGCCGAATCGGCGGTGCGACGGGGCCAAAGCTTTGCGTCGTCACCGTGGTCCGGCACGGCAAAGCGAGATCTGCGGCGGCGTCAGTGCCGGAGCGTGGTGGCCTGCCGCGGCCAAGCCAGAGCTCCGCACGGCGAGGCGGGTTCGAGATCTGCCCATCCGACCGTGCAGCGGCGGAGCTCGTGCCCGTGGCCGCGGAGCTCACATGCAGCGGGAGCTCACGTCTGTGCCAGCAAGCGGTGGCGGAGCTCGCGCCCGGCGGCGGGCCGTGGTAGGTGCCGGCCGCGAGCTTGCCATATCCTCTTCCACCTCCCACATAGGTGCCACGGTCCGCTCCCCCCGCGTTGTCCCGGCCGCCCTCGCCGTCGAGTGCCATTGTCATCCTGGGCCGCTGACAGCCTGCAATGTGCTGGCACTGACTAGGCCGTGCGGGTGCGGGAGGCCCGGATGGAGGCCACGGCCAGGGGCGAGGAGGCCGCTGCCGCCGGGGAGCTGAAGTCCAGGCTGGCCGAGAAGGCGCAGGCGCCGAGGGATATTGGACATGTGTACAAAAAAAATTTCCTTGAAAGCACCACTTTTCACTTAATGGTAGATCTGTATTTGAACCATGCTTTCTTAAACTTCTGACTGACCTGACCTTTTTCAGACTATATTGTTTCACCTATGGGGCTTATGTTGTTGCAAGGTCAGTATCGCCATCATCTATGCTTGACCTTTTAGTTGCATTATGTGTGCTCCTGAACTGACAGCAATTCAATGTGCCTTACTGGTACAAGAAGGAAGGCAAAATTTGAGCAAAATGATACACTGCCTGAAGAGATAGGAGGCTCTGTTGTTAGTTTGTCATTGCTAAAAAATTGTGACTTGTTTCTGTCATAAGTCAAAATTTGAGTTGTATCTCAAAATGAGTAGTCAAGTATGTTCTATGTCAAACTGAAGCTATTTGGGAATGTGAACAGGCTATCTATTTGAATAGGTCTCTGATTTGTGAAATGTGAATAGGTAACTGCAGTGTGAATGGGGCTGTGTGAATGTGAATTGCTGCATGTGGACTTTCACATTTTGAAACTAAAGTATCCCAGGAAATACACTACATTCTATCATGCACAAATGATTTATTTGCATGTGATTTATTTTGCATATATACTATCATCTTTTAAAAATATCCATGTGATTTATTTTTTTAGATAAGGGAATATATTAAACATATTCCAGCCGCTGTATCGATTGATACATATAGATAAGGGAATATCCATGTGATTTATTTGTATTCACAAATGATTCTTCTATGTATGCCACAAACCAATATACAAAGATCCATTTCACTTGTTTGATCACCACGTTTTATGTGCCTAGCCATATATTAAATAAATTGCAGACAGCCATACAAACACACCATTGTACATGATGTCTGTTCTGTCGTCTACGTGCGCTATTCTAGACACATACAGACGGCAGCCATCCAACCATTGTACATGCTGTTAGAGGTCAATGATTTAGACAATTGCCGTCTGTATGTGTCTAAAATAGCACACGCAGACGACATAACAGACATCATGCATCATGTACGACAGAACATTATGCATTAATTTTGGTATTTCCAATTTTGGCTTAGCGGTCAACATTATGCATTAATTTTGGTATTTTCAATTTTGGCTGTCAACGTTATGCATTAATTTTAATAAAGCTGGGCAATATGCCTATCTGAAACGATTTGGATGTACCGCCCTTGGATATTAATGATGAAAAGACTGTTATTCCAGAGCTAGGGTTAATAATGGTCGTTATATTAATTATTGTCCAATGTGTCGTGTACGTTTAGTTGGGTGGTGCACTATATCTATGAGATTCGATGTTAACCTGTACTCGCCGTTTAGTTGGGTGGTGCACTATTTATCTACAGTAATGCGATTATCGCAGTTCGTTAGAGGTCTTTTTAGTACGGCAACCGCATTCATAACGACCGCATGCATGCGGAAAATCATTCCCTGTTAGCAAACCATATAGGGAAAATCAGTCATGCACGTACGTAGATTTTTGTCCAAGAATCACCACACTACACACCATTTTCAGGACCTGTCCTAACGCATTTTAATGATCGGATTTTTGGATCGGTTCTACAAAACAAGCATTTCTGAGCTTACCCCACGCGTATAGCCGCTGTCTCTCCCGGTCTGTATATACGGCACACCCAATAAATTGTTTTTTTATACGGACACTGTCCACCTGCCGTATATCTATCGGCGGAGCTCTCTAGGACGTTAGCGGTAACCAGGTACGAGCTCAAATTTTTCTGAACATTGGAAGAATTATTCAACCGTAAAATCAATGGGTGCTTGCCCTGGCGCAGCTCATCCACGCTGCTCCCCTGCATCGATCTGTATTTCTGCTCCCCTGCATCCATCTGTTGTTCTGTATGTTGACACTAAAAATTGGCACAATTCGAGGTTTGCTGAATAAATTTGGGAGAACCGGTTAGACTGTTTGTATAAGCCGGTCAGACCGGTCTTGGAGCGGACCATCCGGCCTACACGGTGGACCATCCGCGAGTTAGGATGTTTTGACATCTGAACATTCTGGCCTGGTCCTAGCAGAGGAAAAGTTCAGATCTCTGGACGCACGGACCGTCCGGTTACCACACGCGGATAGTCCGCCAGACGGATATTCGGACGTCCGAACATTCTGGCCTGGTTTCAGCAGAGTAAAGTTCGGACCTCCGAACGCGTGGACCGTCCGTTTTCCACATGCGGACAGTCCGCTAGACGGATGCTTGGACGTCCGAACATTCTGGCCTGGTCCCAATAGAGTAAAGTTCGGATCTCCGAATGCGCGGACCATCCGGTTTCCACACGCGGACAGTCCGCTAGATGGATGATGGGGTAAAAGTAATAGGTACTTTAATTGCCAGTCAGAGCTAAAACCGGCAGGGGTTAGCTAATTGGGCCCCTCAAATCTACAAGCACCAATCTCTTGCCAGACGACCCGGGTACATCCTAGTCTGCGGAACACGGCCCACGGCCTGCTCAGAGTTCCCCCGCGGAAGGGCTCTGCGTCGCCCGACTCCCGCGGAAGGGCACCGCCTTGCCCGACTCTCGCAGAGGGGCTCTACCTCACCCGACCCTTGCGGGCGGCGACCCGCACCGCCACGTGGCGGTCCACCAACTCATTAGTACGGGGAACTACCATTGGTCAAAAGGAGACCCACGTGCGCGATCGCGACAGTTCGTCCATGCCCTGGTACGAAACGGGATGGGCGGCGACGTGACTAGACTGTTCCAGGGGTGAGCACCGCTCAACCACTCCCCTGGAAGTCAGCGTTGAGGACGTGCTGACCGTCCGGACGAAGAACGAGACTGGACAGCCATCATCTGTCAACAACAACATCATCCGCAGAGCATCATCCACCGTGCACCACGCCCATTCCCGTCTGCCACGATCTACACAGGGCCGGGAATGGGGGCGAATGACCGTCGTCACCATCAACAAGGACCGCAGGACCCACCATGAACCAAAACTGGGGGAAGCGAAGTCGGATAACATCCGACCCCCTCATTTTCTCCTTTTTTACCCCATATCCTTTATGTATCCGACCCCCTCACTCCCTTGGACTATAAAAGGGAAGAGTGGAACCCCTGAGAAAGGGACCGAGAGATCAACCGATTGATCATTCCACTAATCACACACCCACTCGCACGCAACACAGAGACTTGGAAGCCCTGTTCCTTCTCTCGCCCATTTGTAAGCCCTACTGCAAACTAAGTGCAAGAGCACGAGAGCTCGAACGGGACATAGAGACTTTCTGCCCGAACCTGTATAAACTTGCGTCGCATCCTTGCATTCCCACCCGAGCCCGTGATGCGCATACAAATTTACTCGTCGGTGATACAGAACACCCAACGGGCGTCCGAACATTCTAGCCTGGTCCCAACAGAGTAAGTTCGGACCTCCGAATAACCATCGGAAGTTAATTGTTTCTATCAACCTTGCAACTGGCATGATCGGAATCTGAATAACCAACAAAATCAAAATAAGAACCTTTGGATACCATAAGCCAATATTTTAGTGAATTACAAATACTTTAAGATACACTTAACAACGGTCAAATGAAATTCTTTAGCAGCAGCTTGAAATCTTACACACATGCAAACACTAAACATGATGTCGGACCTAAATGCGGTCAAATAAAGCAAACTACCAATCATTGATCTATATAGTTTTAGGTCAACTGGTTACCTCCCTCATCAAGATCAAAATATCCATTTGTAGCCATAGGTGTCTTGATTTTGGCATCTTCCATGCCAAATTTCTCAATAAATTCATTGATTTAAAGACCGAGAAAGAAACTTAATTGACCAATCATTGACATCTCATATTCCCTAAACATCATCTCACCAACTTCCTCACAAAAACTTTGATTAGTAGAACCCAAGATAATATCATGAATATAAATTTGACAAATAAACAAGTCTTTTCCAATAGATTTAGCAAACAATGTAGTGTCAACCTTCACAATTTTGAAGCCCTTAGGAACAAGAAAGTCCCTTAGTCTCTCATACCAAGCTCGAGGAGCTTGCTTAAGACCATAGAGAGCTTTAGAAAGCTTGTACACATGAATTAGCTTCTTTGGATCATCAAAACCGGGTTGCTCAACATACACTAGTTCACCAATTCTATTATTTAAGAAAACACTTTTTACATGCATTTGATAAAGTTTTATGTTATGTGAGCATGCATAGGTGTTGACATGAAACGATCACACACCAAAGCCCGATATCCCCGTACACCAAGCTTGGACTGCACTTGATTCAAACCAAGGCGTGCCAGTCAATTGACCTATAAATTGACAAGGAAACAACAAATCATCAAATACGAGAGCGTATCGGCTAGATTTCCGAATAACTCTCACGCACCGTATCGGCAAGGCTCTACCGATACAGAAAACAACAACAGATCGGGTATGATAAACGTGTATTAAAAGCAATCTATAGGGAATCGGCAAGAAGCTGCCGATACCGGTATGCAACTAGACGGTTAGATCTAGAACCATCACGTGCCAGGAGACAATGTGCAAACCCACGAATGTATAGATCTGAACAAAGCTAAGCTTACAACCGATCTAATCAGCTTTTCAATGTCTAACGTTACAACAAAGGAACTAATAGCCAATTAAACAAATTGCTAAGGCGGGTAAATTGCGAATAGATCTAAACGAGAAAACAGCGATGCGCCCGAGATTAAAGCTTAGATAAATTCGATAACTTTTGAACAGATCTGAACAAAGCCATAGTGATATGCTCGGAAGGTAAAACTCAGATTTACTCGGTAAACGAAAACTTATCAACAAACCAAGTCGCTCAAATGTGAGGCGCCCTTGATCAGCTTGAAAGAGCTCGTGAAAAAAGAAAAGGCGAAGTCGCCGATGAAAAAGTAAATTGTAGGAAGAGTAAAGTTTTGTTTGGTGGATGTGTATCAATCTTTTACAATGACCAGGGGCTCATATTTATACCCCATGCTAACAAAGTCCTAGCCGATTACGGCAAAGTACAATTTCTAACTAAAAAACTATCTCTGACGAATAAAAACACCGCCTTCCAAACTAGCACCGTCCCAAATCAGATCTTCTCGTCAACTTCCGGGACTCCCAATCAGTAACAAACCGTAGCCGATCCTTCTCCCCACATACCACAGCCGTTCCTCAAACTGGCATTTCCTTCTTATATTATTTTCTTAACGCGTGCCAATAAATGGCGCCAACACATGCCCCCCAATTTCGGAGTGAAATATCTTTTTGCTTTGAAATTTCTCTAATCGTGATCATTTCCTTTAAACGGTCGCCCAGAAAGTGCTCCATGTCGTTTTTCGTATCCAGTGCAAACGGCACATTAACTCAGAATCCCTTCTTCCAGGGGGGTCATTCTATAAATATAGCAGCATACTCCTCCCCCTTTTCTCTTTCACCAGCCTCCATTTCGCAATCTAGCTCTTCCTCTTTCCTCAAGAACTCATCTGCTCCACCGCTATTAGATCTCCGATTGAATCTCCCTCAATCAGCATGACCCCTTCAAGGATCCATCAATGGCTTCCATCTCCGAGATCCCCCAGGTAAGTGATCTTCATCCTCCTCCCTGTGCTGTCATTCCAATTGCGGCTTACAATCGCTTTTGCTTATTTTTCCGCCATGGTTCTTAGGCCCTTAGGAGCTCAACCATCATCCCTCTTTTCGAACAACCCAGTATGATCTACCTAGGCCCTATGGGTGATCTTGATCCAATTAGTATAATCAATCTGGAAACCAGTAGAATCCCCCTCAAAGCCTCCAACATGACCTCAGATTGGTCCCAGGCCTTCAGATCTTGGCCGAATGTGACTCCTGGGTGGAGGAACTGGTTTCGCAGAGTAGCAGGTGCTCACCGGGCCGTCTGGGAATAGTATGATATTAGCAAGTGTCTGGACTTATCTTTATCTGAGATGATCAGGAATGAGCCGATGCTCATATCGACATCCTTCTTCTGGTCTAACGCTATCAATGCTTTCATGTTCGGTCATGGCCCAATGACCCCAACTTTGTTAGATGTCATGATGCTGACTGGCCTAAACATTTCTGCCCCTGATCGGTCCTTCGACTTTCTAGCTAAAGCTTCCTTCAAAATAGAGACTAGGACCATTGGCGGGTGGAAAGGGTACATCACCTAGAACATGAAAACTGGTTCTGTGTCATTCAGAGAACATACAGCCTTCCTCAACATGTGGCTTGAAAAGTTCATCTTCTGTGGTAAAACAGCCGACCCAACAAATAATACCTTTAAGACTGTCGAAACCTTAGCGGGTGGAAATCCAGTCCCTCTTGGCAAACATCTTCTTGGATCAGTCTACCACCTGCTTCATCGGGTATCGACCAAACTTAGGGCCGATTAATCGATCTCCAACCTTGGAGGCCCTTGGTGGTTCCTCCAACTATGGTTGAACATGTATATGCATAAAACCATGGGAATTAAGCTGTTAGAAATGTCTTTTCCATCTGAAGAAATCGACGAAGGAGAGGAGACAGTCATCCGTCGATGCACTTTATTCGGTGAAGCATCCATAATGATTGCCAATGACTCCAACGTCTTTGGCAAGACTGATTTCTTCAAGTGATTCTATAATGGATTTACTTAGGACTCCACCATCTGGTTTGCATATCACGATGATGACAAGGAGTACGAGAATCAATTCAAGTTTCATCTTGATTCTTGGAAAGATGATGATGAAGCCACCAACATCATGAAAGAGATTATTTCCCCAAGAATTATGCCTGCCAACTTCACATCTGGAAAAAGCGCCATCGATTATCAGTTCTACTATCCATCGGTAGTAGCCAGACAGTTGGGATTTGTTCAAGTACCACCCTTCCCTTATTTTGCCGACAAGGTTTGGCCAAAAACACAATCGGCAATGTTCTTTCCTACAATCGGCTAAAAGGCTTGGAACCCAATACCAATATGACACAGTTAGCCGATTGGCACATTGCATCCTTTGCTATCACACCATTTGTGCAATGGTGGTCAGAGTGGCAGGAACACCTCTTATGTGAATCGATAAGGATCTACTGCATTGCTTTGAACGAGAACTACCAAGGCACTGAGGATGAGGTATGCACGGAAAACCCTTATGTTGCATCTCCAACCTATATTTTTCTTCCTGTGTTCCAACAATTATCCTGGCAGGATGAAGGCACTACTCCCCCAACAGTAAGCAAAAGCGGACAGCCAATCAGCAATTCTCCACCACCAACCATCCTCTCATCGGTTACGATGCACCATCCCTTGCTGACGTCGCTACTGGTAGAAAATGCAAGATGACTAGTATCAAGAAACCAGCCCGTAAGACCCAAGGTTCTTCCAGCCAAACCTTGGCCATCACATCGGCACCAGATGCCAATGCACCGACAAATGCTCCCTCTTCTTCATCGGAAGGTAACAATCTCTCACCTTCCTTTCCAATTATGACTCTGACCTTGCTGATCATATTGTCTATCGGCACCCCAAGACACAGCTGCCGATCCACTTACAGAGGCATATGAAGAAGATACCCCAGAGATCACCTCCCAGACATCTCCGACGGTCCAGGTAATTCATTCGTCCACTTGTACTCACTCACATTTTTTTTCTGATATTACCTAATGTATGTATCCCTTAATCAGATTCAGCGCCTTTGTTTCAAGAGAGCAAGAACAACTTCTTCACCAGCTCAGGTAATATCCTTACTCCTTTCAATTCTAGATTGCTTCCATTTTATTCCGACTTCATATTTCAGGAAACACTAATCAGCATGCAGGAACCGCCGATCGTACCACAAGACACTCCCGCTGATTCGGGTGTTCCAGCATTGCTGCCCACATATCCCTCTGCGCCAAATGTTGACGAGCTCCGTCTGAAACAGGTGAGATCATCCTCTCAACAGATCTTTTAAAATCAAAGAGCAACAATTGGCTGACACTTTTCTCTTATTCGTCATGCGCAAGATAGTCCAGACAACAACCTATTCTCCTTTCAGCTCGGGATGACCACAGTAGAGGATGTAGCTATGTCGTCAGCATAATCGGCACCATTATCAGAAGACATCAAGACCAAACTTCAAGAAATCTTGGAACTCTTGAATCAAGATATTGGTCAACTTGTTCAAGATGCCGAGTCGATCTGCCTAATTCTGAAATCCTTAAATGGTAGCCTCCCAGAATCACTTGGGGAAGTATTAAACCCTGCTGAGTACATCGAGAGCCATCAAATTCCAGTTCTTACGGCCCAGAAATGGCTTACTGATCGGCTCCACCAAGAGCAAACGATCAAACAGAGGGATGACTTGAAAAAGCTCGTGGAAGCAACCCGCAAAAAGATTGACTCTCTGACTCAATCCAGAGCGGAGATGGAGCAGTCCAAGAGAAATCTGGAGGCCAGGCGTGAACTTATCGCTAAAGAGCTAGAACAAGTAGATCAAGAGATTGCCGATGTGAGCAACAAACTGTCTCAATTTCCATCAGCATTCCAGCAACTCGAAGCAGAGAAACATGAGCAAGCTCGCCAAGCCTACCAGCTTCATAAGAGTCTCCAACCGATCCCAGGTTCTGCTGAAGCTGACAACAAGGAAGTTCAGGAAGCTGATAATGTTCGCCTGCATGTGATACTGGCAATCCAAAATGCTCTCGGGTCGTTGTAACATACTTCCTATCTTTCTGCGGTGATGACAGAACTTAGCCAGTGTAATGTAAACAATGCTAACCGTCAGCTTCACAACACTTGTATCATCACACATATTCTAGCTTTTGTATATTTGAACTTTATCGCTCTAAGGTTGATACAAAATTATATCGGCCATTCAATAACCAATGCTATTAAAACACCATCGGCTTTCTCTTACACTTTTCTATTTTTTTCTCTAAAGGCAACATCTACCATGTCGGCTATATTCTCAATCTTAGCCGATGCTTAAATCATCAGCTTTACATATAGTCGCTCAGGACTCATTTGCAGACCCAGTTGTCTGACTCGATGACATCTCATAGTCAGCAATCTTCAAGAACTCTGTCTCCCATGCTTGGCTAGAGAAATAGCTTACCCTTCCATAGCTCCACTCACAAGCTTCTACTGACGCAATACTGCATGATGGATCGGCGGAAACAACTTCAACAACATCGCCGATCCATTGTATAAGACACTGATGCATAGTAGATGGTATGCAACAGTTGGCATGAATCCAATCTCTCCCCAACAACAAACTATATGAGCTCTTGCCATTGATAACAAAGAAAGTAGTGGGAAGAGTCTTACTGCCGATCGTCAAAACCACACATAATGCTCCAACAGCTGGAGATACAACTCCCTCAAAGTCCTTGAGCTTCATATCTGTTTTGGTCAAATCTTCATTACTTTTCCCAAGCTAGCGCAACATGGCATACGACATTATGTTCACTGCTGCACCTCCATTAACCAACATTTTTGTAACGGGCTTGCCATCAACAAATCCTTTCAAGAACAAAGCCTTGAGATGTTTGCGCTTTTCATCCTCTGGCTTTTCGAAGGTAGCCGGTATAGGCTCCAAATTTAATTGAGCCACAGCCTCTTCCAAACTTTGCTTTTCACCATCATTATCTAGTGTCATGAACTCATTGGGCAATACGAAAACCATGTTGATAGGTGCAACCGATGACCCAGGATCTTACCGATCATCAGCCCTTGGCTTGACACGCCAAACTTCTGACCTGACTCCCTTCTTCTTGGGAGTTTTCTTTCTTTCTTCCTCTAGCAGCTCTGTCTGACGTAGCCTTTGAACTCGCCTCTTTTGCGATCTGGTCAAACTTGCTGGGCACCACTGAGGCAGATCAATGTTGTCATGATATGGCTCTCTTTCTGGATCTCTGCGATCTGGCTGTTCATCTAGAACCCGATCGTTAGCCATCTTCCAACCGCTCATGCAAAGGAATCCATCCTCCCGCAGGATCACACAGCATAGTCCTACCCCCAACCGATCATGCACTGAGACCCTGCCCTGTTGGTATTTCTTAACGTTCACAGAGTAATCCGCAAGTGCACGGAAGATACCGTTGTAGCACTTCACCCAGAGAGTATTCAGGGTATCATATTTTCACAGGGAACAGAGGTGTAACGACCCTCTAGCTAGTTTAACCCCGGAGAACAAGAGGTAGGAGAGCTTTGGGTAGTGTGGTTTATCTAAAGATAAGGATCAAGGTAAGGTAGACTTAGGCCTTCACTCGTTTACTTCGGGCACCGGTCTGACCTAGGTACTATTAGGGACCTGCAGCTTGTTGCTCTATGCCGTACTAAGACAGGGGGGAGTGCACTAACCATGAACCAGCTTCGTAGCGGACCGACAGGCTGTCACCACTTGCGGTCTACCCTGCAATACTGTGGAGCACGAGGCAAACAAAGGCAATCTAGAGCCTAGACACCACATCTAATCCTTCGATTACTACTCTAGCGGCGTACCGGGTTACCCATATTTATCAGGGGCCCTCTACCAGAGTATCCGTTACGAGAACGGATGATGAACACGTAAACAAAAGAATAACTTAAGAATATTAAACCAAGAACTTAACAGAAGATGAACTCCATATACTTACTCAAGTGTTTCATACCCGTCGAGGTACAAGACGAAGAGAGGCCGACAAGTCCGGCTCTTCTCCAATCCTCCTCCTCGCACACTCCCTACTCTAAGATACAAGTGGAATTCCTACCACTACTTCTCCAACAAGTGAATGTGAATGGAATGGTGAATGCCTTGAGAGGGGTGAGTGGAGGCCCTTTTATAGCTTGGAGAGGTCGGTTCCCATCATTCCTTACATGGAAACATTGATAACCGCCTTTGGGAGGATAAGGGAGAATCACCGGCCAAGACGCACCTGGACTGGTGCCAGTCCAGGTTCGGCCGAACCAGTGGTTCGGCCGACCCCACTTGGCCGCCTTTTGCCACCGCCTTTGGCCGGGTGACTGACATGTGGGTTCTCTCCTGTGTACATCGGTGCCGGGCCTTTGTATGTCGGTTTGCTCTGTCAATTGGGCCCTCTCTGTAAGTGTGACGCAGGATTGGATATTCTGTGCATTTGTGTCGCGTCTTCTGTATGTTTTTGTCTTATTCCGCGTACGGGTGCCTGCAATCAAAGATTCACCAAAAATCGTGGAAATGATTAGCAATAGGCCCTATAGCTATGTTTGGTGTTTGAAAGTTATGAAAAGATGCAAAATTTGACGGCTTTATTGACTTAAGGACTATCAACAACATCCCCACACTTAGCCTTTGCTCATCCTTGAGTAAAGAGGCGAAGACTAAGGTGGATGCAACTCCTTTGAAGAAACCTGCCTACAAGTTATTCCAAGTTTCTCCCGGACTTGTGAACTTTTAAGTGTCTACCATGCTTACCTTGATAATTGAAACTTGGAACGGTTTAAACTTCAGGTTCCTTGGTCTCTCTTACTCAGAAACTTGGGTTTTATGAATTTTCGAAATCAAATATAGCCTAGCTCCTCAGTTTTTTCTCTCAGATATCTCTTTTTGCTTTTTGGTTTCCTCACCAAGGCAAATTATTGCCGTCTTTTTCTCCTACCTCTAGAAAGGCTTTTATGTGGAGCTCATGGTAGGGAGAAAGTTGAAGGCATACTTGTTCCTCATATGTTGCTAAGTCAAAAACCAAATCCGAAGGAGAAACAAGTCATAAACCTTGATCAAGATGTGCATGTGTTTGAATGTTGTTGTATGGATGGTGTGTGGACTCCTTTCATGAACTATCTCTCTCTCTCTCTCTCTCTTTGGACATGGGCTATCTTTCTCTCTCTCTTTTTTTTGAATACTTGGACCTTCATGTGTCCAACTCTCTTTCTTTTTTTATATATACTTTGGACCTTCATGTGTCCAACACTCTTTTTTTTCATCATGCTTTCTTGAGCATGACATTTATTTCTTTTTGCGTAGCCTATGTCCTTTATCTTGAAATGATATCTTGGAGAGAGTAGTCATCAATAAAATGGAGTTTTATTTACTGGGGTGAAAATGGATGGATGGGTGAAATGTTCTCACGCAACTTTCAGTGTAGAAGTTGGCAGAATATATGTGGAGTGTACGTGATCTTGATCATGGGAGTATGAAATGTATCTCACAAAGGGTCACAATAATTTGACAAAGCTCAATGAGATAACAAGTTGCATATGTAGAGGGTTTTCAATTTTGAACAACATATGGCCTTGGATAGGAATTTCATAAACAAATGGGGAGCCATGCTATTAAAATTTTAAATTTTATAAAAGAAATCCCAAGTACTTTGCAAGGATGAACTAGGTTCCATTTGTTTTAACCATATCTCAAAAGTCAATTATTAGATAGCATGGGTTCCCTATCATGTTTTAGTTCTCAAGAACAAGGTGAAAGTCAAGGAATAAAGAGTATGCAAGTTTATCATGAAATGCATGGAGTGCATGAGATTAGCAAGGTTTGTTGAGTTCAGTTTTAGTGATTAGCATTAAATTCAATTAAACTCAAAGACTTAGGGAGTATGAGGAGTGTGTTTGCACAAACCATCGTTCGAAGAGGAAGAAGGGGTAACTGAGAAAAATCAGAGTTGGTTTGATCGAACCAAAAGTTCGATCATCCTTCTCTGGATCCCATATGTCCTGTTCTTCCGCGTGCTGGATCGTCGATGTTGTGCAACATGTTGGGGGGAGAGATCTCAAATGAGTTTGCAATTGGTGTTTGAAAGATCTCCCCCACACTTGTTCTTGTACAAGCTTTTTATTCAAAAGAAAAACAATACAAACAAGGACTCTGCCGGTTTTGAATCACCGGGGAGTCCAATTTTTATTGAGGCAAGGTGCATGAAATGCTTAAGCTCCTAAGTTTATTTTTGTTATTATTTTCATTATACATATATATTTTTATTTTACTTTTTATTATGGCAAATTGGGCATGATGGGTAACTTTGCAGGGTGGAGAAATGAACGCGGATGCACAAGGTATGTGGGATATTTACCTGATGGAACTTACCAATCACTAAACAAAGATGCAAGAGTTAAGCTCTATATTCATAAAGCCAAACCTTGCATTTTGTTCTGTTCGGCTCCTTGTGCGTCTGTCTCCTTCTTGGATCAAGGAGGGTTGTTTGAGTGTTAAGAATGTTTATGCTGCTCCTGAGTTGTTTTCTTTTCTTTCCCTGCAAAAGGTTAGTGGACAACAAATATTCGAATTTTTTTCTTTGAAAGAATTTCATCATTTTTTTATTTGTTGTTCATATCCATGCTTAATTAAAATCAGATTCCAAAGTTCAAGTTGCATGGATCCCAGGTTGCTTGCCATTATTTTATTTCATTTTTTCTAAAGAGAGATATTTCCTCTTTTTGGTTATCAACAAATATTTATCTTTTTTTTCACCAAATTTGTATTTTTAAACAAGGCTGGGATAAAACTTGCACAAACGTAAAGCAGCATTTTGACAATATACTCAGAGTGCACCTTGGAAAGGTGATTTGTGCTTCCCTTGCATGTTGTGTAATTTTTGCTGACGTGCCTCCTGTGCCTTCATTTATCTCCATGAACTTGAGGACTTACCCATCAATTTTGAAAATTTCCTGCAGGGGTTAGTCCACAGAAAGATATGCATCCAAAGTTCATGATAGTATTCACTCATCGGTTCATTAACCAAACTCGACACCATATCTAATTTGATTAAAGAAGGCTATTTTAACCTAAGCACCATGCTTAATTCAAAAAGCCTATGGATGCATCTAGCTAGAAGACACCCAAACCAGAGCATACGAGCATAAACAACAGAAGCATGAATTTCGAAGTTCAAGCTATGTTCAAAAGGAGATTGGTGAACTCAAGGTTACTTACCTTAGAGCACTTACCACCTGCATGTAGGATGGATGTCTTAATAATGCTGCAGTGGTGGCATGGTCATATTGGGTTGTCGATGATTCCTCCATTTTTGATGCGATCTGAAGTAGAGGACGACATATAGACCATGCTGACTCAAGTGACTGCAAGGTTGGGTCACACACACGGCTAGTGTGCTAGAACACTGGGCCTTGGTGGTATGCTCCTTTGCCATGATGACGCGGGAATGGTGTCGCATGGTGCATTCCCTTTCATGCTTGTGAGCAAATGCCGAACATGGTGAAGCAAAAGAGGCTTTGGAAAGAAAGAGGAGTATTCCTCTTGCTTTCTGTATGCAGAAGATGCTAGAATGGGGAGTAGCAAAGGCCTAGAAGGAGCATTCCTATTTCGCTATGCATGCAAGAGCTGCTAGATTGAAGCTACGCAAGGTTTGCAGTGGATGAGGATTATATCTAGGCTTTGCAAGCGCGCACGAGGGCAAGGTTGGGTGGAGCCAGGCGGTGGAAGGTTTTTCTGTTGAAGTGTAGGGCCAAAGCTTGAAGGCATGCGCATATGGAAGCCTTTGACTCGTGTGGGTCCTGCAGGCTCACTCTTACTCCCTTCCTCGCTCACTTCTCTTTTTTTTCATCTACCTCTTTTTCTTTCTTTCTTTTCTCTTTTTTTTTCATTTTTTTCTTTGCCTCCTTCTCTTTTACTCTCTCTCTCTCTCTTTTTTTGTTTTCATTTTTTTCTCTATACTCTTTTTTTACTCCCTTCTTTTCTTTTCAAGTAAGTGAGAGCTGATCCTTCTGTAAGCTCGGATACTCCTTGAATAGAACTCGCAGTGATTTGCCCACCAACTTCCCCCCACACTTGAACTGTTATGTGTCGGGACACCAAGTGTCAAGTGTGTGATGTTGGTGTTTCCTTCAGAGTAATCCCCAGCATCCAGTTGGAGCAGTTCCCATGTTCTTTGGCTTCGCATGTCCTTTGTTCTTTTTAATCTTAACCTGAAAGGGTTAGTGACCAAAAATATCCGAAGGTCCATACTATACCAAAAACATTCTCTAATTATTATTTTTAAAGAGAAGGATTTTTTTTTTGATAGTCGGGTTATCCCCTGGTAGTGCTTTGTTTAAGGTCATAAGCTTGACCCTGGGGGCTTCTTCCTGCAGCTAATATTGGTGATGTAGTTCCACCTTCACCACCATTCGTTGATTGCGTTTGAGCTGCAAGGTTAGTGCCATAGTGCGTCCACAAAACTTGCTATGCTTATGATAAACGAAAGCATCTACAACCACCCTTCTATATATTTTACTAGGGAAGCTCAAGAGGTGGTTGGAATCCTGGTGGGAGCACGTGGCTCTAAGCGAGATGAACTCTGGAGAGTCCTTATTTGGGCACGAATCTTGAGGAAACTCAAAGGTTTCATGCTTATTTGTGGACTCTTCTGTCTGGGATTCCAGAGTCTGAGGAAGGTCCATGGCACAAAAGTTCTCCTCTTCAAGAGATTCAAAGTGAAACATTGAGCCAGAGGGACAAGGCTTAAACTTACTTGAGGGTGATGGAGATTGTTTAGTTTCATAAAGATGAGAGATAGGGTTGGATGAAACAAACAAGGATACGAACTTCACTTCCTCGAGCAGATCATGGTCAACACGAAGCTCCACCATTGAAGTTTCTAAGCAAGGGATAGGAGTGGCGAAAGCATTTTCCCTAAATTCATCATTGAGGCTTCTTTGTGAAGATTTTTGGAGAAATGTTGGTAACTCAAAGGTTTCTTCCTGATCGTCTTCTTCTAGAATGAAATGTCTAGCATCTTTTTCTAAAGAAGACTAAGGAGTTTCGGCAGGGGAAAAGGCTTCCACTTCGTCAACTTGTTCTTCTTGGGGCGTAGGTTCGGCCAAGGAATCCTTTGACCGTAGGATCGGCGAGCTAAAAGCTCTACCCCCAAGAGTTACGTCGAGGGTTCCTGATGAGGAGATGATTTGGAACAATTTCTTGATGGGTTGCCCGATTAAAACGTCGAAGTCTTGGACTTCAAAGACATGGAAATCTAGGGCAATCTCAGCTTTATTGTACCAAACTGGTACGTTGTGCAAGATTCCGATCCCTTCTATGGTGGAACGAGGTCCAACCCATAGGGATCTTAAGGTTGGGAGCAAAGGGTTGTCGCTTAGATGGCTAAGCGCAAAAGATGCAGACATGATGTTTGCTCCAACCGTGGGGCTATAGAGAACTGAGACAGCAGTTCCTTGGATGAAACAAGGAAGGGTGTACAAGGGTGTTTTTATTCGAATTGCTTCGGGTGACATTTCCCCTTCGTGTACCCAATCACCGTTCATGACAGCCATTACCCCTTTGACTGCCTCTTTCAAGGAGGCTCTATCCGGAGGGGGTATGGGTTCTTTAGGAACTAGTGGTCTCTTCTCACGATGATACATCGAGGTGTTTCCAAAGTTTTGAAAGACGTCCTCCTCAATGTTGAAAGGAAACTCTGGAGGTTGAATTTCTTCTTCCTCCATCGTTTCTGGTTCGGGGGAAGGTTCGGTGGTTGGTTCTAGTTGAGTAGGTGATGAGGATGTAGAATCAACCAACGGAACTTCCTCGTGGCTTGAGGATTCCGCTGACGGAAGGGTTTCAGTGAAGGATGTGTTCTCTAGGATACGATCTAAGAGAGCTTCTCCTTCATCAGTGGTTTTATGTGTGAACGACCCTCCGGCGATGCTATCAAGCTGTAGGGCAGATTCTTTGCTAAGCCCTAACTAGAAGTGTTGAAGAACACGTGGTTGGGAATAGACAAGTCTGGGCCAGCATGAGTCAGCTGTGAAAACCTGGCCCAGGCTGCACCTATGGACTCCTCATCCTGACGAAAGTCGAGGATCTCTTTTGTTAGAGAAGTAATGTGAGCAATCGGGAAGAACGCAAGATAGAACCTGTCTCTTAGCTCTTCCCACCCTCTGTTTACCTTCCCTATGTTATGGGCGTACCATTGTTTCACTCTCTCAGCAAGGGAGAAAGGAAACAACTTCCACCGAAGTGTTTCTTGTGCCTTGCCTACGATTGACAGACATGAGCACAGCTGCTCGAACTCTTGTAGGTGGTGGTAGGGGTTTTCATTATCAAAACATGAGAAGGATTGTTCCCGAACCATGGCTATGAAGCCAGGGCGGAGTTCAAAGCTGGAAGCTATGATTGGCTTGGAGGATTTAGGTGGCTCTAAGAACTCACCCTTGGGAGCAGAGAATTGGTTGATAGAAAGGTAATGCATGGAAAAGGATAAAAGAAAAGAAAAGGTAAAAGAAAAGATACACTGGCCAACAAGGTTCGAAGATAACTACGGCAACCATTCCCTGGCAATGGCGCCAGAAATGCTTGTTGGTATTTCTTAACGTTCACAGAGTAATCCGCAAGTGCACAGAAGATATCATTGTAGCACTTCACCCGGAGAGTATTCAGGGTATCATATTTTCATAGGGAACGGAGGTGTAACGATCCTATAGCTAGTTTAACCCTAGAAAACAAGAGGCAGGAGAGCTTTGGGTAGTGTGGTTTATCTAAAGATAAGGATCAAGGTAAGGTAGACTTAGGCCTTCACTCGTTTACTTCAGGCACTAGTCTGACCCAGGTACTGTTAGGGACCTCCGTCTTGTTGCTCTACGCCGTACTCGGACAGGGGGGAGTGCACTAACCACAAAGCAGCTTCGTAGCGGACCGACAGGGCTGTCACCACCTGCGGTCTACCCCACAATATTGTGGAGCACGAGGCAAACAAAGGCAATCTAGGGCCTAGACACCACATCTAATCCTTCGATTACTACTCTACCGGCGTACAAGGTTACCCGTCTTTATCAGGGGCCCTCTACCAGAGTATCTGTTACGAGAACGGACGATGAACCCGTAAATGAAAGAATAACTTAAGAATACTGAACCAAGAACTTAACAGAAGATGAACTCCGAATACTTACTCAAGTGATTCGTACCCGTCGAGGTACAAGGCGAAGAGAGGCCGACAAGTCTGGCTCTTCTCCGATCCTCCTCCTCGCACACTCCCTACTCTAAGATACAAGTGGAATTCTGTTGTCGGTCAAAACCCACCGGCGAAGTAGCGACAGGCAACACGAAGAGCCGGGAGGTCGCCGGGGTGCTGGCAAGCACTGCTCCCTCGTCAACGGCCCGCAATCCTGGCACACGCCGCGGCTTTATAAGACACAGGGCGTGCAACCTGACCTATACCCGACCAGGAAGGTGCGAACGTGCTTGCAACGATTTGCCTGCATACACAAACACATGGAAACGTAAGTCCGAGCCGTGGTCGGCTCCCTGGGACGACTCTTGCATTGGCTTTAAAGAGCCGATCGAGTCCCGGTGTCGGATTGGATCTGCTTGTATTCAGATATTGATAAATAAAGCAAATAACTGTAAAGCTGCTTCAATTAAATCTAGCTAATCTAATCCACGACGGTAAAAGCTTCACTGCTAGATCGGAACATCCTACACGAAATTGGGCCTAATGAGCGTAATAAATAACTAAACCTTAACCAGAATAGAGGCCTAAGAACAAGCTAAAGCCGATTCCCGGATCAATTCCCTGTTAAGACTAAGGCAAAGCATCTAATATGTCACCGGATCATCCAACCCGTTTGCAAGGCCTAACCTAGCAGATATTATGCCGATCCTTAAGTATAAGAACAAACCGTAACAGATTAGATCTACCAGATGGAAAAGAAGCAGGGTGTTGTCTCCGTGCAACTAATTCTATGCAACAAGAATTAACATAAGATTAAAACGTGGCTGCACAGAAACAACATGATATTCGTAGATGGTAAGCAACAAAAGCACGATGAATCTACAAAAAGCCATGCTACGAACATCAGGATAAATAGTACTACTCGCCATCAAAAACACTTCAGTACGAGTAATACCAAGGTAAAAGCAAGAATAATGCTGCCCTGATCGCAAGAAGCGATCAGGGCAGCATGGCGCTTACTTGGATGAAACCCTAGGATTAAGGGTGGCGGTGCGCCAAGAGTTGTTGATTGCAAACGTGATGACGTTCTCTCTTTACAAATACCAGAGGGTACATATTTATAGTCCGGAGACTTGGGAAACAATCTAAACTAATGTGTCCATATCGGACTCTATCTCTAACTCAATCTGAAGTAAGTCTAAAAATACATGGCCCACATGGCCCAAATGCTCACGCAGGAGCCGATTCGTAAGCCTCCTTCAACTTCTTCATTAAGCCAAACTCACTCGCGGCCCATTAATTAACCTGTTAAATTATGGCGATAACACATGCCCCTGGTTTTGGCAATGATAATTCCAAAACCACTCCGTCGCTTCATCTTCCTGTTAATGCTCATTAAAAACCGCTGCAACCACTAAGGAAGACACAACGTCTCTGCAACTGGCTCCTCGTAGAATGTGAAACTGCCGATCCATCTTCCATTTTTTTACAATTTAATCTCATCCCGAATCGACTCTCTTCACAGAAAACTCATCTTCCTCCCAAAGCCAAGTAGCACAGAAAACCCCAACCTTCATTAGCCAGTAGCCATGGTGATTTCCTCTTCCTCCGGCTCCAACTCCATCGGCAACTCTTCTTCTCCTCCTTCTTCCCCTTCTTCTTCAAACTTATTTGCCTCCTCCCTCGACTCCATTCTTGAGAGTCAGGAACCGACGCCGGAGCACAAACCGGCAGCGGCGTACGAGGCGCTCGCTCCTCTGCACTGGGATGCAGAGGAGTTCGACTTCGGGATCGCCTCCGAAGACGACGAGCCCCAAACTGAAGGCGAAGACCTCCAACTCCTATTCCAGGAGGAGTTGGAGGGCAGCAGCGAAAAAAACTCCTCCCGGGATGGAGCCGATTCCTCCTCGGAAGAGGAGATCGGCTCCTTCTCCAGCAGTGACGAACCGATGGGAGGAAAGCCCTTCTGATTCCTCGGGTCCTTCGAGGAAGACAGCGAAGAAGAAAGCAGCGGCGGCGGCGGCTGGAGCAGCGACGCCGAGACCGACGGCGGCAGCATCGCCTTTGACAGCGCCAGCGACGACGACGACGACGGCAACGGCGGAGATGCGCCGGCTCGAAGCCCCAAGCGCTGTAGGTACTAGGTACCTACGAGCAGTAGATGTAGGTAGTAGTGTAGAAGTAATATTGTAAAGCCGAAGGATTCTTCTTTTGTCAAATCGGCTTTTCTGTAAAAAACCAACTTTTAATGAAACTTATCATCTTTTAACATGTTCGCTCGGATCTCACCCAAAAAGCCGATGGCATCGCATCAGGCTTTACTAATGTCCAAGAGCCGACGGAATTCAAAATTGGAAGCAACCCGCATAAGAACAGAACACCATCTCCACTCCGAATCCGACTCGAAATAGACACTCCAAATCCGAGCGTAATTCGAGAATCCCGCTCCATAAATTCGAGCAAAGACTCGCAAATCATCCAGAATTCGAATCAGAACCCGCAGAACAACCAAACCCTAAGTCTGCGGACCTGAACCATGGCGGATTCTACAGCTCAGACAACGAATTCTGCAATCGATGATGCGGCAATCTGTGGCCTGAAGGTAACATTCAGCCTACCCTTTTAACTTTTCTTCAGCTTGTTAAACCTCCAACAAATTAAACTCTGAAATAATACACCACATGTAAATTTCTGAATCTCTGAACTTCAGGTGTCAGACATCCTCCTGCCGCATCCTTCCAATCCAAAATCCTTTTGTCTTGGCCCACGAAATTATGAAAATCCCACAGATTTAATCTCCTGTGAAGCAAATTGGATCCCTTTCGTAAGTCAAAACATTGATTTGAATTCCTGGGCCGACTGCTTAAGAGCCTGGCCCAATCCACCTGAAAGCTGGACTACATGATACAGCAGAGTAGCAAAAGCCTACATGCCCTTGTGGCAAGAACTGAACATAGCGGATGCACTCAGTCTATCATTATCTCCCTTGGATAAAGATGAAAACCTTCTGAAGACCATCGGCTATTTCTGGTCCGATGCTCTAAACTGCTTCCTCTTTAGTCATGGACCCATGACCCCTACTCTGTTGGATGTTACCATGATTACTGGCCTAGACATTAAGTCTCCTGATCCTGCAGCTCACAGAATGGTAGAAGTCCCCTTCAAACTTTCATCTAAAACAGACTGCACAAACTGGAGCACTTATATGAACCAGCACATGAAAACAAAAGGTCCAGTAAGTAAAAAGGAACACACGGCCTTTCTAAATCTTTGGCTAGAACATTTCATCTTCTGTGGTCCTTCCTTAGCCCCAACAAAAAATTATCTTCCTTTGGCTTACCATCTAGCCCATGACAACCACACCAGCCTAGGCAAGCTTTTCCTCGGAGAAACAGACAGATATCTCCACTTAATGACAACTAGCTTGCTCAGCCAAAGGAAACTCAGAACTAGAGGCCCCTGGTGGTTCATTCAGTTATGGGCACAACTCTACTTCCAGCATCAGATCCCAAACTTCCAAAGCTTAGCCAAGAATTCCTTTCCTGACGAGAATGGCAGACCAATTAGATGCACTAGCTATGGCCAAGCCTTATTCAGTTTTCCTGGCAGTAAACTGAACTCAACAGATGCAGCAAAATGGTTCAGAATTTTCTACAAAGGCCTAGGGAATCCCCTCTTCTTTCCATTCACTGAATCTGAAGTCTTCGAGAACCCAACTACCTTCAGACTGGACAGTTTTGCCGATGACAACAGCACTCGGCATCTATATTCTCTAATGATCCGACCTGGCTTTCTTCCTGTCGGCATAAGCACTTCCAACAGAATCATCAAACCAGGTTATGAAACCTATCAACCAGTCATAGCAGCTCGGCAGTTCGGCCTAGGACAAGTCCCTTCCCACTTCCATATTCACCACTTGGTGGAGAGTAGAGCCGACCTACCTGACGGTCTTACCAGTTCAAGATGCTACAGCATGTTCGACAACCTCCACATTCTAATACCAGCCGATCTATCTTTTACTTCCTCGTCAATCGGCTTTAACACTTGGTGGGAAATGTGGAAAACTCACATATTCAGAAGAGCTTTAGGCCCTCTACTGCAGCAAATTGATCCTGAATATGTAATCCCTGAGGAAGAGGTACTGATCCCGTGATCTTATTCTTTCTAACCCCTCTCCCAACTTCTCTTGGCTAACCTTGCTCACCTTGCTTACAGCAACAAGATGGTCCATAACCCATGACAACCAACGGGGAACCATTCTACTTTCTTCCATCCGCCCCTAATGTTCTCTTTTGCAAGGGATCGCCGTCGATGAAGAAAGTAATAATGACTGTTCAGCCAGACGTACTACAGTCGGCCTCTAAGCGGAGACAATTCTCTGGAGGTGCTGCCCCCCCGAGTGCCAACTAAGAAAAGGAAGATCTTCACGAGACGGGTCATAAAGAAGACAGCACAACCTTCTCCAAGTCCATCAGACTCCAACCCCAACCAGGTAATCCAGCTCTCTGAATTCTCCTGAACGTCCTCCCCTTTTATATGCACATATACTCTGGTTGATTATAATCCTTTCTCCAGGACACAACTGAAGAAATCCTCAGCACTGGAAGCCCATCTCAACAGAGAACCGCTGTTCATGAAGTCGATACTGAAACAACTGAAATCCCTGAACAACAAGAAGCAACCATCGTCCAAGCAGAAATTCGCAGCGAAGAAACTGCAACAGATAATGTGACGATGGAAGCCCAACCCAGAACTCCTAAAGCTCCGATAGAGACGTGTGACGAACAAGCCGACATAGCCGATGCTACTGCCGCTGCCCCAATTGAGCCGATCACACTCGGATCGACTATTACTTCTTCCTTACAGCAGGTAACACTACAAGAGCCACTTCTAAATCAGCCGATAACTCCATTAAAGCACTTTGCCCCCACACTAACTTCAATATTTTCACAGGGCTTTGATATTTCAGACTTGCTCTCTTTTGACCCGGCAACAATGGGTCTGACTGCCCTTGGAGCAAAGGTACCAACTCCACAACAATTGGCTAACCTGACAGATCAGCTTCAACTCATCAAGGGTCTGCTCTCTGCTCCAATCAGTACCCTAGTCGACGACTCCAGAGAAATACAGAAAATCCTGGAGCAGATAGAATCCCAACTCCCAGAGTCACTTCAGGTCAAGCTTTGGCCAGCCGGCCATCTTCCCTTCTTTCGAGCAGAAGTGAAAGCAGCACAACAGAGAATAGAATTACGTCATTTTCAAATCCCTCTGAAAGCTGACATTGCTCAGAAGTGCAAACTGCTTAACCAAAAGAAAGCAACTCTGGATGCTAAAGCTGACATCTCCGAGAGTACAAGGAGGCTCAACCTCCTGGAAAAGGAACTGATGGAACTAGAAGAAAAGGTCCGCACCACCCAAAAACTGATCCAAGAGGAGAAAGCCTTGATTGCAAACTCCAAGCAAGAAGCCCAAGAAATGACCGAGCAGATACGGGCAGAGTTTGCAGAGATAAGCACCTTGAGTCAACAGATAGTAACAGGCGATGACAAGGATGACGAAGCGATCATCGCAAGAGCCAACGCCGTACGCGCAGAAGCCATCCATGCCATAGAAGGGTTCCTGAACTAGTAGAACTATTCAGAAAACATTTAATGTTGCCTGTTAAACCCGAAACTTGTACTCATTAAAAACATCTTAAGTCGATGGTGACACATCGGCTGCCTTGCATCTCATATAATTTTTTTTCTGCAGGCCAACTCAACATGTTGGCCTCTCTCACTTTTTGCCTCTTTTTTTTACTGGCCAACTCAACGTGTTGGCCTATTACAATGCAGCCAGATGGATCTCACCGGCTCTTTGTTAGTCGCCTTCCCACATGCTCGGAAAACACTTCTTGAGGTGTTGGCTATTGACAGCTACAGGAAACTTGACACCATCTAATTTTTCAAGCATGTATGCATTCCCAGGCAGGACCCGATCAACCTTGTACGGTCCATGCCAAGTAGGAGACCACTTACCATACTTCCTGTCTTTAGTTCCCAATGGTAGCACTGCCTCCCAAACTAGGTCTCCAACCTGGAATTCTTTCGGCTTGACCTTTTTGTTGTATGCATGAGCAACTTTAGCCTTGTTTTCCTTGATCTTCTCAAGTGACCAAAGTCTTAGCTCTATAAGATCCTCCACATTATCGCTCATCAAGGCTGCATACTCTTCAGCTGATAGATCATTCTAAAACTCAACACGCCTTGATCCGGCCGTGATCTCCCATGGTAACACAACATCTTGACCGTAGACCAGATGGTATGGTGATGTCTTGATGGATCCGTGACACAAAATACGATATGCCCACAAAGGCTCTGACAACACCTCATGCCAACGCCTTGGATATTCATCGATCTTACTTTTGATCAGTTTGATAAGGCTCTGGTTGGATGCTTCAGCCTGTCCATTAGCCTGGGCATAATATGGGGATGATCTGATCAGCTTGAACCCCGTGTCATCAGCAAACTTTCTAAATTCCTCTGATATGAAGACCGATCCTCCATCGGTCGTGATGGTCTGAGGGATCCCAAACCTATGAATGATGTGCTCTTTAATGAAATTGATCACATCTTTTGATGCCACCGACCTCATGGGTACCGCCTCCACCCATTTTGTGAAATAATCTGTGACAGCTAACACCCATTGGTGACCTTTGCTAGATGGCGGGTTAATCTGGCCAATCATATCCATGGCCCAACCCCTGAACGGCCATGGCTTAATGATAGGATTCATTACTGATGCCGGTACCATCTGAATTTTGCCGAATCTCTGACATGCCTGACATCCCTTGTAATATTTAAAGCAATCCTCAAGCATGGTAGGCCAATAATATCTCGATGGTCTAATCAGCCATTTCATCTTGTGAGCCGATTAATGAGTACCGCAGGCTCCTTCATGAACCTCATGCAAGAGCCGATTCGACTCCGAAGGCCCCAAACATTTAAGCAGCAATCCTTCCAAAGTCCTGTAGAACATGTCGTCCCCTATCAGAACATACTTCATAGCTTTGAGTCTTATCCTTCTGGGTGCCCCCCGAGCCGAATCCTTCAAATAATTGAAGATATCGGCTCTCCAGTCTCCAGGTTCTAGAAACTGAACCTCAACGTCGACTCGATCGGCTGTTTCCTTGTATCCGAAAGCCATATGTGCCAAATCATTGGCTTCACAGTTCAAAGTCCTTCATATCCAGTGGAAATTAATGTACCTGAATTGTGACATCAACTCACGGCACTGCATCCATATCGGAAAAAGAGCTTCGCTCTCACATTTATATTCTTCCGTGAGCTGAGAAATCACCAGTTTTGAATCCCCAAATATTTCCACTGCTTCTGCACCAGCTTCCAGGAGTAACTCCATTCCTTTGCGAATGGCCTCATATTCTACTAAATTATTGGTGCATGGAGTAGCCATCCTAATGGAAAAAGAATATGTCGCCCCACGAGGCGATACCAACAGAATTCCTACGCCGCATCCATCATCACAAGCCGATCCGTCAAAGAACATGGCCCAGGGACGTACAAAAAGTGCAGATATGTCAGTGTTGACTCTGTCTGCAATGAGATCCGCCAGTGCCTGCCCCTTGACAGCCTTTGCAGGTTGATATCGGATATCGAATTCTGACAATGCAAACATCCATTTTCCTAATCGGCCTTTCAGAATAGGAGCCGATAACATATGCTTGATGACATCCGATTTACATATAACGATTGTCTCTACCGAGAGCAAAATATGTCGAAGCTTTGTACATGTAAAGAATAAACAAAGACAAAGCTTTCCGATCTCAGGATACCTGGTCTCGGCGTCCAACATGCACCTGCTGAGGTAGAAGACGACCCTCTCCTGGTCGTCATGTTTCTGAATTAGAACTGAGGCGATGGAAGTGTCACCCACGGACAGATACACATAGAAAGGCCTGTCCTGCCGTGGAGGAACCAAAACTGGAGGCTTCGACAAGTATTCCTTGGTTTCGTCGAAAGCTTGTTGCTGCTCTGTCCCCCAGTGAAATTCATCCTCGGACTTGATCTTCACCAGACCCATGAACGGCTCGATACGCCCAGACAGATTGGAGATAAATCGTCTGACAAAATTGATTTTGCCGATGAGCTTTTGCAACTCCTTCTTCATAGTAGGCGGCTTCATTGTCTTTACCGCCTCCTGACTCTTCAAGCCGATCTCGATTCCCCGCTCATGCACCAGGAATCCTAAGAACTGACCGGTTGACATGCCAAAGGCACATTTCTTTGGGTTCATTTTGAGCCCAAACTTCCGAGTCCGTTCCAAAACTTTACACAAATCTTCCAGATGCACCCCAGCTGACATGGACTTGACCACGACATCATCAATGTAGATTTCTACCAGCTTGCCGATGAGATCATAAAAAATATAATTCATGGCGCGTTGATACGTTGCACCGGCATTTTTCAATCCAAAGGTCATAACCAAGTACTCGAACAAGCCAACCACGCCTGGTACTCTGAATGCGGTCTTGCTTATGTCTTCTAGGGCCATGAAAATCTAGTTGTAGCCAGCGTTACCGTCCATAAAGCTCAGCATTTTGTGGCCGGCAGTGGCGTTAATCAATGTTTCTGCTACAGGCATCAGATATTCGTCCTTTGGCGTCGCTCTGTTGAGGTCTCTGAAATCCACACAGACTCTCCATCGGCCATCCTTCTTCTGTACAGGGACCACACTAGAGATCCATTCTGTGTACCTGAATGGCCTGATGAACCCTGCGTCCAACATCTTTTGCACCTATTTCTTGACCTCCTCCAGGACTTCAGCCTTCATCTGCCTTGCACGTTGTTGAAACGGCCGAAATCCTTTCTTAAGCGGGAGCCGATGTTCGACGATGCTTCTATCCAGACCAGGCATTTCAGTATAATCCCACGCGAAACAATCCCGGTATTCCCTCAACAATGCTTTCATCGGCTCATGCTGACTCGGATCTAGCTTCTTGCTGATAAATGTTGGTCGCGGCTTATCCCCGGGACCAATATCAACTTCCTCCAAATCGTCAGCTGATGTAAACCCGTACCCCAACCTGCCGTCGCCTATTAAATCGATTGCAGATGCAGGCGACTCGTCATCGTCTACCACGTCGACAGCAAATACGGGGAGATGACAAAAGAAAATTTTCGGCCGACCGCACGGGCCGGCCGTTTCTATATTACTCCTTGAAACTGAATGCTCATTAATTGACCAGCTACCGGAGCAGGCCATTGTTTGTACATAATGTAACAACTTTAACTCCAAACATGTATTACTCATTTTTGGGGCCGGTCGCTGGAACCGGCCTCTCTAATCTTGCTGGATTCCGTAGCTTGCCAGGATATTTTTACTCTGTGAGGCCAGTGGATAAGACCAGCCTCAGCCCGTTTTTTATCGCTTCGATCTGATCACAGTCTTCCAGCGCGATCCCTGAGATCGGCTCTTGCCCTTCCGCGTCCCAGGCGTTCATGTCTGCGAGCGAAACCTCGCTGGAGTCATCTGCACGGACCACCTCCACTTCATCGCCATCCCACTGGACCAAACACTGGTGCATCGTGGAAGGAACACAACAATTGGCGTGAATCCAATCCCTCCCAAGCAGCACTGTGTATATACTCTTATTGTTGACGATGAAGAACGAGGTTGGGACGGTCTTGCGGCCAACTGTCAACTCCACATTGAGGACGCCCCGCGCCTCTGACGGTTGGCCGTTGAAATCATTGAGCATCACATTGGTCTTGATAAGATCAGCAGCGGAACGACCCAATCGGCGCAGCACTGAGTACGGCATCAGATTGACTGCGGCGCCAGTGTCGACCAACATCCTGTTCACAGGCTTGCCATCGATGAGGCCCTTGAGATACAATCCCTTCAGGTGCTTATAGCTTTTCTCCTTGGGCTTCTCGAAGATGATCGGCTGTGGGCCGAGATCCAGCTGCGCGATGGCCAATTCCTCCGGTTGGGGCGCCCGAAACTCCGACGGGAGCACGAACACCATGTTCACATCAGCCGATGGCTTGTCATCGGCTCTTGGCTGCTTGGGGCGCCACTCCCTCCTTGGAGGGCGCTGCACCCTGCGCTTCTGTGAGCGACTGAGCCCATCAGGACACCATCGTGGACAATGATACTTATCTTCCTCTTCTGATTCAAGATCATCCCTAGATGGCCGCCTAACATGGTCGTCGTGACGTGTTCTGGGCCCCAAGTGTTGGAACACCGATGTCTCGCCCGGCTGCCGTCCCCGAGGCCTGCACTCCAAGCAATCATCTATAGTAGGCAATCAGCTCATGCCGGAATTCCAACAGTACCTGAAGAACGGGCAATGCCAGTGGTCGCATATAGCCTGGCGCCTCCCCAGCGTCCTCCCTGTGCGGTGCTCATACTCCTCCTCTTCCAATTCATATCGGCGGCGCAACTTGTACTGATACTGGTACTTTTCCAGAAGCCGATTGGAAGCTGGGAGCTGATTGCGGATGTGACGCACTTGTTCTTCAGTAACATGTTGCTGCTCCGGCTCGTGTTCATCCTGGGGCTGTTTGCCAGAAGCGGCCTCTCTCCTCTGCTCGTCACGGCGGCGCACGGATCCTGCCATGTTAATCTGGAATGCTAGGTTCTGGCCCTTGGGTCCGAAATCTGACAGCTCCACCACATTAGCTTGTGGGAACGGTTGACTGTCCACCTTCATCGTGTGTTGGGCCAGAATTAATCGACCTTGCTTGATAGCCGATTGGATCTGCTGACGTAGCTCCTTGCAGTCATTTGTGGCATGGGTGAACGAGTGGTGCCACTTGCAGTACAGCCTCCCCTGCAGCTCTTGCGTCATTGGCAGCTTGTGATTCTCTAGGAGCTTCAACTGCTTCTCCTTGAGCAGTAAGTCGAATATCTACTCTGCCTTGGCCACGTTAAAGTCAAAGCCCTTCACAAGCCCCTTCTGTTTGACCCACTTGCATGGGATGGGGTTTGCCCCCCGGGTCCACTCTACCACAGCCACTTCTTGTTCCTCGCCAGAATCATCAAAATCACATGCTTGGGCCATATTGACATGGCGCTTGAATTTTTCCTGATACAGCTCAGGGTGATAGTGTTCATACGCCGTAAGCTTATGGTCCATGTGTGCCAAAGAGGAGAATTCGAACTGAAAAGCCAGATCCTTGATCGGCTTAGCGAGCCCCAGAACAGCCAAATCGACGGCCTCTTTCTCTGTGATGCGTGATGAGTAGCATCGATTCTTAACTTCTTTGAAGCGCTGGACGTACTCTGACACACTTTCCCCTCGCTTCTGCTTGACTTGGGCGAGGTCAGCAATCCCGGCTTCAGCAGCTTCTGAATGATACTAGGTGTGGAACTGATCTTCCAGCTGCCTCCAAGTCCGGATCGAATCTGGGTGCAGTGATGTATACCATCCAAAGGCTGAAACCGTGAGGGACTGGGAGAAGAAACAGACCCTTAGATGATCCAACACTGAGATCATCCCAAACTGCGTTAGGTATCGGCTCACGTGCTCGATAGAGCTGGCCCCTTCTGACCCACTGAACTTGGTGAACTCTGGGAGCCGATACTTGGGTGGCAACAGGATCAAGTCGTAATCACTTGGATATGGCTTAGAATAGCCGATCGCCTTTCTCTTGGGCAGGATGCCGAACTGGTCCCTTAGTATTGCACTGACCTGCTCCACACTAAGAACTCCTGGGGCCGAGGGCTCAGCACTCGGCCCGGTAGCGTACTTCGCTAGCCATGCCTGCTTCTCCGCATCTACTCCTGAAGCTCCAGTACCCACCAGATGTCCCGTGCGTGTTGGGTTGATATTGTCAGGTATGTACATGCACGTGTAGCCGTGCGGGATCTCTTTGGGTGGCTCGCTCAGGAACTGTCCCTCCCCGAGGTCACCGCCGATCTTGTAGACGATGTAGATCGGCGAACTCTGCGGTCTTGCTGCCACGAGCAAGTACGATACTGGGGGCCTAGATTGCAATGCAGCTTCCCCCCTATGGCTCCCTAGGACTGGTCCTGATGGGGAGTACTGTTTCTTGATCACCTCCTGGAGAACACGATGTGCCACACGCTCGAGCTCATTCACCAGGCTTTCTGAGTGCCGATGAAGTGTGTGAGCCACCATGTAGTTCATCTCCTGGCGTAGGGCTCCAGTGTGCTCTTCTGATGGTACGGACAGGTCAACGTTGTCGAGAGCGCCTTCAGTTGAGAACCCCTTCCACCTGATGCCGTGGTTGCGGGTCCTCTCGAAAGAGCCGATGAGATCGGCTTCGAACTGAGCTTTGACCTCATCATATTTCTGCTTGTGTTCTGGAGTCAGCTCTTCATATGTGACATGTTTAGTGACCAGCGGAACCGGTGCTTGGTCCTGAAGTCTTGTCATCTCTGCGGTGGGCGTTGTTGCTGATGAATGTCCCACCAGGCGTGCCAGAATGTGTTGTCAGTCAAAACCCACCGGCGAGTAGCGACAGGCAACACGAAGAGCCAGGAGGTCCCCGGGGCGCTGGCAAGCACTGCTCCCTCGTCAACGGCCCACAATCCTGGCACATGCCGCGGCTTTATAAGACGCAGGGCGTGCCACCTGACCTATACCCGATCAGGAAGGTGCGAACGTGCTTGCAACGATTTGCCTGCATACACAAACACGTGGAAATGTAAGTCCGAGCCGTGGTCGGCTCCCCGGGACGACTTTTGCATCGGCTTTAAAGAGCCGATCGAGTCCCGGTGTCAGATTGGATCTGCTTATATCCGGATATTGATAAATAAAGCAAATAACTATAAAGCTGCATTTGAGCTGCAAGGTTAGTGCCATAGTGCGTCCACAAAACCTGCTATGCTTACGATAAACAAAAGCATCTACAACCACCCTTCTATATATCTTACTAGGGAAGCTCAAGAGGTGGTTGGAATCCTGGTGGGAGCACGTGGCTCTAAGCGAGATGAACTCTGGAGAGTCCTTATTTGGGCACGAATCTTGAGGAAACTCAAAGGTTTCATGCTTATTTGTGGACACTTCTATCTGGGATTCCAGAGTCTGAGGAAGGTCCAAGGCACAAAAGTTCTCCTCTTCAAGAGATTCAAAGTGAAACATTGAGCCAGAGGGACAAGGCTTAAACTTACTTGAGGGTGATGGAGATTGTTTAGTTTCATAAAGATGAAAGATAGGGTTGGATGAAACAAACAAGGATACGAACTTCACCTCCTCGAGCAGATCATGGTCAACACGAAGCTCCACCATTGAAGTTTCTAAGCAAGGGATAGGAGTGGCGAAAGCATTTTCCCTAAATTCATCATTGAGGCTTCTTTGTGAAGATTTTTGGAGAAATGTTGGTAACTCAAAGGTTTCTTCCTGATCGTCTTCTTCTAGAATGAAATGTCTAGCATCTTTTTCTAAAGAAGACTAAGGAGTTTCGGCAGGGGAAAAGGCTTCCACTTCGTCAACTTGTTCTTCTTGGGGCGTAGGTTCGGCCAAGGAATCCTTTGACCGTAGGATCGGCGAGCTAAAAGCTCTACCCCCAAGAGTTACGTCGAGGGTTCCTGATGAGGTGATGATTTGGAACAACTTCTTGATGGGTTGCCCGATTAAAACGTCGAAGTCTTGGACTTCAAAGACATGGAAATCTAGGGCAATCTCAGCTTTATTGTACCAAACTGGTACGTTGTGCAAGATTCCGATCCCTTCTATGGTGGAACGAGGTCCAACCCATAGGGATCTTAAGGTTGGGAGCAAAGGGTTGTCGCTTAGATGGCTAAGCACAAAAGATGCAGACATGATGTTTGCTCCAACCGTGGGGCTATAGAGAACTGAGACAGCAGTTCCTTGGATGAAACAGGGAAGGGTGTACAAGGGTGTTTTTATTCGAATTGCTTCGGGTGACATTTCCCCTTCGTGTACCCAATCACCGTTCATGACAGCCATTACCCCTTTGACTGCCTCTTTCAAGGAGGCTCTATCCGGAGGGGGTATGGGTTCTTTAGGAACTAGTGGTCTCTTCTCAAGATGATACATCGAGGTGTTTCCAAAGTTTTGAAAGACGTCCTCCTCAATGTTGAAAGGAAACTCTGGAGGTTGAATTTCTTCTTCCTCCATCGTTTCTGGTTCGGGGGAAGGTTCGGTGGTTGGTTCTAGTTGAGTAGGTGATGAGGATGTAGAATCAACCAACGGAACTTCCTCGTGGCTTGAGGATTCCGCTGACGGAAGTGTTTCAGTGAAGGATGTGTTCTCTAGGATACGATCTAAGAGAGCTTCTCCTTCATTAGTGGTTTTATGTGTGAACGACCCTCCGGCGGTGCTATCAAGCTGTAGGGCAGATTCTTTGCTAAGCCCTAACCAGAAGTGTTGAAGAACACGTGGTTGGGAATAGACAAGTCTGGGCCAGCGTGAGTCAGCTGTGAAAACCTGGCCCAGGCTGCACCTATGGACTCCTCATCCTGACGAAAGTCGAGGATCTCTTTTGTTAGGGAAGTAATGTGAGCAATCGGGAAGAACGCAAGACAAAACCTGTCTCTTAGCTCTTCCCACCCTCTGTTTACCTTCCCTATGTTATGGGCGTACCATTGTTTCACTCTCTCAGCAAGGGAGAAAGGAAACAACTTCCACCGAAGTGTTTCTTGTGCCTTGCCTGCGATTGACAGACATGAGCACAGCTGCTCGAACTCTCGTAGGTGGTGGTAGGGGTTTTCATTATCAAAACCCGAGGAGGATTGTTCCCGAACCATGGCTATGAAGCCAGGGCGGAGTTCAAAGCTGGAAGCTATGATTGTCTTGGAGGATTTAGGTGGCTCTAAGAACTCGCCCTTGGGAGCAAAGAATTGGTTGATAGAAAGGTAATGCATGGAAAAGGATAAAAGAAAAGAAAAGGTAAAAGAAAAGATACACTGGCCAACTAGGTTCGAAGATAACTACAGCAACCATTCCCTGGCAACAGCGCCAGAAATGCTTGTTGGTATTTCTTAACGTTCATAGAGTAATCCGCAAGTGCACGGAAGATATCATTATAGCACTTCACCCGGAGAGTATTCAGGGTATCGTATTTTCATAGGGAACGGAGGTGTAACGATCCTATAGCTAGTTTAACCCTAGAAAACAAGAGGCAGGAGAGCTTTGGGTAGTGTGGTTTATCTAAAGATAAGGATCAAGGTAAGGTAGACTTAGGCCTTCACTCGTTTACTTCGGGCACTGGTCTGACCCAGGTACTGTTAGGGACCTCCGTCTTATTGCTCTACACCGTACTCGGACAGGGGGGAGTGCACTAACCACAAAGCAGCTTCGTAGCGACCGACAGGGCTGTCACCACCTGCGGTCTACCCCGCAATATTGTGGAGCACGAGGCAAACAAAGGCAATCTAGGGCCTAGACACCACATCTAATCCTTCGATTACTACTCTACCAGCGTACAGGGTTACCCGTCTTTATCAGGGGCCCTCTACCAGAGTATCTGTTACGAGAACGGACGATGAACCCGTAAATGAAAGAATAACTTAAGAATACTGAACCAAGAACTTAACAGAAGATGAACTCCGGATACTTACTCAAGTGATTCGTACCCGTCGAGGTACAAGGCGAAGAGAGGCCGACAAGTCTGGCTCTTCTCCGATCCTCCTCCTCGCACACTCCCTACTCTAAGATACAAGTGGAATTCTGTTGTCGGTCAAAACCCACCGGCGAGTAGCGACAGGCAACACGAAGAGCCGGGAGGTCGCCGGGGCGCTGGCAAGCACTGCTCCCTCGTCAACGGCCCGCAATCCTGGCACACGCCGCGGCTTTATAAGACACAGGGCGTGCCACCTGACCTATACCCGACTTGGAAAGTGCGAACGTGCTTGTAACGATTTGCCTGCATACACAAACACGTGGAAACGTAAGTCCGAGCCGTGGTCGACTCCCCGGGACGACTCTTGCATTGGCTTTAAAGAGCCGATCGAGTCCCAGTGTCAGATTGGATCTGCTTGTATTCGGATATTGATAAATAAAGCAAATAACTGTAAAGCTGCTTCAATTAAATCTAGCTAATCTAATATACGACGGTAAAAGCTTCACTGCTAGATCGGAACATCCTACACGTAATTGGGCCTAATGAGCGTAATAAATAACTAAACCTTAACCAGAATAGAGGCCTAAGAACAAGCTAAAGCCGATTCGCAGATCAATTCCCTGTTAAGACTAAGACAAAGCATCTAATACGTCACCGGATCATCCAACCCGTTTGCAAGGCCTAACCTAGCAGATATTACGCCGATTCTTAAGTATAAGAACAAACCGTAACAGATTAGATCTACCAGATGGAAAAGAAGCAGGGTGTTGTCTCCGTGCAACTAATTCTATGCAACAAGAATTAACATAAGATTAAAACATGGCTGCACAGAAACAACATGATATTCGTAGATGGTAAGCAACAAAAGCACGATGAATCTACTAAAAGCCATGCTACGAACATCAGGATAAATAGTACTACTCGCCATTAAAAACGCTTCAGTACGAGTAATACCAAGGTAAAAGCAAGAACAATGCTGCCCTGATCGCAAGAAGCGATCAGGGCAGCATGGCCCTTACTTGGATGAAACCCTAGGATTAGGGGTGGCGGTGCACCAAGAGTTGTTGATTGCAAACGTGATGACATTCTCTCTTTACAAATACCAGAGGGTACATATTTATAGTCCGGAGACTTGGGAAACAATCTAAACTAATGTGTCCATATCGGACTCTATCTCTAACTCAGTCTGAACTAAGTCTAAAAATACATGGCCTACATGGCTCAAATGTTCACGCAGGTGCCGATTCGTAAGCCTCCTTCAACTTCTTCATTAAGCCCAACTCACTCGCGGCCCATTAATTAACCTGTTAAATTATGACGATAAAAAATTCCTACCACTACTTCTCCAACAAGTGAATGTAAATGGAATGGTGAATGCCTTGAGAGGGGCGAGTGGAGGCCCTTTTATAGCTTGGAGAGGTCGGTTCCCGCCATCCCTTCACATGGAAACGCAGATAACCGTCTTTGGGGGGATAAGGGAGAATCACCGGCCAAGATGCACCTGGACTGGTGCCAGTCCAGGTTCGGCCGAACCAGTGGTTCGGCCGACCCCACTTGGTCGCCTTTCACCACCTCCTTTGGCCGGGTGACTGACATGTGGGTCCTCTCCTGTGTACGTCGGTGCCGGGCCTTTGTATGTCGGTTTGCTCTATCAATTGGGCCCTCTTTGTAAGTGTGACGCATGATTGGATATTCTGTGCATTTGTGTCGCGTCTTCTGTATGTTTTTGTCTTATTCCGCATATGGGTGCCTACATTCAAAGATTCACCAAAACTCGTGGTAATGATTAGCAATAAGCCCTATAGCTATGTGTTGGTGTTTGAAAGTTATGAAAAGATGCAGAATTTGACAGCTTTATTTTTGACCTAAGGACCGTCAACAGCCCCCCAGCCGATCATGTACAGAGATTCATCTGTCAACACCTCTCTCTCTCTCTCTCTGATGATCGGCCCTCGAGGCCTCTGGTCGACATGTGGCTTCTTGTATGATCAGTCATCATGGTAGCAATCGTTGCACTATGGACAATTATCTACTATCGGCAGAGTCAACCCTTCTTCCCAATAGTACACAAAGAAAGGACATCTCAAACTGGTCATGCTGGAACTTGTTCAGCAGCATCTGAGACGTGACCTTCTTCCTTGGTGCCACAGAACCTTCAGCTTCCTCCTGCGGCTTCTTGGCTTTGGCTTCATCGACCGATATCTGAGCTTTGGGATCAACAGCTCCAGATTCCTTGGCCAATTGCGATGTGAGCACCTTTGTTTGCAGCGCGTTCCTCTTTCCCCCAACATCTACCATGTTAGTAGGAAATGGATGTCCATCTATCTTCATCGGCTTCTTGGGTGCCTCAAACTTGAGCCTGCCTTACTCGATAGACGATTGTATCTGCTGAAGGAATACTTTGCACTCATTTGTGTCATGAGACGTTGCATTGTGCCACTTGGAGTACTTTATGTTCTTTAGCTCATGATGTGTCGGGATCTTGTGATACGGCTTCAACTTGATCTGACCCTCTAACAGCAGCAGATCAAAGATCTTGTCAGCTTTTGTAATATCGAACCCATACTTCTCGGGTTCCTTGTTGCCAAACGGACATGAGATCAACTTATTATTATTCTGAACCCATTTAGTCGATCCCACCATCTGGTCATCATCGGAGTTGGAGGAATCTGAGTAATCAGCAAAGTTAACTTTCTTCTGAAAGTTACTCCTCTTCTGCTCATAAGACTTGATCTCCCCCGTCATCCTGTGAGCCATCTGACTAATGCTATCGAACTCTTGGGAAGCATACTTCTCCTTGATGTGTGGCAAGAGTCCTTGGAAAGCAACTTCTGCAAGCTGCTGATCAGACAGAACCAAGCTATAGCACCGGTTCTTGACATCTTTGAACCTTTGGATAAAGGCAGCGACCGATTCATCGTTTCTTTGATTCAGATTGGTCAATTCGGTCAACTTCATCTCGTACACGCCAGAGTAGAAGAACTGGTGGAATTGCTTCTCCAGATCGGCCTAGAACAGTATGGAGTTGGCTGGTAGTGTGGTAAACCATGTAAAGGCCGATCCCGAGAGAGACATAGAGAACAAATGCACCTTCAGTGCATCATTCTGTGCTGCTTCTCCATATTGCATGATTAATCTGTTGAAGTGCTCAACTATGGAGACCTCCCCTTGCCCAGAAATCTTGATGAAATCTGGTAGCTTGTATTTATGGGGCAGTGGAATTTGATCATACGCAGCTGGATATAACGTCTTGTACATCAAATTCTGCTGCTTTGGCCTTAAGCCAAACTGATCTTTCATCACTTCAGCAATCTTAGATGTCCAGTCAATCTGATGACCAACTGCTGGCGCTGGCTGTGATGGAGGTGAAGCCATCGACAGAACTGCCGATGCGGGTTGCGAACTGGGCGTTGCCATTCGCTGAACAGCCGATGCCGATTGCATAGCATGCTGTGTGACTTCACTGGATGGTGGCTGATATAAGACCATCTCATTGCCGGCGGCTAGCTTGTGCTGACCTCTGATTAGTTGCTGCTGTGCCACAGGATATATATATATATATATATATATATATATATATATATATATATATATATATATATATATATATATATATATATATATATATATATATATATATATATATATATGGCACATTCACATGGCGGACAGAACTAGCCGTAGGGTCATGGAAAATCCAAGTAACTCCATTGCTGTGAGGAAATCTGGACACGAGGACCTCTGTAGGAGACTTGGGCTGTATCTGCATCGCCAAATTCTTTTGATGAGGTGTCAGACCATAAGCTGACACATTAGTTGGACCCATTGGCTGCGGTGCTGATGCATTTGGAGCCGTTGGCTGTGGAGCCAACGTGCTGTCTTGAGGCTTGGTCAGCTGTGGAGCCGACGCAGTTATCTGTTGATTCGACGGCTGTGAACCCAACAAGCTTGCTTGCCCCCCTATAGATGGAATAAAGAACTCTGGAGGCATACCAAGACCGCTAGCAGGGTCCCACCCAGCGGGGAACCCTGTCATGAAATCTCCATGTGCATGCGTAGCCATTGGTGTAGATATTGTAAACACAGGGGCTAACTGAGGCGGCGCTGTTGTACTGATCGGCTGTGTAACTCCAACGCTTCCCTCTGCCTGAGTCTGAAGGTTAACTAGAGGTACTGCAGTAGCCAATCCGGTAGGGGCGAAGATCATCTGACTAGCCTGATGATAGGTCGGTCCCACAAAAACTTGCAATCCCCCCTCTTGTAGGGATGAAAGCGGAAACGGGAAAATCCCGTACCGACCGACACCGTATACCGAATATACCGATCGTATTCCGTTTTTGCAGGAAAAATAGGAACAGGAAACAGAAAAAAATATAGAAACAGGAACAGGACCGAAATCAGGAAGAGGGTATTTCCAATCGTATTCGCGGATTCCGTATATACATAGGAAAATTCCCGCGGTATTTCCCAAATTTATACATACCAAACTTAGTATTCAGCCCATGATCCATTACCAGCTCGGCCACCCACCCTCCCACCCTGCGTCTAGCAGCCCACGACCCATCTCCACCACCGAACCCTAATCCCCACCCGACTACCCGAGACCCCAGCCCCCTTCCTCTCGCGTCTCGCATCTCGGTCTCTCCGCTTGCCTGATGCTGCCACCTCCCTAGCTACCTCTCGGCTCGACCTCGACTGCTAGGTCGCCTTCGCTGGCCATTAATGCATCCGCCGCCCCCGTGCGGCCGCACCAAAGCATTCTGGTTCTGTTGCTTGCCTGCTCAGCGGCAGACCCTCCCTCCCTCATTGCTCGGCGGCCAGGCACCCCGCAGCCCGCGCCCAGGAAGGTGGGCGGACAGGCCGGAGCCGCTCGAGGCTGCAGGCGTGTCGCCGGCTGCTTGCCACAGGCCTGCAACTGCACTGCTGCAGTGACCGCCGACCAGGGAGGTGCAGATGCTTGGCATGTGGTGTGTGGACATGTGGTGCTGTTGTCACGCAGATTTTCCATGTGGTCATATTTGTTTTCATGAGTAGATGCTTCTTTGAACCGAATAGTGCATTGATCAACTAATCTATATGCTGTTGTATATTCTCATGTACTCATCTATGTATTATGCTAGTATTATTGATGTACGAGTTTTATTATGCCGAATATTTGAAATGGTTACATGGTTTGTTATTCCTGTTTTGAATTATCGATTCCCGATCGTTACCGGCATATTCCCGATCGAAATGTTTCACTTTCGATATACCGTGTAACCGATTTCGTTTTCCAGACCGGCTTTCCCGTTCCCGAATTAAAAATGCAGTAACGGGAATGGTTAGAGTGTTTTCCCAATCATTCCCGACCGTTTTCATCCCTACCCTCTTGTAGCATCTTGACCACAGCATTATGAACGGAATTGGCCATGATCGAAGCAAGACTTATGAAAGCATGTCCGATCGCATGATTCACCATGTGCGCCATTCTGTCCTCTTTCTGCACCTCATTATAAGGTGGGAGAGTAGGAAAATCGAACTTCTTGATTACCTCTCCATTCCTGTTTGTACTAAAGGATAGAAGGCATTGTTTTCCATAAGCATCAGTAGCTGCCTTGAGCTCTGCCTTCTTTTCATCCTTCAGCTTGTCCTTATCGACCGGGATTCAGTTGTCGTCCTTGACGTCGGACATGATGATTCTTCTGGCCCCACCGGGCGTGCCAAAAGATGTGTTGACGCGAAATGATTACACACCAAAGCCCGAGAGCCCCGTACACCAAGCTCGGACTGCACTTGATTCAAACCAAGGCGTGCCAGTCAATTTGACCTGTAAATTGACAAGGAAACAACAAACCATCAAATACAAGAGCGTATCGGCTGGATTTCTGAATAACTCTCACACGCCATACCGGCAAGGTTCTGCCGATACAGAAAATGACAATAGATCGGGTATGATAAATGTATATTAAAAGCGATCTACAGGGAATCGGCAAGAAGCTGCCGATACCAATATGCAACTAGATGGTTAGATCTAGAACCGACACATGCCAGGAGACAATTTGCAAACCCATGAATTTATGGATCTGAACAAAGCTAAGCTTACAACCGATCTAATCAGTTTTTCAAGGTCTAACGTTACAACAAAGGAACTAATAGCTGATTAAACAGATTGCTAAGGCGGGTAAATTGTGAATAGATCTAAACGAGAAAACAGCGATGCGCCTGAGATCAAAGCTTAGATAAATTTGATAACTTTTGAATAGATCTGAACGAAGCCACAGCGATACGCCCGAAAGCTGAAGCTTAGATTTACTCGGTAAACAAAAACTTACCAACAAACCAAGTCACTCGAATGTGAGGCGTCCTTAATCAGCTTGAAAGAGCTTGCGAAAAAAGAAAAGGTGAAGTCGCCAAAGAAAAAGTAAATTGCAGGAAGAGTAAAGTTTTGTTTGGTGGATGTGTATCAATCTTTTACAATGACCAGAGGCTCATATTTATACCCTATGCTAACAAAGTCCTAGCCGATTACGGCAAATTATAATTTCTAACTAAAAAACTATCTCTGACGAATAAAAACACCGCCTTCCAAACTAGCACCGTCCCAAATCAGATCTTCTCGTCAACTTCTGGGACTCCCAATCGGTAACAAACCATAGCCGATCTTTCTCCCCACATACTGCAGCCATTCCTCAAACTGGCATTTCCTTCTTTTATTTTTTTCTTGACGCATGCCAAAAAAATAGTGTCAACAATAGGCTAGCAAGATTCTTGTTGCTTCAAGTCTAACTATGGGAGCAAAAGTTTCACCGAAATTCAAACTGTCGACTTGAGTGAAGCCTTGAGCCACTAATATTGCCTTGTTCATGTATGGTCGAGATGGCGGACTAGAGGGGGGTGAATAGTCCTTTCTAAAACTTAAAATGGTACCGGCTAACCAAAACAAAAAGCGGAAATAAATTAAGAGGTCTTGCCAAGACTACATCCCTCTATCTATTACTTGCACCTTACAAAAAGATCCTAATTGATCAACTAAGGTGCCGTGATAGATAGAGCTCACCTATAAAATTCTAGTTTGCAAGGTCACACAAGCCTATGCACCTAGTACTCAAATAACTAGTGAGCTCCTACACATACTAGTATGCAAAACACACAAAATCTAAGCACAACTAGTAGATCTCAAGAGCAAGGTTACACAAGCCAAACTAGAGAGCTCAAATTACTTGGCTACACAAACTAAGCAAAGTGACTAACAAGGCTACTCAAGCCAATTAGTCACGCAAGGGAGCTACTTCTATGCTACACAAGCAAACTAATTATAAGAGTAACTACACAAGCACGATATATGAGTAAGTAAATACAAGCTTGTGTAGGGAATTGCAAACCAACGGGAAGAACAAGTTGACACGGTGAATTTTATCATGAGGTTCACTTGGTTGCCACCAAGCTAGTCCCCATTGAGACAAGCTCCAAGGTTGCCGCCGGTCCTCCTGCTAGTGGTGACTCTCAAGTCACACTCTCCCACGTGGAGTACTCACACGAGCTCTAGCACTTGACCTGGCCGGACCACTTATTGCTCTTCGTGTCTCGCTCAACTAGAGTTGCTGCTCGCGGCTCCCGCGGGGTGAGCACAATACCCCTCACAATCATTTTTCAGTAGCACCGCACAATCTTCTTGCGGGCTTCAGGACAGAGACACACCACCATGCCACCTAGGAGGTGGAAACCTCCAAGAGTAAAAATCACCACGAGCTTGCAACTTGATCACCTATGCCAATCTCTTGAAACTCTCAATGCAACGCACTAGAATCGCTCTCTCACTTAGCGGATATGATTTGCTCTAACCACAAGTTAGTTGGAGGGCTTCCAAGCACTCTCAAACAAGGACAACAAGTACCCAAGGTGCTCAATCTCTCAAATGGCCAGCCACCACCTTTATTTGTAGAGGGAAGCCTCAAACTAGCCGTTACACTCAAATCACATAAAAATAGAGTTATTGTGGACTGTCCACCTCACAGATATCGGACCATCCGCCATTTCAAACCCAACGGCTAGAACTGCAAAAATTACATAACAGAGTCGACCGTTAGAGCACAGGCACACTGTCCACGCCTCAGGGGTAGACCATCTGCAGTTCAAAATGTGAGCACACACAGAAACTACATTGTTCCTGTCCAGAAAATGGAGTTAGGAGGCGGACTATCCGCCTTCCACGGCCGGACAGTCCGCAGTTTAGTTTGGAACCCCATCCAAAGCCAAGAATGATTCTGTTCGAGCTCAAACATTAAACTAGCAGACTGTCCACCCCCACTAGCGGATGGTCCGCTGGTCCATTTCCATCAAACCCATCCTCGGTAAAATGCTCATAACTTTTAACTTCGTCAACCAAATTAGGTGATCTGGAAAGTTTATTCAGAGGACTACACAACAACCCAACTAAATAAAGGATCCAAATCAAAATGGTTCAACCCAGAAATCTATTCCAAGATCTAACCCATAGTTAGGAGCACAACAAAATCATTTTTTTCCAAGGCATGCCAACTCCAAATGATCTCCCACGGGATGATCAACACCTTTAAACCTTAGTTAGCATTTTCAAACATTTTTGTAAAACTTTCAACGCCGCTTGATCCTAGCAACATATGCAAAGTTAGCTCACTCAAGTGGCACTAGATGACCGATATGCAAACAAGTTTGCCCCTCTTGATAGTACGGTTATCTATCTTAAATCCAGTCATGCACTTCTCTACACAACCTTTGACCGGTACCCTACAAGTCATACCTTTGCCTTGCGCATTCCATTTCATCTTCTCAAATGTTGATGCCACACAAGCACCAACCTTGATCAAGCCTTTTGATTATCATCATGAGTCAACACTTGGCTTGATCTTCCTTGAAAGATATGATCCACTTCATATCATCATGTGACCTTATTGGTTCATCAATCTCAACTGAGCTTGCTCTTCATCGTTGCCTTGTCTATCGGCGCCAAGTCTTTGCTCGAGTTTCCCCGCCACATGTGGTTTGTTGCTTCAAAGCCTCCAACTTGCCTTTCACACTTGCACCCGGTCCATCGACGCAAAGTTTTGTCTCGATCTTCTCCATCTAGCCACATGACTCCATGTCATGTCTCATGTGCAATGATTTCCTTCATCACACTATATCAGCATAGCATCAACCCTTAGTCATTTCTCCTCCATGGCACATGTTGCTCATACTAGTGTCTTTGTGTGGACTAATCACCTATGTATCTCAACATGAACACTTATTAGTCCACCTAAGTTGTCACTCAATTACCAAAACCAAACAAGAGCCTTTCATTTCCTCACAACAATTCCATCTTTATTTTGCTTGTTTCAAAAAATCCATTTTGTACCAATGATATTATAGTTTTTGGGCCTTTCAACTAATTCCCCAACTTGATTCCATGTGAAGTTATTCAACTCTGCATGCATGGAAATCACCCATTCGGAATCCATTAGTGCTTCATCTACACGGTTAGACTCAAGAGAAGACACAAAATAATAATGTTCATAAAATGAAGCAATATAGTCACCATGGTAGCTAGCTATACATGTGTGCTGATATTTCCCTCTTTGATTTCTTCATACCAAATCATAGGGACTTCCAGCTGTTGATCAGAACAGATCTCATGGTTCTTTCCATGGTGTTGATAGGGTTAATCTGATTTTATTTCATGAAAGATTGTGCACACCATGCTTCCATGGTGTTGATAGGGTTAATCTGATTTTATTTCATGAAAGATTGTGCACACCATGCTTCAATGGTGTTGATAGGGTTAATCTGATTTTATTTCATGAAAGATTGTGCACACCATGCTCCCTCCATCAATACGAATCTTGTTAGTGGCTTGCTCTTAAGTTGATATGGTGGTGAGTCCAATAAAATTGCACTAGGTACGAATCTTTCACTACAAAATACTATGAATGTGGCTATGTGGGGGAATTGTTTTGCCTTTCTTCGTCAGATTTATATAAAGTTATTGATCATATCTGCAATGATAATGAGAATTTTTTGGCATTCCTGAATTTGTTATATTAATTTTGGTCGCACAACTTATGCTCAGACCTTTCAGAGGTTCTAAGTGTCAATTTGTCTTTATGCAATCAAAGCAACCTAGCAAACCTCAGTAGGCCGGTTTGCAGAGGCAATGAACTTGTCACCATTTTACTAATACATTTTGATATGATTGAGATGAATACTATGTTGAAAAAGGTGGAAAGGGACACTTCTTGACTTTGCTGGTGATTGTACTTGATTTTGCTTGCTACCTTGCGGGTTCTCTAATTTGAGTTGACCCTGTCCCTTGAAGCCTTTGATCGTTCCTTTCTGTTGGTGGTTCAGTGCCAAGGATGGTCACTCAGATACATGGTAGCTGGCATACTTTCACTTGCATTACAATGAGTACATAAATTTTGCAGCAAGTTCCATCTTTCAATCTCTGAAAACTAGCAAGAGCAGCAGATGCTTATCATTTACAAGAGATATGCATTTTTCTTCTTTCCATTTTGCACATTTGGTAAAATATTGTATTACACCGTGCCATGCTTTGTCTGCTGATATGCTAATTATTTCCCCATTATTTTCAGATGGTGATGAAGACGATGGCTGTGATTTGTAGTGACCTGAGGTTAAGTCAGTCTATGGGTAACATTGTTAACTGATAAAGCTAAGTATTGTGAATTGTGATGCATGATTTTTAATCGAGGCTTGCAGGGTAAATAGATATGTAATGATCTTGAGAACATTTGAATTTTCGAGGCCAATGTGTATATGCGTGCCAAATTGTGCTTTCTAAATCCATGGCAGCTATATAATATATATATATATATATATAGGAAAATTCCTTTCTACACTCGCTTGTAGTTACTCCCACATGTGTATCTCATGATATATGACGTATCTGATCCAATGAAGAGTATGTATGTAGAGTATATGCTCATACTAGAATATCTAAGGTGATATATACGTAGGGTATGCAACCATACATTGTGTATATGGACATACTTAATTTAGTATACTAATATTAAGGTATAACCCTAATATATTTTAAAGATAGGGATGCTTTTGAAATTTTTCATATATCCATTTGAAGTATCTTAGAATTAGTATATGAACATACTCAAAGTGATAAATGGGTATGTGAACATACACACGGTAGTATAATGATGATGAGAGTAGCTACACGTGAGTGTGTGTATATATATATATTCTGGCTAGATGTTTTTAGTTTATTTTTTGTTGGTAGTACATGTTTTCTTGGTGGTTGGTAGCCAAAAAATTTATGATTTTGGTGCCAAGTCAATACCGTTCCTTGGCGGCCATCAACTGCCAAGTTAATACCTTTTCTTGGTGATTGAAGGCCGCCAAGTTAATACATTTTCTTGGCAGTCATCAAACGCCAAGTAAACTTATATTCTTGTCGGGTGGTACATTTTCTTGGCGCTTTAGCAATTTTAGTAATTCTCTACTTTTCTTTGGGGCCAAACCGCCAAGTAAATGATTTTTGGCCGACAGCCGCCAAGTTAATGGAATTTATCTTGGCGCTCTACATTTGGCGGACTTTGCTTGACCGGCTGTCAAGAATCATTTCCTTGGCGATTTTATAATTTTTCTTGGCGATATTTGGTGCCAAGACAATTCCGGTTTGGGGTAATTATAGTGGATGTGGGTCACTAACATATATTTGTTTTGCGGGTCACTAATATATAGTTAGTGCCATGCTAAAAAGATAGGGTTTGGATAGAGAAGGGGTGTTAATAGCATTTAGTGGGGTGTAGAAGGACATATTAATCGAAGAACACGAAACACAAGGACATCACATTTCGATCGCATTAATAAATCGAAAAGGAGAGGACAACGACCACAAGCCGTTACCTATTTGCACGTATGACAAATTAGGGGGAGAAAAAAAAAGTCGCGATGACTTCTTTATATATATATCAACGAGTAGCCTGTAGTCTGCAGGCCGGCTCGATCACGGTGGTGGATACAAAGATAGTAGCAGCTCGATTTCTGGTTCAGCCTGGCGTGGCCAACCATGGCTAGCGTCCAAAAGGAGGCGCCTCCACTAACGCACGTGGAGAACGAAGCGTTCCTACGAATGATACGGGATGCAAGGCAACGGTACGTACACATGCATCCACCAAGTTAGGAAATGCAATAATAGTTTTTTTAAAAAAAAGGAAATGCAATAATACGTAGTCTCGTGACTATATTTCATTGGATGTTTTATTTCGTTCCAAACACATGCAATACAACTTTTTTTCGTCTACGAAATTAACGCAATAGACGATCTTCTGAAATTTAGTCATCATCTCTGTGTTATCCACCATCAAAGGGCATACCTTTGAGGCTATCCATGCCGGCTCTTATTACAAGCCTCACTTTTGCAACTTCAATTTCAACTTTGTTTCGGAGAATTTATACGAAAATTATAGAATTTCAACTTTGAGGCTATCCATGGCTGCTGCTTGAAGCATAGAGACCTCGTGATTTTTCGACTATTGATATCTGTGCCGGACTGCCGGTTCGTAATAGGATCAGCTACCGGTTGCATAGTCAGCATGGGTATCTGCGTTGTTGCATATTGTATACCAGACAAATACATAATTGTTAATTGGCACGGATGGAGTTACTGATGTAGCGATAGTAACTTATAATAATTGTTCGAATGCAAATCAAATCGGTCATCTTTTTTTTTATGAAAAAATCGGTCATCTCTTCACCTATCCTCTTCTTTTTATTCCAATTTCATCTTCATCTATTAGTGTCCTTTATGATGCCCATGTCCCATGTTTCAAAGGTCGTGCGTGAGAGGAATGTTTCAGATAAAAAGCTAGGAACTAGACAAGTGGCCATGCTCGAACTAGCACCTAGCTAGGTGTCACAGACGCATCACTTCATCTCTATTATTTTTTCTATCTAATCTAAAGCAAGCAATATTTTCTTAGTCCATCAAACGGAATCCAAATCAGATTCCAGATAAATCAATCCGAATCACTTCATCTCTATTATTTTTTCTATCTAATCTAAAGCAAGCAATATTTTCTTAGTCCATCAAACGGAATCCAAATCAGATTCCAGATAAATCAATCCGAATTCTAATCGAAACGCGGATGAATCAATCGAAATCCCAATCAGAACACACAAACAATCAATGTCTCGCAAAATCATAGCAAGGTCTGTCCATGAAGGGAATGAACACAAAGTTAATAGTATTACGTAGGTCTATTATATTACATGTAACAATATACGGGCACTATGCTAGTTATTTCTAAAGCAAGCAATGATTTCACGGTCTGTTAATCAGAATCCTAATCAGAACCTGAATAAATCAATCAGAATCCTAATCGGAACCCGAACAAATTAATCTTAATCCTAATCGGAACCTGGACAACCAATACCTTATGCAGTCATGGTTGTACACGAAGTGAACAAGCAAAAAAAAATTGATGGCCTCATATAAATCTGGGACAAATTTATATTACCCGTAGTAATGCATGGGCACTATGCTAGTCTCATAAAAAATGTAATCCTACCTTACTTTCACATAAATCAGTGGCAGCGTGAAATGGCCCACTCTTATTCATTTGCCGCATGCGTGCAACTGTTCTACTCGCTCTGTTCCAAATTATAATTCATTTGACTTTCTAACCTCAAGTTTTATCACTCGTCTTTTTCAAAAAAATTATACGAATGCAAATCAAATCGGTCATCTTTTTTTATGAAAAAATTGGTCATCTCTTCACCGTATCCTCTTCTGTTATTCCTGTTGGGATCTTCAGCTCGATCACCAGACAGAGGAAGTAGACTTCGACGAGGGTTAAAACACAAAGAAACGAGTTGCACAATAGGAACTGCACTATAGTTCGCACAAAATGTTCCCACCCGTACAATGTTGGGTGGGGGGTATTTATACCCCCAATCCTTATTACATCATACCAAAAATGCCCCTCCGGTCCCCACGAAGGTCAAGAGATTACATTAGTGGTATTTGGTAATTTCCCTAAGTCGGACAGTCCGACTTGGATACTCCTACTCGGATCACATGTTTCTTGGCCTTCGGGGACCTTCGGTAGTGGTCTTCAACAAGCTTCGTGTGGCGCCGCCTTCATCGTTCACCACTCTTGAGTCGTCCGCCGCTCCCGAAGGTTCTTGTCATAACCTTTGAGAGTATGGCTCCGAGCAATCCTCGGAACCTTCAGGTTCCGTGATGTGCGGCAACCCTCAGTGACGACCTTCGACAAGCTTCGAGGGACTTCGCCTTTTTCATCTGTCACCTTCGCGCTGCCCGAAGCATCCCGAAGATTCAGGGCATCACCTTCGGACGCCGGACCTCGACGACCTCTTCGATGCTTCGTCATTTTCGGTGAACCTTCGGGCATCCTTCGTGTCACACCACCTTCGCGAGGGGGCGATTGCCCAACAATTCCAAGTTCATCTTCATCTATTAGTGTCCTTTATGATGCCCATGTCCCATGTTTCAAAGGTCGTGCGTGAGAGGAATGTCTCAGAAAAAAGCTAGGCACTAGACAAGTGGTCATGCTCGAACTAGCACCTAGCTAGGTGTCACATACGCATCACTTCATCTCTATTACTTTTTCTATCTAATCTAAAGCAAGCAATATTTTCTTAATCTGTCAAATGGAATCCAAATCAGATTCTGGATTAATCAATCCGAATTCTAATCGAAATTCCAATCAGAACACTCGAACAATCAATGTCTCGCAAAATCACGGCAAGGTCCATGAAGAGAATGAACACAAAAGTGATAGTATTATGTAGGTCCATTATATTATCCGTAGCAACATACATGCACTATGTTAGTTATTTCTAAGCAAGCAATGATTTCACAGTCTGTTAATCGAAATCCTAATCAGAATCTAAATAAATCAATCAGAATCCTAATCGGAACCCGAATAAATCAATCTTAATCCCAATCGGAACCTAGACAAATAATACCTTGTGCGGTCATGATCGTACACGAAGTGAAAGAGCAAAAAATTGATGGTCTCATATAAATCTAGGTAAAATTTATATTACCCATAGCAATACATGCCACTATGCTAGTCTCATAAAAAATGTAATCCTACCTTTTTTCATATAGATTAGTGGCAGCGTGAAATGGCCCCATACTCTCATTTATTTGCGGCATGCGGGGAACTAATTTACTCCCTCTGTTCCAATTTATAATTCATTTGACTTTCTAACCTCAAGTTTGATCAATCGTCTTATTCAAAAAATTTATGCAAACATAGTCTTGAAGTACTTTTATTAATAAAGCAAGCCATAACAAAAGAAGTGATAGTTTGCATAAATTGTTTGAATAAGACGAGTAGTCATGCTTAGGGTCAAAATAGTCAAATAAATTATAATTTGGATTAGACGGGTAACATACTAAAATCATAGCCAGAAGTTAATTTAACATTTAAATCAAACCTGTACGCAGTAGTTGCGGGGATGATAACATGGCCTCACTTGTGGTCATATTTCTAGAATCAGTCTTCCGTGAGATTTTTTTTTTCTCAAACATAGGATTACTTTTTTTAATGTCAGGATTGCACTTTCCAAGCGGTACCTATAAAGGGGCATGCATGTTAGTGATATATAATGTTACTTTTTTGTTAGGCACCCGTGATTGAGACCAGCTTAGTGCTATGGAGGAGGCAACACATACATGACATGACTGGGCCGATGTAAAAATAACAAAAATGAATGTTTTATATATTAGTGTAATAGATGATGAAGGTCAATGATATGAAATATATAAATGATAATATTTTTCAGAATTGTTTACTCTTCAATAAAAAAAGGAAGTAGTATTTTAGACGTTGATCCATTCTCGAAAACACAAATTTAACTAGTACTTTCATTATAAAACTTCTATAAAACATATAAAAAATCCTTTATGAAACTATTTGTTAATATCTGTACTCAAACATAAAAGACAATTTGTACCCGAAATAGTTGACTTAACAACACAAAACGTCAGATATTTATAACAGGAGGTGTACGCATGAAAATATTTCATTATTCTTAAATTAACTAATGTATCTTTCTCAATCGTGGACAGTCTGGGAAATGAAGTCCCAGAGAAGGTGGAGATCGTGTTCGACAACGTAAGTGCCGAAGCCAAGATGCCCTTTTCCGGGCGGGCGCTGCCCACGCTTCCCAATGCCATCGTCAACGGTGGGAAGGTAATGCTTAGTTTTTGGCAGTAACATTGGTTGGAAAAGTTCAGTTACTAATATTTATTTGAAAAATGCCACAGATGGAATACACATTTAAAAGTGTATAAAAGATTCCAAACAAAAATATGTATGGATAAAGTATGTAATCATTTGGACGCATGCGAAATTTTGTGCAAGGGAGAAAAAAAAGAGAAATTAGCCAATAAACATGAATAGTTACAAACCCACTGCAATTCACTGGACGATATCTTTTCTTGCACAAATTTTGTTCAAAATTAAATTTTACATGGAAATTATGATTGGAGTTTCTATCCATCCATATTTTTACTGAAATTTGTGCATCGTAAACTTATATTGTATCTAGCACCGCATGATAAGTCATGCCAGTGATAACTGAACCTTTCCGAAACATTTAGCGCCATTTTGTTTGAGCTCTATGGCAGCTTCTTATTGTGAAAAGCAGAAGCTCAAACAAAATAGCAAACTTCTCGTGCTGAATCTGGAAAGCTGGAAGCCCAGAAAAGCAGAATTTATAGGGTAAATTCTTTGTATGGCCCTAAAAGACATAGCAGTCCCTTCTTTGGCCTTGAAAAGTTCAAACTCCCTTCTTTGACCCTATTTTTATCTTCTATCCCTTCTATGGCCCTGTAATGACCTCTGCTAGCCTGCTTCGATAAGCCTGGGTGGTAGGCCACGCCATCCTTCCTGCATGGCCACAGGGCTCTCGACGCCACCGACGCACCCGCCATCACCGCCATACACAGCAGGTGGCTGACCCTAATCCCATGCCCCACCACGCAGCCCAGCCGGAGCCCTAGCCCCGAATGCGGCGGTGACGTGCGAGGGTAGTGTCGCCCGCCACTGCTTTGGCTTGTACACTAGATGGCCCTTGTCGATAAAAATCTCCATGCTAGTCACTTCTTTGGTTATGGCAAAAATGTATGGTGCATGTGACAGCTCCTCTTAGGCGAAGACTGAGCAAATGATGATCTCCTCCCAACTAAAATCAAAGATACTAAACTCATTTTGATTTGGAGCCATCCTAGCAAGAAAATACTTTGGCATGTTAGAGATATTGTCCGCATCACCGCCTTTAGGACAAAGGATGTAACTGAAGAATTGATTGAGAAGCTTGTTGTATGGTGTTAGCCCTTTGATTGTCCCAAACTCAACGTCCCCATATGCACTATCATACATGGAGTGAAGCTCTCAATCTTCTAACATATTCTCCCTCTCATGTATCTTTTGCCTCGAAAGATCATCACTTGGGAACCCAAGAATACTTGCAAACTGAGCATATTCAACTAAAAAAGGTTCCCTTGTATTGTCCAATGGAAAGTCTTGGATGGGCGGTTGGCATAGATAGTTGAATAGAATTGAGCTATGACTTCCTCATTCCAACCACAGTTGAATGACATGATTGAGGAACATTCTCATACACTTATCCTCAACTTCCCTTACCACCAGCAAATCAATTGCTTCCAAGTAATCCCAATAAATAGACTTCATCTCAGTGGTGGGATGAGACTTGCAAAAGATGACTAACTCATATCAATCAGCATGAAACCACATCCAAAAATGTATACCTCCATTTCGTTCCTTAGCACATTGCGAAGGGTCGTCATACCTCTTTGCATAGATATTATGTTTTCCTTCCTTGTTGTCTACTAGGCGAACCCCCATGTATGCTGGATGAGCTTGTCTGACTTGTTTCATCCGAAGTGTGATCCTCTCTATATATTGTAATGATTCCCCTGCGTCATCCATATGTGCACCTGGAGTGGAGGCACGCTTCATGCATGGACGAGAGCCTTGGCTAGAAATGCCTTGAAGGATTTGCCTCCCATGACCACGAGAGCACAGAGGCACCTTTTGAACTGCCTTCATCTTTCTAGCACTAGGACCAATGGGAGAATCTTCCGGAGTTGCCTCGGAATCGGATGAGGGAGATGATTCAATTTCTAGAGAAGCAGCCCTCTATTTTCCTCTCTTTTCACGAGCCATCTGAAGAATTTGCAATGAAATTTGGATGGTCTAAATGGACGTAATCAAATGAAGCTAAGTCGAACAATTGCGGCTCCTGTTGGAACTTCCGACAGGGCCAGAACTGACCCAACAATCCATGAATATAGAGATTTATCCCATCAAACTTGACAAGATCAGACATGAGTTCTAGGATGTATCTAGAAGCTATCCCGAAAGGAAATAATCTAAATCCTTCTACATTAGGAGATCGGGCGATGGGATTATTGAAAGATTTATTTCGAAGCTTTCCCATGCGAATTGGAGAAAATATGATGAGGATCGGAACCTCCGATGAATGGGGAATTGAAAGAACTAATGTGTGATGAAATCCCACGATCGAAACTTGAAATCCCCTTGAGGGGTTGAAAGAGGAGAGAGGGAGGCGTTGGTGGTTTGAAGTAAAAATAGTTGGGGTTTCAAGGGGTATCCAATGGGTATGTATAATCCCAGGCAGTTTATCGAAAGCTACGATAGGAGATCGGAAGTTTTGACGAGGTATTAATTTGACTTCTGAGGACACTTGTTCGGAAGATTGCTGAAACTTCCGAGGGGTGTCGAAAGTTCCGACCTTGTGTCGGAAGTTCCGGTGAAGATAAATCAGCCTCCTAAGGACCCCTTGTCGGCACTATCTTGATACCTCTAATGTTGATTCAAAATTTCCGACATGGCATCAAAATATCTGATAGAAGCTTTAATTCTCCAAAAAGATAGATTTGGAGATTGAACAAATTTGGAGATTTTGGGAGATTTGGCTCGTAAACATATAAGACAACTTCACATTAAGTGATCAGCCAACAAACAACAATGCAAAACTTTGATCACAAGAGTCAATTTTTTATTCAAAGATCAAAAATTGAAAAACAACTGAAACCAATAAATTCATTTTTCCTATCTAGGAAACAATAAAGTATGTGCAACAAGTCAAGCCAAGTTACGAATATCCAAGATATTTAGTTCGTTCCTCAAAGCATAGAACCTTTGCTCACATGACATTAAAAATTTATCTCCCTTTGCTTCACGATCCCTAAAGAAATGATGTCTTATATCTATGTGCTTTGTTCGGGAGTGTTGCACCGGATTGTTAGCTAGCTTGATAGAACTCTCAAAGTTTGCTTCATGAACAGAAGTTGGGGACAACAAGCACCTGCGGCAATATATCCGCTTCAATGGTGGATAAAGCAATCGAATTTTGTTTCTTAGAGCCCCAAAATACGAAGTACCTTCCAAGAAATTGGCAGGTCCCGTTGTACTCTTTCTATCTACTTTGCAATCGGCATAATCCTAACCGGAATAGCCAAGTAGATCAAAATTGGAGCTCTTGGGATACCACATGCCAATGTTAGGAGTGTGTACTAAATATCTCAAAATTATCTTCATAGTCATTAAGTGACATCCTTAGGATTGGCTTAAAATTTTGCCACATGCACACACTAAGCATAATATCCGACCCGGGTGAACAAATATAAAGCAGAGAGCCAATCATGGAGTGGTATACCTTTTGATCAACTGACTTCTCTTGTTCATTGAGATCAAGATAGCCATTTAATGCCATGGGTTTCTTGATGGGCTTTTCATTGACCATGTCAAACTTCTTGGCATATCCTTCACATACTTAGTTTGACATATGAAAGTCCCTCCCTTAATTTGCTTAACTTGAAATACAAGAAGGAACTTCAATTCACCCAACATAGACATCTCAAATCTCATGCTAAATACATGTACATGATATTAAATTCCTCACAAAACTTTTTATCAATAGAACTAAATATAATATCATGTACATATATTTAGCAAACAAAAATATCCTTATCAAGTTTGTGAGTAAAGAGAGTAGAAACGGCTTTGCCCATTACAAAGCTGTTCTTGAGAAGAAAATTATTAAAACTTTCATACCATGCTCTAGGAGCTTGCTTAAGCCCATAGAGAACCTTAAGGAGCTTGTACACATGGTTTGGAAATTTTGGATCTTCAAAGCCAGTGGTTGTTGCACATACACCAACTCGGATAGGGGACCATTCAAAAATGCACTCGTCACATCCATTTGATAGAGATTGAAATCATAGTGAGTAACATAGGCTAATAAAATACGAATTGACTCAAGCCTAGCTATGGGTGGTTTCACAAAAATCCAAACCTTCAATTTGGGTGAAGCCTTGTGCAACTAACTTTGCCTTGTTCCTTGACAGCACCGTGCTCATCTTGCTGGTTCTGAAATACCCACTTGGTGCCAATCACATTTTGCTTGGGTCTTTCAACCAACTCTCATACCTCATTTCTTGTGTAGTTGTTCAACTCTTTTGTAATAATAATTACCCAATCCAGATCATCAAGTGTTTCATCTATCTTTAGAGGTTCCAAAGAAGAGACAAACAAGTAATGTACACAAAAAGTTAGTAAGCGTGAACGAGTAGTTACCCCTCTTTGAATACTTCCAAGGATGTTGTCAACGGGATCTGTTAAATGCTTTGATGAACTGTTGGATGAGGCACTTGTGATTGAGGTTGGATTGATCCATCATCATCATCTTCAACTTGTGGTGCATCTACTTGAGCTGCTCCACCTTGTTCTCCCCCTTGATCAATGCCATGAAGCTGGTCATCACCATCAGCTTGACTTTGATCTAGAGGA